>NC_084657.1:9229269-9924269 GCF_019802595.1 Syngnathoides biaculeatus
GGTCGGCACAACAGCTGATTGACGAGATCCCGCGTCACTGCCCGTGTCTACCCTCCCTTTTCATTTTTAATCGTCTTCAATAAATCTCAATGTCCATTTGTATGTTTATTTCCCACTACGCGCCGGTGTCAAACGTGCAGCCCGTGGGTCACGTCTGGCCCACCACGTTATTTGATGTGGCCTGCTGCAGCTAATCACGTGCGTCAGTCTTCACCTTTATTGAGAGACTGTTTTGTACTAAACACTTTTCTAAAGTAAAAATTGACAGTTTCCAGAAACAATCTTGAGTTCTTGATTTCCAAACTAGTTTTCCACCATTTTCTTCTGTAATACGACGTAGCCCCCAGTATAGCGGCGGTTCGCCATTCGCGAATTTCACGTATGTCTTACTTTGTCCAGGTACAGGGGCAGCAGCTCGTCCATCACCTTGGCCGTGTGGACGCAGACCTCGGACGGCTTCACCACCGCGGCGTTACCTGGCGACGCGACAAGCGATGAGCTCGGCGGGGGCTGCGCGCGTCCGTCCGTCCGAGCGCTCGGTCGCTAAGAGCTAGCTAACGCGGACCTTTCCCGACCCGACCCCGCTGCACCACCGAGCGGCAAACCAAAGGTTTTGGTGAGACAAATATGTACACTTTACATCACAAAGCGTTAGCGTACGCGCAAGCTAGCAGCAGTTGTTCTCACAGGAGGACTGATGCCAAAATGTGACTCTTCACTCTTTTCAAATTGCTGACTCAACATAATACAAGTCCTGTCACTCGAGTTTTACCTTTGAGCCAAAGAAGTATTGAGCACGAGAACAGGAAGTGAAGCGTCGACTGGGTCACATGACTGCACAAGTATCAAATTATACTCACGTCACGTCAAACGGGAAGATTTGTTAGGAGAGAAGTCGTACCGGCGGCGATGGCGCCGACGAGCGGCTGCAGGGTGATGGCCCACGGGTAGTTCCAGGCCCCGATGATGAGGACCACACCCAGAGGTTCCGCTTTGACGTAGACGGAGTCCGACATGGTCAGCAGGTTCTTCTCCACCGGCCGCGGCGCCGCCCACTCCTTCAGCTTCCGGAGGGCCAGGCTGATCTCCTCCTCCAGGCCCAGGGTCTCGTACATCTGGACCACCACCTCGCTCTGAACGGTAAACGGAACCGGGCCGAGGCGGGGCGAGCCAGTGAGTTGCGATGACGACGGGACCGTCTCGCTCGTTTTCCGGAGTCTGTTTTCACGATCTTCCGTCGTTCGGAAGTTCCGTGAAAACAGTTCCAAGTTTCCTATTTCAAGTCAAACCTCCAAAATAAAAACGTGCAGTACGATAGTTTCAGAACACCTTTTGGGCCACGAGAACTGATTATGACGGTCCCGCTGAAACAAGACCAAAATAGTTGGGACTATTTTTGGGACTGCGGAAGAGGCCACCATCGGGCCAGATAAGCGGTGCCGAATCTGTTCCTTATGCCGGCCTGCTTTGATTTTGAAAGGCTGACTTTTAACTGGGTCCAGACTATCGGACTACTTTTTACGATATCTTTTCCAGAATAATAGATTGATCTAGTTCTAAGTGTACTACCTTGTTGAGGTCCTTCTTGACGGCCCGGCAGATGTCGTGGCGGCGCTCGGTGAGGAAGCGCTGAAGGTTCTTCAGCTGCCGGACGCGATGCTCCAAACTTTTGGAGCGGCCGGTCTCGAAGGCCCGCCTGGCGGCCGCCACCGCCTGCTGCTCGCGAGACATCCTGCGAAAAGAAAAAAACGGGCTGTCGCAAAAATTCCGAACCGCCTCGGCGTGCCGGACTTAGCGGACTCGCCCTGTCGATTCGGGAAAATCCCGTTTTGGTATTTGGCAGTGGTGATCCCCAACGAAGGCGCCGGTCCCAACTGGACTGTCGCTATGTCGGATTTGCGGTCCACTTCTTGATCATTTTTTTTTCAACCCTGCTTTGAGATATGAGTGACCAGATTTTTTTTTTTTTTTTTAATTTTTGGTACAAGTTGATTTAAATAATAATAATAGTAATAAACACCTGATCGGGTAAAGGACAGCATCGGTGTTCCGGTGTTATAATAATTTAACGACAAATTTGACACTACTCACGAGCATATATTCTTTATCGCCTACATAGAGCGGCGAGTTGGGACCTGAACCACCCACGAAAAGCGAAAAACCGCGGGGGGTGTGGGGGGTTCTGTTTATGTGGGAACCAGAATGTTCCCAAATATGTAAAAAGTATTTGCACTTTGCATTTTTGAGACAAAAAGAGGTAATTGATTATAAAACCTTATAAAAACAACACATGCAGTATTATAAATTTATAATCTAAATTATAAAACACTTTCCGGTGCGCTACATAAAGACGTGGTAAATATCTGTAAAACCGCTTCAATAATTTTTAATAAGGAAGCGAAAGCGATGACTGTATTGCTTTATACTGCCCCCTAGGTGGCGCAAGTGTCCATACACGGTAATATTTTACATCTGGGGTGTCAAAAGTCATTTTTTTTTTAATCGCGGGCCACGTCGTAGTTACGGAGGGCCATTATGACGCCGTAGAAATGTTTCATTGACCCACCATATTTCAATTTATGAACTGGTTTTGGAATCAGAAATCAAGTGTTGTTGATGTTTGGCAAAACGAGCAATATTGAAACATCGTCAATTGGAGATTTTAGCACAGATTTTTAACAAAAATCATGGACGTCAATATCCACGATTTTGCCTTCACGGGCCACATGAGCCCATGTGGCGGGCCGGATCTGGCCCCCGGCCCTTGAGTTTTGACAGGGGCGCTTTATGTTTTGATCAATATATGCACGCACGACTATATTAGAAGATTATATTTTCTTGATGGGGAAAAACAATCCGTTGGGTTTTTTGGGGGGGACTCACTGCAATGTCGGAGTTGAATTCCAAGTGCCGTACTTTCTCCTTTGCCTTCCCCTCGTGGGCACAGGCAGGCATTACAAGCTCACAAAATGTTTATTGCGTGTCGTCGTGCAGCAAAAGTCGCAAAACTTTCACTTTTTTAGCATTCGCTGGCTTATTATGGGATGTCGCGCTGCAAGCCGCCGAAGAAGGGTGGGCGCGCGCCCCCGCGTGCGTCACATGATCTCTCTCCGAGCCCCGAGTGAACGTCTCGCGAGGCTCGGGCACGCGCGCGCGCGCAGCGCTCGCTCACACAAAGGGCGAGCTGGCGGAGACGCGCGTGCACGATCAGCGGCTCTTGACTTTTTTTTTTTTTTTATTGGCGGCGAGTACTTCCGCCATGAAAAGTAGTCCCCGAGGCGAACCCGAACGCGGAGACGTCGGCCGCTGTGTGTGGTGGTCTTACCTAAAGGGGGGTCCGCTCGTGTGCGCGCGTGCCTCTGGACTCGAACGGACTGGGGGACGGTCTGGGCCGGACGCTAGCGGATCTGGCCGGAGTCGGAACGGCAGGCAAGTCCCGCTATGTCCCGCCTCCTTGTGGGCGGGGCCTCCGACGACACCAAACAACAACAACAAGAACGCCGCCGCGCGTCCTTTGGTCCTTCGATCCGATTCCAGTCCACGAACAAAAATTGAGGCTGGCCCTCCTCTTTTTTCCACGCGGAAGGAGAGAATAAAGGCCGAATGTTCTGGAAAAGGAGCATCACAGCGTGACGCAGCACAATGAAAGGCAAACTTCAACCGTATTCAAAAGAAGAAAACCGACTATTCTGCATCAGAATACAAATTTGAAAACAATAGCGAGGAAAACTAGTTGGGGGGTGATTTCCGGTAGATCCTGGCAACTTTATGAATGCAGAGCTCCCGTGCAGCATAAAAAAACTGCAAGAAAAAAAAAAGTCCGCTGTTTTGATTTCAAAGCTTTCATTTAATTCGGGTTAGTGTTATTCATTGATAAGTAATTCATTTAAAAAATTCATAATAATAATTATTTTGGTTCATTTGGTTTAGTTTATTCAAAGTGTCGTCGTCGTGCCGCTTTCGGGTCAACAGTCGGGGAAAAGATCTCTCCAGCCGCGTCGCTTCGTTCGCGGACTTTGTTCGCACGTTAGGGGTCACAGGTCAAGCGGCCGCCGTTCACATAAACCGGGCGGCTTCTGTCTTATCGGGAGCGATTATGTGCGCGGTTAATGTTCGACGGGTGAGGTGGTCCAAGATGCGTGAGAGCGTGGCGAGCGGGTTCCACCGGCATGCCTCAAATTTACCGACCTCCGATTATGTCCTCGTCCGGGGGTAGTCAAACTGCGGTGCGGGTCCCGCCGGTGGATAACGAGTTTATCACAAGCAGTACGCAACATTATTTCTCGTCAGATCACGACATTTTTGGTCAAAGCACCTGCCTGGTATATAGGAGAGCCTGGGTTCGAATCCCTGCGGTTCCTGTTTATTTCTCATGATTTGTCATGGATTGTTTCCAATCGGGACGGCACGGTGGCGTTGGCCTCGCAGTTGTGAGGTCCCGGGTTCAATCCCGGACCCTGCCTGTGTGGAGTTTGCATGTTCTCCCCGGTGCCTGCGTGGGTTTTCTCCGGGTGGACACTCTGGTTTCCTCCCACATCCCAAAATCATGCAACAGTCAAAAAAATTGCCCATAGGTGCTTGTGAGTGCAGCTGTCTGTCTCCGTGTGCCCCGCGATTGGCTAACAACCAGTTCAGGGTGTGTAGCATGACTCCTGCCCTTTGACCGCCGGCACTCCCCGCGACCCTTGTGAGGATAAGCGGCTAAGAAAATGTATGGATGGTTCCAACCGAGGCACAACGGTCAACACTAATTAACAAGCAGGACTGAACATGAAAAGATGAACGTCTGAGTCATCAGAAAGAAAGTCTTGAAATGACAGGTAAATGATTTATGATTTTATGCGTTAATAATAAAACTACAGAACTGACTTGATCAATTGAAGAAGTGCACAGAGAGAGAGACAAAAAGTCAGCTCGTGTTACATTCTTGTGGCAGGTGGCTCGAATTAGTTCGATTTATTTTGCAGGCTCGCAAGTGAGGATGACTTTAGCCGGCAGGGGGCGCAGTTGCGCGCACACTCCGACTCCGTCCGCGCTGGCGGTCTTCGCCCCGCAGACTTCTGATACGGTGAAAAGTTGGATTAAGTTCATTTTTGACTTCGCGTGAATGAGACTTTGGCGCAGCCGCCGCGTCTTGCCTTTGTTCATCTCCTCTCGCCGCGCGAGTTGTCAGGAACGTCTTCCTGCCGGCAGCCCAGCCAGAACTTGGCGACGGATCGCGGGTAAGGCGGCGCGGCGGGCGCCACGCGCTTACTCCGCAGGTCCACTCGGTAGTATTTATCTGGACAGGGACGCGTACAAGTGCGGGTGACCTTCGAGAAGCTGCCCCGTGCGCTCGTGCGCGGTCTCACCTCTCTTGAAGAAGTAGACGTATTGAACGGGCTTGACGACCGGAGAGTCCGCCCGTGCCGGCGCGGTCGCGGCGACGGTCTCCTCCGTCGACGTTCCGCCGAAATCCAAAAAATCGCTCCAGATGTCGTCGAAAAACGTTTGTCGACTTTGCCGTCGTCGGTTCTTCCTGCTGGGCTTCCTCCACCTGCGCGAGTTTGGACTCTTGGCGGGCGGCGGCGCCGGTCTGGGGCTCAGGAAGACACGGCCCGCCATGGCTGCGTCCACCGGGGGGGCGACGCCCGCCCAGTTCTCGGCGATGCGGTGCGGTCCAGAAGAGTGGCTGCCGGCTGAAAGAGAACGATGAAGATGGAGAGGATATGGCGAGGGGGGGGGGGGGCGACTTGCGGGCACCTGACCTGTAGTCCCGAAGAGATCGGCGAAGAGGCCGTCCAAATCCTGCTGGCAGAAGAGGTCAGCGTAGCGCGAGAACACCAGCGAGGGCGACGAGCGCGTCGTCTGGACGCAGTCGGCGTGTGACGGCTGCCGGAGGAACTTGTACACGTAGTAGCGATCGTCTGCGGAGGCGTGCGCACGTCAGGTAAAGACGCGCCCGCTGAAAATCGGAAGCGCTCTGCGAAACTTTGCTGATGGGAGCTTATTGTTCATAGCAAATGGAGGCACGCCAACAACAGGAAGTAAGCCTCGGGAGTTCCTTCCACGACGTCCACGTGGTGTCGTCGGTACCTTTAAAGAAGTAGGCCTTCTCTTTGCCGAGGTGATTGGCTGCAGGCACGGCAAAGGCGGCGTGGAGGTCGTCCGGGATGCCGTCGAAGCCCTCGGAAATGTCCCTGGGGAAGCCGTCGTCCAGGACGTCGCCGTCAAAGCGCCAGTACCTCCTTCCCTGAGATGCCGTGTGTAACGACAACGCTGTAAAGCGCCCCGGCTCAACGGTGTTGTTCATCGCGGACGGCGGCGGCTATGGACAACGCCGTAAAGCGGCCCGCCTCGGCTTCGTGATAAGCCACCCGGCCAAGCTGTGATGGCTCATCCCCGCCGCGGAAATGGATCGGATGTGATCGCATATCATCTGAATATGGTTCGAAAGGATCGGGTAATACTGGCCCGGTCACTTTACTCGATTGTGAGATGTCCTGTTCTCCGAACAGCGCTTGCGCGTCCCATAGTAGGTGGGCGGACAAGCCGCCGCCGAAGCCGTGCCTCGCGGACGAGCACGCCTTCGGCCGGGCTGGCTCATACATACTGTCCGGGAGTCTGTTGTTAGTGATCCGCATATCATCTAAATATGCCCTGGTCACTTTACTCGGTTGTGTGATGTTCTCTTCTTGGAAAAGAGTTTCCGTGTCAGAAGGGGCGCGTTGGTCTCCACTACAGCCAACATGGCGACCACTTGTATGTCGTCGAATGACACTTCCGCAACTTTGGATGCTCATATTTATTTTTTGGTATAGACATTGAAGTGAATAATGGTATATGTATTTTTTATGACAATATCTATTTTGGAATGTTGATAGGGATGACACTTAACTGGAGCTGTCAATCATTCTCACGGATCCAAGATTCGGGGCCTAATCTTTCCCTTCTACTCGAAAGCCATGCTGACACAACGCCGCCACCTGCTGGCATCTGTTGGTCGCTAACGGTCACCCGCTTCCTTCCACGCCTCCCGGGAATTATTATTATTATTTTTTTTTAAATGGCAGCCTTGGCTTGGCGGAGGTTCGGAAAGGCAGCCCTGATCTTATTTTAGCTAAGACGAGCGTAGCTCAGCTCACCTTAAAAATGTAGGACTTCCCGTGGCAGTTGATGCGCGTGAAGGCGGCGTCCACGGGCCCCGGCATGCCCCACACGTCCTGGATCAGTTTGGGATAACCGGGGAGCACCGACGTGTCGTCCAGCTGGAAGAAATACTCGCCTGCGACGGGGAAGACAAAAGCAAACAAACAGGCTCACGTGGAAAATGAATTTTGAATTGTCACTCCGAAGATCAGAATTGGGGGGGGGGGGGGGAACAAAAATCGTGATTCGATTTGAATGTGCCGCCACAATTTTCCTTGAAATTTAAAGGAGACGATCCACATTTTATGTATATAAAAGTTCAGAATATCAAATTGACGCTACCTTTTTTTTATTTTTCCAACACAAGTGAAGAATTATCTCCGTACTATGAATCCCTGACATTTGAAATGTAATAAGTATAAAAAAATAAGTATATAAATAAAGTATAATAAATGTAATAAGTGGCTAAGAAAATAGGTAGATGGAGGACTTCAAGCGTTTATGCCACAGTGTCAAACTCAAGGCCCGAGGGCCAGATCCGGCCCGCCGCATGATTTCATGTGGGCCGCGGAGGCAAATCATGATGATCAACTTCCATGATTTTTTTTTTGTTCAGATCTGTACCAAAGTTTCAAATTGTCCTTACATAAACGATAATGTTGAGATATTACACACATTTTTGTGTTACCAAAGGGCAATAGTTGGAAAAAACAATTACCCTTGAGTTCTGAATCCAAAACCAGTTCATACATTTCATGTGTAAATATGATGAGGCAGTTAAAGATTTTCATCGTTTCACCGCCATAACGACCCTTTGAGGGAAACCGCACGTACAATGCGGCCCGCCACAAAAATGAGTTTGACACCCCTGGTTTACGCGTGGAAAACCAAGAAGGCATCGATTTATTTTTTGTCTTTACCGTTATTAATCGAATTTTAGGAAAAAAAACAAAAAACACGTATCTACCGATTTGGCAGGCGGGAACGATAAACGGTTGCCAACTCGGTCGTTGCACCGGCAATCAAAATCGGAGATTTCAGTGGACATTCGAGGGAATCCGTGGGGTTCTGTCTCTCCTGTAGGGGGAGCACCTCTGAAGGCGTACACAGATCCGTTCTTCAGCTGCAGGAAGGCGTCGAAGGGCCTTTCGGAACAGGCGTCGGCGTCTCGGTCCGCGGGCGTCGTGGGCCGCACGGGCGTCGGCGGCTGAACGGTCGTCGTAGCCCGCACGGGCGCAGACTCTTCGGAGGCGGCGAGCGACGCGGCCAAAGTCGGCGCCGCGGTCGGCGCCGACGTGGTTTGGTTCCCTTCGTATTCCTCGAAAGTGTCGCCGCGTACCGCTGGAGGCGAGCGCAGATACGGTCAAGTCGGCGACACATTTCGGGGCGTCTGTCGCGCCATGCCGAGGGACGCGCACGGCGGTCGTGCTCACTTTTTATGCTGCACGTTTTGTCGAAGTCGTCGCAGCAGCTCCCGTAGTAGACGCACATGGAATCACACTGGCACTTCCTCGACTGATCAAAGGAACCGCAGCGACCCGTGCACGTTTCTGCGCACGCAGCACACACACACGCTCAATTACATACGTCTAATTTATTAAAATGTGTGCGCGTCGGAGTTGGCGTACCATCTGCAGCCAAGATGGCGTCCATCATCGCCATCGCCATCAACGAGATGACGAAGAAGCGCGGCATCTCCATGGCGGCGAAAGCCCGAAAACCGTCCCGAGCGTCGGAGCGTGCCGGTCAGAGTCCGGCGGGACGGCGTGGGCGTCTCTCAGGAGTCCTGCGATCCGATTGGTCCGACCGCCGAAAATGTCAAATATCAGGTTTGCTTTTGCGGGAACGCAAACAACACACGCCTGACCTTACGACCTCGATGGGAACGACCCACAAAAAAAAAACATCTGATTAGGGGGAGTCTGCTTCGCCGTTCTGGGGTCGCGAGTTAGAGTCCGATGTTTTCTTTTTCTCTTGCGTTGCGTAAAACCTGTTAGCATGCATAGCTAAGTGATTCCATGACACTTTTGACATGCGTTATGATTTCTTTTATTCTTTTTATTTCTCCCCCTCGTTGTGACGTCGACACGCCGCTGACTTTGCATTTCTCTTTGTCGCGTCCGAAAGGCGCACACGTCAGCACAAAAACACACACACACCTATACACAAAGGCATCAACGAAAATCCACAATAGACTTTTGTGAATGGAGTGTGCGTTGAAGTGCGCGTTCCTTCTTTTGGTCGTCCCCATAGAGGTCAAGCTGGGTCCGAGGGCGGAAAATCGTGCCGGACGTCTTGCGGAATTTGCGTATGTGTGTGTTTGTCCTGTAGAAACATGCCTGCGTGTGTGTGCAACGACATCAGTTCCAAAAAAAAAAATGTGCTGACACGAGAGCCCCCCCCAACCATCGTATATAAACCCCCGCTGACGGCGCCCCTGCAGGTCCGTCACTGGAACCCCGCGACACGCGCTTGACACCCGAGGGGGAACTAAAGCACGAGTACGCGCGGAGGTCTCATTTTTCTGAACAGGAACGTTTGCGGTGACCCCCGACGGGAAGAAGATGGCGCCGACCAACCCATTGCTGGCGGGCACCGGGAAGGTGAGTCTGCGTAAACACGAGAACTCCGAAATCCGCCAAATCATAACCGACCCGAGATGGGTGACCGCGTGTCAATCACGCATGATAAATCATCACCATGGCCTGATTGGTTCCTCTGGGAAGAGCGCCGAACCCTTACCGCGCGTCAATCCGACACAAGCGGCCCGGTCCCGGTTCCGACGCTGACGCTAGCTTGCGCTTGCACGCGGTTTGTGTGTCCAGATCACGGTTTACGACCAGGAGCACTTCCAGGGCAAGCGCGCGGAGTTCGCGGCCGGCTGCCACAACGTCGCGGAGTGCGGCCTGGACAACGTCCGCTCCCTCAAGGTGGAGTGCGGCGCGTACGTATGCCGCGACGTCCGGCGTCCTCAAGCGGGACCTTGACGCTTTTCAGGTTGCCGATTGAAGGACGAGATGACAACTGATTCTTGGTGTGGAGTGACAGCGACCGGGTACTGATTGCGGTTGCTTCCAGCTGGGTGGGCTACGAGCACTCCAACTTCTGCGGCCAGCAGTTCGTCCTGGAGAAAGGGGACTACCCGTGCTTCGAGGCCTACAGCGGTAGCAACTCCTACCGCATCGAAAGGATGCTCTCCTTCAGGCCCGTCCGCTGCGCTGTAAGATCCCGACAACTCCGGCGCCGGCGTCGGGCTCGATGCGCTTTACGCGACGCGCTTTTCCTTGTCCTTCAGAACCAAAAGGAGGCTCGCATGACCATCTACGAGAAGGAGAACATGACGGGTCGGGAACTAGAGCTGTGTGACGACTACCCGTCCCTGCAGGCCATGGGCTGGTCCAACAACCAAGTGGAATCCATGCGAGTCCGGACCGGCGCGTAAGTGCTCCGGTCGCCGCCTTCGATGACCTTCGGTGATCGTAAACGTTGTTAGCTTACGTACGATACGAACCTGTTAGCTTCCGATATTAAGCCCGTCTCTCCTCCGTCAGGTTCGTGTGCTACCAGTATCCGGGCTACCGAGGCCAGCAGTACGTAGTGGAGTCGGACCTCGGCGGAGGCGAGTACAAATGCTACCGCGAGTTCGGCTCCCATGCTCGGAGCCCGCAGATCCAGTCCGTCAGGCGGATCCAGGACTGAGGGCCCCCGTGCCCTTTTCCTCCCACGGTCCGAGCCGGATCGATTCCGGGCGCTCGGCTGCGAGCTGCGAGACTTTTATACCTTGACGTGACAAAAGATGCGAGTAGAGGAAGTGCCCGTCGCTCCGTCGTCAGGCTCGCTTCAAACTGTTTGAATAAAGAAACAAGAGCGCCAGCGTCCCGTTGCTCTCGTCTCTTCTTTTCCACGACTGATCGCGTTTTCTTTCACGTTGTCCGACGCCGCGGGAAAAAGAAAGCTCGAGCCGAACGGCAATCTCGGTCGGCGACTTTTGCGACCTTAACGTGGACTCACGTCAACATTGCGAAGCTTTTCAAAGCACTTCGGGTGGATTTGCTTCTTTTGTTTGTTTGTTGTTGGTTTTTTTTTGTTGCCCCGCAACACCCAAGTAAAGCCGCGTTCATGTAAAATGAGGAATTTTACGCGTGAAATTTATTATTACGATTGTGGTTGATTGGGTGGCTGGGACGGAGAAATGAAATTTCAACTTCATATTTCCTATTTGTGTTTTTTTTTCTTTTGGCATCAGCAGTAGAGAGCAAACATTGTGAGGTGGCCTCTTCAATGGTTGGCCCTGTAATAGGAGCCCCCCCACCCCCCCCCCCGCCTCCCTGGGGGTCCACTCACTTCTAAGTGCCTCCACTAAATTCAACCGCACCAAATTGTTTGCGCCCCCCCCCCCGTCTGATTCTCAGAGATGCCGCTGACGACTCGAGCGTCCATAACGACGCCGCAGCCACTCCAGGCAATGAGGTGTGATGATGATGATAATGATGATGAGGAGGAGGAGGATGATGATGTGTTGATGAGAAGGGGGAGGATGAGGAGGAGGAGGATGATGATGAGGAGGATGATGATGATGAGGAAGAGGAGGAGGAGAATGAGGATCATGATTGAGGAGGAGGTGGTGGGTGGTAGGAGAGGAGGATGATGAGGATGATGATGAGGAGGAGGAGGAGGAGGACGATGAGGATGATGACGAGGAGGAGGAGGATGATGATGATGATGAGGATGATGAGGAGGAGGATGAGAATGATGATGATGAGGAGGAGGAGGAGGAGGAGATGAGGAGGAGGATGATGATGAGGAGGAGGACGATGAGGATGATGACGAGGAGGAGGAGGAGGAGGATGATGATGATGATGATGATGAGGATGATGAGGAGGAGGATGAGAATGATGATGATGATGAGGAGGAGGAGGAGGACGATGAGGAGGAGGATGATGATGATGATGATGATGAGGATGATGAGGAGGAGGATGAGGAATGATGATGATGATGAGGAGGAGGAGGACGATGAGGAGGAGGATGATGATGAGGAGGAGGAGGACGATGAGGATGATGACGAGGAGGAGGAGGAGGACGATGAGGAGGAGAGGATGATGAGGAGAGTGAGGAGGAGGAGGACGATGAGAGAGAAGAGGATGATGATGATGAGGAGGAGAATGAGGATGATGATGATGAGGAGGAGGTGGGGTGGTGGTAGAGGGAGGATGATGAGGATGATGAAGAGGAGGAGGATGAGGAGGAGGAGGACGATGAAGATGATGATGAGGAGGAGGAGGATGATGTTGAGGATAATGATGATGATGAGGAGGAGGAGGACGATGAGGAGGAAGATGATGATTTGATGAGGAGGAGAATGAGGATGATGATGATGATGATGAGGAGGAGGAGGTGGGGATAGAGGGAGGATGATGAGGATGATGATGAGGAGGAGGAGGACGATGAGGATGATGACGAGGAGGAGGAGGAGGACGATGAGGAGGAGGATGGAGGAGGAGGATGATGAGGAGAGAGAGGAGGAGGACGATGAGGAGGAGGATGATGAGGAGGAGAATGAGGATGATGATGATGATGAGGAGGAGGAGGAGGTGGGGTTAGAGGGAGGATGATGAGGATGATGAAGAGGAGGAGGATGATGAGGAGGAGGAGGATGAGGATGATGATGAGGAGGAGGAGGATGCTGATGATGAGGAGGAGGAGGAGGACGATGAGGAGGGCTGATGATGAGGAGGAGGACGATGAGGATGATGACGAGGAGGAGGAGGAGGAGGATGATGATGATGATGCTGATGAGGATGATGAGGAGGAGGATGAGATGCTGATGATCTGAGGAGGAGGAGGACGAGGCGGAGGAGGATTCCTGATGATGATGATGGGATGATGAGGAGGAGGATGAGAATGATGATGATGATGAGGAGGAGGAGGCCGTGAGGAGGAGGATGATGATGAGGAGGAGGCGATGAGGATCTGACGAGGAGGAGGAGCGGCCGATGAGGAGGAGGATCTGAGAGAGTGAGGAGGAGGAGGACGATGAGGAGAAGCTGATGATGCTGATGGATGAGGAGAATGAGGATGCTGATGCTGATGAGGAGGAGGTGGGGTCAGAGGGCGGATGATGAGGCTGATCCGCGGAGGAGGATGAGGAGGCGGCGGCCGATGAAGATGATGCTGAGGAGGAGGAGGCTGATGTTGAGGATCTGATCTGTCTGAGGAGGAGGAGGACGATGAGCGGAAGCTGATGATGATGAGGAGGAGAATGAGGATGATGATGATGATGATGAGGAGGGGGAGGGTGGGATAGAGGGAGGATGATGAGGAGATGATGAGGAGGAGGAGGACGATGAGGATGATGACGAGGAGGAGGAGGAGGACGATGAGGAGGAGGATGATGAGGAGAGAGAGGAGGAGGCCGATGAGGAGGAGGATGATGAGGAGGAGAATGAGGATGATGATGATGATGAGGAGGAGGAGGAGGTGGGGTAGAGGGCGATGATGAGGATGATGACGAGGAGGAGGAGGAGGACGATGAGGAGGAGGATGATGAGGAGAGTGAGGAGGAGGAGGGGGACGATGAGGAGAAGAGGATGATGATGAGGAGGAGGAGAATGAGGATGATGATGATGATGAGGAGGAGGTGGGGTAGAGGGAGGATGATGAGGATGATGAAGAGGATGAGGAGGAGGAGGATGATGAGGATGATGATGATGAGGAGGAGGATGATGATGATGAGGATGATGAGGAGGAGGATGAGAATGAGGATGATGATGAGGAGGAGGACGATGATGAGGATGATGAGGAGGATGAGAATGAGGATGATGATGATGAGGAGGAGGAGGAGGACGATGAGGAGGAGGAGGATGAGGAGGAGGAGGAGGTGGGGTAGAGGGAGGATGATGAGGATGATGATGATGATGAGGAGGAGGAGGACGATGAGGAGGAGGATGATGATGATGATGAGAATCATAGTATGAGGATGAGGATGATGATGATGACGCCGTGTGAATAAGATCCTGTTTGTTTCTCGCAAGCATTGAATACTTCTCAGCCCGAATTGCAGGAAGTCGGCAGTTCCCTGTTGGAACTTTGCCTTGGAACTCCTCCAACCCGGGCCAAGTTCTCCGGGCTCTTCGGGGGCCCGCGTCAACCTCTCGGGGACTTCGGGGAGGGAGGGGGGGGGCCCGGTCTGACCTCCCCGGCCGGACCGTCGTCTCGCTCTTCTGCGGGCTTTTTTTTTTTGGGACATTTTTCCGCGTGCGATCACGTGACCCGTCTCCTCGGGACGCTCACGCTCGACCGACCGGCCGCGAAGGCGCCACGCGGTGCCGGCGGCGCTTCCTGTCGGCGGCTCATGGGGAGAAATCGAAGGACGGACGGGGCCTGAAACCTTTATTGATTTTTTTTTCTCTCCCCCGGCAAACCCTCTAAATTGCCCCTTGGTGTGATTGCGAGCGCAGTTGTTTGTCTCAACGATTGGCTGGCGACCAGTTCAGGGTGTACCCCGCCCACCTCCTGCCCGTCGACAGCCGGGATAGGCTCCGGCACTCCCTGCGACCCTTGTGAGGATAAGCGGCAATGAAAATGGATGGATGGACTTGTTCACGCGAGTCCTCCTCGCCGTGGCGACCACACATGCGTGACTTTCTGTTCTTCGGTGTTCCCGCCATCGACATTCTCAGCTGCAAGTTCCTCTCTTTTCTTTTCTTTTTTTTTTTGAATTATTATTTTTAATAGTAGCGTCATAACTCAAAGATGCTGAATTTGCACAATGCAATTTTCGAGGAAGTCAGAGGTCGCACTTGCACATGGTCTCTCTCCAGTTTATTCGACACATGCAAAAGAAAGGACACGTGTCAGTCGTGCAGTCGGCTTTCGGGGAGCAGCCCCAAAAAGCGCTCGCCGGCCGCCATCTTGGAGAGGAACATTGTTCAGAATTCCGTCGGTGGCCAGCAGGTGGCGCTGTCGAGTGTGTTCGCGTGCGTATGTGTGGGTCTCGAGCCCCCACCCCCCCCCCTTCCTCGGATTCTGACCTTCGGGTCAAGCGGGAGCGCAGAATCCCGCCGATGTGGTCGCTTGCACTTCTGTCGCATCAGGTCTTCTTCTTCTCCACCCGTTCCATCACTTCCTGGGTCGGAGTCCAAAGGTCACCCCGGGGTCACTGCTGGAACTCTGCACGCACACACGCGTTTCATGGAGCTTTCACGATATGTACATGCGCATTTCTCGCTAACCTGCTTGAGATCCACGTACTAGTGCACTCTTTTTGTTACACGTTAGCATCATTTCCGGCCTACAAGCTGCGACTTTTTTCCACACGCGTTCAACCCTCCGGCGATGCGGCTAATTTGTCGATTTTTTGCTAACCCTGCGGCGACGCGGCTAATTTGTCGATTTTTTGCTAACGGCCGCAAGGAGGCACTCAAGCGAAAAAGGTAAGAGTGGGACCGAATATATGTTCCAAGGAAGTGAGTTTTACCGGTCTGGCTCTGTTAGCCCTGCGCTAGCGTCTTACTGATATTTAACCAGCCCTGTTAGCGTATGGCGTTAGCGCGTGTGGCGGTGCTAGCGTTAGCGTTAGCCTGGCGGTGCTAGAGCTAGCGTTAGCATGTCGGCGCTAGCATTAGCGCTAGCATTAAACTCTCTGTGTACCGTTTTTTCTTTGTAAATATCTCGTGTTTAAATGTGGGCACTTGCGGCTTTTACACGGCTACGGCGTATGTTTGTACCAAATGGTATTTCCTTTACAAATGGACCAGAAATGACAGTATTTACATATTTGTAGCTTTCCTCAACACTGTCCCAACTTTTTTGGAACATTTGGTGACTCCTAGCTCTAAAAGTAATTCAAATTCATTGAATTTGAAAACAAAAAGTCCAAAAGGTTGTTCTGGCGCCGTTCCCGGCGTGTATTATTTGGACAATTGTTGAAAATGGCTTCCCTCTCCTTGATGATGACACACGCCAGTACCTCAACACGCGTGGCGGTTTTCATTTTTGTCTCGTTGTTTGTCCGGCGCGAGGGCCGCGACGCCGAGCAGACGGCGGCGCACGTACCGACGGTGAAGACGAGGAAGACGATGACGGCCGCGCCCAGCAGCATGGCGAGGCAGCTGAGCAGCAGCGACGCGCGGCCGTACTTGCGCGCCGCCTCCACGTCGCCGTCGTTCAGCACCGAGCGCGACTGGCGGGGGGGCAGAGGACATGTCACAGGTCAGAGGTCGGGTGAGGGTACGTACGCGTCAGAGGCCAAAAATGTTACAAATCCCACTCCGTGTTGAAGTGAGTTGAAGAGTTTCATTTCGACACAAGCGGTTAGCGGACGGTCGCTTTTTTCCCCACGTGGGTTTGAACCCGCCTTCCCAAATTCGTCCACGTCGTTTTCCTTTCGCAAGTCCCGAAGCTCGTAAAACTGGAGAGGGCGCGTCAAGATCGGGAACGGGCGAAAGCTTTTGCCATTGGCGCTTAACCGAGACACCAAGAAGGGAATTTAGCGCTCACGTCAAACGTTTGCGGAAACTCACCACGCTGGCGTACCACAGGGCGCAAACGTTGAGCGGCACGCCGGGGCACAGGCACGACAGGACGGCCATCCACAGGTAGCTGGGCGGCGGCGCCGCGCCGGCGGTGGACGACGGCGGCCCGGCCCGAGACGGCGACGGGCCGCGGGGCGCGGCGGCCTCCGGCGGAGGCCCGGGGGACGGCGGGGCCGACTCCGGCGCGGCGTCCCGAGGGTGGCCGGCGCCGCCCTGCCGCTCCAGCAGCTTCTCCGTGTCGTGGGAGTCTCCGTTGGCGGGCGGTTCTCTCCGGACCGCCGCCACGCTGTCGCCGTTGACGGCCATGTTGCCCCGGATCGGGAAATGTGATCTTTGGCTCGCGAGTTCACCGATTCCGTCCGGCGCCGCGCTCGTCCATCAGTGCGAGCGCCGCGGAGGCTGCGATGCGCTCATCCCCGCGGCTCCACGCCCCCCCCCCCCCCCAATGCGCGCCCCTGCGCAGCAATAAAGCGTCCCATTTATGAACGCGCTCAGTCCGAGCGGGACCGGAACTGGGACTGCGCTTAATGGACCTTTCAGGAAGGGATTCTGCTTTCAACGCTTCTCCCTCTACTAGTACACAATTTGTCAGCACTAGTGAGATGATTCAGAGCACTAGTAGCAGTGAGAAAATGTGAAGCTCAAGAAACGGTTTGGGGACTTCTCGTGCTGAGACGGATTTAGGTTCCACATTCTACTAGCTCCACTCCATGTACTAGTAGCTACGCTCCCTGCCATTACTGCTCAGACAATTCAGCGCGATACTAGACGATCCGACTGCTTTTCAAAAGGGCATTTTTCCATATACTACTATCTCACTTGTCCGTCTTACTAGTAGCACGACGACATCTGTATCTGCACGCTACTAATACTGCCAGTGAAGCAAAGGATATTCACCAGGAGTATTTTACGTCACTAGTAGCTGTCACGTCGACTAATTTTTGCATCGCAACTAATGTAGTTGTGCTATTAATGAGAATGAAGAGTGTACTAGTGCATGGGCCTCAAACTTGACATCCTACTACTATGCTGAATAGTTACGACAAAGGAGTGTCTTACGTCACTAGTAGCTCTCACGTCGACTCATTTTTGCATCGCAACTAATGTAGTTGTGCTTATTCATGAGAATGAAGAGTGTACTAGTGCATGGGCCTCAAACTTGACATCCTACTAGTATGCTGAATAGTCCCGACAAGGAGTGTACTAGTACGTGGTCCTGAACCAGAAGCAATGCTCTTTCAGCACTTTGTGGTTGCCTGTCAAACTGTGAGCTAGTTAACATCTGCGGGCTAATAGTATTACTAGTCAAGCACTAAATGTTAACTAGAGAAATTCAATAGTGTTGCTAGTAGCAAATGTGTACTTGAATGCAGTTTTGCCTCACGAGCAACAGTGAGGACAAAGTCTACACTAGGACGTGGACCTGAAGCTCGGCATCCTATTCGTGTGATAAATAGTCTTACGAGTGATGACAAAGTGCATACTTGTACATGAACCATAAACTGGACTCTTTCAGAACTTTGACACACACAAAAAAAGGCCCATGAACTCCTACACACGTTGTCCATACTTGTAGGAGAACTACTGCACATGTTCCTCGTGAGGCGAAACTGTGCACTCTGTGACATCAGTGCACTAGTATCGTGAAGCAAAGATGTTACCTTCGAGAAATGTACGTCGTCGCTACTAGTACTGCATGACATTTGGTGGCCAGTATAGGTGGTACACAGATGTCAACTACAGTGGAGTTTTTGTTTCATTAACGATATGTCATCCTACTACTCATGTGCAAATATTCAGTGCGGACAAAAAGTGGGTACTAGTAGCAGGAAATGAAACATGCAATTTCTTGGGATACTAGTTGCACTTTAACACTAAAACCACTCCCCCCCGCCCCCACTTTCCGTCACTTTTACATTTCAAATTGATTCACGGTCACTTGGTGACGTCATCCGGGCGGCAGGCCCCCCGTGGTGACGCCACGTTCAACCGGAAGTCACGTGCATTTTAAAGTGGATAATCGGTGATAATGGAAAGCAATGCGCGCAGTCATCAATTATTGAACTGATCAGAATGTTCTTAATAGAATCAAGCAGGCAACAACGTGGGGGTGGGTGGGAGTTTATTTCAGTCGGTTGGTGTGACTACAACATTAATCGATCAAAAAATTATTTCTAATAACCTTGTGGAATTATTACACTGGCGACTTTTCGAAAACGCACTCCCAAGATTCGCACAGGTCAGCGGGTTTAAACAGCACCACCAAGCGGTGAAAATGGGAAAGCGCAGCATTGTCGAAAGCCTTTTCTTTTCTTTGGAACTCCATCCGTCCATCCCTTTTCTCAGCCGCTTATCCTCACAAGGGTCGCGGGAGTGCCGCAGGCGATCCCAGCCGTCGTCGGGCAGGAGGCGGGCTTACGCCCCCAACTGGTTGCCGGCCGATCGCAAAGCAGACGGAGACAGACAACCTAACTTTCCAGATTTGGAACATGAAATCATATTTGTTGGAATTTCTGATGGATGGGACGAGAACTTTCATCTTTCATCTCGATCTCACATTAAACAATAACAGGAAGCGCAGTCCAAAATAGCTGTTGACACCATTTTATGTGTAGCTCACATGCACAAATTTGTTTTTAATGACCTAAACGATGGTGCAGTATTAAAAACGGACACAAAAGCGACATCCGATCGACTGTCGACGCCAAGGTCGCGTACGTTGACCCCCAAAAATGGCCCGATTCGCACTCCGTGACGGCGTCTCCGAATATTGAGGACGGGATGCGCCGCCGCCATCGTCGTCGTTTCGCGGGCCCGCAGAACTGACCAGAACGGTTCTTCAGCTGGCAGCTTTAGAAAGCGGCACCGACATAAAGCTCGCCGCTGAAAAACTGTTCTGCGCGCCAGTCGTCTCTCTCTCGCCGGCGTTGGGGAGGAGGGGGACCGACTTGCCGTCCGGCGATCCTGCGGGAAGACAAAAGACGGTCGCGATTTCACTTTTGAGCCGTGTCAAGAGTCAAATTTCTCAAAACAAAGCCAGAAAGAATCGCGTGACATCGTGCTAAAATCACTGCACTGCTCTCCGCCCGCCCTTAATTTTACTAGTTTAGCAGTCCTTCTACACACTAGCAAAGTATTTCCATCCATTTTCTTTGCCACTTATCCTCACGAAGGGTCGCGAGAGCCTATCCCAGCTGTCAACGGGCAGGAGGCGGGGTTCGCCGCCCTGAACCGGTTGCCGGCCAATCGCAGGGCACATAGAAACGGGCAACCAATCACACTCACAATCACACCTAGGGGCAATTTGTGGGATGTGGGAGGAAACCGGAGTGCACACCCTGGAGAAAACCCACGCAGGCAACGGGGAGAACACGCAGACTCCACACAGGCGGGGCGGGGATCGAACCCGGTCCTCAGAACTGTGAGGCCGACGCTTTGATCCACTGTTCCCCAACAGCAAAGATATTTCTAGATGTAAATATGTGTCTAGTTGCATCGCCATCTTAATATAGTCCAGCCATCAATTTTCTGAGCCGCTTATCCTCACGAGGGTCGCAGTATCGCCGGAGCCAATCCCAAGCTAACCGGTGACCAGCCAATCAACCATTGGCACTCAAGTTCACACCTACAGGCAATTTACGGTCTTCAATGAACCTACCGTGCATGTTTTGGAAACCGCACAGGCGGGGCTGGAATTTGAACCGCAATCCTCACAAGTGTCAGGCATACACACGATCTTTATTTACATCAATACTGCCTCTTGACTTTAGATATACAATATTTACATACTTTTAGTTTTTCTTCATTCGCCCCAATGGCAGCGCAAAAATCAACGCGTTCACTTGAGAAACTGGACAGATTGACGCAACTCGTAGCCAAGTCTACAGAACCGCTCCCCCATTTTGAGGTCCCGTTTATGCCGAAGTCCAAAAGACTCACTCATGGCGACGTCCTGTCAAAAAAAAAAAAAAAAAAAATGCACGGACCGAGCCCGTGTCAAGTTGTCCGGACGTTCGGCGCCACGAGCATGCAGGCCATGTTTCCGGACCTGTATGGCGAACCCAACCCCTCTGGGGACGACAAGTGGACTAAAAAGTCTCGGAACCACCGGCAGCCGACGGATCGATCGGTGTGCATCCAGTTAAACAACCACTCACGCGGGCCCGCCTTGTTCGGAACCGGCCGATAGTCGCCGATCGTCGTCCCGCTTCTGCTTCCGGCTCGGTCGCGTTCCAGTGAGCGGGGCGGTCCGGCTGGCGGGCTGCGGGCCACCTTCCGCGCAAGACACGCGCGCGTCCACGCCCAAGTCCGCCGGCTTCCCACGCCGATCAGCTGCCTGCGTGATGACCTCGGTAAGCACGAGTTCCTGGCTCATTGTGGCCACGCCCCGCCCCGTCCGCCTCATTTTCATCTTGTTTGAAAAATTATTATTGGTTAAATTTTTTTGATACATCAGATTTTTCTCCTATTTGCGAAATTCTTATAAAGAGCTCCCTTCCTTCCTTTTTTTTTTAAATTATGACAATACACCGACGGGATCTGTCATGAGGCCGCCATTTTGCATTCGCACAAGAGCAGATTGCAACATAAATTTTGCGATTTCTGAGACGTGAATGAAAAATGTACACGTTTGTGAAATTGTGTGTTCCAGTCGGATCAAGACAAGGCTGGAAGGGTTTTAATGAGCAGTTTGGATCACGTATTGCAATTTAGCCGCAGAGTTTGAAGGGTAACATTATGGGAATGGTCCCCGCGACCCTCGTGAGGATAAGCGGCAAAGAAAAGGGACGGATGGAATATTTTTAATGGTGTCATTTTCATAAAGGAAATGTATTTCAGGAGGCTGCCACCTTATGAATGGCAACAATTTGAAATAGCTTTTTGAAAATATGACTTCAAGCTTGGCATTTTCATGATGAAGTCACGGTGCCATCAAAAATGCTGATTTGTATGAATTATTATTTTTGCACGATATGAAAATGACCCAAGTTTCAATGAAGCGATTGATCGCGTCATCAGTGGTGATGAGGATGACGTCGAGGGTGACGATGCTTTTTTTTTTTCTTTTTTCTTTATTGAACATTAAACAGAACAAAACAATTCAACCCAGAAGACAATTTGCCAGGGGGGTCAAAAACAAGATTACATTCTACAGAAAAACATGAAATAAACTACACAAATTTACCGTTTTAATGGCTTGAGCGTTCAAAGAATTCTTAATGGTATGAATATACTGTCTAGTTTCATTTTGAAAGAAAATAAAACAAGGATTTTTATTAATACACCTACATTTATGAATATGAAATTTAGCTAGTAAAATTATAAGATTAATCGTATAATAGTGTCTGTTTTTAGACGAGGTAAAAGACGTGAAACCAAACAGTATATTTTCAAAACAAAGAGTAAAACTTGTCAATAAAAGTAGAAATAAAAATACAAACATCTTTCCAGAAATTATTGGAGACAGGGCAAGACCAAAATAAGTGAAAATGATCTTCAGGGCAGTTTGAACAGAAAGAGCAATCAGTATCAATTTGTTTTTTAAAACGCTGTAAAATAAATATTTTGGAAGGATAAATTTGATGAATTAACTTAAAAGATACTTCTTTTATTTTGTTGTTAATCATATATCTAGTTGGTAAGATCCAGATTCTTTTCCAGTCAAGATTATGTAATAATTGATTCCAATAAGATGTTATGCGAGGAAGAGACACTATGTCCCTTTGAAATAAAGCACGTATGGAATGATTGTTTTTACGTGTTCTCGAGAAACAAATCCTGCCTACTTCGCTTTTAGATGGATCAAGATGCAAAGGAGCTGGTATTTGGTCCGCTGGGCTTCTAAATAGCAAAGAGACACCAGCAGGAATTGCATTAATGATTATCTTAAATTCGTCAGTAGGGATTAACACATTGTGTTTTGAAATCAATTCTTCATAAGTAAACAGCAAGCCATCGGAATCAAACAGCTGGTGAACCAGTAGTATATTGTGAGAAAACCAGGCAGGGTAAAATAAGGATTTGTTTCTGTATGTTACGTCTTTTTTATTCCATATGTAATATCTGTGCGGAGAGAAGTTATGTTTATATATTAAAGACCACGAGAGAAGCATCTGTTTGTGAAAGTTTGATAATTTCAATGGGATTTTTTCAATCTTGTAATTGCACAGTAAAAGAAAATGTAGGCCACCTACTTTAGAAAAGACAAAATTTGGTATGAAATTCCAAATTGAGGAGGGGTCGGCCAATTAATTTTAAAAGTATTATTTAATGTTTGAAAGTCTCAAAAAATTAGGCCTCCTTTGTGATGAGTATTCATTACAACCGATTTCTTAATATAGTGAGTTTTATTTTTCCATACGAAGTTAAAGAGCATTTTGTCGATATTTTTTAGAATATTTTTATTAACACCAAGCGATGAGGCAGCATAGGTGAGCCGGGATTTACCTTCAGCTTTAGTTAATAAAGTTCTGCCCCTAAAAGATAAATCCCTTTGCAGCCACTGATTAAGTTTTTTCTGAGTTTTGTCGATAACAGGACTAAAGTTTAAATCACATCTAGTTTCCATATCTTTATTTATAAATATGCCTAAATGTGTGACGCAGTCTTTTACAGGTATATTACAGATTGAAGAGATATTACAAGTCTTGAGGGCAAGTAGTTCACATTTTTTAATGTTTAGGGTGACGATGCTGTCGCCTGTGCGGCGGACGGGAAGCGGAAGTAGGGCGGAGTGACGAAGGAGGTCAAAGGTTGACTTTATTTTGAGCAATCAATAGTTATTGGGGCGATGAACCGGATGCGGATGTGAACTGGTCGCGGGGCGCATTCAGCAAATTCGGCTTCGATCAACCTGCCGCGCACGTTATGAAAATGAAAGTGCACGCATGAAACTATACAGTGATAAAATGTAAAATAGTGTGCAAATGGTTTGGCAGGCTAAATGTACATCCGGATCAGAGGTTTTCGCGTTAGAACAACGTCACGCCGAAGCTTTGATGACGCGTTTATTTTTTGTCGGTTTTTTTTCCAACCTGACGGACTTCCTCGAGAACCGGAAGTTAAATATTCACTGAAAGCGCACAAGTGTAATCTTCTAAACACACACTCGTTCGGATCTTGTTGTATTTCTTCAGTCATTTGATTCTCATTTTCGTTGTTTTCTATTTCAAAACAATTTTTTTTAATGGCAATTAGCAATACGGCGCTGTTGCCATAGAAACGTCACGCGGCCCAAGCTCGTCGTCAAACTTTTGTGTCGGTCAAGGCGTCCTGAACAAATTTGTACACCGAGAGCGAAGTTTACAACAAATAAAGTGGACTAAAGTAAAGTCTATCGGGGGTTTGACGAGCCCGACATCTTGCACCGCTTGTTTGTTTGTTTTTTTGTCTTTGCAGCCATTAGTTTGTTAGCATGTCGGAGGAGGAGCAGCAGCACAAGCTGAAGATTTCCAGCAGCTCGGACGACAAGAAGAAGAAGAGAAAGAAAAGGAAGAAGAGGAAGAAACACACACCTCCGCGATACACGGGTAACATTTCTGTTTTCATTCAGACGGAAATGAACGTGCCCTCCAATGATGTTTAATAAGTCATAATCACATATTATTAATTCATACGTTTATTGTAAATGAGTCCACGTACACATCATCCATCCATCAATCCATGATTCGAGCTGCTTATCCTCACAAGGGTCGAGGGAACGGGGCGCAGAAATGTCGCGGTTTTATTAATTTCATTCCTTGATGGCTTCATCGTCACGTGAAATGAAAAATAATAGAACAGTTTTTGTGAAATGATACTGTAAAAATGATCATGCCCTGATACGCTTCAAGCATACTGGGCCATACCCCCCTACACCTCCAAACACACACACATGTAATTTGAATACATATTTCAACTCTTTGAAACTTTAATGATAAAAACAGCTTTACACGACATTAATATTGTTACAGTCTGGACGGGGAGACTAGAAGATGCCGATTTGATCGATATCGATTGTAAATATCGCCTCCGTTCCGTCCGCCGACCCTTCCCTAACCCCAGTGAACCTTTGTCAACCCTAGTTGACCCAAACCCAGCGGTCGAGCCGGCCGTGCGGGTGACCCCGGTGCCCCGAGGTCAAACGTCCAAACGGCGAGCGGCGTGCAAAAAGAACAAAGAGCCGCCGAGGGAGCCGCCGCCACCCGCCGACGACATCCCTCCCGACGACGATCCGGTCACTGCGCCGGACGAGACTGTGCTGGACGAGCATGCGAGGGAGTGCCTGAGGTGGGAGGGGGTCCTGCCGGACCCCTGGGCGGAGGAGGAAAGGCTGGAAGCCTACCGGGCCAATAGGAGGCGCCGTTACGCGGCCCTGCGGGATGCTCAGCTAAACTAGCTCTGCGGGTCGCCACGGACGTCCTCGCCTCTGCAACAACAAACAAGATGTCTTTTTAAATGATTACTATTTTTCTAAACAAACACACAATCAGGTGCTTTGCTGGATTTATTGATGGATAGGAATACCGTAATTCCCGGCCTACCGAGCACACCTGGTTATAAGCCTCACCGAGTACATTTGGTGCATACGTAGGCCGCAGCCGTGTAAAAGCCGCAAGTGCCCACATTGAAACGAGATATTTACAAAGAGAGACGGTACACGGAGAGTTTAACGCTACCGGCACCGCGCTAATGCTAATGCCGCCGAGCTAACGCCACCACGCTAACAGGGGCGGTAAAACAAAACAAAACAAAAAAAAAAACAGACTGGTAAAAATCACTGAGACGCGACAGTAACACGCTAGCGCAGCGCTAACAGTGCCGGATCGGTAAAAGGCACTTCCTCGGAAATGTATTCCACCGGTGTCACTCTGAGCTTTTCTGCTCGCAAATTAGCCGCGTTACCGCACAAGCCGCAGGGTTGAAAGCGTGTGGAAAAACGTTGCGATTTATAGGGCGGAAATTACGGTAATTTCTTTTAAGAAAGGAGTTTATTTTTTGGGGGGGGTGGAGCAAGTTCAGATTTTCAGGCTGTTTAAAAAAAATATGAACTTCCCGCAAGACTTTCGGCAATCTCAATAAAGCCAGTGCCCCTGTTGGCCTGACGAGGAGACACCTTAATGACCTCTGACCTCTGTCTCCTTACTTGCTACAAATGAGGTTGTGGTTTTTAATTAAAAACTGAAAATTAGCAACGGCGCAACATAAAAAGCACCATCACCTGGACTACGACTCACCAGTGGTTTTACAAATAGTTACCGTGGTCGACCGACTGAAGCCGAGCTCTTTCCCGATGTTCGTCGGTGTCTCCTTTGTTGACTGTTTTTATGATCTCGAGCTTCGTTTCCATGGTAACGGATCTTTTGGCTGCAGACACGGTTTTCTTCTTTGAGTCCGTCATGTCTCAAAAGGAGGGCGAACATGAACAGACAATATGGCGGACGGGGGACGGGCGTTTTAAAGTCGGAATCGATTCCCGCTCAGGTGTCGATAGCTGCATAGCTGCCCTGTGACTGACTGGCGACCGATTCAGGGTGTATTCTGTCTTCCGCCCGAAGCTAGCGGGGATTGGCTCCAGCTTTCCCGTGACCCTTGTGAGGATAAAGCGGCTTGGATAACAATGAAGTTGTAGGAAAGAGCAGCGGAGGCTTGACTTGGGACCGAAGTGTGTTTGCAAGCAACGGTATGGTTTCATGCCGACATGGAGTACCACAGATGCGTTATTTTTCTTGAGGATGCTCATGAGAACGTCAGAAGGAGCTAAATTGTGTCTTTGTGGATCTAGAGAAAGCCAATGACCGAGTACCAAGGGAGGAACTGTGGTACTAGTGGTGTGGCAGAGAAATATGTTAGAATAGTACAGGACATGTATGAGGTGAGTACAGTGGCGAGGTGTGTTGTAGTTCTGAGAGAAGAATTTAAGGTGGAGGTGGGACTGCATCAGGGATCAGCTCTGAGCCCCTTCCGGTTTGCTGTGGTAATGGATAGGTTAGACTGGAATCCCCTTGGAGCATGACGTTCGCAGGTGATGTTGTGATCTGCAGTGAAAGCAGGGAGCAGGCGGACGAACAATTAGAAAGATGGAGGCATGCACTGGAAAGGAGAGGAAGAATATAGAATATATGCACGTGACAGAGAGGCGGAGGGGGAAGAGTGATGCTTCAGGGAGAAGAGATGGCGAGGGTGGATGGCTTCAAATACTTTGGGTCAACAATACCGAGCAATGGAGAGTGTAGAAAAGAAGTGAAGAAACTGGTCCAAGCGGGGTGGAACAGTTGGCTGGAAGGTGTCCGGTGTTCTATGCGACAGAAGAGTCTCCGCCAGGATGAAGGGCAAAGTTTATACAACAGTTAGGGAGGCCGGCCATGATGTACGGATTAAGGACAACAGGAAGCAGAACTGGAGGTGGCAGAAATGAAGATGTTGAGGTTCTCGCTTGGATAGGATTAGAAATGAGCTCATTTGAGGGGAAGCCAAAGTTGGATGTTTTGGAGACAAGGTCCCAGAGAGCAGACTTCGATGGTTTGGACTTGTCCAGAGACTAGAGAGTCTGAGGATGGAACTGCCAGGCAAAAGAGGGAGAGGAAGACCAAAGAGAAGGTTAACGGATGTTGTGAGGGAAGACATGAGGGCGGTCGGCGTTAGAGAGGAAGATGCAGGAGAGACGCTGACATGGAAAAAGATGATGCGCTGTGGCGACCCCGTACGGGACAAGCCCGAAGGAAAAGAAGACCATTCTCATCGTATGCAGAACGAATAATTGGTAATTATTTGAATACCTCGCAGAATGACCTTTGCGCTTTACGTCTGGCAGCAGAAAGCGCTCGCCTCTGCTCTCCCGCTCGTAGAACGGACACAACTTCAAGTGCTCCGACATGGATGGAACCTCCCGGAACTTCCACGTGTCCACGGCCGAGAAGCTGCCGCTGAAGTGCCACACCTGCGTGCAAACACAAGCCGAGGCCACGTTTCACTCGTGTGTTCGTCACTGAGACAATTTGTGGGACCTTTTGAAAATCCAGCTCCTGAAACCAGTTCAACCAAGCTACGTGGAATTGGGTAGGCATGTCTGTCTTAGGGAAACCTCCAACAACCTCCCCAAAAACCAAATTTCTGAAGTTTATTTTCCCCAACTTCAAGCAAGTGAAATGATTTTCCCTTCACCTTGTGCTCAGCACGCCATTGGACTCCCCCTCCGGAGTGGGCTGTCCTCTCCCAGCAAAGCGAGACCATCCCTCGTGTGGGCAGCAACGTGGCGCAAACCTGCCTCGTGAGGCGAGACGCCAGAGCCAGCTGAGACAAGGACACGCTGTCCAGAAACGTCGCCACGTGACACAGGAGCTCGAAGGGCAGCGAGGTGAGAGTAAGGCAAGAGGAAGTGCGACTTTCGACGGCCGGGACGACGGGACGCAGCTGGAAGAAGCCCAGATCCTCCCTGGAGGAACAATTCCGTTTCAGTACGTACATGTCTCGTTTCCGTGGAAAATTAGGCACATGAATACTTTCTTCGTCTTCAGCAAACAGGCTCAAATGTATTTTGCGATATGGGAGATAAAAAAAAAAAAACCCACAGAAGTGCGTGGACAACATGCACACCTCGTACAGAAAGCCCAGAACTGAGAATCCAACCCAGAAATGAGAAGCAAATGGTGTAGTGCAGCCACGTGCGTCTAGTCAGATCTGATCCGACCCAAGTGCTGTGTCGAACCTACGTGAGGACCACGTTGGCCTGGTGTGTGGACGGCGTGAACCTGGGCCGGCTGAAGGTGCAACCCAAGTACGCCAGCGGACATCGTTGCAGGAACCATCCGTTGACGCTCATCTGAATGTCGCTGTGCACGTTCCTGCATCGACAACAAGTCAACGACTGCAACAAAGTAAAACTGCTCATTGAGGAGGGAGGAAGCTTGTAACATTTGTAAAATATTGCTGGATTTGATTTGTCATGTAAAGATGCGACTGAAGGATGTTTTATTGCTCTTACTTCTGCTTCTACTTTGAATTTGTATGACTGTTAAGTTTATGGTGGCCACAGTTTTACCCTGGAACATCCATCCATGTTCTTCCAGTTAATCGGAATCTCGATGGAGGGAAAGCCGAATCAGAGAAGCCGAGACTTCCCTTCACCCATGTCCTTGGTCCAGCTCCTTCAGGAGATCCCAACGGAACATGGCCTACTCTTACTCATTGTCCTCCGCGCCCCCTGGACATGGTCAAAGTTTTGCCAGAGGTGGGGCTTTAAAGAGGAACTCGGCCTGACTTTGTCAGTGGACCTTCACGTTACCTTTTGGACTGCAAGGTTTCCCCACCCACAAAAGCAAACACACCCCCAGCTTGTGATTAGTTGTACAGCACTGGCCCTTCTCTCCACCAGAGTGTCCAAGACATGCAACTGCAAGTACAATGACCAGACCAGAAAGCCCATTGTGGAACTGTTTCCACAGGTGGTCTGGTGCCAAGTGTATGTGTGGACACCTTTAGAGGATGCTTGAATATGGTGCTTGTTAAGGACAATCTGTTAAGAGAACAGAAGTCAGCGCTCGGGTTCTGGTTATCGACTGCCTCTGCTATTACTACTATGTATGAACCCTAACGGTGAGGCACTGAGCTGGGGGACAATAGGTATGCCCCCATCTGCTTGGCACTTCTCAGCAGAGGAAACTTCATAGTAGAAAGGTCCAGAATACCTGTTCCCAGTCCTGTAGCCCTGGCCATACATCAGGCAAATACTGTTATGTCAAGTCGGACCCTCTCGAGATTACATGCCAGCTCAGGTTCCTTCCCAGCCGGAGACAATTCATGTCCCAAGAAGCAAATTCTGTAGCATGGGGTTGGACCGCTAAGGTCCCCACCATCGGTCGCCAGCCAGCTGACCTTGCACCCGACCCCATTCGGCTCTCTCACAGGTGGGGAGCCCACGATAAAGGGAACCCACATTGCCTCTTTGGGCTGTGCCCAATCCCCCTTGGTACAGTCCTACAGTCCTGGCTACAAGCAATCTCATCAAGCCCCAATTCCAGGCTTTCCTTCGGCTTGCCTAGGCAAAGGAAATTTAGGTTCAACATTATTCTGAATCATAAGACCTCCCTTTAGTCGAACTTTCTCGAGCCCCTCACCTTGGACCTGGATGGGTAGGTTTAGTTATTGTGATGTGAGGACCCGGTCCAGGGTATGCCCCAATTTCTTGCCCACAAGACACCCACGTAACCCAAATGAGTACAAGTGCCAATGGAAATGGATGGATGGGAAAACTGCGTTAGATTGCAATGATCGGTCGTGATGGTTGTCACCAGGTCAACATTCTGTGTATCAAGGTAGTCCAATCACAAGTGTGAAGTGCACGTGACAAACTTGTAATGCGCAGCGTATTCACGCCTGTGCACGGTGTGCCCGCACACAGCGGTGAAGGCCGAGCTGGCTTTGTGGTGGCGCCTGCTGACGTTCTCCAGCTGCAGCTGCAGGTGCAGCTGCCGCTCCCGGCCGGCCGTCAGGTCCGCCAGGGACGCGGTGCTGGCGAAGGGCGCCGACAGGAACTGGAAAGTCTGCGTGCCCTCGTCTTGCAGGAGGCCGTCGGTGCAATGCTTCTCTGTGATCAGGTGACCTCGCTGTTCCTTCTCCAGACAGCACAACAGCGACGCCTGATGACCGACAATCACTTCATCATCATCATCATCCTCATCAGCGTCATGCTGTCAAGTGCGGTCTGACCTGAACCTCTTCCCAGACAGGCACACCCTGCGGTTCCTCCTGTAGGTCCGCGGTGTCGACGGCCTTATTATCCTTCTTGTAGAATCTTGGGTTGCGGATGCGACTCTGCTTGGCCAAAAAGCTGCTAGGAACCTTGAAGGTCCTCACGGTCACGATCTTCATGGGTTCCACGTGGACATCCGGGAAGGCCTTCTTCTCGGCGAGGGGGAACGACTCTGGGGAGACTCGGGGGATCTCCGCACCTTCCGTGACGCCGCCTGGCTTCCTGGGCCCGCTTGCATCCTGCTCCCAGTCCGCCGCTTCCCGGCAGCCACCCATGGCCATGCTGAACATGCTCTCCCAGGCGCTGAAGTTCCCCAGCCCAGCTTCCCTCACCTCCAGAGGCTTCCTGGCCAGAGCCTCACGCTCCTGCTCACTCAGCTCCTCTTCTAGGTTTTCGTCCTTCTCAGGGGTGACGTTAAGTTGAAAAGGACTAAAAGACTCCCAGGTCTTTTTTGCCGCCTCCTTCTCCAAGGCAGCCTGCTTCTTCTCCTGCTTCTTTTTTTCCTCTTCCCTCGTCTCCCTCTCATCCTCATCTCCGGCGCAGCGGGTCAGTTCCGGGAAAAGATTCCTCATCTTCAACGAGCGGAACAAGCGTTCCTGGTCCTTCAGTGCCAGGGCTAGGTCCAGGTCCAGGTCTTGGTCTTGAGACTCCCCCCGCTGCCGTTCCCTCATCAGGTTGCGGTGCAGGTCGGGGCTCGGGTACGACTGGCCGTCGTCGGCGGGCCACCGGTTCCACTCCATGCAGCAGACCACCACGCTGGCGGGGCACGCCCGCAAGTGGGCGGAAAGCTGGGCGCGCGGAAGCCGGGCCGGGCAGCCGTAGGCAGCGTTGAGGCAGGGCACACGGGCGCGGGGGCACAGCGGCAGGTGAGCCTCCTCTTTGCACAGGTGGAAGAACGCCCCGCAGTGCAGGCGGCACGCCACCAGGGGGCAGCACACGCCCTCCTCCGCCTGGGCCTGGCAACGCCTGTTGTAGCAGGACTCGCAGTGGGCATGCTGACACGCGCGCGCACACACACACACACACAAGACACCCATCTTTTTGGGGGGACTCGTTTTGAGTGGATTTACACAATCCGGGTCAAAATGACCCACAACATAATGTAATTGCGTTTTTGTTTTTTGTTTTCAAAACAGTACAAGGGCTCGACACCTCATCTTGCAAGTCAGCTCAATGACGTAGAGTTAAAAACTAGACTCTGTTTAGGTGCTAATTCGGCTTCAACTTCCGGTCAGGGCAAAACGTTGCTCTGGGTACAATTGCACGTGAAAGTTGACATCCTTTGATATCCTTACAATTGTACATTTTGAAACATAATATTGCGGTAGGTTCGGTTTAAGTATTTTTTTTTTTTTGGGTGACTATATGGGTGAATCTTGTTGCGCTGTTGGCTGTCAAAACTGCAGGCAGTCGCAATGTTTCAGTTTAACCTTTCAGAATTAATTATTATAATTATGAATGTGCGTGTCAATACATCTCTTAAACCTCCCTGGGCGTGCTGCAAATGTTTAGATTCATATTTCTCGGGATCCAAAACATCCCAAGTGTCTAGATTTATTGCATAATTTTCCATAATGTGTGTATTATTTACCATGCTTTTTTTTTTTTTTTTGGCCCTGACAGGAAGTCAGAGCTCGTTGACCATGGCGGTACCAATGTTGGATGCAGAGTGCGCGGTGGAGTTTTTATTCTACATCAGGGGTGTCAAACTCATTTTTATCACGGACTACCATTGTAGTTGTGAGTTCCCTCATAGGGCCGTTATGGTGAAACCACAGAAATCCTGAATCACCTCATCGTATTTACACATGAAATTTATAAACTAGTTTCGGAATCAGAAATCAAGAGAAATGGGTTTTTCAGCCATTGTTCATGTTTGGTAATGCTTATGATATCTCAACATTATCATTTATGACATGACAATTTGAAATGTTGGGATATAGTTTCACAAGAATCACGGATTTTGACACCGATGATTCCCCTTCGCGGGCCACATAAAATCATGCGGCGGGCCGAATCTGGTCCCCGGGCCTTGACTTGGTGCAGCCGCCATATTACATGTGGAAGATGTTAACTCATTCAGGCTATTGGAACTAAGTTGTTAAAGTCCACTTTACAAATTTACTTTTAATACAGATTTGGGATACAGACAGGAACCAAAAACAGCTTTTGTCACCGCATCTTAATGGAAATCTAACGAGATGTGGCTTCCGTGTTCCTCCTTGGTCGATTCAATATGGCGGCGACATCGGCGTAAGATTCAGCGTTTAACGGCGCTATCTATGTACAGGGTGAGTTTCTATGGCCTAGTCTCACAGCTCCTACTCACCATATTGTCCTGACGGGCGTCCTCACAAGCTTAAAATCGCGCCAGCTGCCAAGAAAAACAAAAGTGGACTCACACGTGCGCCTCTGTGAGGAGCAGAAAGTGCGTGTAGACTTTTCCTTCAAGGATCTCCGGGAGGTGTGAAGTTGTTGAAGTTAAAATTAGCCGAACGCCGCACCGGCCCCGCCCCCGACTTTTCCAAACGGCGCATAAACCGGCGAGAGTTCTCACTCCGTCCTCCTCACGTCTTCACGCACTTTTCACCTGTTCATAACCGTGTTTTCATATAAGTTTTCGTCCACGTGTTCAGCAGCAATAATCATCTCCAAGTGCAACATAAAAATGAGCAAAATTGTCTTCCTGGTAACACAAACCTGCTTTTTGACTCGCGGGACATTTTATGGTGCCCGCATACTATCTCTGTTTTTAACACACGAACAATGTTGGACTTCACAAGTCACACTAAAACACTTGTGGGGCCTTGTTGTCTTTCCCAGGACAGGCAAAGGCTGTGTGCAGAGTTCAGCGTTATGGTAAGTGTGTCTGTAGCTTGTCGTGTGTGTCATTTTATGTATGTTTTGTTTGTTTCTCCTCATTGCGTCATTGTATGTTGCTTCCACGTGGGATGTTGTCGCCATGTTCTACTCCGTGCTACCGGTTTTACGACTCCCTAGATTCTCACAGTCCGCACTACTTTTGCTCATTATCTTTTTATTATATATAGATATATATTTTTGTCATGTTCATGTGAACTCCCGGAATTTGCTACTGACTGCGCCCTTTCACCTCTCAGAGTGCCCGTCGGGCGTCCAGCGGGGTGGTTCAGCACGCCCACTGCGCGTCCTGCTACAGCGGACGCTGCCGGGCGCAAGTGGAGGCGGGTGTTTGCTGCGCCCTGGTGGCGTGCCGCCTGCGCTGCGGGGCGGTCTTCCACATGTGCAAAGAAGAGGGTCACCTCCCGCTGTGCCCCCGCGCCCAGGTGCCCTGTTTGAACGCCGCCTACGGCTGCCCCGCCCGGTTGCCCCGCGACCGGCTGGCCGCCCACTTGCTGGCGTGCCCCGCCAGCGTGGTGGTCTGCGGCGCAGAGTGGAACCGTTGGCCCGTGGACCGCACGGACCCGCACTGCGTCCAGGGGGAGGAGCGAGGCAGGCCCGAGGCTCTGGACGCGGCCCTGGCGATGGCGGACCAGGACAAGCTCTTCGCTCGTCTCAAGATGGGCGAACTCTACCCAGAGATGACGGAGTGGCAGAATGAGCAAGAAGAAGAGAAGCAGGCACAGGAGGAAGAGTTGAGGTCCAGGCCAGACCAGGACACAGGTGGAGTCCTGGAAATGCCTGGCATGTCCTTCTGTGATGTTCTGCAACTTTATTTTCTCTCGCTTGATATTCTCTTGAGGTTCAGGTTTGGGTGCTAATGCCGAGCAGCGTTCAGTGCCGAAGGGAAACCAGTCGAAGGTGACTGAGATGACATCCGGGATGAAGGGAGGCGGCTGCGCGCCGGCCGAGGTGGAGCGGAACCGCGAAGAAGCCGACGGGGAAAGCACGGGGAAGGCCCCGGGCGGTCCGGGGAGCGCCGGGATGAAGGAAGGCGGCCGGGCGCCGGCCGAGGCCGAGGGGAACCACGCAGAAGCCAGGGGTGAAAGCGCAGGGAGGGCCGAGAGCAGTCCGGGGAGCGCCAGAAATGCCGGTGACGCTACCCCGGACATGGGAAAAATGGGCCTGGCGCCTTGGCAGGATGGGGTTCTGGAGCGTCTGGGTCAGGAGCTCAGCCCACAGGAGTACAACATGTACGTGGTCCATCACGGCCGCATGCTCCTGGCGTTCGGACACATCCGCGCCTGCACGCCCAGAGATGAGGACTTCGTCTACGGGAGCCTGGAACCCATCCCCGTGCAGACCCTGCGCTCCTTCAAGGTCACCTGCGAACGTGCACAGCATACGCTAACCCTAACCATAACCCTGTCTTGAAATCCTCACTGAAAAACCCTAAACACGGATCGAAAGTCTCATTTGAAATCCAAACGTGGAAACCCAAACCCGGGCTTGAAACTTCGTGGAAGCCGAACCTGAAACCTTAACCAAATCTGAAAGGAGACCTCTGGTTGGAATCTATGGGCTCATTTGAAACCTTGGTTTAAAACCTGAACCATCCTTGTCTTGAAAACCCTAACTCTGGGTGATAAACCCTCATTTCAAATCCTGGTTCTAATACAAAACCCTCACTTAGGTTTGAAACTCTAACCCAGACTTGAAACCTTAACAAAGGTCTCGGTATGAAACCAGAACCCTGGTTTGAAACCTAGTTCAAATTCTTACTTGAAACCCTAACCATGGTGTCCTGCCCTACTTTAAGCTTGAAACTGGAACCCCGGCCCGAAACTCTGTTGCGTTTTGATGCACACTTAGGTACCCACCAGCTACCGCTACTGCAGCCGCGTACAGCTTTACGACGCGGGGGTCCGGGCCCCCAGCGAGCATCGTGGCGGGGACACGTCCGACCTCCCCGTCGGCCCGGACGACCTCTACGACGATGAAATCGACGACACCCTGGTGGAGTTAGCCGAGCGGGAGGCGCGAGGACACAAGGTCAGAACGCGCTACGTTAAAACAAGGATTGTACTCTACTAATTTGTGTTTCATAGTTGTTCTTGAGTCTTTCCCGCTAGTGACTTGATAAGCTTACAGCGCCGCATTTTGAGCTATCGAAGTGCTGTGATTTCGAAGTACGACGCGCTGTTGCCCGTTTTCCAGATCAGCGAGTGGAAAGCGGGAGACGGTCTGTACGTGGACGTGGGGACGCAAACGCACCGGTTCCGCTCTGCGCAGTTCAAGCGGGACAGCACCTTGGCGCAGGTGACGGCGGGCCGGACACGACGACTTCACCTGGCGCTGCGGGACGAGAGCACGAGCGGCCGACACAACCGCGCCCGCTGCGTCTTCAACTTCCTGTGCGGTCGCAGCTTCCTGCGCCGGGAGTACGCTCCGCACGTCAGGTGAGAAGCCGGAAGTCCAAAACGCAAACAAGGTTTTGATCAGTTAAGATGGTTCTGGTTCGGATAAAAGTCAAGAAAAGGCTCGAATGTCAAGCAAGTAGCAAGGACGTTGAACCTCAATATTGGAACCGCGCCGGAACAGTGACGTCATGCGCCGCCACCCGCGTGTGCCCTCAGGAACGTCCACTGCGACATTCGCTCGGGTCTGAGCGGATGGTTCGAGCAGCGCTGCCCCCTGGCGTACCTGGGCTGCACCTACACCTGCACAAGGTTCCGACCCGCCGGATGCGCTGCCGTCACATACAAGTGAGACCTCAGACGTTTTTCAAGATTTGATTCCAGCATTTTCTTGCAAAATTTGATTTGAAACTTTGACTTGAATCGAATTTTATGAGAAGATTTGATTCTGTGCGACACCGCAGCCCCCTGGCGGCCTCCTTCAATCTGCGTCCGTCGGCCGACGCTCCGCCGGCGTCCGCCGACTCGTTTGACGCTCTGAGCTCGCTGCCCTTTGAGGTCCTGCGTCACGTGGCCACGTTCCTGGACGCTTTGTCCCTGTCACAACTGGCACTGGCGTCGCCCCTTCTGAGGCGGGTCTGCGCCACGTTGCTGCCCATGCGGGGGATGGTCTCGCTGCGCTGGAGGAAGGCGGCCCGCCCCGGGGGGGGCGTCCGCTGGGTGTCCGAGCCGGTGAGACCGCGTCGAGACCGGGAACCGCCGCCGTGATATATTTGCATGCATTTTGGATCCCGTGTAACTCATTCTTATTTCTTTTCTGAATTGCCTGATTTTTAACATGCACATTTGGGGGCTGGAATCGAAAACTGGTTCCGGGAGCTGTTGGAAATTGAAAGAGGGGACCGATCTAGGATGAGCCAAAGGTGTTGACCGGCCGGCGGTCCCGTTGCAGGTTTGGGAGTTCAGCTGCGCATTCTCGCCGGTGTTGTCGTGGAGGATGAGCGACGCCCCCCCGATGTGGGCCCACCTGAAAGTTTGCCCCTTCTACGAGACCTCCCTGCCCGACAGGCCCGTCGCCCTCCTCAGTGCCGCGCCGCGAGATGGCTGCCAGCGGAGGCACAGCCTGGTCAAGCATTTCACGGCCTCGCGCCGATGACGCGCGGACGCGTGGCGGCACCTTAGACGGAAGCTTGTTTGCATTGTAAGAATGCTCGGGCAAGGGACTCCCGGGCAATCTCCGAGCCACACCCCCCAGTTTGAAAACCGCTGTCTTAGGAGAACTTTACTGCGATAACGTTTCTAATCTATAGTATCTCAAAGCTCGCATTTTGAAATGGAACTACACACCCCTTACATTTTCGTACCTGGGAACAACACAGAGTTGAACCTACAACTATATAATATAAATGTTTTCGGGACACGTGACTGAACTCTCCCAAGAAATCCAAAGAACAGGCGGAAATGTTCTTTAAAAAAAAAGAACACCGACACTCCAGAGCACCCCTCACACTACTGGAGTTTTTTGTGAAAATTAATAGTGAAGCTTTTTCTGCAAAACAATAAAAAATATAAATTCATTTCACGTACTAAATTAATCCAGCTGCCAATCATCAAATGGGGACTCAGTAGAAGATGCAGAAAGCGGGCTTTTCGGCGTCGTGCAACGCACCAAAAATACCCCAACCAACTTTTTATGGAATCTGGCAATGCACAACGATTAAATTTTTTTGGTCCTCCGCTTATACAAAATCTTTATCATAATTGATTGATGGGCTCGGTTTTCGTTTTCGCATATTTTAACATTTGATTGTCGCGCGTACACGCAACCATCGACACCTTCCCTGATGGTGTAGCGGTACACACTCGTGGCTTGGGTGCGGGGCAACACGGGATCGATTCCTGCTCATCGATAGTGTTGATGTATCCCCTGCGACTGACCGGCGACCAGTTCAGGGTGTAGTCTTCCTGTCAGCTCAGGCCACCGGCTCGACCGCGACCCTTGTGAGGCTCGGACGTGGGGAAAACAAAACAAAAACAAACGCGCATGCCAGTTCCTCTTCCGGCCGTTAGGTGGGGCTACTCTCCAGCAAACACGCTTGCGCACGCACGTGCAGAGCTGGCTGTTTCGTCGCGCACGCGAAGGTGTCGCCTAAGCGCGTCCACGAAGAAGCCGAAGACGAGGCAATTTTTTTTATTGTTTTTTTCCACGACGTCCCCGGCCCGTGTTCGTCCACGGCCGCTCGGAGCGCGCGCACGTGGGGTCCGTCTGCCGTGCATCTTTTGTCTGGCCGGCGAGGGGCCGTCGCGACGCATCTCTCTCGCGCTGCGTGGAATCCGCGTCACGTCACGAGGTAGGCCGGCACGCGCGCCCACTATTGCGAATGTGCATCGAACTAAAACCGTGTTTTGTGCGTTCGAACCCCCGCAGACGTCCCCCCACGCGCGTGCACGCAGGCGCTTTCCGCTCGCCCATGGACGCCACCTGTAGGCTGGAGCGTCACGTGGCCAGCGTGCACAGAGGGATGGTCTTCCTCGAGCACGAGCACCTCGCGCTGCTGGCCGGCCTGCACGTGGAAATCGCAAAGCTCAAGAGGAGATGCCAGGGTACGTGCACGCGCACGGGCGCCCACACGCGTTGTGGTTCCGGGTGGCGAACAGTCAGGACCGGCATGGCCTTCGCCTGCACCGACGGGCTGAATCTATTCCCAGAAATTGGACTCATTTATTTCAGTCTTGGAGCGAGTGACTGGTTAGAGCGTTGGCCTCGCAGTTCTGAGGACCGGGGGCTCAAATCCCGGCCCCGCCTCAGCGGAGTCTCCACGATGTCCCCCGTGCCGGCGTGGCTTTTCTTCTGGCACTCCGGTTTCCTCCCACATCCCCGAAACATGCTCTGATTCGTTGGACACCCTAAATTGCCCCTGAAAGTGCGATTGTGCGCGTGACTGTTGTCTGACCCTGCCTCCTGCCCGATGACAGATGGCCTCGGCTCCAGCGATCCTGCAATCATTGTGAGGATAAGCATCTAAGAAAATCGATGGACGACGGAGATAGTTTTATTTAGATTTATAGAATTGCAATCGAGGAGTGAGTGAATTCAAGAGACTGATTAATGTGCTTTGATTAATGAACTTCCCGTATATGTGTGTGCACGCAGAGCTGAGTTGCGAGCTCGACTCCCGCTTCCCACACCGGACGTCAACGGCAGGTGAGATCCGTTCGACTGATGACGAGCGTCGTGGCCGCGCCGTGGCGGTTCCCGCGTGGCAGTCCAGATGTTATATCGGCTCTGAAAGCAGCACTTCTTCTGGTTTTACGTGCAGGAGAGGATGAAGCGGAACTGGCCTCGCGCTGCGAGGCGGCGCAGCGCCTCCTGGAGGAGCGGAGCGGCGCGACGGCGGCCGCCCACCGGGAGCTGCGCCTGGGGGGCGCGCGGGCATCCGATCTAGGACGCAGCCTCCGCAGGGACGAGCGCCACTTCCTGGAGGAGCTGAAGCGGCGCAGCCACAAAATCACCATGCTGAGTCGCGAGCTGCAGCGGCAGAAGGGCGCCACGGCCGCCCTGTGCCGCCAGCTGAGCGCCGCCCGCGCCGAACTGCGCAGCCGGCGTCGCGGGGCGGGCGCCGCCCAGGAAGACGGGGACCCGCTAACCCCGGAGGATGAAGATGGGGCGGATGACGAAGACGGGGGCACCGAGGGACTCCCGTCGCCGCCCCCTGGATGCCGCCCGCCGGCGAGACCCAACGTGAGGGCGGAGCGGGTCAGGGCGTGCGTCCCCCGGGAAAGGGTGACGTCGCCACAGAGGCCGGGCCCGATGCCCGACCCCAACCTCTTCCTGGTGGCCCCTCGGTACCGCCTCCTCCGCTGGAGCCGACAAATCGGACTGCGAGACGGCGGGGCGGACGACTGGGAGGACGTGGACGAGGGCGGGGGCCTGCGGGGGCGCGTGGACATGGGCGGCGCCGAGGGGGAGACGGCCTTGTGATGGCGTCCGTTCGCTCACGTTGGAAGGGCAGGAAGCCAAGCGCGCATGTGTCATTTTTTTTGCACTTTCTTGCTTTTTATCGGACAGATGCGCTCGATGACATCACGAGAATTTTGTGTCTTCATGTTGACTCGATGACAAATGAAGTCACAACTTTACAAACTTTTGGTGTCTCCATTTCAAATTTTTAACAACAACAACAACAAAAAAAATCATTAGATTGACAAACCTAAATAGAGCTTATGCACCTACGTCATAAAGTTCCGTGTCTTTTGTTTACGTCGCCATATTGCCGGTCAAGCTAAGCATTGCGCAATGCTAAGACGGAAATGTGTCTTGTCGCGCGACGCCCAGAGTCTTGTCTGATACTGTCAGACATTTAGAAGGTGAAAATAAACGACGCTACGTGAAAAAATTAGATAAACTTGGCATAGAGGATCCGTATTTAATTCCGAAATCGATGTTTTCGCCGATAAGAAATTGGACTGTTATAATTGGTTCCCGATTGCAATGGATCTTGTGTGTAAGTCATCGAGATTTACACGGAAGAGTTTGAAAGGGTAGAAAAGTCTAGACGCATACGAATAATTTGTCGCTGGATCTGTTCTCAATCAGGAATAAATCGCACATAGTGACGGTTTTGACGGCTCGTGAACGCGGAAGCGTGTCCAGCCACACCTTTGCCGGAATCTTTTCAGCTAGTACCAATATTTAAATAAATGACCCCTGGTTTTACAAACTTGGAAAAAAAAATTAGGACAGGAAGTCCTCTCCTCCGTACACACAAGCGTATTGCGGCCACATTTAACCGCCGTAAACGTCTGTGACAGATTTTTTTTTTTAAACGCATTGTTATCAAATGAGCTAATTTGGATTTATAAATACTTTTTGGTCATTTGAAATTGAGAAGAATAATTCCTAGCTGAAATGAAGCGATCGCTACATAGGCGTGTATTTTGGTTGGGCAAAAATTCATCACGTTTAATTGCCGAAATTAATCGATATTTTCCGGTCTTTTCACCTGGTATTGCATAGAATAATCTCTTTGAATATGTCTCGTCTGTTGTGACAACCATTAGCACAACACCTCTCGGTTATCGTAAATATTCTCCTCTGGTTTAACGTCTCCCACGATGTCGAGCAGCTGTTTGACCGGCAATATGGCGCCTTGAAAATGTTGACGTCACGTGCAGGAAGTACAACCTTATCGTGACTCGCTCTCACGCTGCTGAAATGCAACTCAACCTGGAAACACAAACAACGTCCAAACGAATATAGACTTGAAGGTCAAGATCAGGATCACGTCGTCATCATCTCCAATTCTTGTTTTGAAAATCCCACAAGGGAAGTCGATGAGTTGCCGGCGGCCTCGTTGCCATGGCATCGTCCATCCCTCACTGGAGCTGGAATGAAGCGTGGCCCCTGGTAACCGGCTAGCGGACCGCGGAGGACGCACGCACGCGCTATTTTGACGCTCAAGGTTGCGGCAGACGGAGACAGGAAGTGACATCATGCACGGCACGCAGTTGCAGGTTGATGACGTCATTGTCCATTCACATGAGAATGTTCTTCTGTAACACTATTGGAGACGTCAGGGATCGTCTTTGGGGACACTCACATTTATTTATTCATGCTATTAAAATAATACAGAAATGCAGTCATGCACGCCAAAACTGTTCGCACCCTCGCTACTTTACGACTGAAAGGATGCCCGGAAGCATCACGGGTGACGTGCGCCCGCCCGAGGACTCGTCGTAACCTAAATCGTCTCCGGACCACGCTGCCCTCCGCCCGGACCGGACCGGACCGCTTCCCGGTCAACCAAAGAAACAGCCGGAGATGTGAGCGATGGCGGTCAGCCGAGATTTCACCTTTTCTGTGACTAAGCCTAAAGTGGTTCCGTATCCATTTGATTTAGTTATGCAGTGTTCATGTTACAGCAACCCAGCAAAAAAATTAAAAACTTTTTTTTTTTTTTAGGAATAAAACTGCCTTGTTTTTGATTAGTTTAAGATGGTGTCGATCCGACTACTGATCTGCTTGATATGGTCACGGGACCTCAGCCACAAGCCCTGCTGATTATTAACAGTCAAATTAAAAACAATAAAAACAAGTTTGTTTGTTTTGTAAATCGTTGTGATGTGACCTTAGCGTGCGCGCCGCCGTTTTGGCGTGCGCGTGCAGCAAAGCAGAACGCCCGCTGCTCGCTCCCGGCCGACTCGCGCGCGCGCCGCCCAAGAGAACGTTTTGGCGTTTTCCGTGGCGAGACTTTTTAACGCCGACGTTTGTCAGCGTCCGGGTGAGTGAAACCTCCCGCGACACGCGGCCCCGCGTGGGGGCACCGGGGAGACACTTTTGTGGGTGGGGTGGTGTCGAGATTTCGTCGAAGCCGCACTGCGCACGCGTGCCTTCGCTCGCTCACGTCTGTCCCAAAATGGCGGAGAGGCCGCAAGCGGAGCAAAGCTAGCAGCCCGGTGAAAAATTCGACCTCGGAGCGTTCTCGCGGCGAAGTGAGTCGACCGCGGCGGGCTCGAGAGTGTCGTCAACCGGTTTTGAGCTCCAGCGTTGTCGCGTGTTGGCGTCTGGCTAACGGCAGCCTTCAAAGTTGTGTCGGGGAGCGACTAGCTTAAGCGTGTCCAGATTTTGAATGTGTTGACGTGGTTGTGGCGTCGACATTTGGACGCGTTCCGCTCGTCGGATGCTAAGCTCGAAAGGCTGACGTCATGTGCGCATAACGACCAAGTGTGTGACGCCCTGTTTTGTCCACGGCTAACAACAAAAGTTGTGTTGCTTTACAGCTCAGCGGATCGGTTCGTTTGAGCTGGAGGCTTTCGCGGGCGGGAGTCGCGAGCTCGGCAGGTAGGCTCACGCAGACGGTGGATGGCTGACAGGTGCAGCCGGCTAACTAGCTCGTGGCTAACTAGCCCGTGGTTAAGCTAACGTCACGCGAAAAGGGCGTAGCTGCTTTCGGTGCCGCTCAACCTCGACCGGCTGCAACGTTGCCAGGAAAACCGACGAGCGAGCAGGTGGAGTCAATCCGTCCTTCTCTCTCTTTTCAATGGGAAACCAAAAAGAAAACGTGACCAATTAGTTTGGGACGGCTTGCTAAATGTAGCACGACGTACCGATAAGTCATCAGTTTTGTACATTGCAATTTTGGGGCTCCAAATTTTTTTTTTTTTGTTCTGTGCACATCTCGTTTGTTTCTACAAGGAAACGGTGTCGTTTGGTTTAGCTCTAATTTAAAAAGTTCTTTTACTTTTGTACTCTATACAAGAAACGAAAATGACCTGCGGGTGGAATTTTCAAAATCAACCATTCTCTGAATTATTCCATCGATTAACCGAATCATTGAGTTAGGAATCATTTTGCATTAGTTGTAAAATCATTTATTCCAACTTCTCACTATTTAATTAAGTAATACCAATGAAAGTGTGCTGCCGAGCTGAGAAATTTGTCCTGTAGCTTCACTTGACCGGCCTGAAAGCTGGAGATTAAAGGTCACGTCACGGTGAAATAATCACCGATCGATGACAAAGGTTGTGCTATATAGACACTTAATCTTTATTGCTGCAATTTCACGTCCAACCTTCAACTTGTAGGAGATGAGACAGCTGTCCTGGTGTCTAATTATTATGAGTTTTATGTGCTTTTAATTGAAAACTGGTTGTCTTGGTTACACTGGTTTAAGTGATGGTTGTTTTTCGCGTTAGGGTAAAGTGAAATTCGTGTTTAATTCACGAGACCTTACATTCTGCTGACGAAATACACGACATGTTTGGTTTTGGGAGACGAATGTTGTTTGGTGCACTAGTTGACGTCAAACTCGCTTGAGTGTCGACTCGAGGTCGACGTCGAACTCGCTTGAGTGTCGACTCGGGGTCGACGTCGAACTCGCTTGCGGGTCGACTCGGGGTCGACGTCGAACTCGCTTGCGGGTCGACTCGGGGTCGACGTCGAACTCGCTTGCGGGTCGACTCGGGGTCGACGTCGAACTCGCTTGCGGGTCGACTCGGGGTCGACGTCGAACTCGCTTGCGGGTCGACTCGGGGTCGACGTCGAACTCGCTTGCGGGTCGACTCGGGGTCGACGTCGAACTCGCTTGCGGGTCGACTCGGGGTCGACGTCGAACTCGCTTGCGGGTCGACTCGGGGTCGACGTCGAACTCGCTTGCGGGTCGACTCGGGGTCGACGTCGAACTCGCTTGCGGGTCGACTCGGGGCCGACGTCGAACTCGCTTGCGGGTCCGACGTCGAACTCGCTTGCGGGTCCGACGTCGAACTCGCTTGCGGGTCCGACGTCGAACTCGCTTGCGGGTCGACGTCGAACTCGCTTGCGGGTCGACGTCGAACTCGCTTGCGGGTCCGACGTCGAACTCGCTTGCGGGTCCGACGTCGAACTCGCTTGCGGGTCCGACGTCGAACTCGCTTGCGGGTCCGACGTCGAACTCGCTTGCGGGTCCGACGTCGAACTCGCTTGCGGGTCGACGTCGAACTCGCTTGCGGGTCGACGTCGAACTCGCTGCGGGGTCGACGTCGAACTCGCTTGCGGGTCGACGTCGAACTCGCTTGCGGGTCGACGTCGAACTCGCTTGCGGGTCGACGTCGAACTCGCTTGCGGGTCGACGTCGAACTCGCTTGCGGGTCGACGTCGAACTCGCTTGCGGGTCGACGTCGAACTCGCTTGCGGGTCGACGTCGAACTCGCTTGCGGGTCGACGTCGAACTCGCTTGCGGGTCGACGTCGAACTCGCTTGCGGGTCGACGTCGAACTCGCTTGCGGGTCGACGTCGAACTCGCTTGCGGGTCGACGTCGAACTCGCTTGCGGGTCGACGTCGAACTCGCTTGCGGGTCGACGTCGAACTCGCTTGCGGGTCGACGTCGAACTCGCTTGCGGGTCGACGTCGAACTCGCTTGCGGGTCGACGTCGAACTCGCTTGCGGGTCGACGTCGAACTCGCTTGCGGGTCGACGTCGAACTCGCTTGCGGGTCGACGTCGAACTCGCTTGCGGGTCGACGTCGAACTCGCTTGCGGGTCGACGTCGAACTCGCTTGCGGGTCGACGTCGAACTCGCTTGCGGGTCGACGTCGAACTCGCTTGCGGGTCGACGTCGAACTCGCTTGCGGGTCGACGTCGAACTCGCTTGCGGGTCGACGTCGAACTCGCTTGCGGGTCGACGTCGAACTCGCTTGCGGGTCGACGTCGAACTCGCTTGCGGGTCGACGTCGAACTCGCTTGCGGGTCGACGTCGAACTCGCTTGCCCGAAATACCGCCCAGCGACTGTCTTCTCTGCTCTCATAATATAGAATATAGAATTTTTGCTAACCACTTTCAGTTTTCAGCTTTGGGTTTCTTATTTAACAATACTTATGCTTATGGTCAAGGATTTCCATTTCAATGCATCACTAATTTTGAGATGATTAACTGGTAAGTGACTTATTTGTGATGTTTATAATTGTAAAATAAACATTCAGCTTTTTAATTAGATCAATTTAGTCATGTCCGGTTATAAACACAAGCTTTGATACAATAAATCTCGAGACATATCGGCAGAGGAAAATGATTGTGATACCAAGTTTCGCCCTACTATTTGATTGTGCTGATTGTTCCTCACGCTATTTCCCGGACGGTTCCCCCAAGGTAGCCCACAAAAATAGCAAACTACTCCCGGTTACCAAGGAAACCAAGCTATCCCATGATGCATTGCGTCAGTAAGATTTCGTGATGGTTGAGTTGCATTTCGTCCCTTCCTTCAGGTGATGGCTGCTGCTAACTGCTGAGAAAGCGTCCCAAAGCGTCACTTCCCATCATTCCCGTCCCGTGCTGGTTCTCCACTTCCTGTCCGCGAGTGTTCACGGGGCATACGGTCGCCCGACTCATCTGGGCTCCCCGAGTGGGAGAGACGCCGTCGCCATCATGGTGCTGTCACAGAGACAAAAAGACGAACTGTAAGTGCACGCGCATTTCGGAACATGTGGGCTTCATTTCAATTACTGACTACTTTCACTGTGAAACAAAAAGGCTAAATAATGCCTGTTTTATGTTCAAATCCATCAGACTCTTCCCCCCCCCCCCAAAAAAAAAAAAAAAATCACTAGCTCTAAGGTAACAATTAAATCCACTTTTGACAAGCTAATGAAAATTAGCATTGAGCTCGCGTCATTTTCAGCTCTCAAAATAATAGCTACACCGCACTGCCCCTCAAAGGTCAGGGCAGAAACGGGAGGAATCGTGCGCACAAACTGGGGGAAGTCCAAGCACCTCGAGCCGCATGATTCCTTTCCACCGTGATATTGTCGATCCAACTTTACCTGCGATCTGTGAACAAGTTCAAAAGTGTCTTGGAAGCAACATTTTTGAAAAATACACAAACAGTTCAGTTTGATGCTGTGTTGGCAAATATTTCCCCGCCGCAAACGTGAAGAAGTCTACTGAGAGAATTGAAAAGCCATTTGTGTATTTTATTCAATTTTTTTTTCCTTTGGATGTTTCAGTATTCAGTGTTTATTTTTATTCAAGTGTAAGATTCCACTTGATGTAAGCTATTGTTTGAGAATCACATCATTTGAAGCATTTTCTAACATTCCATACTGCAAAATAATTTACGGAATGATCAATTGGTGCTGATATCATATATGTATCAAAACAGAAAGGTATGGGGACATCCCTGCTTGCTGCTTTTCCTACAACTTCCTGTGATCCGTGAGAACGTGTGCGATCGCTGCACTTGTGGTTAGATCAAATTAACGTTTGTCGTGTTTGAACGGATCCCCTAAATGTACATTTGTATATGTACTTTTTTTTTTTTTTTTTTTTACTTTTGAAAAATTAATACTGGAATGTTGCTTGTAAATGTAGCGTACTTCCTAATGTTTGTGTGTGGTTCCCATGGCAACGTGTCACGCCATGATCAGAAACCGGGCCATCGCCGACTATCTGCGCTCCAACGGCTACGACGGCGCGTACTCCACCTTCAAGAAGGAGGCCGACTTCGACGTGGTCAGTAACTCACTCGCAGCCCTTCACAATTATTACAGCCTCAGTAGATTCATTTCAAAACATTCTCTTCATATTTACAATAATACATTTATGAATTACAGACAAAAAATACTTTTTTTTTTTTATTTTAAAAGACTGTCCTTCAGTAACTTTACAGAGGGGAAAAATCTGCGAAAATGGGCCACTCAGTTTGATTTGGGCTTTTTTTGGGCGGGGGGAGAGGGTCATCTATCACGCGTAAACAAAACAAAAAAATACTATCGTAATTTCCGGCCTACAGAGCGCACCTGATTATAAGGCTCACCCTGTACATTTGTAAAGTAAATACTATTTGGTTTGCTGTAAAAGTCGCAAGTGCCCACATTGAAACACAAGATATTTACAAAGACTCTAAAGTTTTAATACTTTAGCTTAACATAGCAACAACACGGTAGCACGAACAGGGCCGATTTAAAAAATAAATTAAAAAAAAAAAAAAAAACACCATACCGGTAAAAATCACTGAGACACGCCAGTAACATGCTAGCACAGTACTAACGGTAGCGCAGCGCTAACAGGGTCGGTTAAAAGAAAAAAAATGTACGTGGCACATTCAAGCATCTGGAAATTGCACCCAAGGATGAACCAAACTTGTGGAGCTCTACGATTCTCTCTGATTTCCTGGCCAATTTCTTTTGATTTTCCCGAGATCTCAAACAAGGAAGTAGTGTGATAGTAGTTTGATGTGTGGCCATGTCTGGCATCCACTGTATCCTGCATTATGTATCAAATTGGCCCAAAGTCATTTGTTTATTTGATGCACAGAACGAAGACGTGGACAAAAAGTATGCGGGTCTTCTGGAAAAGAAATGGACGTCCGTCATCAGATTACAGAAGAAGGTGAGAAGTTGTTTTCCGCGGACTTTTGTTGTTGTTGTATTTGTGCTGAGTGGCAGTTTTCTGCGCAGGTGATGGAGTTGGAGTCCAAGTTGAACGAAGCCAAGGAGGAGATAACGCACGGCGTGCCAGTGGCTCAGAAGAGAGATCCCAAAGAGTGGATTCCTCGTCCCCCGGAGCGATACGCCCTCAGCGGGCACCGCGCTCCCGTCACCAGAGTCATCTTCCATCCCGTCTTCTCCGTCATGGTCACGTCCTCCGAGGACGCCACCATCAAGGTGATCGCACGTATATTTGGGTTCTTCCGACTTGGGTCCCCGCAAGAAATTAGCAGGCTCCTTTCATGTTGTCTCCAAAACCGTGTGAAAATGCTTCCACTCGTGTGCGTCAGGTGTGGGACTACGAGGCAGGGGACTTTGAGCGGACCCTGAAGGGCCACACGGACTCCGTTCAGGACATCTCGTTCGACCAGTCGGGCAAGCTGCTGGCTTCGTGTTCTGCAGACATGAGCATCAAACTTTGGGACTTCCAAGGTTTCGAGTGCATCAGGACCATGCACGGTGGGCACGCACGCACGCCGGCGCCGGCGAATGATTTCCAATGAGGTGGTGCTACATAAGAGATTTGGTGTGCAGGCCACGACCACAACGTGTCGTCTGTCGCCATCATGCCCAACGCCGATCACATTGTGTCCGCGTCCAGAGACAAGACCATCAAGATGTGGGAGGTGGCCACCGGGTACGGACTCCCTCGGAACCATCTTTATTCTCTTCGGGATCCTCTTTGTAGTCTTGACAGCGACGCTGCGCACAAATGAATTTCATTTTGTGCGTAAAATTTGGGGATAAACTTGAGAGGTCTGCGTACGCGTACAGGTACTGCGTGAAGACGTTCACAGGCCACCGGGAGTGGGTCCGGATGGTGCGGCCCAACCAGGACGGCTCGCTGATTGCCAGCTGCTCCAACGACCAGACGGTGCGCGTGTGGGCCGTGTCGTCCAAGGAGTGCAAGGCGGAACTGCGCGAGCACGAGCACGTGGTGGAGTGCGTGTCCTGGGCCCCCGACAGCGCGCACCCCACCATCTTGGAGGCCACCGGGTCGGAGGTACCCCGTGGGCCAATCAGAGGGGCTGGGAGGGCTCCAAATGTTCCTGACGCTTTGTTTGATCCTAGAACAAGAAGAGCGGGAAGCCAGGCCCGTTCCTTCTCTCTGGGTCTCGAGACAAAACCATCAAGATGTGGGACGTGAGCATCGGAATCTGCATCATGACCCTGGTGACCGCGCCCACATGCAACCGCTACACAACATCCACTTACTACAATCAGTAGGCCTTTACATATTTCATTCAAATATGGCAGAACATTTGACTGTTTTACAATTTTTACAAAAGATGTAGATGAGCGTCCAACGTTAACGCATTAGTTACTGATCATCGCCTCCATGCTAGCCAAGAAGTGCCACTTCTTAGCGTGCTTCTTCCAAAAGTGTCACAAACGCCCTAATTGCTAAGCTATCGTCACAAGCACTCATCAAACGTCAAAATAAGTGATTTAGTAAAACAGGACACTTGTCACGTACTTCTGGCTGGAATAGTGTTTTTGGAGAGCATGACCAAATTTGAATATCAAACCGACACCCACGAAAATCCATCTTGGTGTCAGATACTGTGGTGCTGCGACTGCTCCAGACTGCCTCATTGTCAGCCACGAGTGTGCGCACATCACAAGGAGGAAGGCGACATTTTTGTTTTGTACTCTGGCGTCACGGCTCGCACGTGGACCTGCGTTTGGGTCCGACGCAGCCACTTTAGAGTGCCTCGTTGTTGGTCGGGAGTGCCTGCGATGACAGAAAAAGATTCAACTGACCTAAATAATGTTCAGGTGGGCCACGACAACTGGGTGCGTGGCGTCCTGGTGCACCCCGGCGGCTCCTTCATCCTGAGCTGCGCCGACGACAAAACTTTGCGAGTTTGGGACTACAAAAACAAACGCTGCACCAAGACGCTGAGTGCTCACGAGCACTTCGTCACCTCTCTGGGTCAGTCAGATCCTCAGCGCTTTCCTCTTCCTCCTCTCATCAGTCTTTTGGCATCTTTGGTAAAATCTGTTCTAAGCCAAAAGTTTGCATACGCTAAACCCTGACCTTGAAGAAAGTGTGAAATTAAATAATTTTGGTGATCCTGACTGACCTTAAACAGGGTTAGGGTTAGTCTTATCGGACTGTGGACATTAAGACAAAAAAATTAACTTTTTTCCACTGGGTATGTAAACTTCTGGCTTCCACTGTAGTTACAGAACTTCAGATCTGCTCCAATTTATATGTTGTATGTATATTGTAAATTTTGCCTGCATAATTTTTTTCTTGCCATCTTTGTATGAAAAATATACATGTAAGTATATAATTTACTTTTTTTAATATAAGAAATTCATTTAAATGATACACAGCATTCAAAATAATTTTGTTGGTCATCTTTGACCTCAAGTCACCTGACAGGAACGTCCAAACTTTTTTTTTTGTTTTTGTTTTTGTTTTTTTTGGGGGGGGGTTTTACAGTGCAGGTCCAAATGTGGAATTCATTTTTTCAGAAATTGCTCTACACGCGATCAGTGAAATATTTCATGCCTTTTGAGAATATGTTTTAATTACATTGATTATGGCTTATGGAAAATGAAAATCCAAAATTCTAGAGTAAGTTTTTACTAAGCAATAATTCAGTAACCACACTTTATATGGTAAAGTGTCTAAAAATAAGAGTAATTGGTTGTTTTGATTGGATAAAATTGTTTGCTGCCTTGCTAGCAGTTTCTGAAAGCTTTCCTTCTCCTCATTAGATTTCCACAAGAGCGCCCCCTACATGGTGACGGGCAGCGTGGACCAGACTGTCAAAGTGTGGCAGTGCCGCTGAATCAGTTTCCTGTCCGCAGGTGTCCCCCGCTTCGCGTCCCCCTCCCCGACCCCCTTGTGACCCCGTCCCGTTAACCATCCCCCGCCCCCCCACCAAGATGACGATCATCCTTTTATATAAATTATTGCAGACGTCCTCCCCTGCACCGACGGCGGCCGAGCGACTGCTCGTAAGCTTGCCCTTGCATGGCCAATCGCTTCCTGGTTTACGCAGGCCACGCCCCCTTTAGCTCCCTCGCCCTTGTTCTCGTTGGGGGGGCGTGGGGGGGTGTATGACTGACCACGTAAAAGTGTGTGTGTGCTTATGTGTAAGTGAGATGAATCGGATTAACAGCGTTAGTGTGACGATAATTTTTCAATGACCGCCAGACCCCCCTCCCACATCCACACCCACACACATACACCTTAATGCATCACACGCACTTGCCGGTGGAGGAAATCGCCCACTCGTGTGGTCGCGCGTTGTCGTCCAGTGCTCGCTAACCTGCCTTGCTGACCCCCGATGAGGGCTGCTGCCTCACGTTGCACAAAAATGACCTTCTCACATGCGCACACAACACAACACACAGTAGCAGTTGTGTATCTGTATTTGTGGATGTCATGTTTGCAACTTCAATAAACTCGTGTAAATAGCACTTTTTTTTTTTTGCTATTTGCTCATTGAAAATCAAGCAACGCTTCGGCAAATGGCGAACGGGGACGTCAGTCCCAAAAACAGTTTTAGCGACGCTCCCGACTGGCGACGACGACGCGCCGAAAAAAAACGTGAAACTTGACAAATCGGTGCGACTGCAAGTCCAAAAACTGGAAACAATTTTGGGAGGGATTTGGGATTTTTTTTTTTTTTTTCCGGGTGACCGCTGCTATCACCAGGGAACAGCGCGAGTCGGCCTGCCCCGACTGCGGGAGTCGTGCGGTCTCAGTTCTGATGCTTGGGGTTTGAATCCCAGCCCCGCCTGTGCTGAGTTTTGTATGTTTTCTCTGGGTGGGCACTCGGGTTTCCTCCCACATCCCCAAAATATGCATTGATTGGACACTGTAAATTGCCCCAAGGTGTGATTGTGAGTGTTGTCTCTGTGATTGGCTGGCGACCAGTTCAGGGTGTACCCCAAGTTCTGCCCGTTACAGCTTCCCTTTTGAGGATAAGCAGCTCAGAAAATGGACAGATGAGCAAATACATGTCATTTTATCCAAGCCACTTATCCTCACAAGTGTTGCAGGAAAGCTGGAGCCTATCCCGGCTAGCTTTGTGGGTGAGACGACACCCCGAACTGGTCGCCATTCAGTCGCGGAATTGACGCCACCACCGAGCGGGAAGTGATGAACTGATCGGATTCTAACCGTAAAGGATTTTCCACTCCATATTTCAGCCGACAACATGAAAATGCGTCTGGAGTTGTCTCATCAATTATTGATGCGGCTCCATCCTACTTCCTGCTCACCGGTAACCCCAGCAACCGTTGCTGGGGCGACCTCGCTCGAGGTGAAGATGACGTGGGAGGAAGCGCGCTGATTTCATCTTCATCACTCGAGCTTCATTTTCATATGGGTGGGAGGGGGGGGGGGGGCGACTGGCCACGTTCTCGGGAATCCCACCCTGCTCCGTTGTGATTGGCTGGCGTAGAACGAAAAGACCTCACGTTGCGGCATTTTGGGCACGAGAACGGCTCGGGATCCCCCTGGGAGAGCTGGACCGACTGGCTTTAACCTACAAGTGTTTTCAAGTCAAGGACTTTATTGAGAAATGTGTAATGTGAAAACATGTAATTCAGAGCAATATCAAGAACAAACGAGAACAAGTTTGAAAAAAAGGTTATGTAATAACAGTGTAATAACTACACAAATGTGATTGACTTTGGGACTCGAAATGACAGATGTTTGTTTTTTTTTTTAATTTTCCGATTTTGTGTTTTTAAGCGAGAATGGACCCGCCCTTGCGCGCTTCAACTGCCAACTTCTCTCACAGGGGGCGGGGCTTAAGAGTCACGCGCTCGTCATACATATCTCACACGCGCGCGCGCGCACATCGCGGGTTTTGGCTCCGTGGGGGAGGGGGGGTGTGCCCATGTGGACCAGCACCACGCTTGTTTTTCTTGCCGCTCATTGGTCGGCAGTCGCCCGGCCGGCCAATCGGTGATCTTCACGCGCTGCGACCGTGCAGTCGTCAAAACCGGAAGTGGGTTCAATACAAAAGACAAATGGCGACGTCACGCTGACATCTGGAGGCACGTAGGACGTTCCGGCGACTTTTTTTTTTGGAGGGGGGGGGGGCTGAAAGAGGTTGACGCGCAGCCGAGAAGCACGTGCAGCTTTCTGAGTTTTCCGGAAGTGGTAGTACGTGGGCGGGGCCTGCCCGCGGGAGGGCTGGGACGTGCGTGCTTGTTGTGAGTCGGTTCCAGCCACCATCGCCATCTTGACGCTCCAACACTTTTCCAACGCAGGCGCCGAACAGCACCTGCTCGGTCCGGTCAGGTCCGGCCCGGTCCACCGAGCCAGCCGGATTCCCGAGCCGCCCGCGGAAGCGCGCAGGCACTTTGCGTGAACGCGGCCGCCGTGATCCCGACCCCTCTCGTCTCGAACTCCTCGGCCGTCGTCGTGGGGTCGGTCCCGGCCGACCCGGTTCGTCCGATATGAGCATCGACACGCTCCTCGAGGCCGCCCGGTACCTGGAGTGGCAGGCTGAGCGGGACCGGGACCGGCACGCCTCCGCCGATCCGCAACCGCGGAGCCTCTCAGACGGTAAGAACCCCAGCGACGGACGTGCGCGCCCGCCTCGTCGCGTTGTTGCCTCCTCCCTCGCTTTAGGTCTCGAGGTTCGTTTCGCACCCGCTGAGCCTCCACTTCCGGTCCAAAGCTTCGCCCCACTGCTTTTTTAAAATTTTTTTAAAGAAGAGCTGCGAGCCCTACGCACACGCGCGTGCACGCTCAGGGAGTTCCAGTCACGAGCTCATTTTTTTGTCATTCGTGACGTCATCGGCGCCAAGCGTGCTTTGTGTGTCGCGCGCGTTCGACTTGTCCCACTTTGATGCGCGTGCCCGCGGAGGCGCTTTTGATCGCCTGACACGCGCGTCGCTGCACCACGTCCGCGCTTGTTTGTTGACGACGAGCACGCGCACTCGGGAAGGAAGGAATGCGCTGGAGAGGGGGGGGGCGTTATTCCCCCTCCTGATGACGTTGGAGTCTGGCGTGATCCCTCCCCCGCCCCACTTGACCCCCCCCTCATATTTGTTCCACCGCCACCACGTGCTCTCTCCACACAGACGGAAGCCTGAACGGTTACATAACGTAACGTTCGTGGACAGTGAAGCGCACGCGCGGCGTCTACATTGTTGACCGTTTAACAAATTTCGTCATATAATTTTTTTCCTTTTCTGTTTTTCCATCCGTCGCTCTCGTGGGCCGTAGCTTTTCGCTGGGACACCCAACTTCCCTCTCCAAGCCACTTCATCCAGCTCTTCCAGGGGGGTGGGGTTCCGATGCGTTCCCGGCCCAGCCGAGAGCCGTAGACCCTCCGGCGTGTCCCGGGTCATCCCCGGGTCTCTCCTCTCGCCGGAATGTGCCCGGAACACCTCACCCCAATGAGATGCCCCAGCCACCTCACCTGGCTCCTCTCGATGCGGAGGAAAAGGAAGTCTACTCTGAGACTTGACTGAGCTTCTCGCCCCCTCTCAGGGAGATTCCGGACACACTCAGGATCCTCGTATCCGGGATCTTGTTCTTTCGGTCAAGTTTTCGTCCTTCGCTTCGATCAACTCCAAATCATGCGCTTTCAAATTCAATGCATTTATTGCCAAAAAAGCGAATTCAAAACATTGCGACGTCGCTTTTAAAAGCCGAGGTGCGCGCGGGCAGGTGAACTTTAACCCCCAGATGACGTCACACGACCGCCGCAAAACTAAAATGTTGAACTTGATGACAATTTCGACCAAGTGACGGGCGGGCGCGCGCTCGTCTCACGAGGAAGTCGTGTGCGCTTGACGTCAGCGGATTCCCCGGGAGGGGGTATTCCCGACTTGGTTTCTGTTTCCACGGCAACGTGGGATGTTATTTTTTTCCACAAGCGGCCGAAATGATTTTCTTCGGCAGGGTGTCCGAGCTCTCCCTTCGAGATAGGGTGAGAAGCCCGGTCATCAGGGAGGGGCTCAGTGTCGAGCCGATGCTCCTCCGCATTGAGAGGAGCCGTCTGATCCGGACGCCTCCCCGGTGAGGTGTGCCGGGCACGACCCCGGGGACGACCCAGGACATGCTAGGGAGACCGTCGCTCGGTTGGCCTGGGAACGCCTCGGGGTCCCTCCGGAAGAGTTGGAAGAAGTGGCTGGGGAAAGGGAAGTCTCGGTATCCCTGCTGAAGTTCCTTCCCTTGGGACCTGACCCAGAGAAGCGCTAGAAAATGGATGTGTGTGTGGAGATTGGACGCTCTTCAACGAAGCTAACGTGGCTAAACTCCGCCCTGGAAGGTCAAACTGACGTGCTGGCCGCTCGTGCGCTGTTGTCAAACCTGTGCCACGAATAGAAAGATGACATCATATCCTGTCCCCTCTTTAGAGGAAGACCAAAGCAAGGTGAAGGTGCTCATCAACGAGGAGGCGGAGTCGAAACGCTCGGAGGAGGTCTCGCCGCAGCCAATCGCCGCCAACCACGTCAACTGGGCCGAGCGGCCCCCCCGGCCTCCGGGCCACCCGCGGATGCCCTTCGCCGTCGTCCCGATGGTGCCGGTTGTCACGGCGACGCCCCTCCCTCTGGTCGCAACGCTCCCCGCTGGCTCGTCGGGCTCCCCGCAGCGGGCGCCGCCCCCCTCGGCTCCCCACCAGCCGCCGTGCTCCCCCCAAGTCAACGTGGACGGCGCCAAGCAGCCGCTCAGGTGCAGCAGTTCGCAGCAGCGGCCTCAGGTTCACGTTCAGTACCCGCCCCCCGTCGGCGGGGTCAACGGGCCGGCCCCGCAGACCGCCCTGGCGTCCCACCAGGCTCTGCCCACATCCCACTTGGGGTCTAATGGGATGACACTGGATGACATGAGAGGAGCGGCCAACGCCAAGAGGAGGTCTGGAGGGTTAGTAACCCCGCTCCGCTACAAAAAAGTATTTAATATTTTTTTATTATTAAAGTGTACAAGTTTATACAATGAAGTTTATATTTCATAAAAGAAAAATTGCTTTTGGATGAATTCGGGTATTGAAAAGGTCAAATTGCTTACGATAAAACGGTTCGGTTATGGTGTGGCGCCGCATACGGCTGACTTCGTTGTGGGCAGCGTGGGTTCGATTCCCGCTCAGCGACGGTCTTCGATATGTGGCTCGCGACTGACTGGCGACCAGTTCTCCTGCAACGCTAGTGAGGATAGGCGACTTGGGAAATGGATGGATAAGACTCCCTGTCGGTCCCGCTCCGTTTGATTTCAAAAGCCGGAATAGCAAAGTTTACGCTTTACGCTGAAGGGAAAATGTTCGTGTCTTCGTTTGGCTAACTTGCAACTCGGTCGCGGTTTCCATTCCAGCCATTTTTGTTTTCATAGTTTCTGCCCACTCCCGTCGACCGCCGGTCCCGCCCCGCGGAACTCGGTGGGAATCCCCTAAAAAACGGGAGCCTCTCTTACGGAGGCACCGCAAAATTCTCAAGTCCCTCTGCTGGACGGTTCAGGAAAGTAAAGGGATCTTTTCCACAACAAAAGTTGCTGAAAACAAGTTCCCTATTTTGTGGAGAAAAGTAGCGACGCGGCGTCGTGGCGTTTTGTTGTCGGCGTGCGATCGGCAACGCGAAACGTTTGCGCACGTGCGCTGACCTGCGACATGTTGCTGTTTTGTGCTTTCAGGACCGGAACCAGGGAGGTCCACAACAAGCTGGAGCAGAACAGGTTTGTGCGTTAGCCGTCGCTACTTGTCACGTTTGTGAGCGCGAGCGGCACTTGTCAGTCTTCGTTTTCTGCGCTCTCCAAAAACGTTTTACGAAACTTTGAGGAAAAACACCGCCATAATCCAACCTGTAGACTGTGTCAGCCACATGTTTTGGGAGTACCAAGATGGCGGCCAATGGCTTCAACCAATGGACATTCTGCTCGATGTGTATTCGCTATGCAGTCATTTTTGTTTTTTTTTAGGTCAGCGTTTTTTTTTGTTGTTGTTGTTGACGACCTTGTGTAAATAGCCTCTCCATAAACCGCTGTAAAATCACAACTAACGACGCTAACCTTAGCACTTGATGCTAGCATGAAGGCGGCAGGCTTTCCTTACGGCAACGTAGCTCGCGTGCTCCAAATTCTCTTATTTTTTTTTAAATGATTTTATATTGTTCTCTTCGGTGTATGTTTTGCTTCAGATGGGAGGAACCTGAAAGGGCTTTGAAAAGAATTGCTCACCAACAAAGCGATCGCGACCTGTCACATCTCAAGTGCGCTCTTGCAAGTCGGCCACACAAAAGTCCAACTGCTGGCTAATCGTTGCGCTCGCTAACTCACCCTGACGTCGTAAATATCGGTGCGTCTCAGAAACAAACAAAAAAAATCGCGCTTTTTCGGGTCCGGCTGAAGCGGATCCGGATCGCCTCTCCAAAACTTTTTCATTTCTCGGGAAAGCAGCAAAACGTCGCCGCCTTTGTCGAGCCGCTAACAGCAACCAAAGCGGTGGCAGCCATTTTCAATCCAAGATGAAATTGCCCAAATTTGGATGTGGGCCGTCTTTTGTGGTCCCTCCAAAGAAAAGATTGAAAGTGTTGATATCACGTTTGAAATGTTTGTTACTCGTGGGATCAGCTGCGACTTTTTCATGACGTTAGCTTGAAACCAAAGTACGGTATCAAAGTGAGCTTGTGCTTTTTGCTGCTGTGTTCAGACGCGCTCACCTGAAGGAATGTTTCGAGACGCTGAAGAAGAACGTCCCCAACGTGGACGACAAGAAGACGTCCAACCTCAGCGTCCTGCGCAGCGCCTTGCGTTACATCCAGGTAACGGCTCGCGATCCAACGATGTCGTCGCTGCCGTGGCAACAGCCGCCGGATTTGGTGGGACGGAGGTCGGGGTCCCCCCCGTAGCTTTATGTACATATATATATATATATATATATATCCCTCCACTTATCCTCACGAGCGTTGCAGGAGCGACGGAGCTGTGAGCAGGCAGGAAGCGGGGTACACCCTGAACTGTTCGCCAGCCAATCGCAAGGCACATAGAAACAAACTAATTGCACTCACAATCACACCTATGGGCAATTCAGAGTGTCCAATGAAGTTTAGTTCTCTCCGTGCCTGTCTGGCTTTTCTCCGGGTGGGCACTCCGGTTTCCTCCCACGTTCCAAAAACATGCAACTTTAATTGGACGCTGTCTCGATGTGCCCTGCGATTAGCTGGCGACCAGTTCAGGGTGTACCCTGCCTGCTGCCCGATTGGCTCCAGCACTCCCTGTGACCCCTGTGAGGATAAGTGGCTAAGAAAGTGGATGCATGGATGGATGAGAAAAGTGAAATACTTGGAAAAGAGTAGCGAAGGGTAACTAGTGCCTCGTTGCGGCATCGGGCACAACTTCCTGTCACATCGCGTGAATCCTTCGTGGCTCCTCCCCCTCGCCGTCACGTTCGCGTTTGGCTCGACGGCACAAACGGAGCAGCGAAATTTTTTTTTTTTTTTCATCGCCGCATCGTCACGGCGAATTTGGCTTTCCTCTTCTGCGCGCCGCAGACGCTGAAGCGCAAGGAGAAGGAGTACGAGCACGAGATGGAGCGCCTGGCCCGCGAAAAGATTGCCACCCAGCAGCGTTTGTCCGAGCTGAAGAAAGAGCTGAGTCAGCGAATGGACGCCGTCGCCATCGAGCGCGTCATCCGGCAGACCGTCCAACCCGAAGACGACCAGGCGTCCACCTCCACCGCCTCGGGTAAGCCGCGCCGGGTCGCGCTCGCGTACACCGAGTCGTCCGTCGACCGAAATCCACATCGCGGACGTTTGCCGACTCATCTCGACTGGCCCCGACTTAACATGACATCGTTGCTGACTCACGTCCGTGTGTTCGCTGTGACAACATTGCTGCTGAGTCACGTTGACATTTGCTGACTCGTGCTGACTCATGTGTTCATTGGATTTGCTGGGTTGTCACGCGCCATCTTGACTCGTGCTGAGTCAAGACATAGTTGAGGACTCGTGTTGACTTTGCAACTGACTCGCGCCGACGTAAATCAGTAAGCGCTGAGTCGTCCCAACACTGCCGCCGACTAATGCTAACGTGCGTCGATGCGCTCGTGCCGATTCATCACGACGCGTCGAAAAACGCTGGCTCATCACGATTTTTTTTTTTCGGGGTCCGCAGAAGGAGAGGACAACTTGGAGCGGGAGACCGACGAGGACGCGGCGGCCCCCGCCGCCCTCCGAGAGCCGCCGCCGGCCGCCCCGCTTTCGCCGTCCTCCTCCACGTCGCGTGGCCTCCGGGCGTCAGTACCGCCGCCCACAGTTATCGCCCGCGCGGCCGTGGGACCCCGCCCCTCAACCGTGTCGCATCCGTCTGTCATCCGTGCCGTCAGCCGCGCTCCGCCGGCCGTTCACAAGCACCTCCCGCACATCGCCCCCTCCCCCGTTCCCGCCCGGCCCGTCGGACACGTCGCGGCGCGGCTGGGCGCGCCCCTCCCGTCCCGGCTGCCCGCCTTGTACCCGCAGGGGGTGTCGGTGTCTCAGCCCGCCGTGGTGGGCCACATCGCGCACGCCTTTGGCCCACCTCAGGCCGGCGGCGCGGTAGGGCAGCAGGCGGCGGCGGCATTGGTGAAACCCGCCGCGGTGCTGGCGCCCCATCCCCAGCTGGTGGGCCAGGCGGCCGTCACCATGGTAACGGTGCCCACTTTTCCCGTTAGCACCATCAAACTGGCCTGAACGCTCGACTCGCCGGCGGGACGCAATGTTGGCGGTCACTCTGGGCCAAAAAGGACGGAAGCAGGATGATGGCTAAGCGAAATTTACCCTGCTCTGTCTAATATAAAAGTACTGCTTTGGCGCCATCCGGCTGCCAAGGAAGTATGTTGAAGTGAGTTGACGAGCTTCATCCGGGCTTTCTCCCATTTTTTTTTTTTTTTTTTTTTTGCGGCATCCGGGCAATTGGAGCGCCCTCTGCTGCGTCCCACAGAAACAACAAGCACCTGATGACGGTAAGAAAATCGTTTTGGTTTTTTTTCCGTTGCAAACTTTATTCGTTTTTCTGAATTGTGAGCAAACGTGCGAAACGTCACCCGTTCGCTGTCGACACGAACGTGGCCTCAGCGGCGAGCTTTCGCGCGACCTCTTGAGCACTGTGACCGCGCACACAAGAACGGGAAAACAAAACAAACATTTTTTGGGACTGAAAAGGTCCGGTCGTCTTTTGTCACTCGCGTGACCGCGCCCCATATTTTTGCGCTTCTGCTTCCGTTTGTGTCGCGTTAGTCTGGTGTACGAGCGCTATTCCAGTCGTCGGGATTGGCGCGATGGCGAAGTCCGGTGCATGTTTGCGGGACCATCAAGTCGACGATGGGGATGTCGGGGCTCGCGCTATATTGATATTATATATTAATACGAGCAATGCTGTTTTCCCTATGGAGAAAGTTGTTAAGTTATATCATCAGACCGCTAACACGATGATGATATTAATCCAAAATATTCTTAATAAATATTATTACATTTACAACATTCCACATCCTTTGGGTCCTCATTTCAGCAGTTTTTATTGGATTTTCCGAACTATACACAAACGATGGATAATGGATGACCAATAGAGGGCGGTAGAAACAGCAGCAGTCAATGTCAAAAATGGAAAAAGGAGGGAACGTGAGAGCGGGTGAAGAGGAATCCGGGGCGTCGCTGCCGCCTGGACGTCGCTGCCACCAGGGGGCGATAGTCCACAGCGTGCGTCGTCGTGTTGTCGATTCCGGCTTCCCCCGATCCGCAAGTGACTTCTTGGAGATCTGAAGCTTCGTTTTGCCGTTGACGTGCACAGGCCCGGTTCGTCCAGACCTGCCACCGGTGGTCCGTTCATCCTTCTATTGTGGCTCCCTGTGACTTTGGAAAAGAAATGAGTAGTTTATTCAAATTAATTGTCCCTAATCCTTAAAACCTCAATTAACAAAGTTAGGTTGAAACCCCTAACTGGTCTGGACTAAATCTGCAAATGAAGGGACAGAAGAGGTCTTCAATTCGGCGCGTACGGGGAGAACCCGAAACATTGTCCGAATAAAGCTGCTCGAGATCAGCGGGTTTCTGATTTTCCAGCGTGTTTGTGGTGTTGAGGAGTTTCTGTTTTGAAGTCGCCCCCCCTAGACGTCCGCTGGGTCGCAAAGAGAACAATACCGAAGCAAATGGACGATCAAACAATGAATCTAACAAACGATCCCCCGTCTGACAAAATTAACAGCAGGCCGAAGAAGTCGTGGACCGCGTGGAGCTGAGCGACGCACCTCCCGGTCTTCCTCCGAGATGAATCGACCCTTGTCCGCGTCGAAGGCGGCCAGCGGCAGCGGGATGTCTGCGGCACCTCCTCCTTGATATTTGGCACGCAAGCTGCAACAACAAAAAAAATATGAATGGAGAATGTAGATGCAGCCGAGGAGCTGACCGGGACCGGCGCCGCCACGTCACGCGTGCCTGCGCTTGCGGTCCCGGGCCACCATGCGCGTCATGTTGAGGATGCAGCGCGCCCGGTAGTTCTCGTAGTGATTCTCGCGGGTCACGTCCTTCAGATCCTGCATGTGGGTCCTCACCAGCATGTCCCGCAGGAGCAGGAAATCCGAGTGGGCCGGACTCTCCACTGCGAGGAAGTAAAGGAAGCTTGTCTGAAAGATCTGGTCCAAGTACTTCGTCTTCAGTACTTCTGATGGGATTTGGGATGGGAGTTTAAACTGATCATTTGCAGAAACCACCGTGCCAAAGGAAGATCAACCTATCAAACAGAAGCTGCGACTGACCAAGCGTCAAGCGTTGGTCGCGTGCTCACGCTCCCGCAGTCTTACTCTAACCCGTTCGCTTGGACTTTTTGAGAGCTTTGCCCGAACTGTACGTGATCAACGTGGCCTCGGAAAAAGGGAAATAGTCCGGAAATGCTATTGGCGCGGTGCTTCTCAGACTACTACTTGACACTGTTACTTAATACAAAAAGGATCAGTTCCTCAAATGAAAGTGCTGTCCACAGGCGACCAGACTTTTCCATCTGGCACGGAGGCAACCGTCGGGGGCGCTACCTTCCGCCACCCCCCAGGGGTACGTGCGACCCTTGACCCTCCGCCCTCGACTCTCCGCCAGGACGTTGCTCCCGATGACCGCGAACGGGACGCTGTCCTGCAACGCACGCGACACGGCGGCCGTCACGCGGTGAACTCCGTTGGGCGTTATTTTGTCGACTCGCCGGGGGAACCTTGAGCAACCGGTCCCGCCTCTTGAAGTCGTCGTCGTCGTCAGAGTCGCAGCTGGCGAACTGGTAGATGTTGATCCCGAAGCGTCGGAGCTCCTCGCGGACCTGCGCCGAAAAACGCGTGTGCTCGCAGTCATGCTCGGCGCCCGGCTCCATGCTAGCATTAGCGTCAGCGCCCCACCTTGCTCTTCTTCCGGCGCACCTCGGCCTGCGTCAGGCTGTCGGCTTTGGCCAGCACGGGAACGATGTTGACTTTGTCGTGCAAGGCCCGCAAGCACTCGACGTCCAGTGGTCGCAGTCTGCGCAAATGCGCACACAAACGCGTATTACTACAGAACTAGCATGACTTGCGAGTATCGCACCTTGACATTTTTTTTTTTTTTGTCCAATGACACCAGCAGTTAAGAATGGAAGATTTTAGTCAGTTAAAAGTCAAACAGCTAAATAGAAACGATAACGCTGCTCTCAAACTAGCCCCTGATGTCCCTCACTAGGCCACGCCCATTAAAGGCATACATTCAAGAAACGAATACTACGTATGCAGACTAATTACCGTAATTTCCGGCCTATAAGCCGCGATTTTTTTGTCACGCCCTTTCGACCCCGCGGTTTATGCGGTGATGCTGCTAATTTGTGCATTTTTTTCCCCAACAGCCGCAAGGCACTCGAGCAGAAAAGGTAAGAGTGAGACCAGTGGATTATATGTGCCGAGGAAGTGACTTTTACCCGTCTGGCCCTGTTAGCACTGCGCTAGGAAGTTACTGCCGTGTCTCAGTGATTTTTACCAGTCTGTCTTTTTTTTAACCGGCCCCATTAGCCCAGCGCATGTGTTAACGTGGCGGCATTAGCGTGACGGCATTAGCATTAGCGCGGTGGTCATTGATTTTTACTGGTCTGTTTTTATCAACTGGGCCTGTTGGTGCGGCGCTAGCATTAGCGTTAGCACGGTGGTGCTAGCATTAAACACTCTGTGTACATACTTTGTAAATATCTCGTGTTTCAATCTGGGCATTGCGGCATGTACCAAATAGTATTTCCTTTCCTAATGTACTGGGAGAGGCTCATAACCAGGTGCGCTCTGTAGGCTGGAAAATTACGGTCCATACACGCACGTTATCCAACGAGTTAATTTCTTTACATTGATGACAACAACCGCAGGTACGAAGTTGAGGACGGCGCGAGTGAAAGTTGGAAATCAAGCTAGCAGCAGTGCGCGGCGAGCGTACCCGTGTCCATAAGGAGAGATGAAGTAGAGGCAGCAGTGTACGCGGTTGTCCTGGATGTTCCTGCGGTCCAAGCCGCTCTCGTCCCTGAAGAACTGTTCGAACTGCTGCTCCACGTAGTCCTCCAGATGCTTCCAGCTGCCGTGCGGAGGGGAAAACGGGATGCGGAAAAATGAACGCGTGAAGGCGGGCGGGCCGGCGCAGAGCCGAGACCTTCGCGTGTTGTCGACGGCGTCGCCGAAGCCCGGCGTGTCGACGATGCTCAGCCGCAACTTGACGCCTTTCTCCTCGATGCTGACCGTCCGCTTGAGCGTGCTGACCGTCCGACCGATCCGCTCTAGAATCAGAAAAAAGAAATCCGCGAAGAACAACCTTGGAAAGGCGATACTCAAACGAACAAGCCGCTCGACCGCAGCGGATGGAAACGATCCGCCGACCTTCCGCGTCGGGAATCTTCCGGTCTTTGTAAAGGTCGGTGAGGAACAAGCTGTCGATCAGCGTCGACTTCCCGAGGCCGCTCTCGCCTGCGGACTCGGAGGCGTCATTGCGGATGCGGCCGCGCGTGGCGGCAGTGGCGGTGGCGTGCGGAGGCTGACCTGCCACCATCAGCGTGAAGGTGAAGCCCTTCTTCACGGCTTTTCTGTGAACTTGACTGGGCAAACCGGCAAAGCCCACAAGCTCTTTGTCCTGGTCCTGCGCAAATGCACACAAATGTCATGTCATATCTCCACTGGAGATTGCTTTTGTAGGCTTAGGCTTGCGGGTAGATGTACCTAAATAGATTGGGGAGGGGGAAAAATATTGCTTTGGATATGATAGTAGTATGGCGGAACAGTTCTCTGGAAACCGAGGCGACGCAGTGACTCCCCCTACCCCTCGATGAGTCGCCACCCTGCTACGAGAACCTCCGCGTTGATATCGGATTTTATACCCATTTTAGCCATCAAAATTGGAGTCTAGACTCAAGACTCTGCTGGCTTCTCGGTCCCTCTTATCTGCAACATGAGTCTGTGTGGAGAAACGATCACTGCGAAATCCCAGCCCCCCCCCAAAAAAAAAATCTATGATCTAAAATTCAGTTCATGATAATAACAAAGCAAATCAATGATCCTGTGATACTGCGACAAGTCAAGCGCGAAAGGCCTGCGGTGCGAGCATGTTAGCCTTTGCCGAGTTCTCACCTCTGGCGATTCGTACGGGTCGAAGCGTCCCCAGGGTGGGTGCGGGCGGGACGCGGGGCCGAGATGCAAGTCCCCCGAGCGTTGCGGCACGGGCGTCCTCCGGGTGGGCGGGGAAGACGAGTCCCGAATCCCCCGGCCGGGGCTGACGGGGACCCTCGATGCGGGGGAGGGTGACAAGGGCGGCGCCACCGTCTTCTCGGGACCCACCGGGGAATGGTACCGCGAGGCGAAAGGGAAGTGGACCGCGTCGTCGTCCATCACACGTAGACCAGACAGCTGGCACGGGAAGAGGCGGTGTTAAAGGTGGCACGTAAAGGAAAGGGCAGCGCAGTCGACGGGAGTCGACGTGACTTCCCCCGCGCTAGTGAGTTTCACGCTTCAAAGTCATCTCCGGCGGTCCTGCGTAGACCAGCAACCTGCGGGTGTGAATCTGAGCGGGAAAGGACTTTTTGTGCAGATGCGCCCCGACCGGTTCACCGTTTATCCGCCGGTCCGCACTTTCCCGGCCGATGACCGGAGTCGTCACTTCGGTCTTCCACCTTGTCCTCATTTCACCCGCCGCAGGCTTGGCACAACCCACGCGGCCGCTTCTCCTAAAATGTCCGCTGTGACCCCGGAAGGGTGTCGCTTCCTCACAATCGTGACAGACTTCTGGGAAAGGCCCGCCGCCGGGGACCGGACCGGCCGTCGTTTGTGGGCTCCTTTAAACTGTCATTTGTCATTACCCGCAGAGCTTTGCGGGCGCTTAATCCCGCTTCTAATTCTCAGACGTGGGGGTGCGGGGTGGGGGGTTGAACACACGGATACACAACACAACGACGCACAGACGACAAACGCTAGCTCTGCGAAGAACAACGAAAGGGTTTTACCTCCTTCTCTGACAAAGTTGCAGCTGTCGGTGTGCATGCACGCAAACACATGATGCCGATTACAAGTACATGCAACCTTCAAGCAACACATAGACGTGGAATATAAGTATCATTTTTCCAATCATCATGCGTGTATAACGCCCTCCACGTATTACCCGTCATGGTGTGAACGTGCCAGGAAATAAGCTAGACTAGAAGAGCATGTAAACACGCAACCGTTAGCGGTACAAGAGTGACTGGCCGTGTCAATTAATCACGGTTCAAATACATTTAACTGGATCAGCAGGTGTAAACTAGGACTCGGGAATGTACCGTAATACTGTGGTAGTGGCGAGGAAGGTGTACGAGTCAATGTACTTTATTGATAACAGGACATACCTCGGGCGTCACTGCGAAAGCGAACCGGTGAGGACGCGCGCTCCATGCCGAGGACACGGAAACAACACGCTAGTGCGCACACGACGCACTCAACCGGGATTAGTGTGCGCATGCGTGCGCCGTCGCCAAGTATGTTGCCGAGTCCTGTCTTACAAGGCTTTTGTGGCCCATCTGGAACTCTGGGGAGCGCTACAAGTCCACGCTGCCCTTTTCTTATGAAGCAGTTGAAAGAGCAGTGGCTAGTTAGCGTTCTGGGTTCGGTAGTTTTGGCAAGCAAAGCCTAATGATGCAGTTTGGTACCTGCGCTTGTGTTCGCTAGTCACCACAGCCCCGTACTATTTTGCGTTGCTATTTCTTCATTTGAGGCAGAGCAAAAGCAAGAAATACAAACCAGTCCAATCCGTAGGCCGGTCCCAAGCCCGGATAAATGCAGAGGGTCGCGTCAGGAAGGGCATCCGGCGTAAAACTGTGCCAAACGTATATGAGCGTTCAGCTAAAGAATACCACGCCGGATCGGTGTGGCCCGGGTTAACAGCGCCCGCCCTGAGCACCGTTAACCTGCAGGACGTCGGTGGGAATTCAGCTGCTGTGGGTCGAAGACAACGAAGCGGAGGAAATCGGATTCGTCGGCACAAGAAGAAGAGGAATGCACAGAGCCTACAACTGAGTCAAGGGACTTTGAATGTTGGAACTATGACAGGAAAAGATCAGGAGTTGCTTGACATGATGATCAGGAGAAAGGTTGACGTATTCTGCATCCGAGAGAGCAGGTGCAAAGGTAGTAAGGCGAGAGGTTTAGGAGCAGGGTTGAAATTATTTTAACATAGTAGTAGAAATGGAGTAGGGGGTATTTTCAAGGAACAGCTGGCTAAGAATGTCTTTGACATGAAAAGAGTACCAGATCGAGTGATGAGGCTGACATTTGAAATTGAGGGTGCTACGTAAAATGTGATTAGCAGCTGTGCCTCACGGGTAGGACATGACCTCGAGTTGAAAGAGAAATTCTGGAAGGAACTAGGTGATGTAGTAGATGTTTACGGTATTAGTTTATTTTTCAATGGCAACATCCGCCGGAGTAGTCTCATTTCGGACCACGCCGGGAGCATCGTCAGAAATCAAACGTGTGGAATTCCTTTGAACGTGTAATTTCTGACGCAGAACTGGACGAACATTTTCACGAAAACCTCATCTGGATCGAAAATGTCACAAATGAGGCGGAAAGGAATTTGCTGATAACGTTGTAGGAAAAGAGCAACGATTAGCTTGCATGGAGCAATAAGAAAAAAAGACCAGTGAAATGGGAAGAAGATGGCGGTCGGTTCTCGGAATTTCGTGACCGAACTAATCCACAGGTTGACCGTAGCACAAGTGCATGAGTAGCATATCTGCTGAACAGTGACAGAAAAATCTCACAGCCGAGCAAAAACTCTTTGCGACTGCAAAGGCTTGTTATGTAAAAGGATTTTATTTCAAAATATTGCATCTAAATGTGGTTTCCCGGACTCTAGTGGACCTGCCCACGCGTGTTGGACCTGTTGACAAGATGCTCACATAAGATCCCCAAGATCACATAAAAGACGCTTGGTCCGTGCGCCTCTGCACCACAAAGCTCTGCAGATCCTTCCGAAGCCGCTAGGCGGATCCGCACGCCGGCTGTGGACTTGCGAGTATTCCAGTTTCCTTTGGCTTTCTCCCGAGTCCTCTCACGAGTGCCCGATGCTTTCGGAAGAGACTGATCCTGAGAAACCGTTTGAAGATGGGCTGGCATTTAACGCTCGCTCTGGGAGTTCTTGATTCAGTGGCTCGCTCGTGTTTTCAGGTGTGCAGTTTTCACTTTGAGGAGGTTGATTGGGATTGTTTCCATTGTCGGGAGCCGGCTCGGGACTCTGACAACGTGGAGGGGAAGCAGAGGAGGTTTCCACTTCGGCGCGGTGTTGGCGGTTGCACCAAAAGGTTCTGCAGAGCTGTTCCACCTCGGAGAGGAGCGGAAGGCCGATGTCCAAGTGCATCTGAAGATTGTCCAGCCACTCCTCCAGCTTGCAGAAGGAAGGTCTACGGCGGGTTCGGCAAGATGAAAGGCCAAAGATTTGGACCCTGACCGAAGCGCGTTGATGTTACCTTTGATCGGCATCCAGGTCACAGCAGAGGGCGGCCAGCGGCAGGAAGGTCGAAGGGCATTCCGGGGGCTGGTGCCGCTCAATGAAAGCGGCCACGTTCAAACCAAAGTCGTTACGCCGAGGGAGGAAGTCCGGGTCGGCGCTCACCCTTCCTATGATCTGAAAACATTCAGAGCGATTCACGCACGCCGCACACTTCGTCGCCGTTAGTTTGGCACTCCGGACCGACTAATTCCTTCCCGTCTTACGTCTGCGCACCTCTCATGTCCCAAATACTAAAACTGAGCCACGAGGGAGGAGAGAACGGGAAATCCAAGGCCTACCTCGCAAATCATGATTCCAAAGGAGAAGACGTCCACGCGTTCGTCGTAGCTTTTCCCTGAGAGGTGCAAAGAAGACGCAAGCATCGTGAAGTTCACATCTGATGCGGGCCTGCCTTGAGATACGAGTTTCAGCTTTCTTTTGCGACAAATAATCATCCGCCGCCAATTCCAGATCTGGCCTGGGCTCAGCGAGTGCTGCGTACCTTCAGCCTTCAGTCCACGTGGCCAACCGGATGCGGTGTTCTCCGTCAGATCGCGGCTGTGTACTTTTTTTTTTTTTTTCTCAAATGCACGTGTGAATCTCTCGGTCTCGCGGTTAGTTTCTGAGACAACTTGAACCGGTAGCGGCAATTTACAGCTTGAAGCCCGTTTTTGAAGGATTATTTCCTTACATCAGCCAAGAGTTCCTGCTGCCATACTGCATTCGTTGCTCACGTTTGGGTTCGCAAGTCAAAGCGAAATCTCGGCCAATTGACGCGTCGTATCTCGAGAAACTCTTAAGGGGAGTCACTTGTATGTCAAGGCACCGCTCCATTTCATCGTCATTTACGTATCATTTCACCGTCAAACGTCACCATTGATCATCTCCGGTGCCATCCAGTAGGGGTTCCCGACCACAGTGTAGCGCTTCCTGCGGTTCAGCTTGCGGAGGTCCGAGAGAGTTCCCTTCGGGGGTCTCCCGCGATTCCTCTCGGCAGTCACTAAACGAGCCAGACCGAAATCCGCCACTACAACGGACTGATTCTAAACCGGGAAAAAGAAACTGTTGCAATGTAAAACGATCCCAAACATGAGTTTTCATGACTTTGGCGAAAAACGGCGAGACGAGTTTACCTCTTTGACCAGGCAGTTGTGGGAGTTTAAATCCCTGTGGATGACGTTCACGGAGTGTAAATATGCCTAACAAGGAGAGCTATGATATCAGGTGATATGCTAATTTTGTCATAGACCTCTTCCAGTGCCTAACGACTCACCATTCCGGCTGAAATGTCTTTGGCATAACTCACTCTGAGGTTCCATGAAAAGGTCTTGTCCTAAAACAGCCAGTAGGAGCTCAGTGTTAGCATTAGCATGCTTTGCACCTGTATCAACATAGACAACGCGTACACGCTGCTGTCAAGACGGTCTTTATTCAGCTTCCTGTAGTTGGCTTTGGAGTGGTACGCAATTGTTTTGTCTTTGTTTTATTCTGCGTCTACATTGTTAAAGTGATTCCCTCCCACTGTCAAGGCCTTCTGTTCAGTTAGCAAAGCGCGGGCCATCCCGCCTGCATGATATTCAGTCCCTAATCCTACCCTGACGAACTGAGGTGGACCTTGTGGAAAGATAAGATCAGGTAAGGCTGCGGTACCATTTTGGAGATGGTTTCTCTGAGCGTTCCTCCCTGGATGTACTCCGACACAAAGTGTATGTGCTTGTTCTTGTAAAAGAGTCCAATGAACTTGAGGACGTTGGGATGATCCAGACCGCGCATCACCTTTACCTGAAGACCAGACGGAAGTTCAGAGAACAATGGCTGAAGAATACGTCGCCTCTCGAAGGACATTCACCTCTTTCAGGAAGGTCTTGTGCGTTTCCTCATCAAAACGGATCAATTCTTTCATCACCATCACCTCTCCAGTCTCCTGGTGCGTCACCTTGACAGCGACATGAAAATCAAAGTCTTCAAAATGATCTGGCACGATCGTGAGTAGACGGCGCTACCTTGACGGCTGTCCGAAGAAGCCTCTGCCGAGAACTTCTCCTTGGATCAGGTCCGAAGGCCTGAAGATGCGATGGGTTCGATCTCCGGGGTGGGCGCGCAGCGATTCGGACCGCACCATGTCTTTCTTTTGCGATAGCAGCGACAAGGAGGACTTTTCAATGCTGCAGCTGCGCCTGAGAGAGGAAGAGGAACTTATCCAGAAGTGAAAAGGTGGATTTGGTCAATCAAACAGTCAGGAGTTAATGTTACAGGATGTGTCGGGATCGCATTCCCGCGGGGCCTCGGTGCTGACGCAAGGAGGGACTCATTGTGATCGGTTCCAGCGTTTCCACCTCTGCGCCAAGCTCCTCCAGCAGGTTTGGGAGCGGGTGTGTTGAAGGCACTTCTTCGCAGACACGGGTGAGGTCTTGATGGACCTTGGTGGAAGTATTGGACCGTGGATTGTGTTCAACCGTCAGGTATAGCGGTCTACTTGTGTCCTGGATCACATGATCTACCTAAAGGAAGCAAGTTTAGCCTTAGGTTGACTTTGGTTTGTCCGACTCATCGCTCGCAGATCATTCATTTCGTCATCGAGAACCTCATCGGGGCAAACGTTGCAGACTGGGATGCCGTTGACTTCCAGGATATTGTCTCCAATGTGGACCGAAGACAGCAGGTCCGGACCAAGGACGTCTGAGTGTATCCTGAAGGAGCATGAGGAAATACGCAAGTGAAAGACTGAAGCTGAGGAGGTTTCTGAAGTTTGACTCACGCAGTCACAGTAACAAGAGGGCCACTTCCTTGGTTGAGTTCTGTGGTCACAGTCAGCCCTCGCTCGCCGTTTGTCTGTGGAGGAAGTGACACCAGCGCCACTGTGTGGGGGCTCCTGATGGGTGGCGATGGAGGCGATGACTGCTGACTGAAACATTGACCACTGCCAGAAAAAACATCAACTTCAACCACCAAAGGAACTGGAAAAGACCCCCAGGATTGAAAGATCTTGACTCACCAGAAGAGTTTTGAATGTTCCACAAGTGTGTAACTGTCGCCGTCTCCAATGAAGATCTGGCACTTGATACACATGAAGCATTCTGGGTGGTACTTCTGCTCTCCAGCGACCTGTCGGCACATGTAATGTTTTTTCTAGAGGTGGACTCTAACGTTACGTAGCCACCGTCATGTTTGTTCGTGTTTCTGAGAATCGGTGCGTTTTCCGAAGCTGTTTAGGCACGGGCACCGGCGCCCAATTTGTTGCGGGTCTGGAGCCGCCGCTGTCAGTCGGGATGGGCTCGCGGCACTCTGTGCTAGCAGCACCGCGATCCCCGTGGAAGGGTGACTCGGCGTTCCCCGTGGAATGAGGAGGAGACGACGGGAATATCGTACCGGGGAGGAGACTCTGTCGAACGGCACTGTCCTACTTGCTTGCTAATTCATTTTCTCCTGAACTGATGTACATTTCCCCATCGTGGGACTATTATAATATTTTCTGCCTCGCCCCGCTCCACCACAGTGTAGGAACTTGTGACAATTCCTGCATCAAAAGGCTTAACAGTGCTGCATTGTCAGGAGCCCGTCATAGGATTTTCCTCCCCGGCTTAACAAGACAGACGAGCTTTTAGTCAACCACAGGAAATCACTCCGGGGGTTCTCGTTTTAAAAAAATTGGCTTCAGGCACAACCGTCAATATGCCAAATGCACGCTCAGAATTTCAGCTGTGTCTCGTGAGTTGCGTTGACAGAGAGTGGCCTTTATCTGACAGTCCAAAAAAAAAAATGCAAATGAAAGAGGTCACCATGACGAGTCCCGGCTGGAGTGCCTCGTTGCAACCCTGACAGTTCTCGCCGTAACGCTGCCAGTAGTGCTTCTTGCAGAACAGTTGTCCCTCTCGCTCGTAGTACCAGTGGGACAGGGTGCAGCTGCATTCCTGGCACCTGCACACCAGGGGGCGGAAGCGTCAGTGATTCCAAAGCTTCTTCAGTGAGAAACACAGTAAAACCAAATAAAAAAAGTCTCAGTTTCAGGTACTTTCTGATCCATGGGCCGGTGGATTTTCCAGATTTTACAAAAATGCGGGTAGTTAAGCAGGGCAGTCTCACTTTGATAAGGTTTCGAAAACCGGTCTGTGGCCCTTTCTGTGTGGACTCTGCATGTTCTCTCTGTGGTGCTGCGGGTTTTCTCAGGGTATTCCGGCGACCTCCTACATTCCGACAACATGTTTCATTGTGTAACCCGGTTAAAAGTCGCTACAGGTAAAAGTTCAGTGTTTGATTCATTCGTGAAAAGGAAATACTTTTTTTGGTCGATTTATTCTGGTCACCTGGGTTTTGAGAGAGACGGGGGGGCTGGACAGTGTGACCAGGAGAGATGGTTGAGAAAAAGGACTAATAAAGTCACGGTGGACATTTATCAAAAGTTGATGAACGTGTTCGACAAGGACTCGGACAAGGATAGTATGTCATTTAGTGGACTACTCAAATCACGCCGTAATGTGGTGCAGTTAGCCACTACCACAGGGGCTAAGTGCAGTCGTGGGGACTCGGCTTGGGCGCTAGCAACCAGCTAACGCTAGCTACCAAGGCCTGTGCGTTGGACCACGAGGGAGAAGACAAAGGGCGCTAGCATCGGGCTAGCGCGGCTAGTGAGGCTTGTGTTTGGACTTCAAGGAAGTAAAAAAAAAAAGGACGAGGACCGTGAGGACGGCGGACAGAGGAAAAAAAACACCTTCGCCTTTCTTCACTCCTGCCTGGGGAAGCACCGCAGTGACATTTGGGGTTTGAATTTCGTTTGCTTTGCCGGCTAGATTAATTTTTGTTTGGGCCCTTAGCTTTGGTTAGCCTAGCTCATGTGTGCAGTGTGTACGCATTTATTACATTTAGAGTAATTACCATTGAGTTCATTGATTAGTTTCCTACTTTGGAGTGAGGAAAGAACTCAGGTGGGTACCCCGTCGAAGTATTTTATACTAGAGAGGCGCTACAGTTGGAGAGCAACAAAATGTCCTCAGTAAAGGGGGAATGCTTGTGCGTCTATGGGTGCACCGACCTTGACTGGCGACCAGTCCAGTTTGTGCCCCCCGGCCCCAAAATAAGCCTGGGTAGGCCCCATAATCAGGACGCGTGCCCTCGAAAACGGATGGGCCTTGTTCAACAAGCCGCCTGTTGATATTGTCGGTTCCCAATCGACTGGTCGTACAGTATGTCCAAATATTTGCATGCGTGTGGCAACGATGACCACAGGCTTGATAAGGGGAAGCTCGAGCTCGGCAAGCCAGCCACAGAAAGAAGACGGCTTCCCGTTACTCGAGCACTCTTTGATCGTAAATGCGGTGGCTACGTTGTGGACTGCATGCGCCTCACTTGGGTGCGAGCGGACATTGTACAACGACAATGTTTGATGTCCAGCGCGGAAGTGTTTTGGTGGCTTATCTGCAAACCAGCACAAACGTGGGGGACGGCCACTTCCTGTCCCACTGCGCCTCGTTTCCTCTCCCGCCGAGGCCGCACTGACACGCAGTTGAACGGCCCCCTCGGCGTGTTTTTTTACAGCCGCACCCGTGTCGACGATGTCAGAGGGTTTGCTTAACCTCACTCGCTTTCTGTCAAGATTATCCTATTATATTGTTTTGATGAAATGAATTATACAATTTTCCATATAAGAGGCGCTGCAAGCTTGCCACAAGCTGTTCGGGGCTGCCACTTGAAATTTACGATAAAACCAAAGGCGGAAAAACTTAGAGCGTGTCCTGGGTCGTCCTCGGGGTCTCTTTCCCGTGGGAGTGCCCCGAACACCTCACCGGGGACGCGTCCGGATCAGATGCCCCAGCCACCTCATCTGGCTCCTCTTAATTTGTTTTTTTATACAAAGTATTTTGATGTAAATTCGGACTTTAATGGCGGAATCCGACTTAAGTCGAGATTCGAGTTAAGTCGCTACTGCGGGAACGGATCTCAGTCGTAGACCGAGGACTCCCTGTTTAAGGGGACTCTTGATCAGGCAAATCCTTGGTGGGCCGGATTAAAGAATTAGAGCAGGCCGTGGTTCCGGACTTCCCACCTTGTTTGCCTCATCAGTTCTGGTGCCAGATCTGATGAGGCAAACAAGGCACATGAACTGAAGAGCATTGTGAGACAAATACAAAAAACCTTCAAAGTGCTGAAAACCTTTTGATGATCACAGAGTACACAGAGAAAATCTGATGAAAATATCACATCAGTTTTTGGACCCCTAAAAGATCGAGATGTTGCCGTAGACCTGTTACATCCGGGAAGTACAGTAAGGGTGTGTGCAAATTTGTTTGCATTGTTGTGCATCTGACAACTGACGCCGTCTCTTACCGTCCTTTCCTTCCCCGCTGGAACCTCTGGTCCCGCCGAGACATGCTCGTATATTCCAGTCAACGTTTGTCCCGCTAAAGTTGACAGAAGAAGAAGAAGAAGACGAAGCGCCTCACGGGGAACATCTTGTGCCAGCGCCGCACGGGTTGCTTGTGTGCGTGTGTGCGAGCGCTGACTTCCTGCTAATGTGAGCGCTTAAAAAAACAAAACAAACAAAACAAAAAAAAAATCTGCCAGCAGATGGTGGTTCTTCCACGGCCGGATGTAAGAGTGAGACTCCACCTTCCTGGTCCTGTTCCCTCCTGTTGAGGATCCACTTCCGAAAAGTCAAGTCTCATCCGCAGCTTTCTTTTTTCAGGAAGTCTGAACTGCAACTGCTTTGTGCTCACGAGTACATCCGCACGTCTTTACGCGCAGGGCCGGGTCGAGCCGGCGTGGCCACGTTTTTTTGTACTGAGCCCCCCCCCCCCACACCTCCTCCCCGGTGCTCTTTCAAAAAAAGTCCAATGCCAACAGTTTTTAACCTTGCTTTCGATTTGTAAGATTTCATCCCAGTTCTTGTTGTTTTCCTTTTGACTTGTCCCGATTAGGGGTCGCCACGGCGCCTCATCTTTTTCCAGCTATGTTTATCTGCGGCAACTTCCTCCCTCACGCCCTCTGCCCTCATGTCTTCCCTCACAACATCCTTAGACCTTCTCTTTGGTCCTCCTCTCGCTCTCTTGCCTGGCAGTTGCATCCTCAGACTCTCTCGCCTCTGGACATGTCCAAACCATCGAAGTCTTCTCTCTCTAACCTTGTGTCCAAAACATCCAACTTTGGCTGTACCTCTAATCCTATCCAACACGCTCACTCCGAGCGAGAACCTGTCACGCACGAAGCTCGTGTTCGGACCCAAAAGCACGAAGCAGAAAAACGGTGCGGTATATGCCTTTATCCGTTCCAGTATCATAGATCAGCGAGTAAGTCCAAACAAGGAGAAGGATCAGAAACGGCAGGCTTACGGGGAAGGTCGGTAGACAGGCGTAGGTTGGAACACGGGAGGTCGGAGTCAGGAGTTCGGAAGTGCGGGAACGAGGCATGAGAGGCAACGATCTGGCAAAGGACCAGTCGTCCCCAGGGTCCTATACATACCAGAGTTAATCAGACCGTGTGCGGCACAGGTGTGCGCCTCCAGCCAGGACTGGACGGCAGGGACATGACAGAACCTCAACACCTTCATTTCTGCCACCTCCAGTTCTGCTTCCTGTTGTCTCTTCAGTGCCGCCGTCTCTAATCCGTCCACCGTGGCCGGCCTCACCACTGTTTTATAAACTTTTCCCTTCATCCTAGCAAAGACTCTTCTCTCACATAGAACACCAGACACCCCCCGGAAGCTGTTCCAACCCCGCTCGGACCCGTTTCTTCACTTCCTTACCACACTCAACATTGCTCTGGAATGTTGACCCCAAGTTTTCGAAGTCGTCCACCCTCGCCATCTCTTCTCCCTGCAGCCCCAGGTGAAGATATCAAATTTGATGACTCCCGGTTATGTTCAATGTGCCTTGCATTGAGTCCACACACGTTTTTTGGGGGGTTTTGCTCAATGAAATAACGTTGAAATGACGTGAAAATAACATAAAAAGAAAAAACAAATAATAATGAAATAAGATCCACGACGCAGTGCGTTCATGAGTCGATAGTTTAATTGAACGGCGCCGCATACAAAAGCGCAACATTTCCTCGCCACGGAACGTGACGACGTTTTGACAACAACAAAAACAAAAACAAAAAAGCTACATGATGAAGTCGTTACTCGCAAAGATGCAAAATGAGATTCTTTTCATTCACGAAAACAAAAACAAAAACACGTCAACATTGTATTCTTGCGCTCTTTGTCACTATTATAATTTAAGGCGAATACACATGAACATTAACGCACGCGCACACTCTCATGATGTATGACGGAGGCTCCTCCGGGGTTTTCATATCATATTTTATATTTTGACCTCACAGTGTGTTGGATGCAATTTTAATAATAATATGACGCTATTCTGGATTGAGCGGACGTGGCATCGACCTCGCGCTTGCGGCACCTCACATTTATTGTGTTGTTTATGCATGAAATCGCCAGCTCACATCCTCACGAGTAGCGTCAAAGGCGCGATGACCTCCTCCGAGGCGGTTCCCTCGGCGGAGGCTCACCGCCACATCAGCAGTGTGCACGTACGTGTCGCAGACAGAAGGATTGCGTCATGGTTTCAGTGCTTCTTAGCGTTTGTCTAAATGCGGATTTTGTCTGGCTTGAGGAAATCCCGACGGCGGCTGCGGCAAACTGCTGCTGACATCTGCCGGATGTACCGAAGCTCCGACGGAAGGTAGGACGTGTTGAGTTTGGGGGTCAATGTAGCACCGCCGTCGTCGCAATGAGATCACTTCCTGTGCGCCGCGCTCTCACTTCCTCCTTCGGCCGCAGTATTTCCCCTGGCAGCCGCCACCTACGACAACAACAACGATGCACATGCGCGCATGACTGATCCGTGGATACACAACTGCGTGTATTAGCTTCATGCTAACATGTGACGTGAAACGTCATCGACATGCTAAAAAATTAGCATAGAGGTTACGGCTAATAACAAACAACTGCTACTTGAAAACAAAACAACATACGACAATACTCTGCTCGAGCTGTCATATATAATTTTTTTTAAATATGTCGCCAAACTGCTGCACACGAGCGCGGTGCAGCAGAGAGCTGGAAAGGAGAGGTTAAGTTGTCACTGGTTAGCTATACAGTGAAGCCTCGGTTCTCGAACGTCCTCCGTTTTCGAACAAAAATTTGGAACACATTATCTCTTTTTACATTGATTGTAATGGGGAAACATCGATGCGGTTTTCGAACAAATCACTTCTCGAAGCGTTTTCCGGAACGGATTGCGGTCGAGAATCGAGGCATCGCTGTATTTGTTTTAACTGAAGATGATACGACGCAATTTGTGTAAATTTGCAGAGCCTCAAGCTAGGCCCGGTTGGAGAAGCCCTTGCGTAGCGTGTCTGTGATTTTTACCTGTGTAGGCTCCGCCTCCCAAGAAGTTCTGCATGGCTGCGTACTTGGCCGCCTTCTGCGCACTCGCTGCAACACACCCGGGAAACGGTGGAGGTCAACGCTTGGATTCTCACTAGCGGCATGTGTGCTAATGACAGTCCGCGTCAAAAGTCCCCGCTCCTCCCACCGGCTTTAACAGTTTTTGGTTTTTCTGGAGACTTTTTTTTTTTTTGGTCATTTGTCATTTTTTGACATTTTCAAAACTGTCTTTCGAGCTTTAACGACAGGCTTTAGGTCAGGGTTTCAAAAAAAATACAAGCCTTAAGGTTTCAAGTTGAAGTTAGGGGTTTCAATTTCGGGGTTCAAACAAGTCTTTGGGTTTCAAGACAGGATTAGACAGGATTAGGGATTCAAATTAACTGTAGGTTTTTAAAACAAGTCTCGGGGTTTTTAGCCAGGCTTCGACTTTGAAGTTAGTTCCAAATTCAGGTCTCAAGTAAGTCTTTGGGTGTCAAGACGCACTTACATTTTCAAACTTGGGTTTCAAGGCAGGATTAGGACTTCAAATTAACAGTAGGTTTTTAAAACACGTCTTGGGTTTTCGAACCAGGCTTTGAGTTTGAAGTTAGTTTCAATTTACTTTTTCAAGACAAGTCTTTGGGTTTCAAGACGCAGTTACGGTTTCAAGTTTGGGTTTCAAGACAGGATTAGGACTTCAAATTAACAGTAGGTTTTTAAAACAAGTCTCGGGGTTTTGAGGCAGGCTTCGACTTTGAAGTTAGTTCCAAATTCAGGTTTCAAGCAAGTCTTTGGGTTTCAAGACGGATTTACGTTTTCAAATTTGGGTTTCAAGACAGGATTAGACAGGATTAGGGATTCAAATTAACAGTAGGTCTTTGAAAACAAGTGTTAGGGTTTTGAGCCAGACTTCAACTTTGAAGTTAGTTTCAAATCCAGGTTTTGAGTTTCAAGACGCACTTACGGTTTCAAACTTGGGTTTCAAGACAGGATTAGGGATTCAAATTAATAGTAGGTTTTTGAAACAAGTCTCGGGACTTCGAGCCAGGTTTAGGCCTAACCCTAACCCTTTCAATTTCGGTTTTCAAGACAAACTTGCGAGGAAGACGTTGGAAACGGTTTTGCAGTGCGACGGAAACAGAAAAGTTTGCTCCCGATGATGACTGACGGATTAAGAGTCCCGTGTCCCGACGTTCGGTCTCGTTTGACTGAAACGTGAACATTCCAGAGCTCGCATTGTGACATCTTACATTTTTGTCCGGCGCCCGCGTATCCTACAAAACAAAAACAGGAAGGATTAGGTCACGCTGATGCAAGCAAGCGTCTCCCACTTTCGTTTTCTTAGCATGTTGACTGACTCAATACAATACAAATATGATACAAAATTCTGTTTGGACTTGACGGGAAACGTCGAGCATTGAACAATCTTTCCAATCTTTTTTGATAAATTGAAGGTGTGCGAATGCACCAGACAAGATGAAGCACGTTTACCGGGATAGCCTCCAGCAGTTGCTCCGCCAAATCTGTTCAGCGCTCCCCCTGCTGGAGAAACAGACTCACGTTGGACTTTTCACTTGTCAAATCTCAAAATGGGATTGTGCTGATTTACTGATATTGATTATTGTTGCTTTGAATCGTAAAAACAAAGTTGCTAAGCCCTCAGAGTCTTCAGTTTTCTTTGGCCTTTGAACGTTTACCTCGATGGGAATGAGACTCACCGTGACCCGCTCCGTTGAGTCCCCCGATTCCTGCGCCCGGAAGACCCCCGACGGCGCCCCCTGCTGAGCACAGATCGTGTTTAGCTTGTTGGATCACAAACATCAGCAGAACAGCAGCGAATATCATCGAGAGCAGTCTAAAAGTTCAAGCCCTTCAGAGGAAACAATTCGGAACTGCTTAGTTGTGTTTTTCTTTTTGTTTACCCGGTCCATAGCCTGCTCCTCCTAAGGTTGATCCGTAACCTGATTTAGCAGGTTTACTTGCTCCAGTCATTTGTCCTGTAGGTCCATATCCAGCAGAGCCGCCTGTTGCCGGTCCGCTCCCAACCGCTCCCGGACCGTAGCCTACGGGTCCGGCACCCCCTGGCCCGTAGCCCAAAGAGCCCATCCCTGTTGGCCCTGGGCCATATCCCCCTGGGCCGTAGACACCGGGTCCGACTTCATTGGAAAGAACACCCCCTGTTGGGAAACACACACGCAATTAAAGATGAAATATTAGCATCTGGTCCAAGTGTCTAATGTTGTCGTGATTTTGTCCATAATGTAATCTGAGCGCACCTGGTGTCATGGGTTTTCTTTTGCCAAATGTTTGGCCACCTGGACTGAAACCACCTGCTCCTGCACTGCCACCAGCAGGTCCAAAACCACTTCTTCCTCCCATACCGGCAGCACCCGGTGTGAACCCTCCCGTGCCCATGGTCCCACCACCACCTGGTAGGAATCCACCTGCTCCAGTGCCTGCACCACCTGGTCCAAAACCACCACCAGGTACAACGCCACCTGTTCCTTTGCCAACACCGCCTGGTCTGAAACCACCTCCAGGTGCAATGCCACCGGTTCCGAGGCCAGCACCGCCGGGACCGTAGCTACCTGTTGTTGCGCCGGCAGCACCTGGTCTGAAGCCACCACTTGGTCCAAATCCACCTGTTCCTGCGACAGAACCACCTGGTCCAAAGCCACCAGTGCCATAGCCAGCTACTCCAAGTGAGGGTGAACCGTAGCCTGTCATACAGACCAAAAAGACAGGAAATGTAGAAACTTTGCATTTTCAATGTCAGGGTAGGATGTTGTCATCATACCAGATTTAGGAGGTTTCCTCATGTCCAGTCCTTGACCTGTTCCACCAGTCCCATAACCTCCAGGTCCCATGGCACCACCACCTGGTCCGTAGCCACCCGTCCCAGTTCCGACACCACCCAAAGTTGCTCCTGCCATGCCAGGCACGTATGCTCCAGGCCTGGTGCCAGCTGGTCTGAAATCCCCTGGACCGGAACTGGCTCCACCTGCTCCAGTTCCATAGCCACCAGCACCTGCCCCGTAGCCTGCAAAGAAGTAAGGTTTCTGTTAAAGATCTCAAGGTGAAGGCCCGACTGGTTATTTGTCGTTCTCAGCGTACTTTTTGATGGCTTTGTTGCTCCATACCTTGAACCTGAATAAGATGACATCGTACATCAATATAATGTTTACTGTTAAAGACGTAAAACCTTGCTTTCATAAATATTATATTACCACCATATCCACCCAGTCCTCTTGCGCCATCACCATAACCTGGTCCTCCTCCCAAACCTCCACCAGCACCAGCTCCAAAGGTCCCAGTTCCACCAAGACTACCTTGCACACCCCTGCCTCCTGTCTTGGCACCATAGCTTCCAGGTCCAAGGCCATACATTCCGAGTCCAGTGCCGTAACCTCCTGGGCCTGTACCGTAGCTTCCCGGACCGGCGCCAACACCTCCGGGACCGGCGCCAACACCTCCGGGACCACCAGGTCTAACCCCACCTTGGCCTCCTGCAATGGAAGTCCCATAGAGTTACGCTGGATTTTAAAATAATGTCCTGTGTTTTGTTCTGCAAGTAAAATACAATTGCTGTACCTCCACCAAGTCCAAGTCCACCTCCGCCAGCACCATAACCTGGGACGCATCAGAGTTGAAATTAAGAAATTTATTTTTCAATGTGTACTGTTCATGTGGTTCATTTGTTTTGGAGCATCTCACTTTTTCCAGGTTTTGTGTAACCGGTTCCCACTCCGCCAGGCACCACGCCGCCAAGACCGGTTCCGAATCCTCCTGGACTTCCTCCAATTACACCGATTCCTGTCCCGACTCCTCCTGGACCGGCACCAACGCCTCCTGGGCCACCGTAGCTACCGGGGCCACTGCCGCCTCGGCTTGCTTGACCGAAATTCCCATATGCTGATAGGAAGCCAAATCGGTTAATTTCATCACATTTCTTGTGAACCTTTCACACATTTCATAGACCAGTTTTTAAGCAACGCACTTTTTCCGGGTTTTGCAAGACCTGCCCCAGTCCCGACTCCGCCTGGACCTCCTCCAATTCCACTGAGTCCAGTCCCAAATCCTCCTTGACCTCCTCCTGTCCCAGCTCCAGCTCCTGGAGCAGCACCAACACCTCCAGGACCACCATAGCCACCAGGTCCAACGACACCTTGGCCTCCTGCTCCAGAATTCCCGTATGCTGATCGAAAAGAAAACAAAAACATTTATTTTTGAATGACAGTTTTTCACACGGTCTACTTGTCCTACACCAGCTCCATTTGGGAAGCTGAGACCTGAGACGAAGGCAAGGGTAAGGACTAGTATATACATCAGAATTTTTCTTTAGGTTTAGGTTTAGTCTGTGACAGACCCAACACATCAAGATAAAAAAATCAGGCGTTGAACAGTTACACTTTTAGCTTCATTGTGTTACACAGTTCAAAGAACAGTTTTAAGAGGCTCACTTTTTCCAGGTTTTGTGAGACCTGTTCCCATTTGCCCACTCCCGGTTCCAATTCCTCCTGGACCTCCTCCAATTCCACCTAGTCCTGTCCCGAATCCTCCTTGACCTCCTCCAACTATGCCTGTCCTAGCCCCAGCTCCCGGACCAGCACCAACACCTCCAGGACCACCATACCCACCAGGTCCAACTACACCTTGGCCTCCTGCTCCAGAATTCCCGTATGCTGATCGAAAAGAAAACAAAAACATTTGTTTTTGAATGTCAGTTTTTCACTCAGTATCCTCGTCCGACACCAGCTCCATTCGAGAAGCCGAGACCTGAGACGAAGGCAAGGGTAAGGACTAGTATATACATCAGGATTTTTCTTTAGGTTTAGTCTGTGACAGACCCAACACATCAAGATAAAAAAATCAGGCGTTGAACAGTTACACTGTTAGCTTCATTGTGTCACACAGTTCAAAGAGCAGTTTTTAAGAAGCTCACTTTTTCCAGGTTTTGCAAGACCTGCCCCTACACCGCCAAGCCCAGTTCCGACTCCGCCCGGACCGCCTCCAATCCCACTGAGTCCAGTCCCAAATCCTCCTTGACCTCCTCCAACTATCCCTGTCCCAGCGCCAACTCCCGGACCAGCACCAACACCTCCAGGACCACCATAGCCACCAGGTCCAATTACACCTTGGCCTCCTGCTCCAGAATTCCCGTATGCTGATCGAAAAGAAAACAAAAACATTTGTTTTTGAATGTCAGTTTTTCACTCAGTATCCTCGTCCGACACCAGCTCCATTCGAGAAGCCGAGACCTGAGACGAAGGCAAGGGTAAGGACTAGTATATACATCAGGATTTTTCTTTAGGTTTAGGTTTAGTCTGTGACAGACCCAACACATCAAGATAAAAAAATCAGGCGTTGAACAGTTACACTGTTAGCTTCATTGTGTCACACAGTTCAAAGAGCAGTTTTTAAGAAGCTCACATTTTTCAGGTTTTGTGAGACCTGTTCCTATTTGCCCAGTCCCGCTTCCAATTCCTCCTGGACCTCCTCCAATTCCACCAAGTCCCGTCCCGAATCCTCCTGGACCTACTCCAGCAACACCAGATCCAGTCCCATCTCCTCTTGGACCTTCTGCAGTTGTTCCGAGTCCCGTTCCAAATCTTCCTGGACCTCCTCCTACAAACCCGGTGCCGCCTCCTGCTCCACCAGGTAAAGGTCCAACTTTGGTCCCATCTGGGTTGTATGCTGTATTGAAATGCATTAGATTCGATTAGCTTTTAAATGTTGTTCCAGTGTTCGCAAGATCTCGTTTAGACAAAATTAAATGGAATAAGAGCCACCTTTGGATGGTTTTGGTGTTGACTCTATTGTTGGAGCTAATCCTCCTTCTCCAAAACCGGTTCCAGTTCTTCCTACTGGTCCTGCACCAGTTGGGCTACCTTCTACTCCGGTCCGCCTTCCTCCCAACCTGCGTCGGCCATCTGTCCCTCCGTCAAGACGCGCTTCTCCCTGACCTTCACCAGGTGTATCGCCTCTCGGGACTCCTTCAGGGAATGCACAGAATACCAAGCAGTTGTTTATTAATAATTAGAAATTAAAAGGTCAAGTTAAAAAGTGTCAGTGGTTCACCTGGTGGCTTGAGAGGTTTAGCACCTGGTAGGACCCCACTTGCCCCTGCAAATAATAGACCTGGCAGTTTTGGTCTGGTTGTCTCAGGGTAAGTTGACAGGAATGTCTAAAGTCATACCAGTTGGTTGAACAGATCCTCCTCCAGCTGCAGTAAGAGAAGATAAGAACTAGAATTTGTCTTGGGAAATTTCATGTAGGTGTTGTGTCATCTTTTCAACTATCAACTTACCGGGTACAGCTCCTGTGGATCCTGTAAGAATTGGAATAACAAGAACCACGTAAGACATAGACCACCGAGACAAACAAGGTCAATCTGCAATGCGAACACCGACCTGGAAGAGGCGTCCCACCAAAACCTGTTTCAGAAAAAGTGTCAACAACAGTCATTCTCCAAAGAAACATTTCAAACGTGTGACAAGTACCTGGTCTTCCTCCAAGGACGGGAATTTCCGTCCCTCTCAGACCATCTCCATCAGCTCCTCCCCCAAACGGTCTCCCACTGACCCTGCCGCTGACTCCTGTCGCAATAGCGGTGTGTTCATGTGCACTTGTATCCAACAGCGCACACCGTTTAAAACAAAATTGGAAAACAACTCGGTAAAACCAAATGATCCTGGCTTCAATATGAATCTGCCCCCCTTGATTCGTGTCTGAAGACTGCGGCTATTCGGACTGCACAACGCAATGTTGTCTCCCTACAAAAACCAGGTTTCATTTCAACACACCTTCTCCCGCAGCAATGCCAGAACCCTCGATCACGCCGCCCGGACCGTCCTCACCTGGAATGGGACAGATTGTTACAGTTAAACTTGGTGGTCCTCATAAAAAATGTGACGCTTACAGTGATAGCTGAAGACCAGAATAGAACGCATTGAAATATATCCGTGAATTTCAATTCATTTTTCTCATTTTGACGGAATCTATCTCAGGTCATTTTCTCCTTCTTGGTCCTCCTTTTTTTGGGCACGCACCTCCATCAATGTCTTTTGGGTCCTTTCCCAGATCAGTGCGAGTTCCCCCTGGATCAATCATAAATAATATGTCACGGTCCCACAAAGATGTTGCTAGAAGAACGACTAAAACTCGCAGGTGGTGTCGTGCGTCCCGTGGACATACCTTCTGGCAGCGGGACCAGCATTCCGCGTGTACCGCCTCGTCCTGATCCAGCACACAGTTGAATTACCCACTCGCGTCGTATTACTTTTCATCGGATTCTCACACAGACGGAATCTTACCGCCGGGTCCGGTTGTGGCGTGGGCAGTACCGCTTGCGCCGGTTCCGTTCATGTAGACGCCGGTGCCATTGACTGGTCCTACCGATGCACAGGATAATGAAATGATTGCGCTTAATTTGCCACCAATCAATGACTGAATGCTTTCCTCAAAACCTTGACACTCTCTGATACATATTTGTCTGCCTTGGACTTAGCTGTACCACAACCTGAAAATTCAAATCAGCAAGATCCCTTGCGAGCACCCCAGTGATTTCTGCTCTGGTCGATGTGTGTGTGTTAGGTGAAGAACTGCAAGTCTAGGCTGCTGTCATTTGTTCTATTGCCACTAGGGGTCGTTCAAGGTTTAGCACGGTGTGTCCCCATCAGTGACAAGGAAATAATGATCAGTGACAAAAAATGACCTTGAAACAGAAACAACCCACCACCACCTTGCTGGACACTGCCTCCAAGTACACCACCGCTGACTCCACCTTGTCCTGGTCCTCCTCCAAGTCCTCCGCCTTGACCTGTACCGATCACACGGATCCTTCAGAGTACTGGAGCGAGGATAATAATCTCATAATGTTTAATAAAATCAAAGAAGATATTTGTACCATATTTGGCACCTTTGGAGCCGTCTCCATAACCTGTGAAATGACACGTTGCTTAGTTCAGTCACAGTTAGAATTTAGATTTTTGAGCAATCCGATAGCTCTATAAAGTCATATGAACCTGGTCCAAATCCAGTTCCTGTCCCTGCTCCGTAGCCTCCCCCTGGTCCTAAACCGGTTCCAGGGGCAACTCCAGTGCCGTAACCGCCAGGTCCATATCCAGTTCCGCCAGTCCCCAGTGCTCCCCCTTGTCTTCCGTCTCCGCCTGTCCCAGGACCTCTTCCACCACCAAGAAGACCTGAACAGTTTAAGATCAATCTGATCAAATCTGTTGAGATGATTTGACATGACAGCAAGTGTTGCTTTAAAAAAACAAGTTAGTTTTTTGAGAGACTTGTCACCACCACAACTTGAAACCAGACTGTTTATTATATTCTGAATAGTTAAAAATAATCAATAAGAACAGGCAGTAGCAGTAATTATTAAAAAGTGATAGTTGAACCTATACCTCCGGCACCGCTTGTTCCGAAACTGCCAGCTTGTCCCCCAATTCCAACACCGGAACCAGCCTGTCCACCTGCCCCTAGTCCTGCACCAGCTCCTCCCGCACCTCGTCCTTGGAATTCTCCTGCTCCAAGGCCACTACTTGGTCCCGTTCCAACACCAACTCCTCCTGCACCCAAAGTTACTTTAAGACCTAAAATTGTAATTGTATTTTGTTTTGTTGAAGGAAGTATTGAAAATTGTCTCTCTTACCATATTTGCGGGCTTTGGCACCTGCATAACCTGAAAAAGTAAAACAAATCAACATCTCAGAGTCAGAGAATTAGTCATTGGACCTCACTTAGCAAATCTTTATCAATTTTCATACCTCCTGGTCCATATCCAGGACCTCCAGGTCCAACTCCTGCCCCTGGTCCAAATCCAGTGCCAGCTCCTCCGGGCCCAAGTGGTCCCCCTGGTCCAAATGCAGTGGCGCCACCTTCTGGCCCAATTCCTGCCCCTGGTCCATAGCCAGTACCTAATCCATTAGGGACAACTCGTCTTCCTGGTCCAAAACCTGTACCAGCCCCTTCAGGTCCAATTGCTCCTCCTGGTCCGTAACTTTTACCTGCATCACTAGGTCTGATTCCTCCTGGACCAAACCCTGCTGCAGCACCACCTGGAGCAACTCCTCCTGCTCCGTATCTTGTGTTACCGCTACCTGGTCCAAGTCTTCCAGTGCTTATTCCTTGACTGCCCTGTGCGCCACTGAACATGCCTATCAGGGGATATTTTTTTCTTTTGTAAATGCAACCAAACAGTAAATGCAACTTTTGATATGCTTTGAACGGCATGACCCGTCCTACCGTATTTACGGGCTTTGGCATTGGGATCGTATCCTGAAATATGAAGATAATCCAACATGAACACATCTCAACCTGCTCCTGGAGTTACTGAAAAAGATCTTTTGAATCATAATTACCCCCAGATCCCGGTCCTGTTCCGACTCTTCCTGGTCCAATACCAGTACTACCTGGCCCAAATCCTCCTCCAACAGGTCCACTGCCAGCACCACCTAAACCAGTTCCAGAAGCAACTTGCCCATATCCAGGACCACCTAACCCAGTTCCAGTAGAGCCTGGGCCGTAACCGGCGCCACGTGGAGCATATCCGGGGCCACCTGTGCCAACACCAGCTCTTTCTCCCAGTCCCCCAAGGCCTCCAGTTCCACCGCTCTGACCTGGACATAATATTTTTTGAGTGTGTCCTCTGTGATCCCAGACTTGCCTTGTTCAAGGTTCTTCAATTCACAGCATGCAAACATATGGTGAAAATGTCTCACCGTATTTGAGTGCTTTGGCTGAGCCAGGACCGTAACCTAGTGCACAAAACATTGATGGACTTCAATCCCTTAAATAACATTTATTCATTTATGATGAATGCTTTGCTTGAAAAGAAGAACACTGAGAAAATACACTTAAATCTGGGAGGCTACCTGTTCCAGCTCCAGTGCCATATCCAGGGATTGGTCCTGTTCCGCCAGCTGTTCCAGCTCCACCTCCATATCCAGGAACAGCTCCTAGTCCGCCGGCTGTTCCAGCTCCACCTCCATATCCGGGAACAGCTCCTGGCCCGCCGACTGTCCCAGCTCCTCCCACAAATCCGGGAAAAGCTCCAGGTCCACCTCCGAATCCAGGGAAACCTGTTGCTCCTCCAGGTAGTCCGACACCACCTTGATCGAGAGCACCTGCTCCGGCTCCCCCTAGTGGACACAATGAGGTTATCTCAAGCATTTCTTGTTTCGGATAATGCTCGGAGACATTTGGCAAGAGACCAAAAGCAAGCGCCTTTACCATACTTGGCTGCTGCTTGGGCCGGACTTTTGGATTTCCCTGTTCCTGATAAAACAAAATCCGGTTCTACTTCTGTCAAAAATAACCGGTTCGGTATTATGATTCCAATTCAGACTTGAGTTACCTGACTTTGGTGATATGAGGGGATAACCACGAAAAACCCCCGGCAGCTGCTGCCCTCGACCATCTTAAGAGCGAGATATCCGTTTTTGACTGAGTCGTGCTAGGGGAACTTTTTATTTGCGATCTTTATATCTGGATAATTATCATAATTCAATTTTTGGTTGCCGTTTCAAAAGATGTTTTCACTTACTGTCTCCACCTTGGCCAAGTACCCCACCACCTGCAAGGTAGAAGGCAACACTCGAACTTGTTATGCTATGCTCTGTGGAGCGACGTCATATCTCTAGTCTCGGATTCGCACCTGTCTGAGGGCCAAGTCCAGTTCCAGTGGGCACTCCGGGGACAACACCTCGGCTTCCAAAATCTAGCCAATGAAAGCAAAAATTGTTTCGTCTGTTAGTTGTTGTTTTTTTTGTCTCAGTAATTTGACCTGGTATGTGTCTTTTTACATACCTTGACTTGGAACAAATCCACCCTGATACAGTCCAGGAACCCCAACTCCTGGATGAGTGCACAGCCCAGGTTTAGCATCCAAATTTTACAAAATAAGTTGTTTTCTAAAGGACTTTACCTGGAAGTTGTTTTGATGCTTTGCCACTAGTTTTCCCACCTGGCCCAACGCCTACACCCCCGGGGCCAAATCCTGCACCCCCTGGTCCAAAGCCTGCACCTCCGGGCCCAACCCCTGCACCTCCAGGCCTAAATCCAGCACCTCCAGGTCCAACCCCAGCACCCCCGGGTCCAAATCTTGTATTTCCAGGTCCAAACCCTGCGCCTCCTGGCCCAAACCCTGCACCTCCTGGCCCAAACCCTGCGCCTCCTGGTCCAAAACCTGCACCTCCAGGCCCAACTCCTGCAGCCCCAGGACCCAATCCTGCACCTCCAGGCCCAAACCCAACACCCCCAGGTCCAAGTCCAGCCCCAACCCCTGCACTCCCAGGTCCAAACCCAAGCCCATCTCTAGCACCCGCTGGTCCGATCCCTGCACCACCAGGTCCGAATCCCGTACCCTCTGGGCCGTAACCTGTTATGACAATCACAGTTATTTTCCGTTTCTTAATCAAGTGAACATATGTTGCTGATCAGTTCACCTGATTTTGGAGGTTTGGCTCCAGTTCCACCAAGTCCTGGGTACTGCCTACTGCCAGCTTGGCCGTAACCTCCTCCAAAGCCACCTTAATAAAAACAGAAAATCCACAGATTTACCTTCCATCGAACATGATGGTGCTGCCTCCTTGTGATGACTGGAACAAAGCTCTTAACTAACCTCCAGGTACGAGGCCTGCTCCGATTCCTTGACCGGGGCCTTGTGATCCCAGTTCCCCGACCGCACCCCCTTGACCCAAACCGGCCGCAGAGGGTCCCCCGAGCCCAGTTCCATAGCCGCCAAGTGCTCCTGCCCCAAGTCCACCTGGAGCTATCCCTCCACCCACAGTTGCTTGTCCTGGTCCAAAGCCTCCGACCACTCCTCCTTGGCCACCGTAGGCGCCACCTTCAGGCGAGTTTGACATGGAATTTATTACAGACATACATAATATTATTGACTTGTAGCCATCAAATACTGCTCGCTAGCAGGACCAGAAAGTCTTACCTGATTTAGGGGGCTTCACACCTGTAAGAAATGTTTTCAATCATTAACATTTTAATCTTTAAAAAAAAAATTGCCCCATATAAAATGTGCATTTAGTTCTAACACCTCCAAGCACACCTCCCAGTCCACCACTGGCTGGACTGCTCGGTCCTTGACTGACAAAACCACCCGAGCGACACCGAAGACAAGTTTCTTTCTTTCTTTCTTTGTGTTTTCAAATCAACAGCACCAACCTCCTGCGCCGCCTGGTCCGAAGCCTGCGCCACCGGGACCGAATCCGGTGCCCGCGCCGCCTTGTCGGAACCCGACTCCCGCTCCATCCTGACCCGATCCGGTCCCGGCGACCGCGCCAGCTCCAGCTGCTCCTCCGGCACCGGAAGGTAAGATCACACCTGCACACCAAGTCCATTTCGGAGTCCACTTAGATGACTTTGAAGTCTGGGTCAAGAACTTGTTTTCTGGGACTTAGTTCTGTTCCTCTAGACTTGAATATTTCATTAGTCCTGAATGACTTTGCACGCGCAAATCCTTTCAGTGCCAAGACCCAGTTTGGAAACAGCCAACGAGAACCAACGAGGTTTGATTTTATCTGCATGTGAGCTTCCGTTTGTGTCCGCGCCTTGAGCGGTCCGAGTCCAGAAGAACCCCCCCCCCACACACACACACACACCGATCCACATTTTTCCGACATGTTGTGTTGAATGAAAACCGAGGTCCATAAATAGAACGTTGGCTATAAAAGGAAAAGTTACGATTGGTTAAAAAAAAAACAACAACATATGGCAGTGTGTTGGGATTCCTAAAGAATGTGAATTACTAATCTCATTATGATGTCACGTATTGTTACATTTAAACGTACGGTACGCACGCCCCCCCCCCCCCCCCCCGCAAGCCCACCGAGACTCTGCTGGAGCCCCCCGACTCCTCCCACAAAGTTATTTTCAGTATGAAAAAAAAAAAAAAATCCATCCGTCATGAGGTCGGTCCACTATGAACAATTATTAATTGAATGATGATAAGGGCGGCACGGTGGAGCAACTGGTTAGAGCATTCGCCTCGCAGTTCTGAGGTCCCGGGTTCAATCCCGGCCCCGCCTGTGTGGAGTTTGCATGTTCTCCCCGCGCCTGCGTGGCTTTTCTCCGGGTGGGCATTCCAGTTTCCTCCCACATCCCCAAAAAACATGCAACATTAATTGCACGTTCTAAAATTGCCTCAAGGTGTGATCGTGAGTGCGGCTGTTTGTCTCCACGAAGCCCTGCGATTGGCCGGCGACCAGTTCAGGGTGTACCCCGCCTCCTGCCCGTTGACAGCTGGGATAGGCGCCAGCACTCCCCGCGACCCTCGTGAGGATAAGCGGCTAAGAATGGGCAAAGTGATGTGCCCTGGCTTGTCACGTGCTTGTTGCTAGGCAGAATTCTTCAGGCTCAGTCTCAAGTGACCCCGAAGGCCGAGAAAAGATCGTCGCCCGGAAACCTCCGGATGTGCAAATTCTCCCCATTTTTTTTTAACTTTTTCCAAAAATCGGCCAGACGTGTGTTATTTTGACAAATGATTGAGCGATGGAAAGCATATGACAAGAAATAAAAATGTTTCTAAATTGAACGGATCAAGACATAAAAAGTTCAGGAAATGCGAGATTTCTCCCAATGCCGGTGATGTGCAGATGTGATCGGCGTGTGAAGAAATATGAAAAAGGCTGCAACTAAACATTATTTAAATACTCACTTTACTTGTCAATTTTATATTACATTGACATTATTGGATAAAACGGGTTTTGATTTCCATCTCCTGATTTAAAAACCGAAATCGACAGAGCAGACGATGCACAAACGTAAACTGATTGTGATTTAGTTTCTTATATGCTCCTTAAAATCGTGCAGCAAATCTTCAAAAATATTGAATTTACATTTGCAATGACACCCCCCCCCAAAAAAAAAAACAACCAGAACAAAAATGACAGATATTGCCTTCATATCTATTGAGGCTGAAATTTCAAGGACTTGGACAATTAAATGATTATTTAACAAAATGATTGATGAATTTGCTAATCAATGAATTGTCGCAACTCGAATGCGGAGATGTGAAGAAAAGCAACGACGTTAGTCAGCAGTGTCGCATGCGGCAACTCAACTGGAGGCGAAAATGTTGTGGAATTGTTTTGCGTTAGTTGCCCAACGTGTGACGCGCCGGCGACTCACCTCCTTGGAGCGAGAGCCGGCACAACGCCAGGAGGACGAGGACGGGGCCGAGGGCGACGCCGCCGAGGTACGAACGCCACGTCCTTCCAGCCATCCTGCTCCCAAATGTCCTGGGCCGCTGCGCGCCGGCCCGTTTTATCCCTCCGAGCTTCCAGTGGGCCTTTGTGGAGAGCGGCGGGGCGGCGGGGGCGGGGGGTGGTTAATCGGGGCAGACCGTCGGGGGGGGGCTAGACGGACGGGACTCCTTAATTGGACCAGTCTCCCAGACCAAGATAGACAACCAGCGAAAAACACATTGGATCACCACATTAAAACAAACAAACACTGCACGCGTTTATTTACCTCTTTGCTGCCAACCACATTGAGAACATGGAGAGCCAAGTGGGGGGGGGGGCTTGGGGGGGTAGGTCTGAAGGAAACGGACTCAAATTAAAAAACGCAGCCATAATGGATGGATGGATGGATGGATGGATGGATGGATGGATGGATGGATGGATGGATGGATGGATGGATGGATGGATGGATGGAGCCATTAAAGTAAATGAGACCTCGCAACAGGACGACCCGCGGGCCTTCGCTCTTTGTTTGCGGGATGGCGGACGAAAGTCCACCCCGTCCTCGCTGTGGGCCGCAAGCACAGCGGAGTCGCGGCCAACACGTCGGCCTCACCATCCAAACCTTGCCGTCTTCCTCCCGCGTCCCCAAGACACGGAGAAAAGGCTCGAGGGATGAATGCCGCGCTGAAAGCAAGACAGACGCGCAGCGGACTTTTAATCGTGCCGCCTTCTTGATGAGGATGATGGCGGTGTCGATGATGATGATGATGATGGTGGTGATGATGATGGAGCGAAGATGGTGATGATGATGATGATGAATGTGGTGGCGAAGATGGTGATGATGATGGTGGTGGTGATGATGGTGATGAAGGTGGTAGCGAAGATTGTGATGGTGATGAGGATGATGGCGGTGTCGATGATGATGGTGATGATGAAGCTGGTGATGATGACGGTGATGAAGATGGTAGCGAAGATTGTGATGATGATGATGAAGATGGTGATGATGATGGTGGTGGTGATGATGATGGTGGTGGTGATGATGACGGAGATGAAGGTGGTGGCGAAGATTATGATGTTGATGAAGATGATGGAAGCGAAGATGGTGATGATGATGATGATGAATGTGGTGGTGAAGATGGTGATGATGATGGTGGTGGTGGTGATGATGGTGATGAAGGTGGCAGTGAAGATGATGGTGGTGATGATGATGATGATGAATGTGGTGGCGAAGATGGTGATGATGATGAAGGTGGTGGTGATGACGGTGATGAAGGTGGTGGCGAAGATTATGATGTTGATGAAGATGATGGTAGCGAAGATGATGATGATGAATGTGGTGGCGAAGATGGTGATGATGATGAAGGTGGTGGTGATGACGGTGATGAAGATGGTAGCGAAGATGGTGATGATGATGATGAATGTGGTGGCGAAGATGGTGATGATGATGAAGGTGGTGGCGAAGATGGTGATGATGATGAAGGTGGTGGTGATGATGGTGATGAAGGTGGCAGTGAAGATGATGGTGGTGATGATGATGATGATGAATGTGGTGGCGAAGATGGTGATGATGATCAAGGTGGTGGTGATGACGGTGATGAAGGTGGTGGCGAAGATTATGATGTTGATGAAGATGATGGTAGCGAAGATGATGATGATGAATGTGGTGGCGAAGATGGTGATGATGATGAAGGTGGTGGTGATGATGGTGATGAAGGTGGCAGTGAAGATGATGGTGGTGATGATGATGATGATGAATGTGGTGGCGAAGATGGTGATGATGATGAAGGTGGTGGTGATGATGACGGTGATGAAGGTGGTGGCGAAGATTATGATGTTGATGAAGATGATGGTAGCGAAGATGATGATGATGAATGTGGTGGCGAAGATGGTGATGATGATCAAGGTGGTGGTGATGATGGTGATGAAGGTGGCAGTGAAGATGATGGTGGTGATGATGATGATGATGAATGTGGTGGCGAAGATGGTGATGATGATGAAGGTGGTGGTGATGATGGTGATGAAGGTGGCAGTGAAGATGATGGTGGTGATGATGATGATGATGAATGTGGTGGCGAAGATGGTGATGATGATGAAGGTGGTGGTGATGACGGTGATGAAGGTGGTGGCGAAGATTATGATGTTGATGAAGATGATGGTAGCGAAGATGATGATGATGAATGTGGTGGCGAAGATGGTGATGATGATCAAGGTGGTGGCGAAGATGGTGATGATGATGAAGGTGGTGGTGATGATGGTGATGAAGGTGGCAGTGAAGATGATGGTGGTGATGATGATGATGATGAATGTGGTGGCGAAGATGGTGATGATGATGAAGGTGGTGGTGATGACGGTGATGAAGGTGGTGGCGAAGATTATGATGTTGATGAAGATGATGGTAGCGAAGATGATGATGATGAATGTGGTGGCGAAGATGGTGATGATGATCAAGGTGCTGGTGATGATGTTGATGAAGGTGGCAGTGAGATGATGGTGGTGGTGATGATGATGATGATGAATGTGGTGGCGAAGATGGTGATGATGATGAAGGTGGTGGTGATGATGGTGATGAAGGTGGCAGTGAAGATGATGGTGGTGATGATGATGATGATGAATGTGGTGGCGAAGATGGTGATGATGATGAAGGTGGTGGTGATGACGGTGATGAAGGTGGTGGCGAAGATTATGATGTTGATGAAGATGATGGTAGCGAAGATGATGATGATGAATGTGGTGGCGAAGATGGTGATGATGATCAAGGTGGTGGCGAAGATGGTGATGATGATGAAGGTGGTGGTGATGATGGTGATGAAGGTGGCAGTGAGATGATGGTGGTGATGATGATGATGATGAATGTGGTGGCGAAGATGGTGATGATGATGAAGGTGGTGGTGATGACGGTGATGAAGGTGGTGGCGAAGATTATGATGTTGATGAAGATGATGGTAGCGAAGATGATGATGATGAATGTGGTGGCGAAGATGGTGATGATGATGAAGGTGGTGGTGATGATGGTGATGAAGGTGGCAGTGAAGATGATGGTGGTGATGATGATGATGATGAATGTGGTGGCGAAGATGGTGATGATGATGAAGGTGGTGGTGATGACGGTGATGAAGGTGGTGGCGAAGATTATGATGTTGATGAAGATGATGGTAGCGAAGATGATGATGATGAATGTGGTGGCGAAGATGGTGATGATGATGAAGGTGGTGGTGATGACGGTGATGAAGGTGGTGGCGAAGATTATGATGTTGATGAAGATGATGGTAGCGAAGATGATGATGATGAATGTGGTGGCGAAGATGGTGATGATGATCAAGGTGCTGGTGATGATGTTGATGAAGGTGGCAGTGAAGATGATGGTGGTGATGATGATGATGATGAATGTGGTGGCGAAGATGGTGATGATGATGAAGGTGGTGGTGATGATGGTGATGAAGGTGGCAGTGAAGATGATGGTGGTGATGATGATGATGATGAATGTGGTGGCGAAGATGGTGATGATGATGAAGGTGGTGGTGATGACGGTGATGAAGGTGGTGGCGAAGATTATGATGTTGATGAAGATGATGGTAGCGAAGATGATGATGATGAATGTGGTGGCGAAGATGGTGATGATGATCAAGGTGGTGGTGATGATGGTGATGAAAGTGACAGTGAAGATGGTGATGATGGTGGTGATGATGACGGTGATGAAGGTGGTGGCGAAGATGGCGATGGTGATGGTGATGAAAGTGGTGGCGAAGATGGTGATGATGATGATGATGATGATGTTGATGAAGATGATGGTAGCGAAGCTGGTGATGATGACGGTGATGAAGATGGTAGCGAAGATGGTGATGATGATGATGAATGTGGTGGCGAAGATGGTGATGATGATGATGATGGTGGTGGTGAAGATGATGGTGGTGATGATGACGGTGAAGAATGTGGTGGCGAAGATGGTGATGATGATGATGATGATGATGATGATGGTGGTGGCGAAGTTGGTGATGATGATGATGATGATGATGATGGTGGTGGCGAAGTTGGTGATGATGATGATGAATGTGGTGGCGAAGATGGTGATGATGATGATGATGGTGGTGGTGATGATGATGATGGTGGTGATGATGACGGTGAAGAATGTGGTGGCGAAGATGGTGATGATGATGAAGGTGGTGGTGATGACGGTGATGGTAGCGAAGATGGTGATGATGATGATGGTGGTGGCGAAGTTGGTGATGGTGGTGTTGATGATGATGACGATGATGGAGATGTGAAGATGTGATGATGAAGATGGTAGCGAAGTTGGTGATGATGATGATGGAGATGATGAAGATGGTCGCGGAGATGGTGATGATGATAGTCGCCGTGACGACGTTCTCCATCATGTCTCATCAAATGCTTTGATTGAGCGACAAAACTGATTGCGCTGATTTATGCGGCCGGCAAGTGACGTCATATTTAGTGACTTTAGTCGAGCGCAGCGTGTACACGTCGTCGTGTGTGATTTGTGCGCGTGCGCACGCGTGGACATGCGTGTGCACATGCCTACCTGAGCCGCCATACTTGGCGGTGTGCGTTTGGTTTGCGTCTCCTGCGTTGCGTTGATGTCAGCGCATAGTTATGTGCTGAAACGTGGCCGCGCTCACCAGAAGAAATGGGGGGGGGGGCGAAAGTATATGTTCGCTCGCAGCCATATGCACGCTTTGCTCATGTGTGTGTGTTTAAACATTGCAAACCTTCCCGTTGTCACCAAGACATTCTTAGATGATGTCACATCATATCATAACGCTCCCCAGATAATGTGGCAACACGGAGCAATTCCATTGATCGATTCGATTCCGCCATTTTTGCAGAAAGCCGACATTGCTAAGCTGCTGTTAGCTTTCGTTTGGCCTCCGGACGTTCACACTTATGAGCAACGTGATGAGCGAATTGACCAAAACCCTGGCAATGAACATTTCGCGCGTCTGCAAAATAATCCACAAAAAAATACGTTGTTGTTTACTAAATTGCAGGCGCTATTCTACTGCTCTTCTCGCACAGTAATTTTCCATGTTTTTTTTTTTTTGCCGTTCTTGGACTTCCTGGACTCATTCCTTATTAGGAATTTTTTTTCTTATTGGACATTTTATCTCGGGTCCACGAGTTGGAAGGGGCCAATCCGACCAGACGCGGCGTTTTGACGGGCTGTCATTTTTGGCAGCTGCCGTTTACGCGGCTTCGTTTATTTTCTCGCGTTGCGTTGAGTGGCCCCATTCAACCACACTTAACAAACAGTGAAAGCATTCACGTGCACAAACACACGTTGTGTAGTGGCAACATTGTGTGTGTTTGTGTGCACGGGCGGCTTTCCACTGCGCTCACATCCTCGAGCTAGCGTGACATCATCGCAGTCGCACCTGCGGCAGTCGACGCCGTCAACATGTCAGCCGCACACGTGTGCGGCTAGCTGACATGTTGCGGCCTCCTCGCGTCGACGCATGACAGCTAGCCGTGCACGAAGCGCGGCGCAATGCGGCGACGCTTTAAAGTTAGCATGCGCGGGCGAGCGCGCGCCACAGAGCGAGCATTCATGGGGGCCGGGGGGGGGGGGAATCATTGTGTCGTAAAAAGGTTGCAAATAACAAACTTGTGGTGCCCGTGGAGGAAGTGACCCGCGTCCACTTGTTCGCTTTCCGTCCCGCTTTGCTGTTTGTCGCCGTCTGAAAACAGCGCGCGCGGAAAACGCAATTTATCACACTAGCGACAGGATTCTGGCCTCCGACTCCACACGCGTCTTTTACTTTCTACACAAGGACTCAGCTATTTATTATTTCTTAGCATGATATCTTTTTCAGTAATGCATTGGGAATCCGTCCCTATTTACTACGCACTGTCTTAAAATACGTCGGCACGGTGGTGCAGCTGTAAAACGTCGGCCTCACCGTTCTGAGGTCCAGGGTTCGATCCCGACCCCACCCGTGTGGACTTTGCATGTCCTCCCCGTGCTCGCGTGGGTCTTTCTCCGGGCAGTCCGGTTTCCTACCATCCATTCATTGGAGAGTGCGATTGTGAGCGCGGGTGTTTGTCTCTATGCGCCCCGCAATTGGCTGGCGACCAGTCCAGGGTGTACCCCGCCTCGTTGTTAGCCTGCTAAGCTACGGTAGTCTGGGCCTAGAAGCGAGTTTAAGTTTACGTTTCCACTCGCCCCGTTTCCTAATAAGCACTCACGGTCCCCGTTGTTTACGATATGTAGGTTTTGTAGGTTGTGTAAGTACTAGCGACTTGATGTTAAGGGGCTAGGCTCGGCTAGGCTAGGCTAGGCTAGGCCGCGCAGCTTCAACATGAATGAATACGGCTTCAATTCAGGTACTAAGATTACACAGATGGCGATTTTAGTCCGGTTCGGGGTGTACATTGACAGCCGAGATAGGCTGCAGCACTCCCGTGACCCTTGCGAGGATAAGCGGCGCAGAAAACGGATGGATGGATACGACATTGGTGACTACGCAGTGGTGTTTAAATGCATCAGGAGTACAGTTTGCCGAGCACTTTGCGGCCGTGTCAGCGCTGAGATGACGACGTATGCCGCCGCTGTTTGTGTAAGGCTGAGTGCCAGATTGTCTGTTATTACAACCCTCGGGAGGGGGTGGGGGGAGGTTGTTGGGGGGGGGGTTCTTAATGAGTCATGGGAAGGATCTTCGAGCAACGCCGACATTTCTTGGCAATAACGTTTGCAAGAAATTTGCCTGATAACAATTGAAGCCCAACGATTACCGTAATTTCTGGCCTACAGAGCGCACCTGATTATAAGCCTCACCCGGTACATTTGTAAAGGAAATACCATTTGGTACATACATACGCCGCATCTGGCTAAAAGCTGCAAGTGCCCACATTGAAACCCACGTTAAAAAACACGAGATATTCACCAAGAAAGAGTTTTAACCACAAAACCTCAAAGTTTTAATGCCTTAGCTTAAAATAACATAGCAACAACACGGTAGCATGAACAGGGCTGTTAAAAATATGTATATACCGGTTAAAATTAAAAATACAGTCGCGGCAGCTACACAGTAGCAACACAGTAGCACAGAACTAACAAAGCCAGTTGAAAAAAAAAAAAAACATACCTAAATCACTGAGACGCGGGCGTAACAAAGCAGAAACACGCTAGCACAGCGCTAACGCTAGCACATCGCTAAAAGCTAGCGCAATGCTAAAAGGGCCAGTTAAAAAAAAACCATACCGGTAAAAATCACTGAGACACGGCAGTAACACAGCAGCAAAATGCTAGTGCCGCGCTAACGCTAGAGGCTGTAAAGTAAACTTTAGCTAACGTGCTGGTTTGGGATGGTGGCGCACCGCAACAAAATGCCATCTATTGTATCCCATGACGCCGTGCGTCGCCGTGTGATGTCACATATCGTCAACTGGTGACGCGTGGTCACGTGTTACCACATGACGTGTGGCGGACTTGTCACGACCAGAACTCGGGGTTGGACCCAAACGTACGACTCGGGAGACGTGGAGGCAGTTCGGGAAATGTTTTTATTCAGTCCGGTGTCGGGGATCAGGCAAGCGGTCGACGGGAGCAGCAGGGACGAGGTCGTCGGGCGTAGGCGTCGGTACACGGGAGATCAGGAACGGAACCACGGGAGTGCGGGAACGAGCGGTGAGGCAACGAACTGGCAAAGGCCAGACGGTACGAGGAATTCTAGTTGTATCTGTCATCGGGGTCCGGCACGTCCAGGACAAGGACCGGCAGGACCGTGACAGTCGTCTTGTCAGATGTTACGTGTCGTCCCGTGTTGCCGTGCTTCCGTGGTCTTGCTTAGTGGTGGTTGTCTTAGTCTTTTTCGGTTGGGTTTTCGGGGTTGGGGTTTGGTACCCAGCAGAGTTTGCTCACGTGGGCCTTGACAGCGCGTGAGTCAGCACGTGTGTGTGTGTGCCTTGTGAGTCACATTTGACGTATTTACGAGTCTCTCCGTTCATTTAATGCAGGCGCTGGAACTGCCAACCGGGGCCCACCTGCGGCCAAACGGCGGTCCAAGCGACCCGGGCGACAGGTTCACCTCAACAGGAAACGCGTGTTTTACAAGCGGAGCGACATTGGATCGGACGCCATTACGCACACTGGAAAGTCTCATGATTCACGGCGGCCGTAATGAACTCGATCGGAGCAAACAACATCCATCAAGCTGCGGGGCGGGAGCTTAGCAACATGCTAACGACAACAATAATAAGAAGCCAAGTCAAACAAACGAGCGCTCGCTACACCGGGGCCCACAACGTTAGCATAAAAAATACGCACGTTGTGGTGACTTCTTTTTACGCTCGCGAACGATATCCATAAATATCCATCCGTCCGATCGTGATGTCGGAGATAGGAAAAGCGCGGCGAGTCCGAATTTGCGGCGACCGCTACGTTGTGCGTTCGGTGTCACTTTGCCGCCGTTTTCGCTGCGAGAACCGCTCGGACGCTTGATGAGCGAACGGTACACAGCACACAAGTACAACGCAATGTTCAGCACGACAATAATATGTCCCACATGCGTCCCACACCTGGGTTGACGGATTCAATGGCGAGGCCTTAAATAGAAACCATTTTTTTTGTTTGTTTATCTGACATTTGGCGCGTTATCGTCGTTGGCGTCGACATATCTCGTAGCAAAACATTCTTGCGCTTATCGGAGCGGACGAGGTGACACTTTGCTGCGCGAACGCACTCACGCCTGCGGAAAGTAAAAGCCGTACGTTCGGCCGTCGTATTGCAGATATGTTGAGCTTCTCCGTGTACTTGAGTACTTTATCGAGAAAGTACTTTCACGTCATTGTTATTCCTCTGGTGTGTTGCCGCAGCGATCTACAAAAATCAAAATGTGCGCTATGAATCAAAAAAATTCCACTGTACTGTATTTCAATAAAAAGAACTCTATGGAAGTAAATTAGTGCCACCGGGATTCGAATTTGAAAAGTAATCCCATTTTCAATACTTTTCTAAAATTCACCATCTGTGCCACCAGGGCGAGGTCACTTCAGGTCAGAACTGAACAGCCAACCAATGGCAGTCGCCCTTTCTTAGTCACATGACGTCACATCGTAAGAAATCGTAACTGGAGGGGCTGTTTGAACGCGCGCGCGGAATGAACTAACATCTGAATTTATGAATATTAAATCAGATCAGATCCGACGGCACGCAGTTCCGAGGTCCCGGGTTCGATCCTGGACCCGCCTGTGTGGCTTTTTCTCCGGGCGGGCACTCCGGTTTCCTCCTACATCCCGCAAATAAATCATGCAACATCAATTGGACACTCTAAATTGCTCGTAGGTGTGATCGTGAGTGGGGCTGTTTGCCTCGATGTGCCCTGCGATTGGCTGCCGACCAGTTCAGGGTTGTACCTTGCCCGCCTCCTGGCCGTTGACAGCTGGGATAGGCTCCGGCACTCCCCCGCGACCCTGGTGAGGATAGGCAGCTCAGAAAATGGATGGATAAATCACAGTTGGTGACCAATAGTAGGCTCTCGTGACAGAGTAGCGTCTGCTCCACGTGCAGAATCGACTGAGGGATATCTGCAACATTTGCACAATCGACATTTTCCCAGATTATCAACTCGTCACCTTAAAGGGCTACTGACACCTAGAGCATATTTTTCGTATCTTTTTATTGATAAAAATGCAGCCGGAATGGACCCATCCGTTTTTTTTCACCGCACGTCATGACGTTTTCGTCAATGGATTTTTCTATCTCCCGCCATGAAAATCCTCCCGAGGCATTCGTTTTGGAGAAAAAGCAGGAAGCTAGCCTTTTTGTGTGTTTATAGCCGTTTTACCGGTTGCAAATTTTTTTTTCCCCTGCGTGTGTTAGCCAAAATGCCGCCTCGAACACTCGGGAGGATGGATTGACTCGTCGCACTTTTCCAAAAGACCCGGTTCGGCGTGAAAAATGGATCGCACGGGGTGCAGAGGACGAGAGATTCGTGGGTTCCAAAAAAGAGGGAGGTGCGTGTCGAGATATTAAAAAAAAAAATAGTTTGGGAGGAGGACGTAATCCTTCTTTCGTTGTCGTCGCTCGCGGCTAACTATGCTACATACTGTCAGGGAGTTTGTTGTTAGTTAGAAGTGATCCGTATATCATCTAAATACGGCTCGAAACGATAGGGTAATACTACCCGGGTCACTTCACTCGATTGTGAGACGTTCTCTTCTTCGAAAAGAGCTTCCGGGAAAAAAATCCGAATATCTCCGTTCTTCATCCCGTAGCGGGTGGCGCGGCGCGTCTTCTCGATGGCGACACGTCCGGGTATGACGTCTGCTGTTGATGTAACAGGAAATATGGCCGCCACCGGGATGTCGAGTGAGACTCCCGCAAATCTGCGCATGGATAATTTTTTTTTCGTACGGACATTGAAGTGAATAATCCATCCGTTCATTTTCTTAGCCGCTTATCCCCGCTGAAGCCTATGCCCAGCTGTCACACGGACTCACAATCACACCTAGAGAGGCAAGCGCTCGTCCTTGCGCGAACGACACCGGCTGTCGCGCAGGATGACGACACGCTCGCTAAATATCTTGTGAAATGTGTGTGGCGGGGGCCGGGGGTGCGGAGGGGGTCTTGTTTGGCAGGGTGGTGAGCGTCAAGCTTGTCTGCACAATATTTGGTTTTGCGTGGCGGCTGCCAGTGAAAATGTGAAGCGGGGCCGCCGGACTATTTACGCCATCTCGCAGAGTTTCCGTGTGACCTGAACATGCATGTACGGCAGATATTTTTGGAGACACTTGTTTGTGATCCATACAGACATTGAGACTTTCGTCAGTCGTCGAATCAAATGACGGGTTGACGGGTTCTGTTTGTATCGTATTGCAGCAATTTATTTCTCGTTTCATCTGTGGATTATAATATTTCTGCACGGGAGAAAGATACGTTGTGCTGAACTTTTTGGGGGGATTTTGGTGCGTTACAAAAAATTAATCAATCAATCATATGTCAGCTTGTCCAAGTTGACGACTGCGTGTGATGTTATTTCAAAAGTCACCGAGTAGACGTGAGTCATTTTTACAGTAATGTTGGATGAAGTCATACATAACGACACACGCCGACTGTATAGCATGTTGTGCGCGTATGTTGCTAGCAAATACTGCCAAAAGCTAAGCGATGCTACAGTAAAGTGTGTGTAAAGAGCATACAGACTTTGATAGATGTATGAGTATATTGCCATAATTCCCAGCCTACAGAGCCTCACCCAGTACATTTGTAAGGGAAATACCATTTGGTACAAACATACGCCGGAGCTGTGTAAAAGCTGCAAGTTCCCACATTGAAACATGAGGTATTTACAAAGAAAGACGGTACACAGGGTGTAACGCTAACACAAGCGCGGCACTAAATCTCACGCTAGCGCGGTGGTGACAGGTTAAAAAAAAACAAAAAAACTTACTGGTAAAAATTATTGTGACACATGCGTCAGTAACACAGAAGTAACAGGCTATCACAGTGCTAACGCTAGCACAGCGCTAACTATAACGCTAACGCTAGCGAGGCGTTTAGAGGGCCGGTTTAAAAAAAAAAAAACTTACCGGTAAAAATCATTGAGACACGCGTCAGTAACACAGAAGTAACGGGCTAGCACAGTGCTAACGCTGGTGCAGCGCTAACTATAACGCTAACGCTACCTTGGCGCTGACAGGGCCGGTTAAAAAAAATTACCGGTAAAAATCATTGAAACACACGTCAGTAACACAGCAGGAACACACTAGCACAGTGCTAACGCTAGCGCAGCGCTAACATGGCCAGTAAAAGTCACTTCCTTGGCACATACATTCCGGTCTCACCTTTTCCGCTCGAGTGCCCCCTTGCGGCACAAATTAGCCGCATCTCCGCCGAAACTGCAGGGTTGAAAGCGTGTCAAAAAATTCACACCTTGTAGGCCGGAAATGACGGCGTATGGATTTTGCATCGATGATGACGTCGTGCACTTTAAAGACTTTTGGCCAGCTCGCAGGTAGGACCGAACAAGCGATCGTTCGGACTTGAAGTTTTGCAGACGCGTCTGTTCCATTTCGACGGCAGCCGAATTCAATTGGAAAATGTCAACCAACTTTTGACATTTTCCAATTGAAATACGCTTGAATGTTCTTTGACAGCATGTGTGTGTGTGTGGAAATATGTATTTCATTGTGTTGCCTTCTTGTTTTTGCTGACTCATCATTTGCACTTTTGAAACGACCAGCCGCTGCCGCGACATCGTGTTCGCCCAAGACAAAGAAAAAGCAAAGAGCTGACCAAGTAAATGTGAAGCACATTGGGCGGCGGTCACCTTATAGACTAGGGAGGTACGTCGCCCCCCCCAACACGTCCGGGAACGTCCCTGACGCCCACGAGACGTCCGGGGGGGGGGGGGGGGGGCAAACGGTGATGTCACAACTGGGGAATATCCCCCAATGCCTCTGACGCGAGATAAGTGGGAACACATTGTGGCCTTTGACCCCGCTTCAACACAGGCCAGTGCCGATTCGCAAACTCCAGGATGTGGGCGTCCGGGCGGGGGCGGATCTGTGGGTGGGGGTGGGGGGGGTTTGTTATATGTCTCAAATTTTTTTTTTTTTTTTTTTTTGGTGTGTTGCTGTGTTTAATAAAATGATAAAATGATTTTTTATTCGGTCGCGTTCACCCGTCTGGAGTCCCAGATCTGCAAGTCGGGGCCAATCAGACGGAGGCACAGACGGGCGACGTCCCCGAATGGTCGCCGTGTGACGGACAGCATAAAAAACACTCGCCGGCACCAGCTCGGTGAAGAAAAAGAGGAAATGCGCTAACTGGAGTCGGGGAAGGTCACTTGGAACCTCGAACCTCTGGACCGTGGTCAGGGAACCGCCACGCTAAATTTGGGTGTCAAGGAGGTCTCAGATGTCTTCTTGCTCCGATCTTCGGCCCTCCGCCGATATTCAATTGACTTCCTGTGTTTCCTCTTGTTTTGCCACCTGCTTCACGCCCCGAGCAGAATGCAGATATTAATAGGAACCATATTTGGTAAGGTCACATAAGTCCAAACACCCCAGAGTCCCTACAAGGCAGCAGAATCACATGACTTCAGCCAACCAATCAGCGCAAACTACAACGTTGCGGGGTCGTGATTGTAAACGCAACAAGACGGAAACGTGAAACTTTCACAAAATAATCCATAATCTTTTTTTTCCTGGGGTTATCCTGACATTCGCAACTCCCACGAGACGCCGCCGTCTTCATCTCGTGACGTGATGACAAACAAAAAGAAGGGGAAAAGTTGTGATTGCGGCAGATGTGATAAAGAGCGTGGCGTGTTGTCATTAAAAACATATCACGCACATGTGGAACGTCACACGCTGTGCAAATATTTGCCTCGGGCGAGAGATTATTGGCGCGTAAATATAGTAGTGTTTGATACGAGGCAGCGGCGGCGTGATGATAATCATGATAAAAGGCATGACAATAAGAGTTGGCCTGCGGTCGATGACGTGATTCCGCGAGTGAAGTCATTGGGAAAGAAACGAAAGAAAGAAAATAGTTGGGTCAACTCTGCCTGCCTTGTATGGCAAACTTTTGGCTGCCGCGCAATTAGCGCGTCGCTCGTGCCCTCCGCTCGGCCGAGCAGGAAGTTCGTCTCTCTAGTTCCTGTCAGCCGACATTACTGCTTTGCCTAGCGCCTTTGTTGCCACATTTGGCTATTTTTCGAGGTTACCTGGCAACCTTGAGCAACAGATGTAGCTAATTATTTGTTTTTTTTTGGGGGGGGCGGTGGAAACTTTTTAGCAACTACTGTTCATTCATACTGAAATTTTGTATACACTACAAATGTCACACTATTGTACCCAAATATTCGGTACAGTTCATTTTTTTTCATTGCAATTTACAGTGTACAGATTGTATGGTGGCGGCACGGTGAAAGCTAAGCTGGAAAGGCCTCACAGTCCCGAGGTCCCGGGCTCAATCCTGGGCCCCGCATGTGTGGAGTTTGCATGTTCTCCCTGTGCCTGCGTGGGTTTCCTCCCACATGCCCCCCCCCAAAAAAACAAAAAAACAAAACATGTAACATTAATTGGACTCTAAATTGCCCCAAGGTGTGGCTGTTTGTCTCCGTGTGCCCTGCGATTGGCTGGCGACCAGTTCAGGGTGTACCCCGCCCACCTCCTGCCCGTTGACAGCTGGGATAAGTTCTGGCACTCCCCGCGACCCTCGTGAGGATAAGCGGCTAAGAAAATGGATAGATGGATATTGTATGGTGGCGGCACGGTGACCTAAGATGGAAAGCGTTGGCCTCACAGTTCTGAGGATAAGCGGCTCAGAAAAATGGATGCATGGACCATGGAGTGAAAAGGCATGATCGCAAATTGTCAAGAACGAAATTTGAAATCTTTCCCACTGCTTACCATCCAGCCATCCATTTTCTTAGCCGCTTATCCTCACAAGGGTCGTGAGGATAAGTGGCACAGAATTTTATTTTATTGGGGCGGGGGGTAAATCTATAGTACTTCTGTACTTGTACTAATTTTGTACTGTATGTCCCTCGTCATTCGCCGTACTGACGTCATCAACTGGGGCCGCGTCTGGCAGCGTGAAGAAGACCAGGAGCTCCTCTGGATGTCTGACCTTCTCATTTCGAACTTGTTCACTTTAACTGTAAGTTTTTTTTTTTTACATCACGTATTGGGGTGCGTGCAGTTACCTTCGTCACGTAACCCCACAAATCCGTCCCCGAAACTGAAAGTTAACTTTTGACGACAGGGCAGATGAAGGCGGAGAGCTGTTAGCTTAGCATTAGCACGATGTCAAAACGAAGCGACTGACGACTCTTCTCTCGGTCCACTTTAGTAGAAGAAGAACAGGTAGAAAAAAAAATGTCTGTCAAGCAGGCGTCGGTCCACGCCAAGTGGATCATCGGGAGAGTAATCGGAACCAAGATGAGGAAGACTGCGAAAGTGCGCGTCACCAGACTTGTTCTCGACCCATACTTGCTCAAGGTGAGCAGACAAACACAAACATTGACATGCGTGCACTGGACTCTTACCTTATAAAAAACGACATGAAAGGCTGAAAATAGTTGATTTCAGTTGCACGTCACCAGTGTTATCATACGCCATGAAGAGATAATTGATCTTTGTCATGCATTGATTGATTGATTGATTGATCGATCGATCGCTGCTGCCTTTTCCTGTGCTTCCTCCCTGGCAGTATTACAACCGCAGGAAGACGTACTTCGCCCACGACGCGCTCCAGCAGTGCACGGTGGGCGACGTGGTGCTGCTCAAGGCACTGCCCGAGCCGCGCTCCAAACACGTCAAACACGAGCTGGACCGGGTGGTCTACAAGGTGGGTCGGGTGGTGGACCCGCTGACGGGGAAGCGGGTCGCCGGCGCCGACTTCCTGGAGCCGCTGGACGACCTTCGCGGCGAATGCGGGACTTTGCTTGAGAAACTGCAGAGCTTGAACATCTCGGCCGAGGCGTCACCATAACTTCGATATTTGTGCGTGAATTTCACGCCGGTCCCTGGTGGCCTGGACGTGTCTCGCACAGGTGACTTTTGGTGAGCGGTGGGATGCATCCGGGACCAGTTGCCAGCCACTCGCTGACATCATACAAGTGTTCATAATTCACACCTATCGACAATGTAGTGTTCGCTAGCCTAACGCGATTTTGGAATATGGGAGAATCCCAGAGTACGCCACACTTCTCCAACTTGGAACCACAAAACTGCGAGGCGGATGTTCCGATCACTAAGACCACCGTGCTTTCCTTCTACAATGTGTTTGGAAAGAATTTCTACGGCTTGGGTTGCAGGTTTGAATATGTAAAATACACAAATATTCGGTCCATCCTGTATTTTCACGTCGTGATTGTTATAATTCAAGACGGGCTCACAATTAAAACAAAACTGCTGTCAAGCTTGCCTCTTTGATACCAAATTTATCATAAATGCTTGTTAAATATGTGCGCTGATCATGTGCTTTTAATTCAGGGATGTATGAGTAACAATAATGGCTTTATTTATTTATAACATCATTCGGAGATTAAATTTGACGTTCTGAGGATGCTGATTCCAGTAAGCGTGCTCGCTCCATTTTTTTTTTTTTTTAAACGAAGTTATGAAAATGTGTGTTGCCCACATGCAGGGATACGTCAGTGCAGCGGCCATATTGAATGTGTCATTTATCGCCCGTAAACACCTGACAATTCGGCCACTCTCTCCTCAGAGGGGCAGGAATGCGGGTCGAGTGGCCTAAAAGATTTAGGGCGTCAGATTGCATTCCGAACCCATTCCAGAGTAGACTGTGATATTCTGAAAAACGTTTGGTGCCGGAGAAAAGAAGGGTGCTTTTCGGTCCGAGCGGACTTCCGTCCGTACGCCGGCTTCTTCCTGAAGCAAGATGGCGGCGCGAGTCCTTCGCACGGCGCCACAATGGCTGGCGGGTGTCAAACTATCGCAACAATGTGCGGTCTCCAGCGGGCAGCTTGGGGTTTTTGTCAGGCGAGTCTCGGTAGATCCCAACTCGGCAGCGGCTGTCACTCAAAGGGAGTTTTTTCTCCCCTGTTCCGCCTGCATCAATGTCAAACTCCGGCGTGCTATGCGGCTAAGCTAACGCTAGTCTCGGTGGCTAAAGCGAACGTACGTGGGCTGGCGACGTCGTGCTTGTTGTAAAAATCGCCCCTTGCTATTTAAAAGTTGTTTTTTCTTCTTATCGAGCATTTCAACTTTTCAAATCATGTCATGAAGTAGCGCCAAAGTTAGCGTGACTCCAAGGTCAAAATATTGAGGCGCAACGTCATCGCAGAGAAATTCTACTCGTGCACAAACTTCTTTTTTCCACGGTTCGCTTGTTAAAGCAGTAAAGGGGACGACAGTGTATATATATATATATATTGTCTTCGCTAAGCTAATGCAAGATGTGGACTTGCTCACCTCTTCTACTAACTATTTTGTTTGTTTCCTGAATAACATTTTTATCTATTTATAGCTTCTAAAGCTGCTTGTCACTGTGCAGGAATAAACAAGCAGCTTGTGCAAGAGGCGTGCGGTGTTGAATAACGTACAACCTTCTTAAGTATGAGGAATACGATGAACTTAACTGCTCCAAAATGTTTTATTTTTCTCGAACTTATAACGACGTTACCTGTATTCCTATTTGCAGTATATTTTACCTCTGTTTTTAGTGTGTTTATGATGAGTTTTATGTATTCCGTAACTGCATTGTCTTTTGTGTTGGTGAGTCGAAGACTGTGTTCCACCTCAATGCACAGTAAAGAATTCGGTATTTGGTTTTATTCCATAATAGGTACATTACTAGTGTACATGGACAATGGTATTATTTCTCAAATGTTGTTCTGGGACGTGGTCTAAATATCATAGTGGCTTTGTCTCCTAGGAGGAGCTTGTCGGGGTTCCAGGACAGCTGGTTCAAGTCTCTGTTCGTCAGGAAGGTGGACCCGCGCAAGGACGCCCACTCTCACCTGCTGGCCAAGAAGGAAGACAACAATCTGTACAAGATCCAGTGTGAGCGTCACGCCATGCGGAAACTTTCTACATTCCTCGGAAGTTGTCCATGTAAACTTTTTTTGCGTCACTCTTGCAGTTCACAACGTGAAGCCCGAGTGTTTGGATGACTACAACCAACTTTGGTAATGCGCTTTATTTATCTTGTCACACAAACACGTCTGATAAACTGTCCTTAAAGGTCCACTGTCATGAAATGCATGATTTTTAGTATATTAATGAAAAAAAAAACAGCAGCCTGTATGGACCAATCCGTTGTTTTTCACCACAAAACATGATTTTGACGTACACGGCTTTTTGTAAGTCCCGCCATGAAAATCCTCTCGAGGGATTTGTTTTCGACAAGAAGCAGGAAGTGACGTACAGGGCGGTAGTGCACTCAAGCGGTCTCGTATGTTTATGCTAGTTTTACGTGCTGGAAGGTCACTCGTTGTTTCTCCGCATTAGCCAAAATACCGCATCGTTGTACTGCTGGATATTGCTCGAACACTCGGGAGGATGGATTCGCTCTTAATACTTTTCCGAAAGACCCGGTTCGTCGAGAAAAATGGATTGCACGGGTGTAAAGGACGAGAGCTTCGTGGGTTCCAAATGACAGGTAGGTGTGTAAAAAAAAAAATAAAAAAAAAATCGTTGGGTGTGCTAGATGTGTCGATGTGCCACCCCGGCCGAAGTTGTGCTCGGCGGACGCGGCACCGCTGAGCTGGCACATCTTTAGCAGCGGCGTCATCGTCGCTCGAGGGCTTCGTTTATCACCGCCGTGGAGGTGGACCGGGCGGTACGGTGATCCGCATATCATCTAAATATGACTCAAAACGATAGGATCGTATTGCCCCGGACACTTGACTCACTTGTGAGATGTTCGCTTCCGTGTCTGAAGGGGCGTGTCCCATGGTAGGCGGGACAGCGTGTTTTCAACGGCGAATCATCCAATGCGATGTCACAGACAGAAGATGCAGCCAACATGGCAACCACATGACTCGAATGAGACTAACGGCAATTTTGCGCATGGATGATGCGCTCTCCGCTCCTATTTATTATTTAGTATAGACATTGAAGTGACTAATGTTGTGTTACAATATCTATTTTAGAATGTTTATAGGCGTGACACTTGACCTTTAACTCTGTGTGTGGGTGTAGTGAGGGCGTGTTGCCTTCCATTCACGCCGACCTGGAATACCCGTGTGAGCTTGTGGGAACCTGGAATACATGGTACGGAGAACAGGACCAGGCAGGTTAGACCCTAATCCTCTTGCGACACACGCACCCACGTTATGGAATAATGAACAACGTAGTGCAGCGCTTGTCAAACTCTGTACACCTGCTATCACATTTAAAAAATAAAACTGAATTGTACTTTAGCAGGGATTCTTTATTTTTATTTTTTTCGTACATATAGCATTGTAACAAATGGTGGGGGAATGTTTTGTAATCAGTGTGAGTAACCTCATCGTTGCCTGTTGTAGTCCACTTATGGAGATATCGCGGTGGTTACCCGGCCCTGACGGAGGTCATGAGCAAGCTCAGGCAGAATAAGGTAAGGGCGCCACCTGCTGATCACCAGGAATACCACACTTGTACAAGAATTGCACATTCACTCTCATTCCCTACTCGAAACAAGGAGTGTTTAGTTGACATTAGCACTCAAATAATTAATCGCTAAATAGGGATTTTTATATCATAAATCTAGATGGACGTCTGGTTAGCACATCTCCCTCACAGTTCTGAGGTTGCTGGTTAAAATCCGGCCTCGCCTGTGTGGAGTTTGGATGTTCTCTCCGTGCCTGTGTTGTTTTTTTGTTTTTTTTTTTTCCCCTCCGGTACGCTGCTTTCCTCCCACATTCCATAATCATGCATGCGAGGTTAATTAAAGATTCGAGATTTCTATCAGTGTGAATGTGGGTGTGCCCTGGGATTGGCAGGTGACCAGTTCTGGGCATAGCCCGCCTCTCGACCAGAGTGCGCCCACGACGCCTGGTGAGGATAAGGGGTAACCGAAAATAGTCTTTTTCAATAAAACCTTACCAAAAAAAAACTTAGAGTGCGCCAGATTATCAGCCTCACCCAGTACATTTGTAAAGGAAATACCATTTGGTACATAACATACATTAGCCGCACCTGTGTAAAAGCCGCTAGTGCCCACATTGAAAGAGGAGATATTTACAAAGAAAGACTGTACACAGAAAGCATTTTCAAAGTTTTAATAACACGGTAGCACGAACAGGGCTGGTAAAAAAAAAAAAAAAAAAAAAACAAAACACAGCCGCGGCAACTACACATTAGCAACACGGTAGCACAAAATATATATATACCTAAATCACAGAGACGCGTCAGAAACACAGCAGCAACCGCTAGCGCGGTGCTAACCCTTGCTCAGTGCTAACGGCTGGTTAAGAAAAAACAAATACCAGTAAAAATCACTGAGACACGACAGTAACACAGCAACAACATGCTAGCAAAGCGCTAACGCTAAAACAGCGCTACCAGGGCGCTTATCATAATCATTTTATGTTAGTCAATTTTATGCACTTTCAATTTGACATAATTTCCTGTTTTTGAATAAAATGTTTTTGTTTTTTACCGGTTAAAAAAAAACCTAACATACCGGCAAAAGTCACTTCCTTAGGACATATATTCCACCGGTCTCATGCTTACCTTTTCCGCTTGAGTGCCCCCTTGCGGCCGTTAGGAAAAATTGCACAGATGAGCCGCATCACCGCACAAGCCGAAGGGTGGAAAGCATGTGGAAAAAGTCGCGACTCAGAGGCCGCAAATTCCGGTACATTTTTTCTAAACCGCAGCAACAAAGGTCGTTAATGCGCGACAACCGTGAGATCATCGTCAGAGTCGTTCCGAACGAGTTGGCGAAACGGCGCACTGAATCTCGCACCCGGGGGAGTGCGGAGTGAGTGATTTCGGACACAGCCGTGTCGTTGCTGTGCTGATTCCTGCGTGAATGTGGCCAGATGTTTTGCGAGTACAGGCAGGAGCGCGGGAAGATGCTGTTGTCGCGCCGGAATCAGCTGCTGCTGGAGTTCAGCTTCTGGAATGAGCCTGCCCCCCGCACGGGGCCAAACATTTACGAGCTGCGATCGTACCAGCTCAGGGTAACTTCCTGTCCGTGCCCGACCTCCCCCCTCCCCTCTTTCAAGCCTGGCTTTGACGCGTCGCCGCCGTGGTTTTGTTTGTGTTGCAGCCCGGCACCATGATCGAGTGGGGCAACTACTGGTGAGTCCTTCGCGTCTCCTTTGTCCGCACTTCAGCGACTTCCAACGGGGCGATGACGAGTATCGGATGTTTTTTATGACTTTTTGCAGATCGTAGCAGATGTTTGAGTCCGTGGTATTTTTTATTTTTTTTTTTACATCGCAATCTCTGCATGACTAAGTGAAGTCAAACAAGCATGAACGATCAAATAAGCATGGTTGATATTCCTGAATTGTCGTGTGATGTGTGATTGACGATATGGAAAAAAAACGCACACGCATTTGTTGCGATTTTACGAGGTGGGCAAACTTTTTGAAATGAGCAGTAGTTAAAACGTGTACGAAGTAGAGGTGGCGCTTATAATTATCCAAATTTCAGAATTTCAGCCCTCAACAATAAATCTTTTCCAATTTGTGTTGTCCTCCATGACATTTCCAAACTGCTTTTATTTTGCAAAACAACATTTTTGCCAATTTTCTGACCAAAACAGAAACTCTTATCATAATCATTTTATGTTAGTCAATTTTATGCACTTTCAATTTGACATAATTTCCTGTTTTTGAACAAAGGCATGAACTTTTTTTTCCTCCAGTCAGTAATAAAATGTATGAGATTATTAAAATAATCCCCCCCACCCCGAGTATATGGTGCATGTACAGCAGGTGTTTTTTTTTTTATGACAACACATTATTTTTATTTTATTATCCACAATGAATAATGCATACATTGTAATTGATTAACCAATTGTTTAATTAAATGAGGTTACTGTATTCTGATATTTACAAAAAAATAAATGAACCAATAACATGGCGAGCCTATTCTAGTTCAAAATGAGTAAAATCACTGAATATTTCGATTGCAGGACTTTTGACAATTGCCTCCTGGCCTTTTCCGTGGCCCGGGGGCCATATTTTGCCCACCTTGGGTAAATTATATGCATTTCTTGGAATTAAAGTCATAATAATAATAATAATGATGATGATGAGGATGTGAGCATCAGCAGCATTGGATTTTCACAGCTAATTGGGCGCCGGCGAATCAACTCACGCTAATGGCGTCGAATGGAGCGCCGCGAGGATTAGCGTGACCGTGCGTTCTGCTCGGGTCCGCAGGGCGCGCGCGATCGAGATTCGCCAGCAGAACCAGGAAGCCGTCGGAGGATTCTTCTCACAAATCGGAAGTTTGTACCAAGTTCACCACTTATGGGGTAAGCGCGCCGGAACTTTTGTTTTTGACTCGATTGGACCGCCCGTCGGTCTTCTGACCCTCATTTCATTTTTCAGCCTACAAAGATCTTCAGTCGAGAGAAAATATCCGAAACGCGGCTTGGCAGCGAGAAGGCTGGGATGAGGTCGTTTACTACACAGGTGGGTCGGCACGTGGCTGCGGTGCCATGGGAACATCTTCCCATCATATTTGTAAATCGAGCACGAAAAATCACATGCGTAAAATACATTGACATTCTCAGCACACAGAAGCACGCAGTTTCCTGTAGTATACCTGACTCCACCCACTTTCGGCTCCTAAAGGGGTAGACTCATATTTACAAACGCCGTCCACCCAGCGTCGAGCGAAGAGTTAGACATGCTGCTTGTGTTTACGTGTGATGATAATGATAAAAGTTAAAAAAAAAAAATTTAAAAAGTGCTGTTGCTTTAATGAATGTCGGGTTACGTGAATAATAGAAGAAAAAGTGGTGCAACTGGATGGGATTTTCTCTCTTTTTGAGTAAAAGAGGTCTGGTAGAAAGTGCAGGATGAGATGGTGTATAATGTTAAAATTCCACCTTGAGGATGAAAGCAAATACACTACACTGCATAAATAGCTAATTTTGTATTTTAAAAAAATAGGCGACATAAAACATATGTTTAACATGTAATTATAGTTTATATTTCTAATAACCATAAATTTCACAGTCATTAAGATGTGCCTACTACATTGATAAGCTCTGGCACTTATTCTTTAAGTGAAAACACGATCATATAGCTGAAATATTGCTGTCTACCACAATCCAATATTAGTTGTGGAATTTTGTATTTAATACTTGGGAAGTCATGGAGAATTCATGGAATTTTGATTCTCTGGAAGTGTATGAACCCTGCATGTTGATCGCTGAGCGCATACGGTCGTCTCTCGCTACATTGCCATTATCCAAGCCGCTTATCCTCACAAGGGTCACGGGAGAGCCGGAGCCTATCCCAGCTCGCCTCGGGCAAAAGGCAGACTACCGTAACTCCCGGCCTACGAGCCGCAACTTTTTTCCACACGCCTTCAACCCTGCGGTTTGTGCGGTGATGCGTTAGCGCCGCGCTAGCGTTAAGCTCTTTCTGTGTCCCGAGGCTTATGACCTGGTGCACTCCGTCGGCCGGGAATTACGGTACGCCTTGAACTGGTCGCCAGTCAGTCGCAGGGCAGATATCGACACCATCACTGAGCGGGAATCGACCCCACGCTGCCCGCACCAAAAGCACTACACCATCAGCAACGATTTGGGATTATATGACTGTAAAGAAGAGAAGTACAAATGTAATGAGGCAATTGCAACATACATCTGTCTCAAAGTTAACGCTAATGTAAACGTCGTGAGCTAATTTATTAGCACTCCGCGAAAGGTGGTTATGATTGAAATGGTATAGACGGAGCCTCCGGTTCACTTTCAGTGAATTTATTGACAAAAGGTCATGACATCCATAAAACACACGCACATTCTTAACTGAGATCGGCATCGAACACGCAACAGCGACGAGTAACAGCCATTTTTTCATTCGCTAACACGATAAACGATGACTGCTTTTTAATAGTGAATGTAGCAAATTGATAACACATTAAATGTCCTACACATCTCATGTTGCACATTTATACAATATTTTCCAATTCTTTTTGCACTGTATTGACATCTTTTTTTTTTCCATTTGCATGATAAACATATGAAGTTGTAGTCGTACTAATTCAAAGTATTTCTTCCGGTGTTTGTTTGGGTTCCCGCAGTGCCGCTGATTCAGCACATGGAATCTCGAGTCATGATTCCCTTGAAGAGTTCGCCCTTAAAGTAAGAAGCGCGCGACCCACCCACGGCGCCAGGAGGACCTTCCGCTTGAATTTGCTTCGATCGTGAGATTATGACCTGAGCATCTTCATCATCTTCACGGCGGTCTCCTAACCTGAGGAAGACCTCAGCTGAATCCCCAAGAACTTTTTTTTTTCACCGATTCACCTTGATTGATTTTTGTAGCGACTCGTCAGAAATCGGAGAACGATAAGTTTGCAAGTCCCCCGTTTGGTTTTTATGGTGACGCTCTCGGTTTTTCTGTTCAACACGTTGACGCTTCCAAAAAGTTCAATGTTGTTTCTTTTCTGGCAATGATTCGAGCCGGTCTGTTTGCGTTCTCGGTGACTTAAATGAGCTGCTAATGGGGTGGCGGGGCTGTTAGCGTTTCCTGACTGGCGGTAAATATTGACGGCATCTGCGCTTGAATCACGTTGTTGTACATAATGACAATAAACTTTTAATGAGGAGACTACTTATTTTACAGCAAATAACTGAAATAAGGACATAGGCTGGTGGTTGTTTGTCTATTTTTGCCCTGGCGACCAGTTCAGGTCGTACTTGAGCACACCTGCGACCCTCGTGAGGATAAGCAGCTAAGAAAATAGATTTTTTTTGGTTTTGTTTTTTCATTCGAATGTACTGTTTTTATGGAAACGTTTTTGTCTTTATGAATGCGACCAGTTCAGAGCGTACTTCAGCACACCTGCGACCCTCGTGAGGATAAGCAGGCAAGAAAATTGATATGTATTTTTTTTCATTCGAATGCACTGTTTTCATGGAAACGTTTTTGTCTTTATGAAATCAAATACTATAAAGTAAAATAAAGCTCGTTGATTTGGGTGTGCCATGTTGCGTTCTTTTGGTATCGGAATTCTTAGGACTTACCCATTCCCTCCGTTCGTCACATTATAAAAAGTTCCAATGGTCACGTATTGCTTTTTGATAATACAAACCAGGCTTATTCCTAATTATTTATGTTGTGTCCACGAGAAGTAATAATAATATTAAAAAAAACCCTCCTGTAACAAACATTGTAAAGTTGGGTTGCCTTCGGACAACAGAATGTCCGAGCTTGGACTTGTTCCGTAAATGCGTCATCGGAGCACGTGTGCTTCTGGAAGTCTCTTTTTTCTTTCTTCTTTTGTGTCGGTCGCTCGAGTTCCCACTTTTCGTCCGTCACCTCGCGGCTCGTGTGCTTCGCCATGGCCGCCGTCAAAGCTCTGAACCCCAAGGCGGAGGTGGCCCGGGCGCAGGCCGCCCTGGCGGTCAACATCAGCGCCGCCCGGGGGCTCCAGGACGTCCTCAAGAGCAACCTGGGACCCAAAGGCACCATGAAAATGTGAGCGGCCCCGCCACGCGCCGAGGGCGGGCTAGCTAGATGCTAAATGCGAAGCTAACCGGCTAGCGAGCGTTGTAAGGCAGCTCCTTAATCTGTGAATTTCTCCGTGTGCTCTCCGTCGTCAAATTGTGAAGTACAGTCCCGTGTCGTTTTCGTGACACCCCCACCCCATCCGTCCCCCACGTTTTGTCATTTAAAGGTTGCTCGGTTTTTTTTGAAGCCTCATGTAGCTAATGCTAACACATGCTAATCTTAGCCCGGGCGATGCACGTTTCCCCGTCATCATCCGCCCGAGCTTGATGCGAAATTTAGCATCATAATTCATGTTCATTTGAATCCTTATGAGTTCCCAAATGTTTTAAAACACGAACAAAACTAGTTTTTTGCAGTCCACAAAACGAAATTCATATTCAGGACTTACTCACAATATCGAACAACTCACAGATGGTCATTAATCTGGTAGGAGATGCTAAACCCGCACAAGTTTCAAGTGTAGTAATCGTAAAGTATGGATAAGCTTTTACAAATTCAAACCTTGGCTAAACATTTCAGTAGTAGATAAGAATGAACCATGCACTTCAAATCAGAGTGTTGAAAGAGTAAAGTAACAAATGTACATTTCACCCAGAAACTCCAAACATGGGCGGCACGGTGGCTGAGGACCCGGGTTCGACCCTGGTCCCGCCTGTGTGGAGTTTGCATGCTCTCCCCGTGCCTGCGTGAGTCCCCCCCCCAAAAAAAAAAAAAAAAAAAAAAAACATGCAACATACAAACATTAATTTGACACTCTAAATTGCCCCTTGGTGTGATTGTGAGTGCGACTGTTTATCTCCATGTGCCCTGCGATTGGTTGGCAACCAGTGCAGGGCGTACCCCGCCTTCTGCCCCTTTGACAGCTGGGTTAGGCTCCAATTCCATGCGACCCTTGTGAGGATAAGCGGCGAAGAAAATGGATTTATGAATGGATGTTAAGGCCTTGGCCAGTGTGTTCCTTGTACAGTCCCCTAAACGGTACTTTTTGAGTATGCAAGGACTTTCTTGGCAATAGAAGGCCTGCCGGTCTTGACCGCCACCGAAACCCTTGGACTGATTCCATGGAACTCAAGTTAAGATGCAATTTGAAGTGCACAAATACTGAGTGCAGAGTGACAGAGATATAAATAGGACGAGTAACAATAATGGCGTTGAGAATTGTGCCAAATGACGGAGTGTGACAGTGAAGTCCAAGACGGTGTGGGGAAATATCCAGGATCCCGTCGTCGGATTTTGTCCTCCTTTTTCGGATGAACACATCTTCCAACCTTTGATGATTTGAACGTTTGAATGCAGCGAGATAAACGGTTTATGTGCCAAAGCCTTATATGAACACAAGGGTGTTTCAAATTGCAAAAGATTGTCAGATAAAGGCCCAAACAATTAAAAAAAAAAAAATATATATATATATATATATTACATTTCCTGTGTGTGTGTGTGGGGCGGGTGCCGATAATATAAATACACGTGAAAATATAAATATTAAACATATCTGTTTCGGACCTTACACTCCGGATGAATCCACTCTTAAACACAGCAGACGTAAGTATTATTGTTTCCTATAAAACAAGATGGTCCTGCTTTTGTTTTTTCTTGGTCGAGAAGTGTTAAAATTGTCTTTAAATGTGTGCCGAGCCGCAGGCGTGTGATGGAGACAAAATAAGTAAAATGTGTGCAGGCTGGTCTCCGGAGCAGGCGATATCAAGCTGACCAAAGATGGGAACGTCCTCTTACATGAAATGGTAAGTGGGGCCCTTGTCACTTCTTTTTATCCAAGCGTATTTTCCCTTGCGACTAAGGTTAAAAAGTGTAGCTCGTCATTTTACTTTCATAAGTGTAACTTTTTTTTTTTTAACCTTATTAAATTCACGTTTTTTTTAACAGCTTGGACTATGTGCAAATGGAAATCGTGAAGGGAAAATGTGGTTTGCATCAGTGTGTGCAACACAAAAATGACAGTAGAGTCAATAATACAATATACAGTACGCACAAGAATATTGTATATCAGTCGTAATTCTGTACGTTAAATCAGGTTTACTCAAACTTCAAGTTTACATAAACTGTCACTTAAACAAGTATAGAAACACGGAGGCAGGTTATGTTAAAAGGTGTGTCGAAAATGTATTTTTTTTTTTTGAAAGTATTGAGAATGTGCAAATGACTACAGCATATCTTGACACGAAAAGAAATGATCTCAACTCAAATGTCCTGGACTGTTACCTACTCAATATTACGATGCATTTAAATACTGGGAGACTTCACGGAAATTAGTGGATCTGCCTTTTTTTTTTTTTTTTTTTAAACACAATTTCTTTTCTACTGAAACCTATATTTGAAATTTTAATTCACTCATTTTCTTTCAACGTTGCGCAGCCCTACATGAAACAATATTTTGGTTATGCGTCAGTAAAACTGCAAGTGTTTATAAGTGCCCGAAGCGATGACTTGATGGTTTTTTTCCTCAGCAAATTCAGCACCCGACAGCATCGCTCATCGCCAAAGTGGCCACCGCCCAGGATGACATCACGGGAGACGGAACAACCTCCAACGTCCTCATCATCGGCGAGCTGCTCAAGCAGGCTGACCTCTACGTGTCCGAGGTAAGCGTACGCGCACCGAGCCGGTTTCTCGGAGAATCCACGTGGGGGTGACGAGGCCGTTTTTTGGGGGCGCACGCTCCAGGGTCTCCACCCGCGGATCGTGGCCGAGGGCTTCGACTCGGCAAAGGAGAAGGCGCTGGCCGTGTTGGAGGAGGTGAAGGTGACTCGTCCGATGGACCGGGAGATCCTTATAGATGTCGCTCGGACCTCCCTCAGGACCAAAGTCCACGCCGAGCTGGCGGACCTCCTCACCGAGGTGGAGTGTTGTCGTTGTCGTCCCCCTTGAGCTCGAATTGCAAATGCTTTAGTCATCCATATTGAAAATAAAACATGGTTAAGGAAAGGCACGCAGAAAAAAATTCAATATGAAGTCTGGAAATGCTTGATCGAGTCACACATTGGCGTTCGGTATGTCCAGGCGGTGGTGGACGCCGTGTTGACCATTGCCAAGCCCGACGAGCCCATCGACTTGCACATGGTGGAGATCATGGAGATGAAACACAAGACCGACTGCGACACACAGTGAGTGAGCGCCGTCCGGACCACAGCCAGTCACCGCAACGTTTTCAGAGGGCGAAAGAAATGGGGCCCCCTGCAGCGGTATTGCAACTGCAAGATGGGTTCTTTTGTTTTTGTGGCGTGCTGAAGACATTTGAGTTTCAGTAGTTTCAAACAAAAGTTCAGAATTCCAGCTTTTATTTCATGGTTTTTACATCTCGATGTGTTCAACGACTAAGGGCTGAGCACCTTTTGTTTGAAACCAACCGCTTGTCACATGAGCAAAAATATTGGAGCGTGTGACTGATTGGTGGTTCTCGGTGCTCAGGTGTTGCTGGCTTGGAAATTGCATTTGTTGTTCAGCAAAAGACTGGAGAGCCGTCAGTGGGAGAAAAGCAAACCATTTTGAATCTGACAGAAGAGGGAAAATCGATCGGAGCGATTTTACAAACACTGAAGGCCAAAGTATGGAGAAAGGAATGATTTGCTAATGTTCCAAAACATACAACATCTCATCTGTGAAGCACGGTGGTGGTCAGGTCACGATTTGGGCTCCCAGGGTCGCTTCCGAAAGGGGCTCGCTCGGCTTTATTGACGTAACTCGTGCCGGTAGGGCCGGAATGAATTATGAAGTCAAAAAAACGGTCTTATCTGGAAGTTTCAAGAAAAATGCATCCAGACTAATCACGGAAGCTTCATCATGCAACAACACAACACAAGACTTGATCGGTTGTAGACTGGCGAAGTCGATCGCCAGACATTAAAACAATAGAGCATGCGTTTTACCTCCGGAAGGGAGAAACCCTCAGAAACAAATAAGAACTAAAAGAGACCCCAGTCAAGGCCTGGAAAATGATTCTGAATGAAGAATACAACAGTCTGGTCAAGTCAATGATTCGCACACTCAATGCCGTTATTTCAAGTAACATTATATAAACAAATGACTTTCTTGTTATGTTTGAGCCGTTCAACTGCCATGTGACAGTCGCATTTTGGAAACAAGGTGTGGACATAAATATTCAGTCTTTCAGCTTGAATAGCTTAGTTCACAACGTACCAGTACATATGGAATATAACCGCGGCGTGCCTAAAGTATGGGGAGAATTAAAAAAAAAAAAAAGTTAGTGAGCTGACCTTTTAACCGGTGAACGCGGTAGCACAAAAATATGGCACATGAACCTGAATAGAGAACACGTTTGAAAATAATTGTATATTGGACACGTGTATATTTCCATGTAGATGGATTGCACCATCTTGCGATCCAATTTCCTTTTTTTCCCCCAAACTGATTGGCCTCAAAATAACCTCATCGTGTGAAGCCCAATATGGCAAGGCGACGCTAGGATGATTGCCAAATGACAGCGAGTCCGTTTGTCCGCAGGCTGATCCGAGGCCTGGTGCTGGACCACGGGGCACGGCACCCCGACATGAAGAAGCGGGTGGAGGACGCCTTCGTGCTGACGTGCAACGTGTCATTGGAGTACGAGAAGACGGAGGTCAACTCGGGTTTCTTCTACAAGAGCGCCGAAGAGCGGGAGAAGTTCGTCGCGGCCGAGAGGAAGTTCATCATCGAGCGCGTGCGGAAGATCGTCGCCCTCAAGAAGCAAGTGTGCGTCGACGGGGACGACAAGGGGTTCGTCGTCATCAACCAGAAGGTAAAGCGTTCGGTCGCGAGTGCACGGCGAACACACGGGATGCGCCGGCTGCGTGGCGACTTCCCGCTTGCGTGACCGTGCTACAGTAAGCGTGGCGTGTACCTCTGCGTGCGGGGGCCCATTTCCCCTGACATGTATTCAGCACTTCACGACAACAACTCGTGTCCCTACACGGTGTGGCCCTACGGATGTTGTGTTGACATGCAGGGCATCGACCCGTACTCGCTGGACGCCCTCGCAAAGGAGGGCATCGTCGCCCTGCGCAGAGCAAAGAGGAGGAATATGGAGAGGTGAGCAAACGGTCGTCAACGGCCCGAAAGTCGGTCCTTTATTGCTCTCGTCAAATTGGGTCGAGGTTAACCTCATTTTAGAGCAGGGGTGTCCAACTCATTTTTCTCGCGGGCCACGTTGCTGTTCCGGTTTCCCTTAGAGAGGGCCGTTATGACTGTGACATCTCATCATATTTACGTCATCAATTTGTGAACTACTTTTGAAATCAGAAATCAAGAGTAAAGTGTTTTTCAACTAGTCACATTTGGCAACGCAAAAATGCTTGCAATATCTCAACTTGATCACTTGCGATGTATGACAATTTGAAATTTTTGGCACAGATTTTTACAAGAATCGTGGAAATTGACACTGGATTTGGCTTTGCGGGCCACATCTGGCCCCCGAGCCTCGGGTTTGACACCTGTGTTTTCGAGCATTCGGGCACATCACAAAAGACTGATTTGATTATCACCCCCCCAACCCCACGCCCCCCAAAAAAATTTCTTCTACCTCCTTCGGTCCTTTGGTTTTCGGGATTCAGCGGTGGAATCTAAACTTCAAACTGGCGCGTTCACAGTGTTGTTTATTTGTTTGTTTGTTTTTTTTTTGTTTATCGCACGGCAGACTGACATTGGCGTGCGGCGGTATAGCGATGAACTCCGTGGACGACCTGACGCCGGAATGTTTGGGCCACGCGGGCCTGGTGTATGAGCACACGCTGGTGAGTGGGTGGCGCCGTCCCTCGCACACCAATTTCATGTTCATACTGGAGCATTGTTTTTTTTTTTAAAAAAAAAAAGTCTTGACTACTTTGGACCATTAAAAACTTTTTTTTTTTTTTTTACACAAGCTGCAATGGACTGTAAAAGAAACATTTTGAACATAAACTTGACAATGATAAATGGGTCAAGAGTCAATATCTTTTAATTATGTATGCATGTTTAATATTAACCTCAGCATGCATAAGATATATAAAGAAAATACTGGTAGTTTCAATAATGGCATGGTAGATCCAAACATGCTTCTTGTGTAATAATTATAAAATAATAAAAAAAAATAAATCAAATAAATTTGCTAATAATAAATAAATAAAAATACAGATAAATAAAAGATAAAAACCACAGAAAAAACCCACATATGAACACTTATTTGATGTACGACTATCATTCTGATAAACATTGGTAATAGTGTGATTGTAAAAAAAATCCAAAACGATTTTTGAATGCAACACATGCAGAGAATGAGTTTGTACTTGGGGAAAGTACTCGCAAGAGTTCAATGTTCGTTTTGGGAGTTTAAGCATTCATGTTACCGTAATTTCCGGCCTATAAGCTGCGACTTTTTTCCACACGCTTTCAACCCTGCGGGTTATGTGGTGATTTGGCTAATTTGGGCATTTTGTTCTCACGGCTGCAAGTGGGTACTCAAATGGAAAAGACCGGTGGAATGTATGTGCCGAGGAAGTGACTTTTACTGGTCCGGCCCTGTTAGCACGGCGTTAGCGTTAGCACAGCGGCGCTAGTGTTAAACTCTGTGTAGCGTCTGTCTTTGTAAATATCTCGTGTTTCAATGTGGGCACTAGCAGCTTTTACACAGCTGTGGCGTATGAATGTACCAAACGGTATTTCCTTTCCAAATGTACTGGGTGAGGCTTATAACTAGGGTGTGCTCTGTAGGCCGGAAATGACGGTACCGTCATCATTGCATCAAGAGGAAATGAACGTAAACCTTAGTGAACGGACACAAAATGCAGTGTGACCTTGGCTGATTGAATGCGTGTGTGTGTCCGTCCGTAGGGCGAGGAGAAGTTCACGTTCGTCGAGAAGTGTGGGAACCCTCGCTCAGTAACGCTGCTGCTCAAAGGTCCCAACAAGCACACGCTGACGCAGATCAAAGACGCCGTCCGGGACGGCCTGCGCGCCGTCAAGAACGCCATCGAGGACGGTGAGAAACGCACGCCGGCAGATTTCGTGGCCGGCTCAACCTCGTGTAGTCCTTGACAATTCAGTGCACTCGTGATGTTTTTCGACACCAGTGGCGCTTTGCGCCTACTCGCGTACCATCAATTTTCGTAGTAAGCTGCTGTGCTGCAACTGGGCCCAACTTGTAGGCGCCGTGTGACACACGCTAGTACCTCCTTTTTAAAGATATCGAAGAAATGCCTGAGATGGCTTTCTGCAAAGGAGTGTCGATCTATTTGATGACTGGTATTTTGTCTTAAATGCTGTTTTCCGTCGGCAGGTTGCGTGGTGGCGGGTGCGGGCGCCTTGGAGGTGGCGCTGGCCAATGCGCTGATGGAGCACAAAGCCAGCGTGAAGGGACGAGCCCAGCTCGGCGTGCAGGCCTTCGCCGACGCCCTCCTCGTCATTCCCAAGGTCACCATGGCAACAGCAGTCTTTCAATCCACCCTTTTTTCCACACCTCGTTTGACGTGTAAATATGAGCGCATTCAATAAAACGTTTCAAGGCATTCCACACTCAACCTTTTCCCTAAATTCACACCATCGCGGATCGCATTTTCCCACCATTTCTAAATAAATATAAATAAATCTGTTGGTTCCCGCTCCTTATTGTAAATTCACTTGGAAGTTCCCCCCCCCCCCCAACATTTCTTGATTTTTTTTTTTTTTCACATTCAAATTCCACACTTGTTCCGCCTTCAGACATACGCGTCATGATTCCCCTCTTCAACAATTTTTGTTTCAAACTTTCCAAGTACAAAATATGTTCATAATTCCAAATTATTCCACATTGAATTAATTGCGGTCGGCAAGATTTCTCAGGCATAATGTGCAATTCCCCCCCCCAAAAAAAAAAAAAAACAAGAAAATTAAATCAAGTGCAGAATTCATAGTTGACAGTTTTTTTTTTTTTTTTTTTTTTAATCGTTATGCCATACATATAAAAAATAATGATTTCCATCAATTTTAATTCTCTGTCAGTTTGTAATGCAACATTTTGTTCTTTCCCCGACGAACGAACAGGTCCTGGCCCAGAACTCTGGTTACGACCCTCAGGAGACTCTTCTGAAGCTGCAGACGGAGTTTAAGGAGTCCGGAGGGCAGCTGGTGGGCGTGGACCTCAGCACAGGTGACGTTTCCGCTTCTGGTACCATCCCGGTATTGCGGCCCCCGTGCTTTGGCCGATGCCAATCCGATATCGCCACTGTTCGTCATTATTTGTACTTATTCGGTAGTTTGGAACGTTACAAAAGTCTTCCAATCAAATGAAATTACAACAGGCAGTATAATGAAAGTCAATAATTAAATGAGAAAATCCATTAAAATAATCATCCAGCCACCCATTTTCTTAGCCGCTTATCCTCACAAGGGTCGCGGGGGGTGCTGGAGCCTATCACAGCTGTCAACGGGCAGGATGCGGGGGACACCCCGAACTGGTCGCCAGCCAATCGCATTGCACATCGAGACAACAGTTGCACTCGCAATCACACCTTGGGGCAATTTAGTGTCTCCAATTAATGTTGCATGTTTTTGGGATGTGGGAGGAAACCGGAGTGCCCACCCGGAGTAAACCCACGCAGGTGCGGGGAGAAGAAGCAGATTTGTGCAAAACTGCTGCTGTTAAGTTAAAAGATGTTTCACTCCACCCAACTATACGTACAAGTAACGCGTTGAAAGTCATTTTTCTGTTGTATGTCTTCTTGGCGCAATAATAATTGATGTGTGGGTGTTTTTTTTTTTTTTTAGGGGAGCCCATGGTGGCGGGTGAGGCGGGCGTGTGGGACAACTACAGCGTCAAGAAGCAACTTCTTCACTCTTGGTGACTAAAACGCGCCCATGAATGACATCATCATCATTATCATTGTGAACAATATTTTCCCAACTATTTGTGTATATGTGTGCGCGCACGCAGCACGGTGATCGCCAGCAACATCCTGCTGGTGGATGAAATCATGCGCGCTGGAATGTCTTCCCTCAGAGGTTAAAGGTCAAGCGTCAACCAGGAAGTTCACTGCAACTTATTCAACGACGACCTTTAGATTTATTTATCACATTTTTTTTTCTTTTCTAAATGTGTAAGGGAGGAAACGGCACTGACAACAGCTTATTTGTGTGCTCATTAAATGTGTTCTTGATCAACATTTTTGGGCTTTGTATGATTATTTATTGTGTGCAGGAAAACAATATTTATGCATGCAGAGAACAAAGTTGAAGTACAAACGAGTACTTGCTGTTTTGGGCCACAATAATAGAAGTAAGGGAGTACGATTTGATGAAAGTTTTTTTTTTTTTTTTTTTTTTTTTTTCCCCCACAAGGGGAACTGGGAAAATGAGCGCTTCAAAGTAGTGTTTGGGCTTCTGTTCTGTTGTTTTTCGCGTTTTAAATTTGGGTTTTAAGACTGGGTTAGTGTTTCAAACAGACTAAAATGCAGACTTTGGGAATTGATTTGAATTGTCCAATTAGGGGGCAGTTTTCAGTCACATGCAGAAAAGCCACGAGCTGCATTATTTTGGTCATTTTTTTTGGTCAGTGATAAGTTATGTTTTTATGCTGCTGCCTCCAGGACACACTCTAGCTTTTTTTTTTTTTTTTTAGTATCAAATTTAAAACTGTTACCTTACAAAATCGCTTCCGTATAACTGCCACACCAAAAAAAGGTTACATAATTATGTGAAACATAACTTTTTTTTTTTTTGGTGCTGCAGTAATCCGTATTACGGAAGTATGTGAAAAAAATAATTATGTGAAACGCGACCTCATTTTTTATTTTTTTGGTGTGGCAGTAATACGCTTCCGTCATATTCACTTATAACTTTGTATCCTTCTTAATTTGACAGCGGAACTTTTGGTTGTCTCGTCGTTTCTTGTTGAATAAGACAGTGCGACGCATTGAAACGAGCACCGGAAACCACACTAGCACAAACAAATGCTTCACTTTTCGGTTCCTGAAAATCCAAATGCCGTTTTATTGTCTTTTGTGGTTCAAGATGTTGTTTAGTTGTCTTTGCTGTTTCGGTTTGCTGTCTGCGTACGCGGCGGAGGCAGGTGAGAAGGGGAAAAACTTGTTTAAACTCAATGAAATTGACGGGGAAACCATTTTCCGCAACGGTCGCGTCTCTCTTGCGTCATTAGCCGACGACAACGACGGCATGGCCGCCATCCCCGGCGGGAGGATGATGACGACGACGACGACGAGGGGCGAAGAGGTCGAGATTCACCTTTCGCCCTTCCTGTTGGACAAAAAACCCGTCACTAACTCGGCCTTCAGGTCGCTGTCACTAAACATTCCCATTTACAGTTGTATTTAAGCTGGTACGCGAATAAATGTGATGTTTGTAAATCCTTCAGAGACTTCGTGAGGGACCAAAAGTACAAAACAGAAGCTGAGAAGTTTGGTTGGAGTTTCGTCTTCCAGGATTTCGTGTCTGAAGATGTCAGGGACAAAGTAACCCACACCATTAAGGTAACAAAGTACTGCAGTACAAACACTCGTACTTTTATACTTCTTATTCCGATTATACTTGAAACTGTCTTTCACATTTTTAAAGACAAAAAAGAAAATATTTCTCCCAATGAGCGAGCAGAGCTCGAGTTTGTTCGGTGTTTGTCCAGCAGGTGTCGCTGTCGTGACACAATCCTCGCTTTTGTTTTGCCGTTGCAGGCTGCTCCGTGGTGGCTTCCGGTTGAGCGAGCCTTCTGGAGGCAGGTCAGCTCTTCCCTCTTCCTTTCATTTCCGGGTTCAGTTTTGGTCCCGATGCTCACGTGTAACCCCCTCCAGCCCTCTGGTGCCGGTTCTGGTATCGCTGCCCGGCTGGACTTCCCGGTGGTCCAGGTTAGCTGGAACGACGCTCGGGCCTTCTGCAGCTGGAAGAGGAAAAAGTTGCCCACGGAGGACCAATGGGAGTGGGCGGCCAGAGGGGGACTCCAACGTAAACAAATATGAACATTTAAATTTTTTTTTAATGTCCTGTTCGAATGTTTGGTCCAGCAAAATGGAGGATCTGGATCCCTTTTGTGCCGGATACTTTTGCTGTTTCACAGAGTGGATTATGATCGATATTCTTCGATAGAGAGAGAGAGAGAAACAGGGAAAAGTCCATAGTTGAGCTTTTGGGTGGATCTCGAACCCGCGGGCCGCTCACGATGTGGTCACCTTTACGCTTTTTGATTGCAGGCGTGGACTTCCCCTGGGGTGCGCACTTCCAGGCTAACAGAAGCAACCTGTGGCAGGTGAGTGGTCGCGGCGACCTACTTCACGAACGCTAACCCGATTGGATGCCATCCCAACGTTGACGCGCGTTTGACGGTGAGCGGCAGGGCCCGTTTCCGGACGGCGACGCGGCGGAGGACGGATATCACGGCCTCGCGCCCGTCGACGCCTTCCCGCCGCAGAACGACTTCGGTAAGGCGGGTCGGAGATGACGGTGAGGAGGAAGATGACGACGACGGTGTCGCGTGCGCGCAGGACTGTCGGACATGTTGGGCAACACGTGGGAGTGGACGGCCAGCGCGTTCCCGCCGACGGGCGGCTCGCGGGAGGAAATGTTCGCGCTGCGCGGCGCCTCCTGGATCGACACGGCCGACGGCTCCGCCAATCACAGAGCGGATGTCGCCGCCAGGTATGGCAAGCGATGCGAAACTGCGTTTGAAAGCGTGACGGATGCCGCGCCACAGTCAAAGTCCCGTAGGTCACGTGATCCGATGCGGGCCTCGTCGACCGCCGGAGTAAAAAAGCGGCCTTTAGGCGTTCTCAGGCGGCAGAAGCCGCACGTCCCCTGCTGACGTTGACAAAATCACATTGACGGCATTTACTGTAATTTCCGATCTACAAGCCACAACTTTTTTTACACGCTTTCAACCCTGCGGTGATGCGGCGCTAGCGTTCGCGCACCTGATTATAAGCCTCAGTACACAAAGAGTTAAATGCTAGTGCGGCGCTAGCGTTAGTACACCTGGTTAAAAGCCTCGGTACACAGAGTTTAATGCCAGCGCGGCACTAGTGTTAGCACAGCGCTAGCGTTAGCGCACCTGGTTATAAGCCTTAGTACACAGAGTTTAATACTAGCGTGGCGCTAGCATTAGTACACCTGGTTATAAGCCTCGGTACACAGAGTTCAATGCGAGTACGGCGCCAGCGTTAGCGCACGTGGTTATAAGCCTCGGTACACAAAGTTTTATGCTAGTGTGGCACAAATGTTAGTGCACCTGGTTACAAGCCTCGGTACACAGAAAGAGTTTAATGCTGGCGTGGCGCTAGCGTTAGCACACTTGATTATAAGCCTCGGTACACAAAGAGTTTAATGCTCGCGTGGCAGTAGTGTTAGCGTGTCGCTTGCGTTAGTGCACCTGGTTAAAGCTAGCATTAAACTCTTTCTGTGTACCGAGGCTTATAACCAGGTGCGCTGTGTGGGCCGGGAATTACGGTACTCGCATCAGCGAAGACACCCTAGCACTTGCGAGTCACGTTTACTTCACTTCTTCAAGCAAAGTCAGTCCCTTACTTGAGTTTCCTTTCCCGATTTGACTTATTTACTCCACCTTGTGTATAAACGTGGCACAGTCAAATCATTTAGTCCCACCAAGCGGAGTCGTCGTGAACTTGCGGCGTTGCTGGTCTCGCAGGATGGGCAACACTCCTGACTCGGCCTCGGACAACCTGAGCTTCAGGTGCGCCCGCGACGGCGGCGGCGAGCGGGGACGACGCACGGACTTGTGAACGAGGACGAGACCCAGAAGACGACGGAACCACCGCGACTTTGAAAGCTTTCGGTGCGGTGCAGAGGATTCAAAGTTGTAGGTAATGCGATACTTGCTAACGAGCGTGAGGTAGAAATGAGACGTGCGTCACGCTTGCCGGCAGAAAATCCAAAGTTGCCGTCAGACGGGAACGCTACGAAGTCCCTGCCATCATCCAGGATTGAAAACGAGACTTTCTCAGCTGTGATTTCCACCCAAGAACCTGTGCACGATGTTCCGTATACACTTTTTTTTTTCATTTTTTTTGCAATATCGTCGCTGTTCTCTCAAGGTTTATTTGTCTTGGCATCTTCGCCACATTTCCGCTGTGCTCGTGACATCGGGAATGAGAAGAAAGCGTGTTGATCAAATTGCTTCTAACAGGTCGACTTTGTCAGTTCGATTGAGGCAAATGTGCGCGAAAATATAAATAAAGCAAGTTGAATGCAGATGATGATCAGTGTACATATGGAACAAGTCATTTATGGACGTCGCACGGGTGGACGACTTCCACGGGTTTCACGTGTGGCTATTCCGGGGAGGCGGGTTCAAAGCCGACCTCCCCCTTTGTGGAATTTCCATGTTCCCTCGATAGCTGCCTGGGTTTTCTCCGGGTATTCCGGTTTCCCCCTCGCATTCCAAAAACACGCACGGTAGGTTGATTTGAAGACGCTAAATGACTCGTATCGGTGTCAATGTGAGCGCCGACGGTTGTTTTGTCTACGTGAGCAGCCCTGCGATTGCCTGGCAACCGGTTCAAGTTGTACCCCTCCGACTGAAGACAACCGGGATAGGATCCGGCGCGTGAATGAGCGAATCCTTCCATCCGATGGCGTCACCGCAGTCCCAGGATTCTCTTTTCCGCCATCTTGTGTTTCACAACCGGTCATTGGAAACCTGTCTATACCTCCGCCATCATGTGTGTCACCACCAATAATGGATAGGGTTACAATGATGTCACACCACCCTGAGACCAATCATATAAATTAACAATAGAAAAAAAAAAACCTGACCTCTATGACGCACAAGATGGCGTAATTGGAAACCTATGCATTTGCAACCTGTCTATATGTCCGCCATCTTGTGTGTCACTACCGGTAATTGGACACCTGCCTATCTGTTATCCTGCGACAGTTTTTTGATGCGTGCGGTGCAGGCGTCGTCGCATCAAGTTAAGCGTATGCGTGAGCTGTCGCCGCCATATTGGATGTGGCAAGTGGACGACTTAAAGACGGGAAAAGGATATGATGGGGAAATTTTTAGGTAACAAACTCAAAACTCAATCTCGTACGACGAGTGGACTACTACCGGTACTACGTGTAGTGCTACCGTACTACGTAATCGGTGGTGCCAGTTGTAGTCTTTCCTCCGCGCCGCCGCGAACGCTGTGACAGCCATTGTGACAGCCCTGAGGCTTTAGATGACGTCATCAGTGACGGACGGCAAATCAAACCAGGAAGAAGAAGAACGATGGCCTCCTTCAATCGTGATCTCCTTTCTCGCCTTTTCGCCGTTCTTTTCGTGTCTTGCCTGATGTTATTCCGCAACTCGCTGTGCTCGGAGCTGACGTCCGTCACGTGCGGTTCGGTGCTCAAACTTCTAAACGTCAAACACAACGTGAGACTCCATTCGCACGACGTACGCTACGGCTCAGGTTTGGACCTTTACCAACGCAATTCCACCGCATTTTTTTTTTTTTAAGGAACACACACAAAGAAAATCACTTTTGATCACAATTGTGGTTTTTTTTAAATGTGAAAAAAATCACTTATGATATTATTATTTGCTTATGCATCAAGTGACATTGGTGACGGTTTCCAACCTGTCACGTGGTAAAAAAAAATTGTCATGACGTGTTCGTTTACTTTTGAACGAACTACAGTAATGTTTATTTTTTAGAATCTTCACAAAGCGGTGAGCGTTTTCTCAATGAAGCATTTATTATATATTGACAGTGTTTATTTACGGTCATATTTGAAATTCAAAGAAATTGTGCTCGTTGAACATGATCTGATGTAACTGACAAATCTTGTCACCTTAGGTCGCGTTTCACATAATTATGTGAAATGCGACCTTTTTTTTGATGTGGCATTAATACGCTTCCGTAGATCTGGACATTTGCGGGAATTAACTTTTCATGGACGGCTGTGGTGCATTCTGGCGATATCTGTTAGCAAAATTGAGACAAAAATTGAAAGTAAAATTTCGAAGTCCTGACCAATGTTCGTTCAATGTTGTCAACTAATATCCGGATTAATTTGAGGCAATTTTTCCTCAATTTTCCGGAGCAATTTTCATGAAAATTTAAAAAATCCGGAGGACTTCCATCACTGAAAAAACAAACCCCCAAAACAAACAATTGACTCCAGTCGAGAGAGCGTTCGCTCGGCTCACTTTCGTGTGCGCTTGCGACACAGGAAGCGGCCAGCAGTCGGTGACGGGCGTGACCAGCGTGGAGGACGGCAACAGCTACTGGAGCGTCCGCGGCACGCGCGACGCGGCCTGCCTCCGGGGGAACGCCGTCAAGTGCGGGCAAAACATCCGCCTGACGCACGTCAACACCGGGCGCAACCTGCACAGCCATCACTTCAGCTCGCCGCTCTCCTCCAACCAGGTGCCCTCAATTGTCCGTCGTCTCCGCGGCGTCGCTTATTTTTACACTTTACGGACGCTTGGAATGGGGACAGACCACAAGTCATTTTTGTCTCGGGCCGCATCCCAGTTACAGTTTCCACGTCAGAGGGCCGTTAGGAGTGAAATCATAAAAATCTTTCATTGCTTCATCATATTTATGAACTAGTTGGGGAATCAGGAATCAAGGTTAATGGCTTTTTCCACTATTCTTGATGTTAGTTCACGCAAAAATGACTGAAATGTCTCATTTAGGATATGACAATTTGAAATCTTGGTGCAGATTTAAACGAGACTCGTGAAAGTTTTGACACGTGATGTGCCGTCGCGGGCCACGTAAAATCATGTGGCGGGCCAGATGTGGCCCCCAGGCCTTGAGTTTCACACCTACGGTCTAGAGCCTGACTGACACGCATTTTTAGATTTCGCCATTTGGCAGGACAAATTCTATGAGGGTAATTGGCAGATGAACAAAAAAATACAAGTAAATAACGCTAACGCCGCAGCTGTGTAAAAGCCGGAAGTGCCCACATTGCCCACACGAGATATTTACAAGGACAGTACAGAGAGTTTAACGCTAGTGGCGCTACGCTAACGGCGCCACGCAAACGTTAACCTCGCACTAACAGTGCCGGTTTAAAAATAAAAAAAAAAAAACCATACCGGGCAAAATCAAGACAAGTACAGAACAAGGCAGTAACACGCTACCGCAGCGCTAACAGGGCCGGACCGGTAAAAGTCACTTCCTCGGCGCATATATTCCACCAGTATCACGCTTACCTTTTCCGCTCAAGTGCCCCCTTGCAGCCGTTAAAAAAAAAAATGCACAAATTAGCCGCATCACCGCATAAGCCACAGGGCTGGAAATTACGGTACATAGATATCGGAAGACGCAATTGCGCAGATGAAAACCGATCCGTTGCAGTGAACCGCAGCATGACGTCTTTATTTTATTATTATTTTTTTCAAACACGGAAGCACACTGTCTCTGCCGCTCAGCCTACTTCTACTTCCTAGTTTACCTGACACCGCCCCCCCCCCCCACGCTCTTAAAGGGGTACACTCATAATTACAAACGGAACAAACACACGCAACTTTATATCTGCGGGCATGACTGACCACACGTGTAAATTTTTCAAATGTGAGCGACTGGCGTTGGCTTCACTCCTGCGTTGTGACGCCGCGCTCTCCACCCGACAGGAAGTGAGCGCTTTTGGTGAGGACGGCGAGGGGGACCACCTGGACGACTGGACGGTGGAGTGCGGAGGGACGGAGTGGAAGCGCGCCGAGCCCGTCCGCTTCCGCCACAAAGCCACCGACGCGGCGCTGGCGGTGACGGGCGAGCAGTATGGACGCCCCATCAGCGGCCAAAGGGAGGTCCACGCCATGGCCGGGTCTGGCCAGCACAGCCTGTGGAAGGCCATGGAGGGGGTCTTCATCAAGCTCGCCGACACCCCCCTCCCGTCCGACCGGGACCACGCCTACACCCACACAGAGTTCTGAACATGTTTGGTACCTTCTGGATCCTTGCCAGCAGTCTCCCGACTTGTGTCGGCTTCACTGACTTCCTGTCTTTGACAGAAGTGAACAGACAACTTCCTGCTGTAAGATGTGCCCCTTGTTGTGCCGCTCTTTAGTGCCACACATTTGGACGATGCAACAAAACAAATAAAGCAGTAGATTTCATTCATTACTTCAGTTCCAAGGCAGTGTTGTTTACGTCTTGCAATAAAATGCTAAAATTCATCCATTCATTCATCCATTTTAGACCGCTTTTCCGGGGGGAGTAGCTTTAGCAGAGGTACCCAGACTTCCCTTTCCCCAGCCACTTCTTCCAGCTCTTCCCGAGGGATCCCGAGGCATTCCCAAGCTAGCCGAGAGACTACGTCCTGGGTCGTCCCCGGGGTCTCTTTCTGCCCGGAACACCTTACCAGGGAAGCATCCGGGGGGCATCCGAATCAGATGCCCAAGCCACCTCATCTGGCTCCTCTCAATGCGGAGGAGCAGCGGCTCGACACTGAGCCCGTTCTCGTGTTCTTTCAGTCGCGACCCCCAGCTCGTGAGGGTAGGAACGTCGATCGACTGGTAAATTGTGCATAGTGCTAACATTCTTTCATTCTTTTGTGTAGGTGAAAAAACAGATCTTGGATGAGGAGATTTTCTGCTCCCCGAAAGCTTCCGTTCTTCTGGCCTCGTACGCCCCGTCCAAGCCAAAGTAAACAAGTCCCAATGTTACTTCACCTCAGTAACGTACATGGCCACCGACTTTCTGTCCTCGGGTCAGTACGCCGACTATGACCCCAACTTCCACAAGCCGGGCTTCCTGGCGCAGGACGAACTCCTGCCCAAAACGGTGCGTGACAGAAGGAGAAAATTAGAAATCCACCCATCCATTTTCTAGCGCTTCTCCGGGTCGGGTCGGGGGGAAGTAGCTTCAGCAGAGATCCACAGACTTCCATTTCCCCAGCCACTTCTTCCGCCTCTTCCGGAGGGATCCCGAGGCATTCCCAAGCTAGCCGAGAGACCGAGTCTCTCCAGCGTGCCCTGGATCATCCCCGGGGTCTGTTTCCGGTGGGACGCGCCCGGAACATCTAACCGGGGAGGTGTCCGGGAGGCATCCGAATCGGATGCCCCAGCCACCTCATCTGGCGCGGAGGAGCAGCGGCTCGACACTGAGCCCGTTCTCTTCATTCTTTCGGTCACGACCCGCAGCTCGTGAGGGCAGGAACGTAGATCGAGAGGTTCGGCTTTCGACTTAGCTCCGTCTTTAGCACGACGGTCCGATTCAAAGTCCGCGTCACTGCAGACGCCGCACCGATCTGCCCGTGGATCTCCCGCTCTGTTCTTCCCTCAGTCGTGGACCATTCACCGAGATACTTGGACTCCTCCACTTGGGGCGCCATCTCAAATTCAGTTCCAACCGAACTTTGGTTTCCATTTTCTGATCGACGGTGGTATTGATCAGCGGCTCATGGACTGGTTTTCTCACCACTTTGACCGTGTGAACAGCTCGTCGTCAATGATGGAAATGGTACACGCCTGCCAAACGAGCGAAAGAAGGAAGCACATGTCATCAAAACAAGGCTTTATTGCATAAAGGTGTTAATAAGTAGCTTCCATACAGACGCTGAATATTGCTCTTTTCAGTATCCTCGCATGCCACGCCGTGAGGTCACGCGGCGCAAAAGGTGCGCCTTGGGCACCCGCAGTCACGTGACTCGGAATTTGCATATTTGCCCCGATGACGTTCAAGACGACGCCCGTGCCGACCTCGCCGGAATACGTTGACAGTCGAAAGGTGGCGCAGAGATGAAACGCTAACCCTTCCGTCGACGCTCGTGAGTTACGAAACGAGGCCCGAAATCAAATCGACGTTCACGAACGTAACGAGGAAGCCGACACTGAAGCCGACCATTCCCCCCCCCCCCTTCCTGGAAAAGTTTATCTCCGTCTATTTCTATTCCGTTTTCATAATAATAGCAAGATGAAGCGTTGTGATATTTTCATGGGTTGAGTGAATTATTTGATCGTGTCAATAAACGAAAAATAAAAAAACTGCTCTTTGTTAACTAAATTGAGCCCGAAACAGTTTCGAGTATTTGACATAACGGCTCACTGGATCGCCCGAGTAGTCCCTTGAGAATACTTTGCTAGCGTTGTTGGCGGCTAGCAAGTTAAGCTAATTTCTTGCTAGCTTCCTCCTCATTGACAAATGACAGCTACCGCCCAGCAGCAACAGCTCAGTCTGTTCCCCGTGAGAAGAAAAAGGAGAAGGGGAGAAAAAGAAAAAAGAATTAGAAGAACTGAGATGAGGAAAAGGAGAAGAAAAAGAACTGAAATGAGGAAAGAAGAAAAAAGAATTAGAAGAACTGAGATGAGGAAAGGAGGAGAAGGGGAGAGGAAAAGAAAATGGAGAAGAAAAGATGAGGAAAAGGAGAAGAAAAAAAACTGAAATGAGGAAAGAAGAAAAAAGAATTAGAAGAACTGAGATGAGGAAAGGAGGAGAAAAAGAGTTGAAAGGAGGAGAAGGGGAGAGGAAAAGAAAATGGAGAAGAAAAGATGAAAAGGAGAAGAAAAAACTGAAATTTGGAAAGGAGAAGGGGAGAAGGAGGAAAAGGAGAAGAAAAAAAAATTGAAATGAGGAAAAGGAGAAGAAAAAGAACTGAAAGGAGTAGAAGGGGAGAGGAAAAGAAAATGAAGAAAAGATGAGGAAAAGGAGAAGAAAAAGAACTGAAATGAGGAAAGGAGAAGGGGAGAAGAAGAACAGGAAAAGAATAAGGAGAAGAACTGAGATGAGGAAAAGGAGAAGAAAAAGAACTGAAAGGAGGAAAGGACAAGGGGAGAAGGAGGAAAAGGAGAAGAAAAAAATGAAATGAGGAAAAGGAGAAGAAAAAGTAAGAAGAAAAGATGAGGAAAAGGAGGAAAAAGAACTGAAACGAGGTGAAGGGGAGAGGAAAAGAAAATGGAGAAGAAAAAGAACTGAGATGAGGAAAAGAGAAGGGGAGAAAAAGAAAAAAAGAACTGAGGAAGGAAAGAGGAAAATGAGAAGAAAACTGAAATGAGGAAAGAAGGGCAGAAGAAGAAATGGAGAAAAAGAATGAGAAGAACAACTGAGAGGAAAAGAACTGAAATAAAAGGAGAAGGGGAGAAGAAGAAAAGGAGAAGAAAAAGAAGAGGAAGGAGAAGAAGTGAGATGAGGAATGGCTCCAAGCACCTGAAGTTTTCTTTTTTTCTTTTTTTTTTTTAATTAGCGAGTAGAAAATCAAAGTTTTGGAGGCTGGTCGGTCTCCGTCTGTAAAGCATCGAAATGAAAGTCGGCCTATTTTGGTTCGTTCAGGAAAAGCGAATACAGTAAAATTGTCCGGTGTGTGTAAAATCGTCACATCTGGAAAGCAACACAAAGACGCCAGTGGTCAGACGTCCCTTCCTGCTCCTGAGCTCGAAGAAAGAAAAAAAGTTCATTGACGGACCCGTCCGGGCCTTCCCGCCGCCGACGCCACTTTTCTACTCCATGCCGTTGCGCAGCATCTGATTGGCCGCGATCAGCATGACGCTGATGATGAAGGCCATGGCGAAGGCGCAGATGAGACTTTTCCGCACGCAGGTCTGCCGGTTCTTCTTCTTGGGATGCACTGACGGGACGCACAAACGCAACAAAATGTGACGCAAAGCACATTATTATTTATGGCTGCATCCGTGCCAGCCCCCGTATAATGTCAGCTCGAGCAATTCAAGGCCCTTCCACTAGGTGGCGTGCTAAGCTCCATCATAAACCCATGCACTTCATATTTATCTGATTTATAAAAACGGAACAACAATAAGGAAAGATTGTGGGGCCTCTCTGCTAAGATAAGATTTCGGTTTATTCTCAACCCGCCGGCCATTTTCTTAGCCGCTTATCCTCACGAGGCTCGCTGGAGCCTATAACGGCTCTCGTCGGGAAGGAGGCGGGCGGGGTACACCCTGAACCGGTCGCCAGCCAATCGCAAAGCACATACAAACAGTCGCACTCACAATCACACCTACGGTCAATTTTAGAGTGTCCAATTAATGTTGGGGAGAACATGCAAACTCCACACAGGCGGGTCGGGAATTGAACCCCGGGCGACCTCAGAACTGTGAGGCCAACACTTTCCAGCTGAGCTGCCGTGCCAACCCCCCCCCCTCCCCCGGCAGTATCATTTTTCAAATATAAAAGTGATCACCGCACCGATTATTAACTATTGCAAGTGAAGCCCATGCGCATTGATAGCAAAAAACGGTGTGTGTGTGTGTGTGTGTGTGTAATTTAATCTAACATAATCCGTCTCATAAACGTGTTTATGGCATCCGGGAAGTGTCGACGGCGTTGGACTTTTTCCACATTTGATGAAGATTTCGACTTATTCCAAAAAGAAACCAAAAAAATCTTACACGCAACACTTTGTACGACAAGCGAACGCATCGCGGCTTTCCCCCCGAAGCGCCAAATGCAGAGGCAAAACTTTACTCCTGACTTTTGGGTATGCAACGAACAAAGTTGATCTCATCAAATGAGAAACGGCGACGTTCTGACCTCCCTCGTACTCGGGACAGCTTCCCGAGCTCTCGTTGAGGCTCTCCTCCTCCGTGACGATGATGTTCTCGATGTCCTTCATGCTCAGGTGCTCGCGGAACGCGTGGAACAGGACCTGCTTCAGCTCGTCCAGGGACAGCTGCTGCATGTCAAACTGCCGACGCACACGAACTGAGTGAGCCGCCGCTAGCGTGCGTTTTGTGCGGGTGCGCGTGCGACACACTGCACGGCGCCGATAAAAACTTTGTCTTCCTTTGCGCTTTCGTGGACTGCGCTGAGCACGTTCACAACGTCCACCTGAAACTTTGTCACTTAAGCGCCGTGCTTTGTAAAAATGATGATTATTATTTTTAAATGTGACGTTTTTGGCCTTGGTGGCTCGACTCCAGATGGTCGCATCTTTTCGGAATTTCACACATTTGAGGCGAGTCCACATTTGGAGGGATCACGTTTCATAACTTGTTTGGAATCTGTTAGCATGATAATCTCATATTTGCTCAGAAGAACATTAAGGCGGTGGAACAGTGGCTCAGCAAGGAAAGCGTTGGCCTCACAGTTCTGAGAACCCGGGTTCGATCCCGGACCCGCCTGTGTGGAGTTTGCGTGTTCTCCCCGTCCCTGCGTGGGTTTTCCTCCGGGTGCTCCGGTTTCCTCCCCCAACCCAAAAACATGCAACATTCATTGGACACTCTAAATTGCCCCAAGGTGTGATTGTGAGAGTGGCTGTTTGTCTCGATGTGCCCTGCGATTGGCTGGCGACCGGTTCACGGTGTAACCCATAGGCTCCAGCACTCCCCGTGACCCTCGTGAGGATAAGCAGCTAAGAAAATGGATGGATGGATGTTAAGACCTTCCTGATGTCGCGATAGGACGTTTGTAAACTGTCGAGAAAACGCTGTTGCTGTGCTCTTCAGGGCACCATCTATACTGTCACGAACCTCCGGTACGGGGGCGGACCTAAATGCAGGAATTCGAGGCAGAGGCATCATGTTCACTGTAGTTTATTCCAAGATCCAAAAGACGCAGCAAGGTCCGATGACTATGGGGCAAAATAACTAACTCAACAGGATCAAACAAAAGGGCACAGAATCGCTGTGACTAGGGTTACTCTAACTGACACGTAGAAGCGGAGAGTCCCACAGGAAGTGAATGCAACTCAGTAACGCAAGGCAACGAACTGGCAAATGCCAGTGACAAAAACTCCAACTTAAATGCCCGTCTAACTACAGTCTCAATGTGCAACAGCCGTGTCACATCTCAGAGCAGACACATACACCCATTTTCCATACTGCTTATCCTCACTAGGGTTGCGGGTATACTGGAGCCCATCCCGCCTACCTTTGGGTGAGAGCCGGGGTCACCCCTCAACTGGTCGCCAGCCAATCGCAGGGCACAGAAAAACTCCTTCAATTTTGAGTCTTCAATTAACCTCCCATGCGTGGTTTTGGGATGAGGGAGGAGGAAACCGGAGTAAACGTATGCAGGGGGTGGGGGGGGGGCACACATAGAAACTCCACAGAGGCAGGGCCAGGATTTGAAACCCTGTCCTCAGAACTGCGAGGGCGACACTCTACTCGTTTCCACCGCGCCGCCGTGTTTGCATCCGACGGCGCCCCAACACGGCCGGGGACCAAAAAGGGACCAAACTTCAAACTTTTTCTATTGAGATCCCGAGAGGTCAAAAAAAGTCTTTGCCGTTCTCGGGGAACCCAGCACCTAGGTCGACTGCGCGGATGACAAAGACAAACGAGGCACAATCCGATCACGGTCTACAAAGTGATCATCGTCTTGCTCACCTGCCAGAAGATGTTGTCAATGGTGTTGCCGAGGAAACCTTCTCTGTTGTCGGACGACAGCAGCTTCGGCCCGAGTATCGTCACAAACTCCTCGAAGTCCACCTGCCCGTCTCCTGCGCGCAGAAAACGAGACGCCGGCCGGCGGTTGCGCCACCGCCGCCATCAACGTACGTTTGCGCGCGTGCCTCACCGTCCATGTCCAGCCTCTGCATGATGATGGCGAGCTCCACTTCGCTGGGCATGTACCCCAGCGAGCGCATGGCCATGCCCAGCTCCTGCTTGGAGATGAAACCGTTCCCGTCTCGGTCCAACACACGAAAGGCCTCGCGGATCTCTGACAAACACAAACAGGATGTTAATCTCCGGCCGTGGCGCCGTTCACTTATTGTGAAAAATACTGTTAACTATTCCGGTCTACGCCAACTTCCTGCGTTCGCTGACTTGACTATTTGTTTAGAATTTACCTGGCCACTCCCAGCCGGGTTTAGGACCCTCGTCCCGCATGCTTGCCCTCCCGTCCTCGCCCTCTCTTATCTTGTCCCGTCACAGGAATTTCATTTTCCTCATTTTTCACTTCATCGTTTTAGGTTTGTACTGACAATTCGTACAAGACGCCGAGTCGAAACTCCTTCCGGTACGCGAGCACAATGTGACGCTCACAAAAGAATCCGCCATTCGGTTCTACCTCGCCGGAGATCCTAATCAGGAGATAAGTCAAGAAGCGCGGACCCCAGACCGTTGAGCAAAACCGTCCGAGATGTCGAGCCATCGATCGAGCAGTACATTCATCGGCTGGCCGTCGACGCAGAGGACAACAGGCGCTCCATCGAACCGCCGACTACAAACCCGACATCGTGTTGGGCGGCCACCCGCCTCCGGTAGCCGAATCCGAAAGACGACTCCCGGGGCCCGTAAGACTGACGCTATCACAACTCCGTTCGGGTCGACGTCACGAGCTCAACAACTATCAGCATCGACTCGGCGACAACATCGTCGATCGTGTGACGTCGCCCCCTCCACGATCCGCGTCATCTCTTCAACTCTGACGGCGGAACACTTGTGGAGCTTTCTGGACCTTGACTAACGGAATAACGACCTTCGTACTTGCCTACAACAACAGGTTTGCACTGCAATGATTTCGTCTTTGTTTACAGCTGGCGTTGTTGTCCTTCGTCGAATTCTTTTCTCACTCCCCTCCAGACGGTTTGTTCTGTCCGACTGATACACCCTGATCCTCAATAAATATTTTAAAGTACTAAGAAACCACAGCGGCAGCTTGCAAATTCCACTGTGACACAGTACAACTGTTCCAGATCGTCCTTTCTGCTTGACCGAACGAAAAAGCGAATACTATTCTTGTCAGTACAGAAGACGTCCAAATGAACGATGAGACGTTCGTTGGGACATTCAAAGGTGAATTCGGGGTCAGAAGTGGCCATTTTGACTATCATTGATCTGTAATTGCACTTTCCCGACTGAAGGAGCCGGAAGAGCTGGTGGCCAGGACGTGGGGGGATCCGAAAGGATCCTGCCTGCTCTGGACCACGTTTGCGTGGCGTGCAAGTCCTCAATAGTGGGTAGTGCGGTGCCGACAATCAGTTCGGCGGTTTTGATTGTCCGTTGTGGCGGCCCCAAACCAGACTCCGATGGAGGTACACAGTACTGATCGGATGACCGCTGTGTAGAACTGTCTCAGCAGCTCTCGCGACAGGCCGTGCTTCCTCAAAAGCCACAGGAAGTCCATCATTTGCTGGGCTTTTTTGAGGATGGACTTGATGTTCGTCTCCCACTTCAGGCCCTCTGAGACTGCAATTCCAAAGAATAAAATGCGACACGTCGGTCTGGTAGGTTTGATGTCAAACTTTCAAACATTTTCAATTGTTTTTATACATGTTTTTGCGAAGATTTGTACTGTACTACAGTTCTATCGAGGTTCCACCGTGCGCCACCTGGGTCAGCGAGAAGCAAGCAAGAAAAAGAGAAAAAAGAAGATAAAAGAAGGAAAGAGAGAGATTTATTTGGATGGAGCCGGTGAGGCGCTTGATGAGTTCTTCCCTAATGTAATGTTGCGCTAAGGCGCGTGTGCACGCGTGATTGATGAAGGGCCTCGAGGACGGCGGGGCGGCGAACGGTGAGCGCACTCGGAATGATTAACAAACCCCCAACTCGGAGGATCCTTGAAGAACCTTCGAGCAGCCCTCCGGCGGATTCCGACCGGGAACCTTCGCGGGGGCGTCAGCCGATCGGCCGGCGACGCCGCAGCCCGTCTGGAGCCGGAAACGCCGACGTCCTTGGGCCGACCTCCGGCCTGAGGTGGGCGGATTAAACGGCGGCCGTCCGTATTCGCGGCACGAGCGCGCGCCCGGACAAAGGAACAAAAGAAAGGTGTCGGGATTAACCGCTTCCTGTTTTTGGGAATGCGAGGCTTCAGTTCACTTTGATTTCAGCCTCAGCAAATATAAACGTGTCCAATATTTGTTATCCCTGATATTCATATATTCATTCTTGTTCTGTTCATTATCTTTAGCGCTCTTAAACTGTTGCGCTGCGTTGTGAATCATTCACTCATTCTCTACTTTAATCAATTTATGTTTTTATGTTTTTTGTTTTTTTTTTTGCCTAAAGAGTCCACTAAAAATCCCTTTGTAGTACTTTGAGTGTAGGAAATGCGCAAATAATTCTTAATCGGGCAGCTGATAAAAATCTTGACAGTACAGCGAAAAATTCCCAAAATAAATCAGATACGTAAGAGTTAAAAATCTATCATAGAGTGAGAGTGCATAAACGTAACTGCGCTACGGAAACGGATGACTGTATGAATATCTTGAGGGGGGTTGGGGGGGAGAACTCAATATCTTCAGTGTATAACAAAAGGAAGGAGGGAGGAGGAGGGAGGAGAGAACTGTATTACCTTGCTGCCAATGAACTCTTTCCCGTCGAAACCGTTACTCGCAAGAACGCCATATCAAGCGTGTGACTCACTTGACTTGACACGATCGTTGTATTCTGCCTTTACTGCAGCCCGTTAAAGTTCTTGGTCCTTTCTGAGGGTTTCTCCCTTCCGCCGGTAAAACGCATGCTCTATTGTGTTCAGGTCTAGTGATCGACTTTGGCCTGTCTACGACCGATCAAGTCTTTCGTTGTGTTGTTGCACGATGAAGCTTCCCGTGATTAGTTTGGAGGCATTTTTCTCGAAACTTCCAAAAAAAAGACCGTTTTGTAGACTTCAGAATTCACTCCCGCGCTACCGCCACGAGTTCCGCCAATAAAGACGCGTGATCACCTTCTGGAAGCGGCCATGGGAGCCCAAACCGTGACCTGACCACCACCAAAGATTCAAAGATGAGACGTTGTATGTTTTTGGAACGTGAGCAAATAATTTCCGCGTTTGTAAAATCGCTCCGATCGATTTTCCCCTCTTCTCTCAGATTCGAAAGGGTTTGCTTTTCTCCCGTTGACGGGTCTCCGGTCTTAAAGTTTGCTTAGCAACAAATGCAATTTTCAAACTAGTTGCTACGATAAGATGTGATTATCAATCGGTTCGATGACGACGTCGCTCAGCATTCACCAACAAAAAAAACCATCATAAAATCACAACTGATCGTTTGTTTGGAACAACGAGAACGGCACTCGTCCAGCGTGATGTTACATCAACAAATGTTGCACTTTGTTGTCACTTCTTGCTTCATTTGGATAAAACACACATTTGCTGTCTCACTATCAGCGCTGGGTGTGGGTGTGTGTGTGTGTGTGTGTGTGTGTTGCTAATTTCACGGCAAGCGACCCCACAATCAATTCGATCAATAACATTTGACGGTGCCAAATGTTAGAGGCGCCGGCGCGCAAAAGTCAACAAGCTCGACAGAATAAATGTTCGCAAAAAAGAAGAAAAAGGAGGGACAAGGAAAAGGAGACAAAGAAGAAGAAATAGGACAAGAAGGAGAGAAGAAGAAATAGGAGACGAAAAAGAAGAAATAAGAGGAGGAAAAGAAGAAGGAGGAGGAGTATAGGAGAAAGAGGAGGAGAAGAAGAGGAAGAAGTAATGATTAGGAGAAGGAGGAGGAGAACAAGGAGAAGGAAAAGGAGAAAATAGGAGGAGGAAAAGAAGGAGGAGAAGGAGAAGAAATAGGAGACAAAAAAGAAGAGAAAATAGCAGGAGAAGAAGAAGGGAAAGAAGAAGGAGGAGAAAGAGGAGGAGAAGAAGGAGAAGGAAAAGGAGAAGAAGAAATAGACGAAAAAGAGAAAATAGGAGGAAAAGAAGGAGGAGAAGGAGAAGAAAAAGAAGTAATGAGAAGGATGAGAAGGAGAAGAAATAGGAGACAAAAAAGAAGAGAAAATAGCAGAAGTGGAGGAGAAGAAATAGGAGACAAAAAAGAAGAGAAAATAGGAGAAGGAGAAGAAATAGGAGAAGGAAAAGAAGAAGGAGAAAGAATAGGAGAAAGAGGAGAAGAAGAAGGAGATGGAAAAGGAGAAAGAGAAGAAGAAATAGACAAAAAAGAGAAAATAGGAGGAAAAGAAGAAGGAGGAGAAGGACAATAGGAAAAAGAGGAGAAGGAGAAGAAATAGGAGACAAAAAAGAAGAGAAAATAGCAGGAGAAGGAGAAGAAGAGGAGAAAGAGGAGGAGGAGAAGAAGAAATAGGAGACAAAAAAGAAGAGAAAATAGGAGAAGAAGAAGAAATAGAAGGAGAAGGAAAAGAAGGAGGAGAAAGAATAGGAGAAAGAGGAGGAGAAGAAGGAGAAGGAAAAGGAGAAGAAGAAATAGACGAAAAAGAGAAAATAGGAGGAAAAGAAGAAGGAGGAGAAGGAGAATAGGAAAAAGAGGAGGAGGAGGAGAAGAAAAGGAAGTAATGAGGAGAAGAAGGAGAAGAAATAGGAGACAAAAAGAAGAGAAAATAGCAGAAGGAGAAGAAGAAATAGGAGAAGAGGAGAAAGAGGAGGAGGAGAAGAAGAAATAGGAGACAAAAAAGAAGAGACAATAGAAGAAGGAGAAGAAGAAATAGGAGAAGGAAAAGAAGGAGGAGAAAGAATAGGAGAAAGAGGAGAAGAAGAAGGAAAAGGAGAAGAAGAAGAAAGACAAAAAAGAGAAAATAGGAGGAAAAGAAGTAGGAGGAGGAAAAGAAGGAGAAGGAGAATAGGAAAAAGAGGAGGAGGAGGAGAAGAAAAAGAAGTAATGAGAAGGAGAAGAAGGAGATGGAGACAGAAGAAGAAATAGGAGACAAAAAAGAAGAGAAAATAGAAGGAGAAGAAGAAATAGGAGGAGAAGGAGAAAAGGAGAAAGAGGAGAGAGAATAGGAGAAAGAGGAGGAGGAGAAGAAGTAATGAGAAGGAGAAGAAGAAATGGGAGACGAAAAAGAAGAGAAAATAGCAGGACAAGAAGAAGAAATAGGAGGAGAAGGAAAAGGAGAAGAAAAAGAAGAAATAGGAGAAGGAGAAGAGGAAGGATGAGAATAGGAGAAAGAAGGAGAAGAAGGAGAGGGAGAAGTAGAATGAGCAAAAAGAAGAAAAAGAGGAAAAACAGGAAGAAGAAAAAGGAGGAGAAGAAGACGACGAAATCGGAAGAGATGGAGAAGGAGAAGAAGAAGAAGAAATGAACGCTGACCTGCGAGCTCTTCGGCGGAGATGCTGGTGAGCTTGAAAGTTTCCGTGCCTTCGGCCAGCGAGCCGCTCAGGTAGTTGTCGGGATAGAGCAGGCCCGCGCGCACGTGATGAAAGGGCATCTTCCCCCCCGCGCGCGCTCACATCGGCCGCCGACTCCAAAGAAGTTGCCGTCCGGGCGCTCATAAAGGACATCGGGAGACACGCAATCATATTCATACTCAAATTCCAAAGTCAGAACTTTTGCCGCGCGTCACGTCAAAGTTTGAGGCGCTCGCTCGCAACACGGACGACGCGTCATCATCGAAGAGCGAACGAACGATTCGTCCGTCGCGACACCGATCGAATAGCGGATCGGTTGCCGGGATCGGGATCAGAATCGTCTTCATTTTGCCAAAACACACCAGGAATTTGTCTCACCGGGTTGTGAGGATAAGCGGCTCGGAAAACGGATGGACGGAGCTGCTCTACTGCTGTGACAACTGACACGTCAGATGTGCTAAAAGGAGCTGCCAGAACTTCCTAAAGTTCTGTCCCGGTTGACGGAGGGGGGGCTCCGGGTTGAAAAACTGTGGGTGGCGGGCCGTCTTCAGGGTGATCGCGGTCCTCGATGTCCCCGGCAGGTTCTCTTCGGTGGTTCCGAATAGGGGCGACGGGGTCTGTCGGAAAGTCGATTCCCAGAATCCGTCCCGGTCTTGAAATTGTAGACCAGGGTTCTACGGCCACCGGCGGCGTCCTCCGGAGTGAGTGAGGGTTCGCCCCGTGATGATGATGATGATGATGGGGTGGTGTGTTGGGCGCCCCCAATGTGTCGCGAATCTTACAACAGGTGCAGATGCACATAAAGCCGTGGGGGTGGGGGTGGGGGGGGGGTTCTCGTTGCCGCTTACCTGCAGTGTGCGCGGAGCCGACGGGACCCGTCGAGCCGGTCGCCCCGCAGGGCGTGCTCGTCTCCGGCTGGCGTCCTTTTAAAAGGAAAAAAAAAAAAAAAAAAAAAAAAAAAAAAACCCACTCGGGTCCGTTTGTCGAAGACACGCCGCGACCGCTCGTCCGTCAGTCAGTCGAAAGGATCCGCATTCTCGGTTCCGCACGCGGTCCAAACTGGGAACGCCGATGAGAGAGGGAAGAAGGGAAGGAGGGAAAGGGTGGGGGGTGGGGGGGGGGCCAGACTCCCCGTGCGGTTATCGCGTCTTTCCCGCCAACACAGCGAAGGCTCGCATCCGTGCGTGCGCGAGTGCAACATGCAGACCTGAACGCGTTCCTGCCGACGGTGGCGACAATAACGTGTGCGCGCTGTACATATTTAATATATGCATGAATACATATAGATATACTGCATTCTGGGGTCTACTTGTATGTACACTGGCTGCAGAGTGGACCCCGCATGCTTGGTTTTGTGCTGGGGAGGGTTGCTAACCCCCATTTTTGTGCAAAACGCTTATTGGAAGTATTTTCCCACTTTTTCAAAAAAATTGGGGGGTGGGGGGGGTGGAAAAATATGAAATGGCAATGGTTATCATTAGGATTAGGGTTCCATCCATCCATGCACTCATTCTTTCACTCACTCATCCATCCACCCCATCATTGAGTCATCATTCATCCATCCATCCCTCCATCTATCCACCCACTCATTCACTCACCCATCCAGCCATCCCTCCATCGATCTATCCATCCGTCCTCATTCACTCACTCACTCACCCATCCATCCACCCACCCATTCACTCATCTATCTATCTACCTCATTCATCCATCCATCCATGCACTCATTCTTTCACTCACTCATCTATCCATCCATCCATCCATCCATCCATCCATCCATCCATCCATCCACCCAATCATTGAGTCATCATCCATCCATCCATCTATCCACCCACTCATTCACTCACTCACTCACTCACTCACTCATCCATCCACCCACCCATTCACTCATCTATCTATCTACTCATTCATCCATCCATCCATCCAACCCCCCATCCACCCAATCATTGAGTCATCCATCCAGTCATCCCTTCATCGATCTGTCCATCCATCCATCTATCTATCCACCCACCCATTCACTCATCTATCCATTCACTCATCCATCTATCTATCCACTCATTCACTCATCCAACCACCCACCCACTCACTCACTCACTCATCCATCCACCTCAAAACTGGCAAACGCGAGGCCGCTGACGCAAACGGCACCGACGACCACGATGGGTCATCCATCGCCTCTAAAACTCCCCAAAAACCGGCCATGTGTTGCACTTTATCATTGCCGTTATTGTCCCAAAATGCAAAGAAATCATTCGAAAAGAGAAAAGACGGTCAAACTCTGGCGACCAATCAACAGCCGCTGCGCTGTCACGTCAACGACAAGAACAACAGGGACATAAACGTCGTCCGCTTGCAGCTCTTCTAATATTAGTCATGTGCACTCGCGCTCAAGAGTTGCGTCGTAAAACACACAAAATGGCGCCAAGCCGGAGGTAAAAGTTGCGGCTGGTCCTGCGAGCTTTGAGTCTGCAGAGTCTCATGAATAATGCAACACACCACCTTCGTTCCGCCTTCTCAGTGTGTGTGCGGCGAGCAAGGAGAACATCAGGACACTGCAACAGACCGCTAACTACCGGAGATGTCCGCCGAGCCCCCACCCCCCCCCCCCAAAAAAAAAAAAAAGAAAGCCACTTGCATGTCTTGGGGGCGCCCATCGCGGTCAACGCGTCAGTCCAGCGGGGATTCAGTTTGGTAACGGCTCTACTCGAACGAAAAGAGGAAGTGGTTCATCCGCCACAGGAACGTGCATGCAAATCAGGAACTGCGGTACAGCGGGACCCCCCCCCCAACTCCGAAAACTCTTCTCAACGTTTACGAATCGCAGGCCGAAAGAAAATATCGCCGCCCGATGGGCGAGTGTTTCGTTCGTCCACTTTGCGGCGGGCGTTGTGGTCAGTTTGACTACTTTCGGGATTTTTGCTACCGCGACGTGGGTCCGAGGCAAGAGAAACGAGTAGATCAACGTGGACTTGGAGAAGACCATTTGTGGAAAGTCTCTCCGTGGGGTTGCGGATCGAAGTTTTTCCCCCCCGGAATGACATTTTAGCTGGGGGTGGGAGATTGATGGGCTCGGATCCTCACACAAAACCCCTTTGGATGCGCCACCAAACCCCTCCCCCACCTTGGGAAAATCAGCTGTGATACCGGGCCGGAAAATGCGGGTATGCTTTCAAAGTATCTGCTACTCATTGGATCGGAACCTGTCTCCAGCAGGACTAGAACTGAGATTACATTCCTCTCCTATACCGTCGGTTCTGTCGTCATCCTCGGACCCGCATTGTTCTTTTGTCGTAAAGTTAGCCGCTGTTACGGGAGTTAGGCCCGAGAAGGGACACGGATTGCCCAAAAATAGCATTTAAGAAACAAAAGCGTACGAGGACGCGGGTATCTTCGTGCCGTCCGCCGGCCCCTAACGACGTTAGCCGTGCCCACTTGAGCAATTTCGTTCCCGCTGCCGTGCGAACGCTCGACCGAGACGAAGGAAGCGCTAAGCGGTTAGCGTGCGCGCTCATCCCTCAACTTCCTGACGCGTACGAATCCGCCTCCTGCTCGCAGCGGCAACGGCGGCTTCATGATTTAATCAAGTTTTGGCACGTTTAAAAAGCTTCACTGAAGAACTTTTGCATTTTTTATGGATTTCGGGACAGCTCGGAGTTCGTCGTCGTCCCCGCCCGCAAAACGCTCGCACAAATGCTTCAGTTATGACATTTACTGCATCACGGTTTGGCTTCCTGCCCGCCTTAATGTGGTTAAAGCGGTTGTCACCCTGCGGCTATTTTCTTCACCCCCTCGCCTCCTCCTCATCCTCATGATGTGTGCTTGATGAGCGTATGTAGAAAAAAAAATAAAATCGCGTGACGTTCCCCTCCAGGACTCTAGGTGGCGGTAGAGTACATTACAACACTTTTACAGCCTTTTGTGTTTGCTTTTGTTTCCAACAGAGCAGAATGATTTATTGTCAATCATTTGCTGTCCTGCTTATCCTCACTATGGTCGCGGGCGTGCTAGAGCTTATCCCAGCTAATATCGGGGGGCCAGATTTGGTCGTCAGCCAATTGGGGGTGGGGGGGGCATTAAATCTTCAAACCACCGACCATATGTTTCCGTTATTTTTTAAAGAAATATGAAAATATATATCACTATTGGAGGGAACACGATGGAGCGACTGGTTAGAGCGTTGGGCTCACAGTTCTGAGGACCCGAGTTCAATCCCACACCCGTCCCTGCGTGGGTTTCCTCCCTGGTTCCAAAAACATGCAACATGAATTGGACACCCTAAATTGCCCATAGGTGTGACTCTGAGTGCGGCCGTTTGTCTCGATGTGCCCTACGACTAACTGGCGACCGGTTCAGGTTGTGCCCCACCTCCTGCCCGCTGACGGCCGGGATAGGCTCCGGCACTCCTGCGACCCTTGTGAGGATAAGCGACTCAGAAAATGGATGAATGGATAAATGTTTATTTTTGTAATCTAGATCAGAACAGTTTTTATGACCAATTTATGCATAAATTAAAGAACTTCCGTGTCCTCATACATTTTCCTCTGCCTGCCTGTAAAAGTATTCGTTGCGTTTTATGCTTTGGAGCGGTAATAACATTTAGTTACCATGGAAACGGGGGCCACAGAATACTTTTGCCCCTTGGGAATATTGGAAAAGTTTTCATTGCATCCAAACTTGCCAGGTTGCGTGCTTGACGCTGACACTGTTGACATAGTCGCGAGTGAGCCGAGGTGGGTCGCGCGCTTCTTATTTCCAAATCTGTTGCCGTAGACGAATGGCTTGACAGGAAAAGAACAAAAAGTATTGTACCAAAAACAGGAAGTTCCTGACACCACAGACTTGTATGTCGTATTCCTAAAATTACGCCGGTTTCTCCGTACGCGATGATGGAATCCTGCCACGACGCCCACCACGTCGACGCGTGTTGCCACTCCCAACATGGCCACCGGATATCAACGCGTCGCTACATTCAAAATGGCCGGGTTAGCGTCGGTCAGTCCCCGCTAACGCGGCGCCACGGAGTCGGTGAGCGAAACTATTTTTCAACGGTCCGTTACGTCCGATCAATTGAGGTCCCGGCGAATTACACGTTTAATTAAAAAAAAAAAAAACAGAAAGCGACGCAAGCAGAAACTTCCGGAAAAAAATAAAAATAAAAAAAGAAAGCCGTAAGTGAATTTAAACGATCTGAGATCAAAGCGGCGAACGCAGAGCTAATGAGTTTTAATTAAAAGTAGATTTCGCTCCGGCGATAAGACAAATCAACGCCGCTCGCTAGCTAACGGGATTACCGTCCGCGGCGTCTCTTTCTGATCGCGCTTATCCTCACTCGGGCTCGCTCGAGGCGTCGTTGCATCGCTTCCGAGTTGAAAAGTTCGCCGGGTAAACAATTTGCGGCAAAACGCTCGTCATATTTAGCATGAACTTTTGTTTTCCCGTGTTTTTTTTTTTTTTTTGCGTGATGAGTTTTTCTCGTGAATATTTATTTTGGACTACTACCCGACGGCGACCCCTGCGCACCAGTCCGGTCCACAAATACTTCAATGTACGTACACATCAGTCTCCATGGCAACAGATAAGACACAGGAAAAAGGGGCTGATTGCACAAGGAGATGACGTCATCGTCCATCACGGCGATGAAATGTTTGTCATCGTCGTTCCTTGCAGCTCCGCCTACCCTCCCCCGATTCTCCCGACCTCCAGTTCTCCTTCCTTCCCACCGTGACGCCTCCTGACTTTGCCCTCCTCCCTCCCAAGTTCCTGACTCCTCCGGCCTCGTCGAACCCTTTTCCCCGCCGTCGCTCGTCATGCCCGCGTACGTTTTCCGCCACAAAAATCAAAACGGGCCGGCGCCGCGCCGCCCAAGGACAGCCACGGACGCGCGGAGGTGAAAACCTGCTGAGCCGTCGCGAGTCCTGGAAAATGAAATTACGTTGAAAGTCAACCCAAGGGCGACGCCGACGCAAACGTTCTGATGTCATTCCGCGTCGACTGCGACGCACGAGGCCAAGTGTGCGTTTGTTTGTGCGCGTTTTTGTTGTCTTTGTTCACCTCCTTTCGCCACGCGTGGTCCAGCTGTGTGACGGGAATATGAATGCGACCCGTTGCCATGGCAACACGGGAGCTTTATGAGTCACGGCAGCAGCAACGGAACCTTTTTCCTCTTCTCCATCTTTTCCTTCTTTGCAACATCTGCGCAGGTCAAGAAGAAAGGACATCACTTTTTTTTTTTTGCACATCATCTTCATGTCCATAAGCCCCCCCCCCCTCAGTTTCCAGCACTGTCTGCCCCCCCCCCCCCCCGAGATGCGAGAAAAGGAGGTCACACATCACTGCAACGTCACAAGTTGACTTTTCATTTACCGAGCGGGCGGCGGACGAAACCATCTGAAAGCGCGGGTGGGCTCGGCTCAGGCGGAGCAGTTTAGCCGGGTTCGATTCCGGGCCGAAGCCTTCTGCTTGTCGAATCGAAATTTCGGGCACAATGGGCAGTCCGTGTTGGTATAAAAATTCAACCAGCCATCTTCTTTGCCGCTTATCCTCACGAGGGCCGCGGGGGGTGCTGGAGCCTATCCCAGCTGTCAACGTGTACACCCCAAACTGGTCGCCAGCCAATCATTGAGACTAACAGCCGCACCCACAATAACACCTATGGGCAGTTTAGAGTGTCCAATTAATATTGCACGGTTTTTTTTTGGAATGTGGGAGGAAACCGGACAAAACCCACGCAGGCAGGGGGGGAGAACATGCAAACTCCACACAGGATCCTCAGAACCGTGATTCCAATGCTTTGATGTAGATGAACTACAATATGAAAAGAATGAGCTGGCTGCTCATTGGTCATTCGCTGAATATTCAGAAGTGAACGCCAGCACGCTTCAATCGTTCCGTTTCCCATTTCGTCTGCAATGAAATAAATAAAAAAAAAAAAAACAATGACCTGCCTTGCCACTGTTCGCTGGAACTGTTTGGAAGCACTCGACAGGTTGTCAAGGATTGGAAGCGCCGCAGGTCCACTTTCAAAACTTGATCAAACCGCAAAAAAAAAAAAAAAAAAAAAAAAAAAACACATTCACCCACAACCTTGAGCGGCTAACGGGTTAGCCACTTAATGGACCTTTCCAACCTGTCAATCACGCGTACAATAATAGCCAATCAGATAGCCGGCATTATCTTAACACCACGTCTTGACACGCCCCTCTCGCCAAGTTGTCCCTACAAGCAATGCTGGTTGCCAGTAGCGGGCGCTTGGAAAAGTTCATGTTATGTCATGAAAACGGTCCTCAGATGCGTGCAATTCTGATGAGAGATAATTCATTTTCCAAAAGCCCAAAACCCAGTTGACGAAGTGTCTACGATGGTTTAAGGCTCGCGGAAGGGCGCATGCTCAACTAAATGTGGACAATATCAACAAACACAATTGTGTACTGTTCGAGGGTAAGTGAGAGAGAAGTATCTTCTCGGAGTTTGATTGAATTATTAATTATCAGTGCTTTATACATTGCAGGAGAACAACTTTCACTTTGTTAGCGTATCACTGACCTGCTGAACGAAGTGAGTCACGTTTTATGCCGAATAGTTGGATAAATTATACGTAAATGCGCCATGTCACGCAAGAAAAATGTCTATTTGCGTATTTGTATCACATCGGACTTTTAAGACGGAGCACTGGGTTCCATTACGAGCCAAGTCAAATGAATACACCGACTCATTTCTAAAGACTACAATGATATTACTCGTGATCTTTCCAAGTAAAAAGTACTCACCCTGCTTTACACGTGCAGTACGATTCCACTATTTGATCCTGTCGGATTTCCATATGAAGTTTGTGAGGCGTCAAATTTCTTTGTTTTTTTTTTTTGCATCGATTGCCAACGTTTTGCCGTGACTCTCCGTCCATCATCTTACTTCCGTGTACATATCCTCACGTGGAATACTTGTGACCTCTCTGTACAACTCTCTTGGACAAGTCTGACGCATTTGGCAAATTCATCTGGAATACCCGATAAACTTCAAACACGTTCTGTTCGGTCGCCATTTTGGAAGCTTCTGGGACGTGGCTAAGGGGGCGGAGCTAAAGATCGCCACCTGGAAAGTTCCATTACCTAATTGACTTCATCCTGACGCCGAACCTTTTGTAAGGACTCTCCAGGTTGTCAAGGATCCCCGGTACAGTTTCAAACCTCGAACAGGAACAAAAGGAACTGAAAAAAAACCCCCCACATTCACGCTCAAGCTAGCGCAGCTACCAGGCTAGCCACTTAATTGTCAGACGACTCTCCACTCTCCCACTTTTAAAGTCACAGATACTAGTGTAGAACATGAGGACGGCGACACCGAGTGGACAAAACCAATCACTGCACCTCACACACCTTTTGTACTACCCGTGAAGATTTCAAATGTATCAGAATACTGCGTATGTTACTACTTTACGGCGTGTAACCCTTCCGCTACACAACGATTGCACTTTGAAGCCATTTTACATTTTGTTGTTCTCCGGCTGATCCCGGGTCGGGTCGCGGGGGGGAAGCCCGAAGCCTCCCTCTCGTCGTCCGGCTCCTCCGGCGGGATCCTGATCCCGGATTTTTTTTGTCATCTCTACACCCAAAGCTAATAAAAACCACAAAAAGGAAAAATGATTTTTCATACGCAACGGCAGAGATGTGGCGGCACTCAGTCAGCTCTATTGAAATGACGTGTACAGTAGAAAATCATTGAAAGCAAATATTTTGCAGTATCAAATTAAAAAACAAAAAAAAAAACACTTGTAACACTTGGATGCGGCAAACAAAAGGCCTTCGTGGTGATGAAGTAAAACACAGAAATAAATAAGACTCGAACAACGGACAAAAAAATAAAACACGACGAGGCGGAGTCAAAAGCCGTGGAGGCGGAGGCGTCGCGTCAATAAACCCTAACCCTAACCGTCAGTTAAATAGAATATGACGGCAGAGCCCAAAAAAAAAAAAAAAAAAAAAGAAAAATCACTGGTGAGGAACCACGACAGACCGACCCGAGTGAATCCGAGAGTAGGACACGAGTCGGAGTGGAGAAACGGGTCGGCTGTGTTCCGCGAAAGCAAATCAAAATGCAAAACCGTGAACGGGACCGAAACCCCCAAAAAGTCCTTTAGTGTTCTGTTCCAAAAGGTGACGTCAGTCAGGAGATCTTCTTCCTCCTCCTTAGACCTCCTCAAAGTAGGCCATCTGCGACACGAAGGCCGAGTTTCTCTGGGCGGGACAAAATGGAGGAAATCCACAATCAGCAACGTTGCCCGCACCGCCAGAACCACCAAAACCCCCCAACGGGAAAACAGTGCTACCAATTTCCAGCCTATAAGCCGCAACTTTTTCCACACGCTTTCAACCTTGCGGCTTATGCGGTGATGCGGCTAATTTGTGCGTTTTTTCTAAGGGCCGCAAAGGGGCACTCGAGTGGAAAAGGTAAGAGTGACGCCGGTGGAATAAATGTGCCAAGGAAATGACTTTTACCGGTATGTTGTTGTTGTTTTTTTTTTAACCAGCCCTGTTAGCGCTGCGCTAGCCTGTTGCTGCTGTGTTACTGCAGTGTCTCAGTGATTTTTACCAGTATGTTTTTTTTTTTTTTAACTGGCCCTGTTAGGGCCGTGCTGGCGTTAGCGTCTTGCTGCCGCGTCTCATTGATTTAGGCGTTTTTTGTTTTTTTTTTACCTGCTCTGTTAGCGGTGTCCTACCGTGTCGCTACTGTGTAGCTGCCGCGGCTGTTTTTTGTTTTGTTTTTAACAGCCCAGTTCGTGCTACCATGTTAAGCTAAGCTAAGGTAAGGTCTTAAAACTTTGAAAACTCTTTCTGGGTACCGTCTTTTTTTGTAAATATCTCATGTTTCAATGTGGGCACTTGCGGCTTATACACAAGTGCGACTTATGTATGTACCAAATGGTATTTCCTTTACAAATGTACTGGGTGAGGTTTATAATCCGGTGCGCTCTGTAGGCCGGAAATTTCGGTATTCAAAATAATAAGGTTCTACTACATCTATACTTTTCTACTTAAACAGTGACGACGATGCGTGTGCAGACCGTTCGGATCCTTACGTTGCTGTGAGGGATGTAAAGCGGTTCTGGGACGTAAGTTCTGGCGTCGTGGAGAGCGTACATCCCGGACGCCTGCTGATGCGGAAGCTGAGAAAGATGCGGATGCTGCTGCTGCTCCTCCAGTTTCAGAGACTCGATCTCGGACTTGAGCTCCTTGAGCTGGTCCTGCAGATGTTTGCTCTTCTCCATGTACTCCAGCCTATCCGGGACCAAACACACGCGCAAAATTACACACGTGACAAAGACCAACGAAGAAGAGCGAGTGCGTGTATGCGCCGCGACCTCTCGCGCTCAATCTCCATGGAGAGCCTCTTCATGTCCGAGTCTTTAAAATCGAGACGCGGCGGCGACGTCGTTTCGTAGGCGGCGCTGGGCGCCGGGGGGGCGGCGGGCGCGGAGGCCGGCGCCGGAACGGGGGGAGGAGCCGAATAGGCCGCAATCAGCTGGACCGCAAAAGCGGAGACGGAAACCGATGGATGAGCGAGCTATTCATTCGCCGATCACGGGTCGAGCGGCTGATTCACGCGCGTACCGGGTAGGTGGTCTTGGTGATCTCCAAGAGTTTCTGCTTGGCCCTCCTCTCGGCATCCTTGGCCTCGGTCAGGTCCTGCTTCAGGTGGTCCGCTTCCTTCAGCCTGGAATCACAAAGTTGTCGAGGAAGAGGAGGAAGGTGAAGGCGCAAGCACGCGGCGGAAGGGGCGGGACCTTCTTTCCGACTGCTCCACCAGCTTGACGGCAAGCTGCTCGGCCTCCCTCATCTTCTGCTCCATGAGCCTCTTCTCCTCTTTGGTCTTCATGGCGTTGACCTCTAACCTCTGTCGTTCCTGCTCCGCCTCGGCCGCCTTGTGAGCCAGCAGCTTGGCCTCCTCCTCCGCGATCTGGGCCTTCTCCGCCAGGAGGTCCGCCGTCTCCTCCGAGCGCAGCTGCCGCGTCACCGACTCGATCAATTCCTGGACTTTTTTCGTCTGCATTTCGAGACGCGAGGCCCGATTCGGCCGCCGCGTCGGCAAAGTCCAATCGAGCCCACTTCGTGTTTCTCGCTCAATGGATTGGTTGCTTTCGTTTATCAAAATAATTGTGCATTCATCGAATTATCAAGTAGATTAATTCAACGATCAATTAGCTGCGCCTGCAGTTTAAAGGTCAACTGGTAGCCATATTTACATTATAAAATAGATATTGTTACGAAAACTTCATATAATGTTATTCACTTCAATGTTAATGGGGGGGGCGAATGAGCGTTGCGGAAGTCTCACTCGACGTCACAGTGGCGGCCATGTTGCCTGCGACGTCATTAGCAGACGTCACGCTGCGACAGTCGCCATTGAAATTGCGTAGCGGGGCCTGACGAACATGCCCCTCCTCTTTCCGAAGAAGAGAACATCTCACAATCGAGTGAAGCGACCGGGGCAATATTAACCCATCGTTTCGAGCCATGTTTCGATGATATGCTGATCACTTCTAACTAACAACAGACTCCTCGAAGGCTTGTAACTTTTTTTGTTAAATTAAAAACATACTAAAAAAATTATGCTTTAACGTGTCAGTTGACCTTTAAAGCAGTGGTTTACAAACTGGGGGGGGGGGCACAAATACTTTTCATTAAGTTACAAGCGGCAGATGGAGTTCATTTCAACTGAAATGATGTTCAATGAAACGTGGAATGAAATTAACTTAAAATTAGCAGGTTGTTTAAATGCTCGCCGAACTTGCCGGCGTAATATCTCGACTGCAAAAGTGATTTCGTGAAACAAAGTTGACCCGTAAGAGGTCACGGTGTGTTTTCGATCCATTTCAAAATTTCCCCCAAAACCTTCGGGGGAGTACCAAGTGCTCGTAAACGCAGCTCACCAGCGCCTCGTTGGCGAGGCGCGCCTCATCCTGCAGCTGGAAAAGCCTCCGCTCCATCTCCTCTTTAGCTCGCTCTGCCTCCTCTCGCATCTGCTTCTCGCGCGCCAGGATCTGCCGCTCCATCTTTCGGATTCAAAAAATAAAAAATCAAAATTCCGTCAGCACGGCGGCGAGCGCGTTCCATTTTGGCGGCGGCCTTCTTCCTCGACCTTCTTCCGGGCCTTCTCCTCTTTGGCCTGGGCCTTCATCTGCTGCACCTCGATGGAGTCCACCTTCCTCCGCCGCATGAACAGGTCGTGGTTGCCGATGCACAGCTGCAGGATCTGAAGACGGCGGCGCGCGACGTCAGTGGGCGCCGACGCCGGACGCCGGTCCACTCACCAGCTTGTTGACGCGCAGCTGAGACGAGTAGAACTTGAAGACGTCTTTCTTCTTGTCCAGAGGCTTGATCGTGAACTGCAACGGGAAAGGTCGGCGCCGTCACGGGGGAGAAGAACGGTGCTGGAACAAGGAGGTGAGAAGACTCTTTCTTGCCTCTTTCTCGCTGTACGAGATGTTGCGGATGCCGCTCCAGGGGAAAGACTTGTTGGGCGTCAGCTTGCTGCTGGGGCTGTAGATGTGAAGACCCTGCGCGTCCACGCCCAGCAGCAAGTCCGTGTCCCGTTTGTTTTGCTGCCGCCACACCCGGAAAACACTTCGGCTTTACGAGGGGGCCACGAGACAACGGCGGCGGCGGTCGCCGGCACTCACGGTGATGTCAAAGTAGCTGACGCCGTACATCTCCAGGTCCTGGGCTATCTTCAGGTACTCCATCTCTGCTTCGTCCCTGCGGGAACCGTACGAACACGCGGAATGAATGAATGATTGCTATAAGCCGCCACTTTTTTCACTCGCTTTCAACCCTGCGGTTTATGCGGCGATCCGGCTACTTTGTGCATTTTTTTTCTAACGGCCGCAAGGGGGGGCACTCAAGTGGAAAAGGTAAGAGTGAGACCGGTGGAATGTATGTGCCGAGGAAGTGAGTTTTACCGGTCCGGCCCCGTTAGCGCTGCGCTAGCCAGTTACTGCTGTGTCTTAGTGATTTTTTACCGGTATGTTTTTTTTTTTTTTAACCCACCCTGTTAGCGCGGTGCTAGCATTAGCACAGCAGCGCTAGCGTTAAACTTTCTGTGTGCCATCTTTCTTTGTAAATATAGTTCCCAGCGTGTTGCTGCCGTGTCCTAGTGATTTTTACCAGTATGTTTTTTTTTTTTTAACCGGCCCTGTTAGCAAGGCGTTAGGGTTATTTAACCGCGACTTTTTTCCCCACACACTTTCAACCCTGCAGTTTATGCAGTGATCCGGCCAATTTGTGCATTTTTTCTAACGGCCGCATGGAGGGCACTCGAGCGGAAACGGTAAGAGTGAGACCGGTGGAATACATGTGCCAAGGAAGTGACTTTTACTGTCAGCGCAGTGCTAGGGTTAAACTCTCCGTGTGCCATCTTTCTTTGTAAATATCTCGCGTTTCAATGTGGGCACTTGCATCTTATGCACGGTGTGGCTTATGTATGTACCAAATGGTATTTCCTTTACAAATGTACTGGGTGAGGCTAATATAATATAATCTATAATATATATAATACATATGTATTACAGATTATATTACTACTTGCTACTCTATTGTATATTGCTACTATATTGCTATAATAATAATATAGCAACCAAATAGCATCAATGTCGACTTGATGTCGCTTGCTCAGTGTGAACGGGTCCCGCGTCGCAGCGCAAATGGCCTCGTCGACATTTTGCGTACACGGAGCCCAAGCGCAGACGACCGAAGATGGCGTCATTTAAGATAGTCTCGAAAACTGATTGGTAACGGGGAATTTCAATTTGTGTTTTCGCTCCAAAAGTCTTTTCGCGGTCCCGAAAAGGGTCCGGCGCGCACACCCACCTGGCGATGCCCCTGTGCTCGGCGTACCAGGCTGTGATCTTCTCCTCCCACATGTCAGCCGTCATCTGGTACTGCATCAGCACCTGACCTCGATATGGAGGTAAAAAAAAAAAAAAAAAAAGAAAAATGACTTTTACAACGAAAGCAAAGACAATTCCGCTCATTGGACTTGCGACACCGGCCCATAACGACAAAACTTAAGTGAGGAGAATCGATAAGTTGCTGTCGCGGAGAACATGAACTGATTTATACGCAGCGAACCGTCAAGGGTTATGAGATTGATCGACAATTGATAAAAAAGTTTCTCATTATTTTTCCCAATTGTTGCGCACAGAAAACATGAAAAAAAACCTCACATTTGCAATGCGTAATCTAAAAATGACACCAAACCGGAAGTGGCGCGGGCATCCGGGATGATGACTTAAGAGGCTGACAACGGCGGACTTGGACAATCCTTACAAAACAACGGCTCTTAAAACCTGTAAAAATTGTTGCAGATTAATTTCATAATTTATAATAAGCGGCTGAAATGAGTTTCCTCCGCGGGGTGTCCGGGCTCTCCCTCGGAGAACGGGGTGAGAAGCAGAGGAGCCAGATGAGGTGGCTGGGGCATCTGATTCCGACGCCTCCCTAATGAGGTGTTCCGGGCATGTCCCACCGGAAAGAGTCCCACTGGAGAGACCGTGGCTCTCGGCTGGCCCGGGAACGCCTCGGAAGAGCCGGAAGAAGTGGCTGGGGAACGGGAAGTCCGGGTATCCCCGCTGGAGCTACTTCCCCTGCGAAGCGCTAGAAAATGGATGGGTGGATTTATAATTTTCTCCTTCTGTCACGTACCGTTTTGGGCAGAAGTTCGTCCTGCGCCAGGAAGCCCGGCTTGTGGAAGTTGGGGTCATAGTCGCCGTACTGACCCGAGGACAGAAAGTCGGTGTCATGTATGTACGGTTACCGAGGCGACGTCACGTCGGGGCTTGAGCGCGCTTACTTTGGCTTGGACGGCGTACGAGGCCAGAAGAACGGAAGCTTCCGGGGAGCAGAAAATCTCCTCATCCAAGATCTGTTTTTTCACCTACACAAAAGAATGAAAGAAGGTCAGAACTATGCAAACACCGGTCACTCACATTTGAAGTGTGGTCAGTCATGCCCGCAGATGTCAGGTTGCCAGTGTGTGTTGTTTGTCATTATGAGTGTACCCCTTTAAGAGCGGAGGGGAGTGGTGTCAGATAAACTAGGGAGTAGAACTTCGGAGCAGCAGGCCGTCTGCTTCCGTGTTTAAAAAAAAAAAAGGCTTTGGTTCACTGCGCCGGATCGGTTTTGATGTGCACTGAGAGTGCGCGACAAGTGCGCAGTGGCGCAGCTTAGAGGGAACATTGGTCAAGACTACACAAAATAAGCGACGTCTTTCAATATCTTTGTACCGTAATTCCCGGCCTGCACGACGCACCTGGTTATAAGCCTCACCCAGTACATTTGGTACAAGTCCCCACATTGAAACACGAGATATTTACAAAGACGGTACAGAGAGTTTAACGCTAGCGCCGCCACGCTAACGCTAACGCCGCATTAACAGTGCCGGTTTAAAAAAAAATTAAATTAAATACCGGTAAAAATCACTGAGACACGGCAGTAACACGCTAGCGCAGCGCTAACAGGGCCGGAGCAGGTAAAAGTCACTTCCTCGGGACATATACTCCACCGGTCTCACGCTTACGTTTTCCGCTCGAGTGTCCCCCTTGCGGCCGTTAGGGAAAAAAAAAATGCAAAAATTAGCCGCATCGCCGCATAAACCGCAGGGTTGAAAGCGTGTGAAAAAAGTCGCGGTTGATAAACCGCAAATTAGGGTATTTCTACGCGTAAAAATTTTTTTAAACGTGTGATTTTTTTCATGCTCGACTGTGCAGATTTGCAAATCACAGAACTAATTGAAGCAAAAAACCTGCAAGAAGAAGAGGTGCTGCGTGATTTCTTGGACGAGTTCGTCTTCCACTTTCTCTGGGAAGAACTTGGCCAGGAAGTGAAATGTGATCGGCGAGTCTTTCGGAACCTCCTGGTCCAAGACCTGACGGGGATCATTTCGTGGAAATAAAATGGAAGCACAAAGAGAGTCCATCTTTTTTTCCCCACCGCAACTTACTCGTTTATCAGGTTTTAGCCAGGCATACGTGTCCTTGACCGTGTAGCGCAGGCCAAAGAACCAGGTCTCCCTCAAGCCCACTGTGCGGCACACCAGGTCAAACAAGTCTTTGCCCTTCCACTTGACCTGAACGACAACAACAAAGTGATGAGAACTGGTCGTGATCTGGTGACAAGACTTCATAATAATGACAAAATGCTGCAAAATCTGGTGAGAAGACGACGTTTGTGGGGTTTTCTTGTTGGTCGGTGGCGGGGGATGAATGTTATGCTATGCTAGCATAAATGAGCGGTTAGAAAGCAAAGATCGCCGGATGAAAATGTCACTTTGGTCCGATATTGAATTGTGAGTAAAAATTTGGACTCGCAGCCTAATTTAGTCGCCCAGCCCTGGTCCCGCTGGGTCGTGACGGGGCTTTTCCACACTTAACTTTTTTAGCTACCAACTTTCTTTCGGAAAAATGTGACAAGGAGGCAGTGCACAGCGACCGAATCACCTCCATGGATGTCAGATTGTCTTCCAAAATGGAGCATGTGTTGGACAACAAATCCCCTTGACTTCACTTGGCAAGAAAGACGAAAGGTGTAAAGTCGTACCTCGCAGCTAAACTCCATCTCAGCATCCATGGTGGTGACTTTGACCTTGAAGGTCTTTGGTTGTTTCTTCTTCAAGCCTAAAATTGACATTTTGCCGCGATGTCGCCAGGCAGACCTGCGGGGAAGCAAAAGAACATTTTCAATATTTTTCGCCCACCCTACGAACACGGTCCCCCCCCCCCCCAGTCCAATCACTTCGCTAAAAATCCACATGATGGTTACAGAACTACGTCGAAACCCTTTTAATGATGAGCAGGCCCATTTACCAGGGAAGAATCTTCAACGTTTGCGTCGCTCGACGAGGTTCGGGAGACTTTCTGTTGTGTTTGGCGGCTCGACGCCGAGCTAAGCTTCAAACTATCGCACGAAATACGCACAAACCAGTCCGCAACTTTTCGCAAGACTCCATGACTAATCCCAAACGTGATGCGACTCCGAGTCTGGCTGACTTTTTTCCAGAAAAAGCGTGTAAAACTGCTTGTTAGCACGTAGCTAAAAGTTGAGGACAAGCCACAAGATTGTTTTGACTCAGGGAGAGATGCGCCCCCTACAGGTCGTAACGTCCACTGCGGGGGCAGGCTGCAGCCACTGATCTAAAAAAAAAAAAAAAAAAAAAAGTCTTGATGTATGGAAGTAGATTAGTGCCACCGGGTTATGAATTTGAAATTCAATAATTCGCAACTTCCATAGTTAGCGCGTACACGTCGATTGGTTGAAGCCGGTTGACCGCCATCTTGGTACTCCCAAAACGTGTGGAGGACACGGTTTTCCTTTCAGGTTGGATTATGGCGGTTGTTCTCAGTAAAGCTTGGCATGTAGAATTAAAACCGGTCGTGTGAGCTTGACATTTTTCAGTTCTGGTTCTGGCAACATGAAGGATTTTTAATTGGATTTGATAAGCCAAAAGAAGGCTGAGTGCAAAGGAAAGAGAAAGAACACTGTGGCTAGCAAGAAACCTTGCATATTACCTCGGACCCGATTTCCCTGACATGTTAAGTTTTCCCAAAATACGCTATGAACCACTATCATCATAACATCAGCAAAAAACTAAGCATTATTTTTTTTTGTCACAAAAACATTACATTTGAAGTCAATCAGTTGGATATATTTTTGGAAATATGGCAAAATACATGCTAAACTCATCGTTCGTTTGTTGTCCCTGCGGCGTCCTATTTCAGACGGAAAATTTCAACTTGTTTCCTCGCGTTTGGAAATCAAATTCAATTTGCAGAGTTGTGTATTATGAAATTCATCAGAAATTTCACAGAAAAACTGTTTTCTTGCTTATCCACTAATGAAGTTTGGGAAAATATTGACACGGCCTACAGCCGTAAGCAAAACTTTGTTCAAGTGAATTAAGCTCATCAGAAAAATAAAACAAAACCTTTATAAACAAACTTTAACAGTGTCAAAGTAAATTTTTCTAACTTACCTGTGGAATGTTTTCTCACAGCCACGAAACCGGCGGTTAACGCACAGGTCGGCGTGGTTGTTTTGGGAGGATCAAGATGGCGGATGGATCAGTTTTGGTGGCCACGTCGCTGCCCACTGGAACATTTTGGATGCTGTCATGCTTGATTGTTAAAACGTTGTTTTTTTATGTATATGTTTACCTTGTGAGTGCAAAAAAATCTTTTTGCCCATGATTTATGAGACAGGGTGTAGTCCTTATTATGCCGACAGCCTCTGATGGCTCCGGTTCAACCCGGTTAAAAAAATGATATAATACATCCAAAGAAAACCCAGGACAACCTGAATTGGTGGGAATGACATTTATTCCAGATCAGTTTCTTTAAGCGACACACTCATTAGGCAAATACCGCTAAAGTGTATACGACTGGTCAAGCCCGACTGGACCACTGCAGTGTTTTAGAGCTTCTGAAAGACGTACACACATCCAGGGATGTATCCCGTCTCGTCCTCGGTCACCCCGAGCTGCCACTCGGTCACGTGGGTCACGTCGACGCGGCGCCACAGTCCTTGGTCCTCCATTCGTTCCATCTCGCCCTCCATGGCCGCCTTGTAGCCGAGGTTCAGACCGTCACACTTGCCGGTCATGCAGACGAGGCCTCCTGTGCGGTCACAAGTCCGGCCGAGGTGTGAACACGACGGCCCGTAGCATGAAACGCGACGACGGCGTGAAACGGCACCCTCACCCGGCTTGGCAGCCCGACACAGCTCTCGGATCACGTCCGCCGGAAGGTGACTCGCACTCAGCGCGCCGGTTATAACCACAATGTCAAATTGATCTGCGGGGCGAAACGATCGCCAATGAATGACTTCATTACTGCAGTCTCTCTGTCCCTGTTCATTATGGGTATGGGCAGGTTTTGATACCGCCGACCGTATTGGGCCGATACGACCTTAATTCACTCTATCTGGTACTCGTGAAGAGTGCTGTCCTGGCCGTGCCGGTCCCCGATGCGGCAGGCACCTGCTGCAATCAACGGAGGCTCACAACTCCGCCTCGTCTCTATTAATCACGTCCCTGTTGTATAGAACCACACATACGATCTGGCCTTTGCCAGATCGTTGCCTCATGCCTCGTTCCCCCACTCTCATAATCCCGTTCCTGATCTCTCGTGTACCGACCCCTGCCTGCCCACTGACCTGCCTCCTACGCCTGACGTCCTTGCTACTGCTGCTCCCGTTGACTTCCCACCTCATCCCACCTCATCCCCTGGACTGAATAAATACGTTTCCCGAACTGCCTCTAACGTCTCCCGAGTCGCGCATTTGGGTCCGACCCCGCGTTCTGATCGTGACAGGCTTCTGATACCGGCCACAGATACTAGCAGCCCTCTTGGGTTCCGACGGAAAGGAAACGACAAGTGGCTGACAGAACAGTGAAAAAAAGAACCATTCGCCTTTACCCAGCAAATTTAAACTTAAACTTAAATTGGTTAAACTTAAACTACAAATTCTGATGCGAAGAATACCTTAGTTTCATAGCGATACACTACTGACAAAACCTGGATAAAGTTTATCACATTCTTGATTACGTTTCAGCCAGAGCACCTGAATTGAAATGGGGGCCAGTATACAGTACTTTGTGTTCCTCAACTGCGGCCAATAAACCTCATTCAGATTCAGATTCTGATTCTGATTCTGATATGCTCACTTTTCATATATTTATTTTAGGTCTGCCTATTGTGGCAGAATCAAGTCTTTCAAAGCAAGTCTCGCGCCAGCTGATTCCAGACTTAGGACACTTCGTTGTTGAAGCTTCGGAATTGGACTTGTTTCCAATTCTTGTTCGATCTACAGCCTCAGCTGTTCAACAGTCCGGGGTCTCTGTTGTCACATTTTATGACAGGTCTAGTCTTTTCTCCCCAATCATGGCATCCACCTGTTCACCTGTGGGATGTCCCAAACACGTGTTTGATGAGCATCCCTCGACTTCTTCAGTCTTTTTTTTGCCACCTCTCCCAGCGGAACGTGTTGCAGCCATAATATTCAAAGTTAATCGTTATTTAATAAAGAAGAAAGTTTATCGGTTTGAACATTAAACATGTCTAGCGTTGACTCGTGTACCCGACTTGTTGACAGATATGAACCACGTCGGCGGCGAAAGTGCGTACCTGACGCGAAGGGAAGCGGCTGGTCTCCGAGCACAGCCATCTTGAGCTCCCTGTACAGTCCGCTGTGTCGGGCATGTTCGAGCATCCCCGGGCTGCAGTCCACGCCCACAAAGTTCTGGAATCCCTCCCGCTTCATCTGCGCCACACACATGCTCGTCGTTGAGTCCGTTCGCAAACAAGCGAGGATCTCGCTCGTTCCCCAAAAATGCCGGCGCCCACCATCTTGGCGACCATGCCCGTGCCGCAGGCCACGTCCAACACCGCCGCCGCTCGCCGGTCGCCGCTGAAAAGGGCGGAGACTCGTTGCGCCGCCATCGCGGGTGCCCGGAACTCGATCAGTTCGATATCCTGGTGAACGGACGCCGCAAAACGCTGATTAGTGACCCGATGTCCCGAGCGGGACCAAGCCCGAAAATGTGAGGAGAATAACAATGTATCAGATAGATCATGTCATTGGTACTGTAACTTTAAAATAAAGATTTTCATCAGGTATAATTTATGTCGGCAATTTTGAATGTTCCCCATCGCTGACACTTTGCTAGTCACATGAGCGGATGTGACGTGTCATGTGCTTGTTTACGTTCCTACACAGTTATCGTCAGCGCTGATTTCTCGTATTTTATATGATCAGGAAGACGGAGGATTACGTCTACACAGATTTGAACTTGTGGCCGTCAATAATGTTGAATATTCGGATGGTTCTTCGGACGGGAATGACGCCGACGCGCAGGACATAAGCCTGTAAACAAAGTCCTCCAGAGCCCGGAGGGTTGGGTGGCGGAGCTCGATGGTCAGACTCTACGACATTCCCGTCCGAAGAACCATCCGAATATTCAACATTATTGACGGCCACAGGTTCAAATCTGTGTAGATGTATTCCTCCGTCTTCCCGATCAACTGATACTTTTGTTTCTTCACCAGATGAGGGTAAATCTGAGAAATCAGCGCTGACAGTAACTGCGTAGGAACGTAAACAAGCACATGACACGTCACATCCGCTCATGTGACCCACAAAATGTCAGCGACCGGGAACGTTCAAAATTGCCGATATAAATGATACCTGATGAAAATCTTTATTTTAAAGTTACGGTACCAATGACATGACCTATCTGATGCGTTGTTCTTTTCAATAAGTGGACTTCCCCTTTCAGTCCGAACAGCGACTGTGGCGCAAACATCCAGCCTGAAACACTCGAGTTCCCATTGCACATTCTTTTTGCAACATTTAAAAAAACGAAAAAAAAAAAAATGATTTGGTGAATGAATTCAAAAAGTGCACAGGAGACCCCCAATGTCCCCTTCACGATTTGTCAAAAATATCCCTCGTTAAGCACGCAGGAACGAGACTAAAACGTACAAATGCTGAAGTTTTGCGAACAAACCCAGCTAAAAGCGATCCGCCCCGATGTGTACAGTGAGGGGGGGGGACGTGCCTGCAAACCTTTATATATATAAAAAAAGAATAAAATGAAAAAAACATCTCGTCTCCACATTTCCAAGAAGATGCTGGATGACGGCCCAGAATATATCACTCCACGTGCTAGGGTGGAACCAATGCATAAGATCCGGTTCTGCGTTTGATGACCTTCTCGTAGGTTTCGGCCCATCGGTTGTAAAACTGGATCGTGTCCGTCGGCGTGCCGTCCGTTCGCATGGACAGGATGGCTTCTTTTGCCATTTCAAACGTGCGCGCCTCCGCGTCCGACATGCTGCGCGTGCTCGTCTGTCGAGCAGACGACAAGGCAGAAAGAAAAGAAGAAAAAGATCAATTTACATCAACTCGAGGACGTAAATATGAACAAAACGCACGTGACGCAAACGGAACGAATGAAACAATTTGTCCAATTAGCAGCTTGTCCTCAAACTGCATACATATGTGAGACGTCGCTGCAGACAAAAAAAAAAGGAAAAAGTACAACAACGAAGTAATATTTATAAACTGTTGCTTTTACATAGTCGTCGATTAAAAATAATAATAATTCGTTTGCCTTCCAGAGTAAAACGGAGCGATGTCAATATTCCAGTGGATTCACCCCCCCCCACCCCCCGGGTAAAACTGTACTTACAGTACAATGCGTGCAGGGCAAGTGTGAGGAGGTGTGGTCTGCAGAGCCTGTACTTGCCCCGGGGGGGGGGGGGGGGGGGGCAAAGGCGGTCGCCTGGGCCTCATCTGCTGGAGGACCGCCCTGCAAGCCGGCGCCCTCCTCCCGAGGGGAGAAACACACACATCGTTCCAATCAAATCGTCAAATATTTAATTACGCCCGTTGACGTCAATGTCTCGAAAAGAACACAAAAAAAAAAATCATAAAATCAAACGCTGGCAATTAAGTCACCTTTGCGCATCTCGAGTCGGCGAGCTGGTTTCGGTCCCCGGCATCAGGAGCACACCCGAGCCCTCGGGCGGGCGCACTCGTTCGCAAAAGGCAGACAAGCGGGGAGGGGGGGGGGGGACGTCAAGCCCGAGCCGCTTATCCTCACAAGTGCCCGAGCTGCCCATCTCCGCCGAGACCCTCAACTGGTTGCCACTCGATGGCGGGCCACGTGAAAAATACCGTTCGGTCCATAAAACATGTTTGAGCTCGCAGGCTCGAAACCGAGTACGCATCAAATTAATGTCAGCTGAGCGGACGTCCTGACGCTGATGGTAGAACCTGAGGCACGCAAAGGGGCGTGGCGGGGGGGGGGCGAGTGCCTGCAGTGCGCCTTCTGCATTGAATATGAGACGCCAATCATGCGATCAAAGCAGTGATGAAGGTGGAAACCGAGACGGAAAAATGCAGACTTCACGTCTCGCACTCACAGAAAACAAACAGCATAAACAAGTCCAAAATAGCGTTATTACCCCCCCCCCCTCAAAAAAAAATCCCCAGGAATACTTCAGTATTTATTAATTTAGTTTGAAATACTGTACTCCCTGTGTTTTTTTTTTAACGATTCTGATGTTTACTAAAAATGAAAAGGATTTTATGGGACAGATCGACAGAGGTCTATTTTTTACAGTTGAACGGACCCGTCCTTGTTTGTCTACCATTCATATCTCATATATTTATGCTTTGAATTCCCGCTGCGTGCATGACTTCTGGAAGCACATATTTTGCTTCACGGGCGCATGGAGCGCTTGCACCGGGTCCGCGACGGGCTTCCGAACTCTCCAGAGATCAAACAAGTGTTTTCCCCTCTCCGTTCGCAACACTTGAACGGATCACTTGAACTGCTGGGAAAAAAAACAAAAAAACAAAAACAAAGTTTGGAAGTGCTTCTCATCCCTGCACCGGAAGGACGCCATTTCTTTTAGCGCTAAACGGAGACGGCTTGTTCTATATCGCGTCTTCATTGCATGGAAAAATGTATGTTTTATTGCTCCACAGCTCTTGCAAATGTGCTTTTTTTTCTCTCTCGGAATGTTCCCGTTTTCCTTTCTCATCATCGGCATGAACCCAATCCCCACAAAAAAAAAAAAAAAAGCACCGCTGGATCACCCGAATTGTGTGCACAGTATTCCTTTCTTCTCCCACGAAGGTGATATTTTGATATTTATATTGATGTTTTATTTTATTTTATTTTATTTTATTCCGACAGCACGGAGAGAAAAAGAATCCTTGAATGGTGACTTTCCCGAACATGGAGCGCCAACCTGTACAAACTACCCCAAAGAGATTAAAAAAAATCCTTATAACATACCGAAGCAAATTATATGTCAAAATAATGGAGGGGAAAAACCACAAAGTTTTTCAATGATTTTTATTGTAGATCTCTATCATGATAATATCTGACGTTAATGTGTAATTCTCAAAGTGACTGTGTTCAGAATTGTATTCATGTGTAACTTTCATCTGTGAAACAGAATCCGTATGATTTGTGATGTACGGCAGTATCCTAAAAGTATCCACAGAATCCGTCTGAAGTACGGCTAAACCATACAAGTCGACAGGAATGTTTTGCGTTGAGCTTTTCCGAGCTCCACCGCGGCGGCTCGCACGATTTCGACGGTTCGGCGCGGACACATTCAATATGGCGCAGCAGCCGACGTCTCTCGGCAGCCGCTAGAGGGCGCGTCGACTTCGACTGAACTTTTGCGGACGAGCGGCGGAAGTCGAAGCGTCCGCGTGCAGTGACCGTTGGACTGGAAGAATCCCGACCGCGTTTTCAGCGACCGCATCGGACCCTTTGACTTTCCCTCGTTGTCTTTCTTGTCAAGGTAAAACGCCAAACCACAAAAGTGTGGATTTGGTCCACAAGCATCGAACCTTTGTTGTTCGGTGTTCTGCGTGGACCTGAAAAGAACGCGTTCTGGTCTGGTTCAGGCGCGCGCTCACCATGTCGTCGGCGGAGAAGCGCACGATCGCGATGGCCAAAGACGCCGTCCGGTCCGTCCACGTTTGCAGTTCTCTGTCGGACCAGATCCGCTTCTACGACGGATGGGCCCAAACCTACGAGCAGGTTATCGCCCAACCCCGAGACTCGAACTCGTCACCGCGACACCGCTTCGTGTGCAGCTTAGGAATGCCTTTCATAATTGGAATATCATGATACATTTTTTGAAAGATTCACTTATCGATATGCGTTTATGACATACTTGAGGGCACTCCAAATTCACAAGGGGGGGGGGAGAGACTCATATATCATATATATGATATTCATATTTGACTTTATGCCGCTAACTTTGCAGTCGCTACATAAATTCACACAGAGTGACGTCTAAAAACCGAAGCAGAATTAATTTAGTCACTCGAAGCAGAATTTAATGTGGGTTTTTTGTTTTACTCCATTTTCTGAGCCGCTTGTCCTCACAAGGGTCACGGAGAGTGCCGGAGCCAATCCCAGCTGTCATTGGCCAGGAGGCGGGTTTGCATCCTGAACTGAACTGGTTGCCAGCCAATGGCTGGGCACGACGCTCGACATGGACTGATAGATGGATATAATTGAAGTTATTATTTTGAATGTGTTTTCGAGTACCAGCGAGAGCATCTGCATATTTTATTGTCGTGACGATTTAATAATTATTTGGTATGAATCAACTCTCCTGAATGTTTATTGGTCATGGGAACCTACCTTGGCTTCAGTCGTCCACCAGATGTCACCGCCACAGAAGCCTTGAATCTTTTTTATAGATACATATTTAGAGGGGGGGGGGGCACGGTGGCCTCACCGTTCTGAGGTGCCAAGTTCGATCCCAGACCCGCGTCTGTCGAGTTTGCACGTTCTCCCCGTGCCTGCGTGGGTTTTCTCCGGGTGGGCACTCCGCTTTCCTCCTACATCCCAAAAACACGCAACATTCATCGGACACTCTAAATTGCCCGTAGGTGCGATTACGAGTGCGGCCGTTTGTCTCGATGTGCCCTGCGATCGGCTGCCGAACGGTTCAGGGTGTAACCCACCTCCTGCCTGATGACAGTCGGGATAGGCTCCGGCGCTCCCGCCACCCTCGTGAGGATAAGCGGCGAAGAAAACGGATGAATGGATGGATAGATAGTTAGGAAAGCCTCAGCGCAGCGTGAGGGATCACTTGCCCACCAAAGAAAACGTGAAACTAGTGACAGAAACTGAACTGACAAGAACCGACAAGTACCGAAAGAAACCAGGGAAGTAAACGGGCGCAAATTGACCCGAGCGGGCCAAAACAAAGGCAAAAACGCAGAACCAAGACGCAGCCGAACGCGTTCGTAATCCCGTCCACCCGTGATCGCAAAATCCTGCGCAACAGGCCGCCGGAATGGAAAGGAAAGTTTGAAAATCGGGTTCGGGCCGAGGCCCCGGGTGGCACTAATCGTTTGTTCCGCAGGATGTCGAACTGATTGAGTTCCGTGCCCCCGCCCTGGCGGCGGAACGAGTCTCCGCCCATTTCGGCGGCGACCGGAGAGCGGCGGCGGTGTTGGACGTGGCCTGTGGCACGGGCATGGCGGCCAAGATGGTGGGTTCTAATCGGTCCGTCGGAACGATCGCGCGGACTCAACGTCGAGCTCGCGTGTGGCGCAGATGAAGCGGGAGGGGTTCCAGAACTTCGTGGGCGTGGACTGCAGCGCGGGGATGATGGCGCGCGCCCGGCAAAGCGGGCTGTACCGGGACCTCAAGACGGCCGTGCTCGGAGACCAGCCGCTGCCCGTCCCGTCAGGTACTGCCACCCGTCCGCGCTTCTGCTCCCCGACATCCCTCCCAACGTAATCCATTTGTGATCGCCCCCCCTGCAGGTGAATTTCAATTAGTGGTCATTTCCGGGGGTCTGAGCCCGACCCACGTTCCGGCAAAGGCGATCCGGGAGCTGTGCCGTGCGGCCGCGCAGGGTGAGAATGCCTTTTTCGCGCTTTTGGACGCGTTCAAGTCTCAACCCGACTCGAGGCCGCCGCAGGAGGCCTCGTTTGCATGACCACCAGGAGCAACCCAGCAACGTCGACTACAAGGCGGCGCTGGAGGGCGAGATGAAGCGGATGGAGGATGAGGGACTGTGGCGCCGCGTCGACGTGACCCACGTGGCCGAGTGGGAGCGAGGGGTGACCGAGGACGAGATGGGATACGTCACCGGGTGTGTTTACGTCTTCCGGAAGCTCTGAAAGCGCTCAGTGATGTGCGGTTGGGGTCGTGATCGGCGAGGCGCAGCGGAATCAGAACCCCAAACAGAAGATCGGCCTATATTTCAAATTTGACCTCATTTGAAACAATTAGATTAATTGGGGACTCGAAATTGCCCCGAAGTGCGATTGTGAGCGTGATTGTCGTCTGTCTCCGTGTGCCCCGCGATTGGCCGGCGACCAGTTCAGGGTGCACACCGCCTCCTGCCCAATTACGGCTGGGATTGTCACATGACTTCTGGAGCTCTCAGAACCTCCACTCTTAACGCTGCTACGTGCTTTTTGTGGCACGGTCCATAGCGGACTCCACTGTGGAATTTTAGTTGAGCATTTTTTGGTCAATATGAAAGACTAAATGTCACATACTTTCATTCAATATATTCCACAGTATGTCAAACATCACTAAGAGCCATACATGTGTGATAAACACTGATATTAAAAAAAAACGGGCTAGCATAAACATCGAGCAGTCTGTCGATCGGGGCGCCATCTTGGTACTCCCAAAACGTGGAGAAGACACAATTTACAGGGGGGGGGTTCCCTCAAAAGTTTGGCACGTAGAGTTAAAAGTTGACTGACGGTTGAGTGAGTTTGACATTTTTTCAGTTAAGGTAACATGAAGGATTTTTTTGTTAAGACAAAAAAGGCAAAGTGCAAAGGAAAGTGGCCGATGAGCCATCCAGTCTTTTTTAAAAAAATTTTTTTTTTTTTGTATATTATCGGCAATGCAATGAGGAAACACGAACGTCTCTTGTGTGAAGCCACGGACCAATCGCACGTTGCCTGAGTGGGTGTGGGGCGTAGTCTCTCGAAGCATCGATTTGAACAAGAAATATGAAAATTCAGCTATTTTAGTGAGTACATAATTGAAATATCGGATCGAAACAGAAATCCCATGTAAAGCACGGATCATAGAACTACAATGGAACAAATTTATGTATGCGATATTCACATGCAGTGGAATTCTCTGAACCAGACCACCAGGGGGCAGTGTGGCCCCGCTTCCCTTGCTGAGCCTCACCGCATGTCACTGACTCGCGCAGGTGCACGCACAGGAGAAAACTGTAGTACAGCTTTAAGAGTACTTTACAGTACCACGTCTGGGTTGTGGTGACTGCGACGCAGTGCATGACTAAATGTCTTCGCTATGAACTCGAGTTGTCCCTCATTTTTATGATTATCATTCACGCACTTGACGGGCATGCACGTGACTCACCTTGAGCTGCTGCCAATCCATATAAGTAACGGTCTATAAAGTATACATCTGTGTTGTGCTTTACAGCAGTACTTTTATTAGTACATTTACATAGTGAATGTTCGTGAGAAATGTACTCGTCTCAAATGCCAGGAGGGGGAAAAAATTTGGGCGTTTTCTACTCCAATAATCTTGCAAACCCGATAAAAGGACATTTATGATTATGAAAAAAAAATATGATTGTATGGAACCTGTCGGAAAACACTAATGTCTTCATACCTCCTGGTTTTATAATATTTGTGATTCGTATCACGACTTTGTATACGTTATGTACAGCTTTTGCGACTTTTTCTTTGGTGGCGTGCCAAGAGCTTTTTCTCATCGATTAATATTTGATATTAATATTTTTATGATTATCTGGACTGAACTCCATGTACAGTTTTCCTCCAGAGGTCAAAATATGAAGTACATTAAACCGGCTCCTGATACAAACTGTCTTTACAAAATGAATCCACCCATCCATTTCTTACCCGCTTATCCTCACAAAGGGTCATGGGAGTGCCGGAGCCCATCCCAGCTGCCGGCGGGCGGAAGGCGGGGTCCACCCTGAACCGGTCGCCGGCCACGCAGAGACAAACAGCCGCACTCGTAATCACACCTACGGGCTATTTAGAGTCTCCAATTAATGTTGGAGGTTTTTGGGGATGTGGGAGGAAACCGGAGAAAAGCCACGCCGGGTACGGGGAGAACATGCAAACGTCATCGGGACCTTCGTCACCATCGCGCTTGCCACCTCTCCACTTCCTCCTCATTCACCAATTCCCCAAAATAAGGCATAACAATTCCATCCGCTGCAACCAAACGGCGTCGAGCGAGAGCGTCCCGACGTCCAACAAAGACAGCAGAAGACTTTCTGTCAAACCGGTTTGACCGGACACGGACAAAACTCGTCAGGAATTCAGGGAAGAGCCGCCGGCGTCTCTCATTTCATATATTTTTGCCTTTGTTCCAAAAACTCACGTGGACGCGGTTCAGTCCGGAAAGAATCCAAAGACCTCAGAATTTACTGTACACGTTTACTGCACATGTCTTCCTTCATGTTAGGAGGTTACCGTTTTCAGGTCTTAACTCAATTTCAGTTCCAAAGTTTGGCCCTCTCACTCAACTTCAGAATCCGGCAAGAAAAAAAAAAACAATTCGTTATCAGAGGTCACGAGTTCAAAACGGTCAGATTTTCATTTTAAAATCATAGCGGACATTGCCAAAGATCAATTCAATGCAGCTGGAGACAAAGCGGAGGTGACGGCTCACTTCCTGTCATCTGGGTCAGACTCAGACATGGCAAGAATGAAGAACCGAAACCGAACACAGTTCGTCTGGATCAAAGAGTCCACTTTGAGTCATGCGCGGGTTTAGTGCAGGTTGCGGTCGTTTACAATCAGTACTTCAGCGATGGGAGGTCAAAAAGTGGAGTCAGTCCATGTCAAAGAGGTAGAATTAGTCTTGGGTTTTGTAGTCTACCTATAGAGTTAGTCCAAGTACAAGGCAGGTCTTTGATTTTATAGAGTTAGTCCAAGTACGAGGCAGGTCTTTGATGTTGTAGCGTTAGTCCAAGTCCGAGGCAGGTCTTTGATGTTATCGAGTTAGTCCAAGTACGAGGCAGTTCTTTGATGGATCTTCTTCTTGTAGGCTTTGTGATGTCACTTTCCAAGCACATTTGGTTCTCATTTGGTCTCGTCCAGTTAGGAGTTTCCACATCACATCATTCTTTTCCACATAGGCCTCGAAATCTGCTGCACGTATCCTCCCAGGTGACATCTGTCAAATCTTCTCCGAGGTCTTCCTCTTGCTCTCTCGGTTTCAACCTCACCACCCTTCCACTAATCCAAAATACTCACCGTCTCCCCCGTGGACAGGAATAAAGCATCCGAGTCTTGTCTCCTCAAAAGATATCCAACCCTCGGCTGATGAGCTCATTTCTAACCCTTTCAAAGTTACGCACTTCTAGATAGAACCTCAACGTCTTCCAGCTGTCGTCTGTTCAGTACCACCGCCTGGAAGCTGTGCCTCACCAATGTCTTGTAAACGTTGCCCTTCATCTTGCTTGAGGTCTTTGAAGTATACCAGGTACACCACCTCAAAGAGACAGCTATTCCAGGTCTTTGAAGGTATCTGGTCCGGGTCAGAGGTAGGTCTTTGAAAGGTTGGAGGAGAAGTCCTCATTTCGGCTGCCGTCAGAGTCCAAAGTCTTTATGCGCTCAAGCCGCTCCGGCTTCAGCTGAGACTCGGTAGTAGGCGTCCCGCTTTGCTCTGAGGGTGTAGAGTCTAGTCGCTTCAGCTGAGACTTAGAGGAGAGAGCCGAGGACAGGTCAGAGTTCTGTTCGACCCCGGGCGCGTATCCCCGGGCGGTCCTCCCGGGCGGCTCGGACACGGCGAAGGCCGGCCGGTAGCCGGGAGGCCCGCCGAAAGCCATCCCCGTCGGACTCGTCACCGGGACCCTTCGTAGGGACCCTGTGGATGAGCGGGCCATCAGGTATCGAACGGACGGGCTCTTTTGGGCGGGCTCCGCTTTGAAGGGACACACGGAGCTGATGAACAGCCCCCCTCCGAGGATGAGCAGGAGGGACGCTCCCCAGCCGATGTAGAGGCAGGCGCCAATCTCACGCCGCTGAGCGTCGATGGCGGCGCTGTAGAACTTCCGGACCACGGCCCCGGCAACCCATGAGGTCGGAATCAAACACAACAATCCCGTGAGCACCAGAACCGCCCCCGCCGCTACCGCTACCCTGCCTTTGGACTCGGCCCCCTCCCGGTCCAAGAAGCGGGTGCACTTGCCTCCGACGAAGGCCAGGACGAGGCCCGTAGCGCCGGTCACGGTGGCCAGTACGGTGAGGGTGCGGGCCGCCTGCAGGTCCCCGCTCAGCGCCAACATGGACTCGTAAGGCTTGCACTGGATCTGGCCCGTGCTCTGGACCACGCAGCTCATCCAGATGCCCTCCCATACTGTCTGAGATGTGATGATGGTGCTGCCCACGAACGCCGTCACCCGCCACATGGGCAGCAGGCAGCTGATTATCACGCCGGCCCAGCCCAGCAGGCACAGAACGCTCCCCAGCAGCTGTGTGCCCGTCGACGCCATGGCGAGGTCCGCTTTTGGAGGGGCAGAAATTTGCCAGGCGGTCTGGTGATGCCTATCAGGTGTCACTGGCGGTCAATTCTGTTGTGACAGCACGGAACCTTCTTTGCCCTGGCAAGGATGAAATGAAAAACTGATTGCAAACCGATCAGAGTTTAAGGAAAAAAAGTAGTTCTTGTCGTGCAAAAAGCCCTAAAACTTTCTGCGACCCATCAGGCGGTTCCCTTGCTGCGACCAGATGCCGAAATCTCCTCGAGGTGCTCTGAAAGCGAAGGTTTCGCCTCCGCAGTTAGAATCGCGACGACCCCCGCGGAGCGGCATTCTCGCAGTCGCCTTCTTCTGGTTTTTGCAACTACTCCCTCGCTTATTTGCGCTATTTCTTCCCCAATATCCTGTTTAGTCACATTTTTGTGGGAATGAAAACTTTAGAGGGGGGGGAAAAAAACGAATTATGCCGCTCCACGAATAGCGGACGGCCACAGTCTTTCATTTGCTGACAGCACCAAACCTGGAAGTGTTCGGAAGGTAGAAGGAAGAACCCCTGACCGGCTTGACTCCCCCACCGTGGTGTTACGAGTCCCCTCCTGGTTTCTGTCGGAAAGTTTGTCCCAGTATCACTGGGACGTGTTTATTTGAAAAAAAAAAAAACAAAAACAACAAGAAACCTCTTTTGAGAAATCAAGAAAATGTCACCACGTCCGTTGTCCGACGTCTCTGCCGAGAAAATCGACTACGCCGAAGGTTTCTTTGGTTCTGAACAAAACCGTTTAGTCCGGAACGCACCTCAGATGTGGTCTTCTCGGTTCTTCCGGTTGTTGTTGTTGACAACCCGGGCGCGAGCTGCGTTCTCCTCGGCCTCGGTCGCGCGTCCCTTGAGAGCGTCGAAAGCGAAGACCGGCAGTCGCGGCCGCGCCTCCCCTTTTGGGAGCTCACGTGTGGGGGGGGGGGGGACTCCCACTGCTGACATCATCACTTCCTGTTCCCTCCCACGCACCGTGTGCGAGTGTGTGTTTTATTTCAAAGTATCTTAAGTCTTGGAAAAGAATTCACGTCTCTGGTGAGGCCCTCCCGTTTTTTTTAATGTGGCCCCTTTACAAGATTAAAGGTCGCTTAGTTGAAATGATTTTTTCATTTCATTATTTATTGGTTTAATAACTGCAAATCTACACAGACGTCTAATTGAGCAGTACTTCACTTGATTTATGAGGAAATGCACGAGGTACCGGTTTCATTTGGCTCCGCCCAGTGACCTGGAGGACAAACTGCAGCATTTACAGTTCATTTATTTCACTGCTTACACTTGACTAACACTCCATCCGTCCATTTTCTTAGCCACTTATCCTCACAAGGGTCGGGGGAGTGGTGGCGCCTATTCCAGCTATCAACGGGCAGGAGCCGGGGGACACCCTGAACTGGTCGCCAGCCAATCTCAGGGCACATGGAGACAAACAGCTCCACTCACAATGATTGTAACCCATCCATCCATCCATTTTCTTTGCCGCTTATCCTCACGAGGGTCACGGGAGCCTATCCCAGCTGTGGACGGGCAGGAGCCGGGGGACACTCTGAACTGGTCGCCAGCCAATCGCAGGGCACATAGAGGCACTCACAATCCCACCTACGGGCAATTTAGAGTGTCCAATTAACGTTGCATGTTTTTGGGATGCGGGAGGAAACCGGGAGCATCCGAAGAAAACCCACCCAGGTACGGGGAGAACATGCAAACTCCACGCAGGCGGATCCGGGATTGAACCCGGGACCTCAGAACGGTGACGAACGTTAGGCGCTGTGAAGGTGCTGATGAAGCGATGACGCATGGAGGACACAATTCAGGAGCTAAACTTTATGCAGTACAAAATGGCCGACTGACGATAGCAAACGGGGGCACTCCGACGTACCCGTAGAGCGTATCGGCAGGGATCTTCCTCGGCCTCCGAGATCAGACTGCTGCTCTCCCTCTTGTCTTTTGTCCGTGTGCCGAAAACAATTTGGTGCTACAATTCTGATCAAATGTAGGAAAAACCGCGACCCGAAACCGCAAAAGTCGACAAGTCGAGTGAGCGTGTGTGACGCGCGCAAGACGCCGCACACGTCAGCACGTGTACACCGAGGACACGAGTGCGCCGCCGATGACCAGCAACGCCCCCGAGGCCCAGCCCACGTAGATGGCGGCGCCCAGCTCCCCGCGCCGCTCCTCCGACGGCAGCGGGTCGAAGAATCCCACGACGATGGCGTGGGCCGACAAGCTGACGGGCGCCAGGCAAAGGACGCCGGCCGCCACGAAGGCCACGCCCGCCGACAGGCCCACGTTGTTCTTGGTGGGCCAATCGTGGCGCAGGAAGGACGTGCAGCGGGTGCCCAGCACGCTCAGGCCCAGCGCCAACACGCCCACGCCCAGCGACACGCACACCTGGGGGACAGTTACGGATTTTTCAGGGACATTGCCATTCTCACGAGTCACATGATCTACGCGGGCGTATGTGACGTGTACCGTGCTGTTCCAAACGCTGGATTACATGGGACACGATGTCCAGCGCTGATATCTCGGGTTTATCCTCATCAGATGAAGAAAAAGCAGTATCGGTTGATCGGGAAGACGGAGGAATACTTTCGTACAGATTCGAACCTGTGGCTGGAATTCATGTTGAATATTCGGATGGTTCTTCTTTAGCTGAGCTTCGATGGTGGCGGAGGCCTTTAGCCTAGCTTGGGCGTCCAGGGCTAACGAAGCGGGTGGAGGCCATTAGCCCCGTACGCTGAAGCTTGGCTAAAGGCCTCCGCCGCCACCGAAGGCGGGCCACTCGCTATGGCGGCGGCTGCGAGGCAGCTTCAAGTTGGTGGAGGCCGTTAGCCACGGATGCCGAAGCTAGGCTAAAGACCTCCGCCACCTGAAAGGTCGGCTCGCGGCCCGACGCCGACCTCGCTTGTCAGACTCCGCGTCATTCCGCCCGAAGAACCAATCCGAATATTCAACATGAATTCCAGCTACGGGTTCGAATCTGTACAGAAGTATTCCTACGTCTTCCCAATCAAACGATACCGCTATTTCTTCATCAGATGAGGATAAATCTGAGAAATCAGCGCTGGGGATTATGGCGTCCCATGTATTTAAGCCTTTGTTGCGCCACGGTACACGTCACATCCACGCATATGGGTCATGTGACTCGCGAAAATGGCAGCGCCCCTGAAAATTTGTCAATAAAAATCTATATTACACGACCTATTGGATACACTGTTCATGCTAACCACTTGATTTCCCCTACAAGCTAAAATCTCAAGGGTATAAAGAATGTGGAGTACATAGTCAAGAAGTTGTTCTTTGAGCATCTGGACCACATCCTTAATGTTACCAAGTTGAAGGTTCATGTACTAGTATGATCCTCATCCTCACTCGTGGGACACTTCAGCAGAGTCCTCGGACAGGTTAGGTTGCCAATCAGGCTAACATGTGCGCTAGTTGACATATGTATGTAGCATCTAGCAGGTCACTAGCGCTAATAGCATGCGAATGTGAACTCGAGCAGCTGTCCTACAACGATTAAATTTTCGTCCAGAGAACGAACGGGAGGTCTTGTGGAACATTCACTTACAGATTTAGAGGGACTGGGGTTACTAGCGCACTGGACTGTCTGACTTTTGAAGACACAAAGTGCTCTAGATAGACCGTGGACGTGGAAAGGTTTTTTTTTTCTTTTTTTTTCGCAAATACACACCAGCGCCCTGGAGGCCTGCAGGTCCCGAGGCAGCGCCAGGACCGAGTCGTAAGCCTTGCACTGCGCGTGGCCCGTGCTCTGGATCACGCAGTTCATCCACAGGCCCTCCCAGAACACCTGCGCAGTCACGATGTCGCCGCCCGTGAAGGCAGACACCTTCCAGGCGGGCAGGCCGCAGATCAGGCCGGTGCCCAGCAAGCCCAGCAGGCCCAGGATCACGCCCCCCGTCTGCATCTGGGTCAACATCTTCTGGGGACAGCTCGAGTCGCCCGGAGCCAAACTCTCCGGGGCTCCGACGCCTGAACGCAAACAAACCGAGAGAGGGACTCGCTCCGGTCCGGGGAAAACTTTCACCGTTGCATTTCTCGCTCGACCGGATTCCCCACACGAGGGGGAGGAGCGAGAAGTGCGGACCAAATAAACCTGAGCTGGGACGAAAACCGTCTCCGAGCACAAAGTGGAAGGACGACTGCAAACAAAACACAGGCGTGACGAACTAAATGAATCGAGGACTCAAACGCGGACTTACCGAGTCCTCAAACCAGCTCCTAATTGATTGGTCGTGCAGCCAATTGAATTTAATTTCAAAGTCCTCTTCCCAATTTCGTCGGACGCCCATCAGAAGCAGGAAGCGGTCACTCAACTTGTTGCTTTGGTCGGAGAACCAGCACCAAACATTTTCAAAAACTCACCGAGTGGCCGTCCGGGCTCGAAGGCCAAGGGCAGCTTTTGCCCGACTTGACGTCCTCCGAGGCAAGTGAAGGAGCTTGCCGAGGATAATCCTGTTTTGGACTTTTGGTACAGTTTTGAAATAAAGCATTAAATAAACCCATAATGTTTAATTGCATTATTCTTTTGAATGTGTTTTAAGAGTATCAGGGATTACATCTGCATATGAATGAACAAAACTCTTGAGCATACAGACCACCAACAGCACCATTTTTTTTTTTTTTGCAGTCATGGGGACCTGCCAAGGCCTCGTCGTCCACCAGGTGTCACCACCAGTTTCTGGGCCCGTCAAAGCAGTCCTACGTTCCGGGTCAGGTTTTAGGCTTTGTTACTTTGGTTATTGTGTAGTTATGGGTCAGTGAAGTACTGAAGCTTTGACAAATTGTGCAGAAAAGATGGGAAGACTCAAGACTTCGAGCGATGGCAACATTTAGGAGACAACATAAGCCATAGCAAGCTCAAGACCAAGTCTGAAGCCCTGGCAGGTTCCCCATGAAAGGTTAGGAAAGTCTGGTCATTCGTACCCCAAAAAAATAGTCAGGACAAAAATAGTCTGATACTCAACGAAATTCAAATACTTCCTACTTTGCAAAATGTGTCATTCAGAATTCTCTTTAAAAAAAAAAAAAAAAAAAATTGAGTCAGTCCAACAGGAACCTGATGCAAGACTCAAATTTTGAAAATTGGACCACAGCGGATAAGGATTTTCCTACCTGAGCAGTTCCACTAACGTGCTGCAGATTAAAATTCAGTTAAACAGTAATTGGGTGTTTTTAAAAAGATAAGACAGAAGATGTGGCTAAGATTGAAAAGATGATTTTTATTCAATTAAAAAAATAATCCAGGTACAGAAAAGCTCCTCTAAAAAAAAAAAAAAAAAAAAAAGCCAACAGGCCAAGTCCAGAGTAAAGTCGTCTCGGCGGTCAAACGTAAGCGCCCCCGGCGGAAGCAGAACGCGACGCAGAGTACTTGACGGCGTAGCGGCCCTCCTTGCGGGCGGCGCACCCGCAGCAGATCAGCGCCCCCCCGATCAGCAGCAGTCCGGCGGCGCCCCATCCGACGAACAGCGCGGCGCCCAGTTCTCTCCGCTGAGCGTCGCCCAGCGTCGGGTTGTAGAAGTCGCGGATGACGGCGTGGGCCGACCACGACACGGGGACGAGGACCAGCACGCCCCCCGCCAGCAGCAGCACGCCCGCCGCCGCCGCCAGCCGAGCCTTGGCCGCCTCGCCCTCCACGCAGGTGGTGCACTTGCCCCCCGCGCCCGCCACCAGCAGACCCAGCAGGACCAGGAGGATGGCGACGACCAGCAGGGCGCGCGCCGCCTGCAGGTCGCGGGGCAGCGCCAGCATGGAGTCGTACACCTTGCACTGCATCTGGCCCGTGCTCTGCTTCACGCAGTTCATCCACAGACCCTCCCAGAACACCTGCGCCGTCACGATGTTGCTGCCCACGAACGCCGACACCTTCCACATGGGAAGCGCGCACGCCGTCACGGCGCCCAGGAAGCCCACCGCGGACAGGAACACGGCCAACAGCTGCAAGCCCGCGGACGCCATCTCGGTCTCAGTTCGCCAGGACCGCCCGAGTCTCTGCTAATTAAGCCGCCGACGGGCTCGAGCTGAGCGGCTGATTGGCTGTCCAATTGGCTGAGTGGAGACCGGAAACACCTGCGTCGAGGAACGAGGGGGCAAAATCCTCACAACAGGAGCCAGAAACGGACTCCAAAAAACGTCTGAATCCAAACTCAAAGGGCAACTCGAGTCACTTGTGACCTGCGTTTCAAAATATTTTGTTTTTTGGATTGCCGGACAATGGAGCTCGATCAAATTCCATCCGTTGTCATAGCTGCTTATCCTCACGAGGGTCGCGGGGAGTGCGCAGCCTATCCCAGCTGTTAATGGGCTGGAGGCGGGGAACACCCAGAACTGGTCGCCGGCCAATGCAGGGCACATCGAGACAAACGGGCGCACTACTGCTTTTGGTGAATGACTCGATCACCAATCCCAACTCTCTCTCTCTCTCTCTCTCTCTCTCTCTATCTATCTCGCTCCCTCACTCCCTCGCTCTCTTTCTCTCTCTCTCCCTCTCTCTCTTCATCCATTTTCTTCGCCGCTTATCCTCACAAGGGTCGCAGGGAGTGCCGAAGCCTATCCCAGCTGTCGACGGCCAGGTGGCGGGGTACACCCGGAACTGTTCTAGTTCAACGTGAGTCCTCCTATTTTCTTCCTTTCACCATTGTTCGTGTTTCCTTGCGACCGCTCTTTGTATTTCCCCATTGATCCCTTTTAGATTATGTTCAATATTCAATAAAAATTCCATTCCTGGTTGTGTTTTCACCCAGAACTCGTACGTCATCAAATGTAGTAAGATTAAATTATGAGACTGATTTCGGGTTTGTTGATTTTATACATGACTTGGTGCCTCTTTGCGAGACAGGAAGTGAACGCGGGCGTACACCTTCCCTTTGCATCTTTTTGCAAATTAATTCCATTTTTATCCAAACCAATTTTCGCTTCAAGGCATCTGCCGTGCAGTGGAATGGCTCATTCGCGCATCTGCCTCGCACAGTTCTGAGGAGCGGGATTCAAATCCCGGCCCCGCCTGTGCGGACTATGCGTGTTCCCCCCCGGGCCTGCGTGGGTCTTCGCCGGTTTTCCTCCCGCATCCCCAAAACACGCAACATTAATTGGACGCTCTAAATTGCCCATAGGTGTCACGAGGAAGAATGGACCACGGCCGAGAGGGGCGTGGCCTCATCTCTGACACCTGTCAACGGTCACAGCTGGTCCGCATGAGGCACTGTGATCAGTATTGAAGTCGGAGTTTTGTCACTGCCATTTGCCAGCTCGTTCCCTTGAGTTAGTGAGTTGCGTTCACTTCCAGCAGGAATCTCCACCACCGAGAGAAATTGTAGCGTGAGCTGTCCCCGTCACAGCGATTCCGTGCCGCCATAGTTTCCTCCCGTCTTAGTTCCTGTTTCCAAATTTGCCTCCCAGTGATTAGACCTCGCTTCATGTTTTTGTCGTGCCTCCGCCTTCTCGGACTGCTTACACCGTGTATGACCCTTTTCCTTAAATACGCCACACCTAACATCATGCCCTCGTCTCGGAGTCCTGCATTTGGGTCCAGCCCTGCACCGTTGGGTCGTGACAATCAATGTGATTGTGAGTGCGACCGGTGTCTGTCTCTCTCTGCCCTGGGATTGGCTGCCAACCAGTTCAGGGCCTCCTTCCCGATGACAGCCGGGGTCGGGCTCCAGCACGCCCCGCGCTCCTCGTGAGGATAAGCAACTCAGAAGATCAACTCAGCCTGATCGCAGCGACTCTCTCCTGGAACGGGGTCAGTTGGGAGAGGGTTCGGGTGTACAGTTTGTGCTTTTAACTTTCTTTGGTGCAAAATGTGTCCTCTTATTCTTCTCTTCGTCCTACACGTTTATTTTTTGACCGACACACACTCAGACAATGAAAGGAGGCTTAAGAGGCAGCGGCAGTTGCGCATTTGTTGCCCATCTGGTTTGGGTGCGGCTCACAAAGCCGACAAAGACGTTTTCTTTGTCGCCTGAGCGGTAGGCTAAAGTCTAAAAAAGGTTTCACAAGATACCGACGGCAAATTCCAATCATCAGTTTGTAAAAGAAGAAACAATCAAACGCAAGCGTACCCAAAACATATCAAGACGAACGCTGCGCGATTTGATCACCTCCGAAAAGCACCGAAACACTTGCCGTCGGTTGTTTCCTGAAATGCTCTCCAGATGCGTTTTTTTTTTTTTTTTTTTTGTGAAAATAAAGTTAAAGGAAGCCAGCTGTGATTAGGAAATGAAACGTTTATTTACACGCCGTCCAAAATGACAGTGAATGTATAAAGATTGTAAAAGTTTGTTTGTAAAAGTCAAATCAGACAAAGACCGCGACATTTTGAACCCGAGCGGGCGCGTGCGGAATCGCCGACGTCGCCAGACACCCGACATCTCGATCGCTTCTAACCGGCGCTTGTCAAACTTTTCCGCTCCACCGTCACGACAACGTTAATATACAGGAAGTAAAGGTTAAAAAAAACTACTTCAAAGTTGATTGCATTCACATATAAGTCAACTCGAGTCAATGTTTTTGTTGAGCGGTGTCCCGTCAGGTGAAAGGTCCACCTAGACGTAGTCTTTGCCGGACGCCGGCGCCGAGGCGTCGGAGCGCGCCGCGTTGTAACGTGCCGTGTACGAGCCCTCGTCCTTGGGGGGGCAATTGGAGCACAGCATCCCGCCGCCGACGATCATGAGCGCGGCCGCCCCCCAGCCGATGTAGAGGGCGGCGCCCAGCTCCCTCTTCTGGGCGCTGACCACCAAGGGGTTGTAGAAGTCCCGCACCACGTTGTGGGCCGACCAGCACACGGGGATCAGCAGCAGCACGCCGGCGGCGATGAAGACCGCCCCGGCCGCCACCCCCACCTTGGCCTTGGAGGCCGGGTCCTGCACGCAGTTGGTGCACTTGCCCCCCGCCACCGACAGCAGGATGCCCAGGATGCCCACCACGATGGCGATGACCACCAGCGCCCGCGCCGCCTGCAGGTCGGAGCTGAGGGCCAGCAGGGAGTCGTAGACCTTGCACTGCATCTGGCCGGTGCTCTGGACCACGCAGCTCATCCAGATGCCCTCCCACACGGTCTGCGACGTGACGATGTTGCTGCCGATGAAGGCCGTCACCCGCCACATGGGCAGCGCGCACACCACGATGGCGCCGATCCAGCCGATGAGGCCGAGGGCGGCGCCCAGGATTTGGAAACCCGCGGACACCATGGCCGACGTCTGATCTTCTTCTTCTTCTTCTCTTTGTTGCTGTTGCGCGAAAGGAACGTGCGACCGGCCGGGTGACTTTCCTGTGTGGGGGAGGGCGCCGCGCGAACCGGCTACATATGACCTCGCTCTCAGGGGTGGGGCCACGCGGGGGGAAACGCCTCTCTGGCGGGGTCCGCCACCCCTTCAACCCAAACCAGTTTGTCTGGCCTCGCGCTCTCTCACACGAAGGCCTTTGAAGGCACTGGAAAGAGCCTAAACCATTTCACGAAGAAAATCCCCAACACCCCCCAAGCCCAGCCCCTCCCCCAGTGGCATGCGCCGCCCCCTCCACCTGCCTCGGGTTTCACCTGAAGGTGCAAGAGGAACGGCCCCAGTGTCTTGCGTGAATCTTGCCATATATGGGCACTTCCTGGAACACCTGACTAGCGCACACGCAGTTGTGACACATAAGATTAGAAGTGGCGCAAAATCAGCACGTTTGATCATCACTTTATTGAGTTTCAGTCCTGTGTATGCAACAGGAAACAGAATTCTACTCGGAGGCGTACGCGTGACACAAGTGTGTAAACAGAGGCCCCCAGGAGATCCGGGCAGGCAGCCGCGGATGGTTCTTCGGACGGGAATGACGCGGAGTTTGACGAGTGAGGTTTAGTGGCGAGCTTTCAGGCAGTGGAGGCTAACGGCCTGCCACCACCCGCTTCGTTAGCCCCGGACGCTGAAGCGAGGCTAAAGGCCTCCGCCGCCACCGAAGGCGGGCCGCGACCCGAGCTTCGACGTCCGGGGAGGCCTTTAGCCGTGCTTCGGTGGTGGCGGAGGCCTTTAGCCTAGCTTAGGCGTCCGTGGCTAACGAAGCGGGCGGTGTCAGCCCGTTAGCCCCGGAACCCGAAGTTAGGCTAAAGGCCTCCACCGCCTGAAACCTCGACTCGCGGCCCGCTGCCACAGCTAGCTCGTCAAACTCCGCGTCATTCCCGCCCGAAGAACCATCCGAATATTCAACATTAATTCCAGCCACAGCTTCAAATCTGTACGGAAGTATTCCTCCGTCTTCCTGGTCAACCGATACTGCTATTTCTTCATCAGATGAGGATGAATCCAAGAAATCAGCGCTGGCGTTTGGAACGGCACGGTACACGTCATCATGTGACTCGCGAAAATGGCAGCGCCCCTGAAAATCCGTTATTGTCGATTAAAAATCTTCTCCAAACACTATTAAATGAGAGAGGATTTAGCATCACATTGTCAAAATCGAGTACATATTCCATAAATTATTGGATACACTGTTCACACAAAGCACTGGATTTCCCCTTTAACATTTGCAATGCTTTTTTTTTTTTTTTTTTTTTTTTTTGAAATCGCTCATCCTTATATGGTGAGCTGGCGTCAGATGACGTCGGCGAGACTGTGGTCGCCAGCTAGTCGCAGGGAGTGTTGGAGAAATAACAGACAGGTCGGCAATATTTCGTCAAACGCGCGTCAACGGGGCGGTCATTTTCTTGGTGTTCGGTGATGCTAACGTGTTTGCTAGCACGTTAGCATGCTTTTGGATGTGACGGAAAACTCCCCACAAGAAGACCGCAAAGGTCACTAAAACGGACCAAAAATGTTCCCCGGGGACAACAAGTGATATCAAATGTCACAAACATGTCAGAAGAAGAAGAAGAAGAAGAAGAAGAAGAAAGCCCTCAATGTGCCTTTGAATTTTGAAGGGACTTTTCAAGTCGCGTTTGAGGACAAACTACATGAATGAAGTTCCTTTGTGAGCGACAAGATGAGAGCGCCCCAAAACAGAGAGCGCCATTCAGGGAGGCCCGTCGATGATTAAAGAGGACCGAGAAAAAAAGATGAACGGGGCAAGCGCCCCGGCGTCGACGCGCTCGGCAAATCTTGTCGACGGCCGGCGAGGGGGTGTGTCCCCCCCGCACCTGACGCAGGTCGCTAACAGGAAGTGCAAGCCGACACCTCCCCTCGCACTCGTTTTGTTGACTTTCGTTTGAGCGTCGCAGAGAAAAACAAGAAGCTCAGCGAGCTCGTAAAGTGACATCACAAAGACGCTTTCATGCGTTCATAAATCTCCGGCGGCAGCAGCCATTAAAACTCGGCTCTTCCTAGAAAGCCCCCCCCCGCCCCGGGGTACCCTCGTGAACTCTCTCTCGGAGTCTTCCGGAAGCTTCTGACTCGCATGTGGCCTGCCGGTGTCCGCCTACGCGTTTGTTGCGCGAACTTGTCCCGTTTACACCGACGCGCAATGCGGATACGATCGGGATTCAAATTGATTTGGCGTCGCAGCTCCAAAAATGGAACATTCCGTATTTTGACGGGTTTTAAGCCTCGTAGGATTTGAGGAAAAAGCAACAAGAGGCTTCGCATCCAAATGTAGCAGCGAGGCTTCGTTTTTTTTTTATTCATTTAATAATTGAATTGCTTCAAATTATAAAATGGAAAATATTGCTCAAGTACATTGTATGTTTTTGTTCAATAATTTTCATTATAATAGTTATGAAGAGAGTGGCACTGTGGCGGAACATTAATTGGACGTATTGGATGGATGTACTGTAATGCCCTTTTAAACCCTCGCAACCATCGTGAGGATAAGCAGCTCAGAAAATGGACAGATAGTTATGAATAGCAAATACATTTAAAAATGCATGTGGATTACATCCATTCATCCATTTTCTGAGCCGCTTATCCTCATGAGGGTCGCGGGAGCGCTGGCGCCCTATCCCAGTTGTCATCGGGCAGGAAGCAGGGCACACCCCGAACTGGTCGCCAGCCAATTGAAGGGCACATAGAGACAGACAACAACTCTCTCTCTCCCTCCCTCTCTCTCTCTCCTCTCTCTCTCTCCCTCCCTCTCCTCTCTAGAGAGAGAGAGAGAGAGGGAGAGAGAAAGAGAGAGAGAGAGAGAGAGAGAGGGAGAGAGAAAGAGAGAGAGAGAGAGAGAGAGAGAGAGGGAGAGAGAGAAGGAGCAGAGAAAGCCAACTCTCTCGAGCGCTCTCTTCTTGCCACCTGAAGAAGAGAGATCTTCGAGATCTCTCTTCAAGCTCTCTCAGATCTAGAGCTCTCGAAGGAGAGCTCCCTCTTCTCTCTCTCATTCTCTCTCCTCTCTCTCTCTCTCTCCCTCCCTCTCTCTCTCTTGCTCCCTCTCAATATCTCTCTCTCTCTCTCTTTCTCTCTCTCTCTTTCTCTCTCTCATTCTCTCTCCCTCTCTTCCCTCTCTCTCTGCTCCCTCTCCATCTCTCTCTCTCTCTCTCTTCATCTCTCGCTCTTTTTCTCTCTCTCATTCTCTCTCCCTCTCTTTCCCTCTCTCTCTCTTGCTCCCTCTCCATATCGCTCTCTCCCTCTCTCTCTCTCCCTCTGTCTCTTGCTCCCTCTCCATATCTCTCCCATCTCTCTCGCTCTCTCTCTCTCTCCCTCTCTCTCTTGCTTTCTCTTCATCTCTCTTTCTCTCTCTCTCTTTCTCTCCATCCCTCTCTCTCATGTTTTAAATTTTTTTAGCCATTTATCCTCACAAGGGTCGCGGGGAGTGCCGGAGCCTATCCCAGCTGTCAACGTGTACACCCTGAACTGGTCGCCAGCCAATCGCAGGGCACATCGAGACAAACAGCTGCACTCAAAATCACACCTACGGGCAATTTAGAGTGCCTAATTAATGTTGCATGTTTTTGGGAAGTGGGAGGAAACCGGAGTCCTCCACACAGGCGCGACCGGAATTTGAACCACGGTCTTCAGAACTGTGAGGCCAATGCTCCAACCAATTGCGTCACTGTGCCGCTGCATGGATTACAATCTGAAATATATTTCACACACATTTGAACTTCTTTTTGTTTTCAATGACCTCGTCTCCATTTTAAAAATGTAAACCCCCTGAACGCGAGTGACACCGGCTACTAGCGACAAATCAGGATCATTCCGATTCCGGTTCTGATTCTGTTTCTGATGAAATGGAATGCACGTTTTTACGTTGTATCCACTCTTGGCCGCGAGCCGCATTGAAGCCGTTTACGAGCGGAGGGAAGGTTTCGATGACGCCAAAGAGCAATCAAGCAATTGAAACGGGTCTTTTTTTTTTTTTTTTCCCAGGGCAGGGAGGAGGACGTCTTGCTTGTTTACTCACTCACGCTTCGATCAAGCCCAGTAAAGTCACTTCCGAGCCACTAGACGGCAGTGAGCTGGCCTCCAAAAGCAATTCAAACTTTTTTTTTAGCAACGCAAACACCGTCGTTCTGGTTGTCTGCAAGTTAATCACCCGCGTGTTGACAATGGCGGGCGGTTTTACAACCTGACACGCAGCCCGGAGCCGCTTTCACGCTAGCTTTAGCCAAAGCGACCGGCCGCGTTGTCGTGGCAACAAACCCGAGAAGCAGAGCAGATGTATTTAAATTGCCTTGAAAAACAAATGCCCCCCTTCTCAAATTCTTCTATTTTTGCACAGTCCCCCCCCTCCCCCAAAAAAGTAAACATCAGATAAGCAAAGTGAACTCCAACTGCTCTTTTTAAATGGTGACAAGGGGGAAAAAAATATTCAGTTCGCTGCTCCTGTGTGATGGCCTTACTTTTACAAAAAGATACAAATAAACAAGAGATTAAAAACATCTCAATGATTTCCCAAGACTTCTGAAAGAATATTACACGATGTAAGGAGATGAAAGTTGAGGGTTTTTTTTGGTCTCGTTACATCTGCTGTAAATGCAGCATAGCGTTAAAAAAAAAACACACACAAATGCAGGACTCCGAGGCAAAGGCATAATGTCCAGTGGGTTTTAGTTCACAAGTACCGTCCGCACACGATAACACAGTGCAAACTCCATCTTAAATGTCTATGTAATTACAGTCCGAATGGGAAACAGGTGTCCCCGCTCAGAGCGGTGGTGTGGCCACGCCCCTCTAGGCAGTAGCCACGCCTTGCTCATGACAAAAAGCGACAAACATGGTGGTGAAAGTTTGATCCTCTTGGGCTGCTTCCTCCTTCAGGACCTGGACGACTTGCTGTAGTTCATGAAACCATGAATTCTACTCTTTTAACAGAAAATCCATCCATCCATTTTCTTCACCGCTTATCCTCACGAGGGTCACGGGGAGTGCCGGAGCCTATCCCAGCTGTGAACGGGCAGGAGGCGGGGCACACCCTGAATTGTTTTCCATCCAATTGCAGGGCACATCGAGACAAATAGCCGCACTCACAATCACACCTTGGGGCAAGCAGGGGTGTCAAACATACGGCCCGCCGGCCGGATCCGACCCGTCTGGTGGTTTGGTACGGCCCGGGGAAGAAAGCTGCATTGTATAAAAAAAAAAAATATGAATTTTCTTTAAAATTTGTAGTTCTTGTATTATCCGCTAGGGGGCGCAGTGTTTTAGTACGTGCAGACAACATGAAAGCAACACTGCGGCGGAACTAGGACCACCTTGACCTGGTAAAATTGAACGTCTGTACAGCATCTATTGGCGACAATTGCATTATCTACTTTTCCGTTTGCCTCGCACCCTCATCAGCAAAATGTCTTTGTCAAAAAGGAGAAAAGTAGACACAGAGTGTCGGACTTTTCAAGAAAAATGGACATGTTCTTATATGTTCACGGAGGTGAATGGGAAACCCGTGTGCCTGGTGTGCCAGCAGCAAGTTTCGGTGCTTAAAGAATACAATATTCAGCGCCATTACGAAACTCAGCATGGTGAAAAATACAACAGTTTGCATGGAGAATTGAGAAAACAGAAGGTAAATGAAATGATGGCGCGTCTGAAGAAACAGCAATCTGTTTTCAGCCAGTGATGCTGCGGTGAAAGCCAGCTACCTAATTGCGAGCCAAATAGCAATGGCATCAAAGCCGTACAGTGATGGAGAGTTCACCAAAAACTGCTTGCTGACGGCTGCTGAAATTGTGTGTCCTGAGAAGCGACATGCTTTCGCCAATATAAGCTCGACAAGAAATTCCGTGGCAGACAGGATTTCGGAACTCTCTGCAGATTTGGACCACCAACTAAAACGCAAAGTGGGGTCATTTGTGGCATTTTCTGTTGCGATCGATGAGAGTACTGATATCACGGACGTCGCTCAACTGGCCATATTCATTCGTGGAGTTGACAAGACTTTGAATGTCACAGAGGAGTTTCTCGAGCTGGTGCCGACGGTCGACACCACAACAGCTGAGGACATTTTCAGCTCCGTCGTCGGAGCGCTGGACAGAGTCGGAGCGGACCGGTCACGCGCCGTAAGCCTGGCTACTGATGGTGCGCCGTCAATGATCGGTAAAAAGGCAGGTGTTGTGACAAAGTTCAGAGATAAAGTACAAGCCGCAAATGGGGGAGGTAATTTTTGGACATTTCATTGCATTTTGCATCAGGAGGCATTATGCAGCAAATCGCTAAGAATGGATCACGTCATGGAGGTGGTTGTTAATTTCATCCGAGCCAGAGGTCTCAATCATCGTCAATTTGACAGCTTTCTCAGTGACTGTAACATTATCCACGGTGTGCCTTATCACACGAACGTACGATGGTTAAGCAGAGGTGCTGTGCTAAAGCGCTTCTTTGATTTACGTGATGAAATCGGACAATTCATGGAGAAAAAAGATAAACCTGTTAAGGAATTACAGCGCCATCTGTGGCTGCAGGACCTTGCGTTTATGGTTGACATCACTGAGCACTTGAATATTCTTAACAAAATGTTGCAGGAACGCAAAAAAATCGTAACACAATATTATGACAGCATACGTGCATTCAAGTTAAAGCTCGGGTTACGGGAGACGCAGGTGGCAAGCGGTGACCCTGCTCATTTTCCCTGTTTAAAAGATATGTGCGCAGCAAGCGTTAATTCTGACGTGAAACGGTACAAAGAGAAGATTTCAGGGCTGTTGATGGAGTTTGAGAAAAGATTTCAGGATTTTAGCGAACTCGAAACAGATTTTGCAATTTTTCGCTCACCATTCACAGTCAAAGCTTCTGATTTGCCCGTTGCCGTGCAACTTGAAATCATTGATTTGCAGTGTGATGTAGAACTGAAGGACAGATTTGCCTCTGTAAGCTTGCACACATTTTACAAGTACCTCCTACCAGGCTATCCCGCATTGACAGCACTAGCTGCTAAAACATTGTCCATGTTTGGGACAACCTACCTTTGTGAGCAAGTTTTCTCACTAATGAACATTAATAAAACAAAGCTGCGCTCAAAGCTCACACATAAGCATTTGAATGAGATTCTGAAATTGGCTGCTTCTCAGGACATGATGCCTCATATTGATGCACTTGTGCAGGATAAACGATGTCAAGTTTCAGGGGCAAATTCCAAGCAAGACGAATAATTGCTGTGAAAGTTATTCATTTGTTCAAATTGCTTTCCAGATGTTGAAAAACAGTGTTTTTAAGTTCCACAAGGCTGGTACTAAATGTTTTTGGAACATTGTTACTATTTCTGTGATCAGTTTAATGTACAACACACTTAAATATATGTTTAACTGTGTAAAAGTGTTGTTAAAATTGCACATACTTTATTTATGTTCTTATGTTATTCTCTTGTTCATAATATATTGTTCATAATGTAAAAGGAAAATTCTGTTAATAAACATTTTGATAATTTACTCATTCTTGCACTAATTATTAGTATTAGTGACTAATACAAAGGAAAAAAGTGGGCTTATTGTTAGTTCTATGTCATTTTGCAATGAGTTTACTGGCCCGGCCCGCTTGGTCTCAAATTAAGCTGTATTCGGCCCGCAGACCAAAGGGAGTTTGACACCCTTGATTTAGAGTGTCCAATTAAGGCTGCATGTTTTTGGGGATGTGGGAGGAAACCGGAGAAAACCCACACAGGCACGGGGAGAACGTGCAAACTCCACACTTGGGGTCGGGATTGACCCCGGGACCTCAGAACTGTGAGGCTAACGCTTTACCAGCTGATCCACCGTGCCGCCTTCACAATATACCATAAAATAGTAATATATAATAAATTTATGACTGCTTATGGCTTAATAAACAATAAATCAATTGATGACTGCAGCTAGTTCCCTTCCGCGATGGGAAAATAATATGCGGTGAACAGTCGTCAATCTCCATTTATCTTATCTCTTGCTAGCGGGGTTAGCTGGACTGGCGCTAGCTTGTGCGTGCAAGCGTGAGTGTGTTTGTGGGTGTGGCCTACCTCCGCCGGCGATCGCCTCCCTAGTGTTGCCGAACCAAAGTGCGTCACACTCACTTCGTCACTTGACCTACTTGTCCGCCATCCAGCGCGGAAATCATCGGTATTTTACTTCCGTGAACTCTTGCTTCGATGTTTGGGTCCCCGGGAGGAAAACTTTGCTCACGGCGAGACGGACCACCACTTTTATGAGCTCATAGTGCGTCAGGGTGCGTACGCTTAGTGAGCTGAAAGTGGTCCGTCTCGAAACAAACGGCTGTTGACCCAGAAGCGCAAGAATGTTGGCAAGGGTGTCCGTAAAAGTTGTCACGTCAAGTTACTCATTAGCCAAAAACATCACCGTTTGAGTCCTCGCACATCACAACAAAACCTTTGAGAAACCAACGGAATGTTAGGGCCTCTTTCATAGCTCGAGGGCACAAAAACATCTAAAATTCGGATTTTGAGCACTTGCGGACCAATATGCTATCAAGTCGTACGTGCGAATCTCAAGGAAGTCACGAATCTAAACATTCAAGTCTCAGTCTGACATTCAGTCAGTCGGAACTGGACTGTCCTGGCTGCCTACTTTGAGATGACCTGAATGAGAACATTCGCAGGCATCTTCAAGCCTCAAATCAAAAGTCCCAAGTGGTTTTGTTGCTGGCAGTTTGTTTCTGGTTTACATCAATTCCCAGTCCCAAGTCGTGTCACCTTCTGGACGCAGTCTTACATCTTCGTAATGATTATATCATCGACCAATAAATTGAACATTTATGTATATTAATCATATCTCATGCGTATCCAAACCCTTAGACTTGACATCCCTAGTCCAGATCGAGTCTCAGATCTTTTTGTTTTACAGAAGTCAACTTATTAATGCAGTCTTAGAAGCATTTTCTGGACTTCACAAAGAGGGGACCGATATTGGCCAAGTTACGTAACCTGTAGGAATGTGGGCTATTGTCACGACCCATCGGTACTAAGGAGGACCCAAACGCAGGACTCCGGAGACGCAGAGGCAGTTTGGGAAAAGAGTCGGGGATCAGGCAGACAGTCAAGCGGAGCAGCGGTAGTTAGGACGTCGGGCGTAGAGAGCAGGTCCGCGGGCAGGCAGGTACACGGGAGATCGATCAGAAAAGGCAGGGGTATCAAAGACGTCAAGCTTACGGGGTCGATCGGAGGACACGCGGAGGTCAGTACACCAGGGTTCACGATCGAGAATACAGGGGTGCAGGAACGGGGCATAAGTTCCGATGATCTGGCGAAGACCAGTCGTCCCCTGGGTCCTATAAATACCGGGGTGAATCAGCGAGGATGAGGCGCAGGTGTGCTGGGACCCGCCCGGTCAGTGCTGGACCGGCAGGACCATGACAGCCATGACACCTCATCCTGTCTCAAGTCCCGAATCTTTGACTCCCAAGTCGTAAATCCGGTCTCAGGTCTTTTATTCGTGGACAGTATGACGCAGGGAGTAGGAGTACACCCGTCATATCCCCGGCGGCTGACCTGTCGTCGTCCTGTCCCTGGCCAAAACACTGAAGCCACATTGCTTACTAATGAAAGTTGAACGTTTGGTGACGGTTGAAGCGGCCGTAGGTGCAGAATGGCAGCCACGCTTCTATCAGACTGTCACAGGGCAGAGGTGACGGACCAACACAAGCGAAAGACATTATCGTTCTTCGTTTTTTCGTCAAAACGGTCACTGGTGTGGACTTCACACTTGTCTTTGTGTACCTGGCAAAGCTACAAATGCTGAATTCTAAGTAATTGGAAGAATTTGGCACTGGACGCAGTCCTGTACTCCTACTTCTGACAGTGCACATGTAGGAAGTGTGAGCGTAGTGGTCCCGTGTGGTCAGCCATCGATACACAAGGAGCCGGACGCTGGATGATCATTAGCTAGTGACAGCAATAAAACCACATGCCCGCCGCTACCACGGGCGAAAGGTTCAACCATAAAGTAGTGCATTGATTTTTTTTTTTTTTGACAAGCAGCAGAAGCTTCACGCCCAGGTGGTAAAACCAGGACAGCAACCGCCTTATTGGTCCTCTCATGTCATCTCCGGAGAGACCCTTGTGTGCGCAAGCAATAAAAAGCACATCCAGATAAGGGATCCGCATCAGTGCGCGCAGAGCAAAGACCAGGAACAACCTGACCGGGAACAACTTAGACAAGGTACAACCGGGACAGGAGCAACTTGGACAACCGCAGACGTTCCGGAAGAGGAATCAGACGGTTGAACCGAGCGAGGATCGTTTCGGGAACTGAGGAACCCAAAGTCAACGCCATGTCGTCTTTTGGACTGGAGCTGGCGGGCGTGTCGGTGGCGCTGATGGGTTGGATCCTGAGCGTGGTGAGCTGCGCTCTCCCCATGTGGCGGGTGTCAGCCTTCATCGGCGCCAACATTGTGACGGCGCAGGTGTACTGGGAAGGTCTGTGGATGAGCTGCGTGTTCCAGAGCACAGGGCAGATGCAGTGCAAGGTCTACGACTCCATGCTGGCGCTGCCCCAGGACCTTCAAGCCGCCCGCGCCCTCACCGTGGTGTCCATCATCGTGGGGGTTCTGGCTTTGCTCATCTCCTTGGTGGGCGCCAAATGCACCAACTGCATCGAAGACGAGGGCACCAAAGCCCGGGTGACCATCTCGGCCGGCGCCGCCTTCATCACGGCGGCGCTCACCCAGTTGGTGCCCGTGTCCTGGTCGGCCAACACCATCGTGGTGGAGTTCTACAGCCCCATAGTCCTGTCGGGACAGAAGATGGAGATCGGGGCGGCGCTTTACCTGGGCTGGGCCGCCGCCGCCCTGCTACTCGTCGGCGGGGCCATCCTGTGCTGCAGCTGCCCACCTCAGGAGGAGAAGACCGGTAGGTACAGCGCGCACCCCCTCAGTCGCGTGGCCTACTCGGCCGCTGCGCCCAGATCCGTCGCCCAGAGCTCCTACAACAGGAAGGACTACGTGTGACTGCGAGGAGATGACGACGCTGACTTGTTGCCTGTCATGGATTCTTGTCTGGACGAGAGACTCGTGTTGACTTCAACTCACGTCTTGACGTTAGCATCAGGCAAGAACCAGTAAGAACCAGCAAGAACCGGCAAGAACCAGTAAAGACAAGCAAGAACCAGCAAGCTGAATAACCCAGTGAGATGTTCTGGACAAGTGCGGAGGTTTTTTTCTTTTTGCCTTTTTGTATTTATTCAATTTTGTAGCTTCTTGCTTTGTGTTTCCTCTGAAGTTGTCACAATCATCTTTTCAAAATACTAAAAATAAGGAAAATGGTCCGGACATTGTCCGATGAAATGTTATTTTGTAAAAACGTATTAAAAATACAAAACTATATTCGACGGCTTTCTTGTCTTTTTAACGTTTTCTATAAGTATTTATACAATCTTACGTATTTTAACAAATGTTTGGTCATAAAGAATTTTACATTTCACTTCGACTGCCTCCATCGAGCTTCAAGATCATGTTTTCAATTTTTTTGGGGGGGGTTTTGGAGATAAAAATGGTATTCTAGTACACAATACACTGGACTCGTCTGACATGAATACACAAAGTGTTGTGGGACTGTGACATTGTGTTTTTGTGGTCTCGTGGTGTGGCGCCGCCGTCGTGTTGGGGTGTTGCCGTCGTACGGTGTTCTTGCGCCTGCAGCTGTGAAGTTTTCTCAAGTCGCGGGAAGAGGCAATCAAGTTCTTCTCGGCACTTTTCAACTTTACGTAACATCCATCCATTTTCTGAGCCGCTTATCCTCACGAGGGTCACAGGAGTGCTGGAGCCCATCCCAGCTGTGGTCGGGCAGGAGGTGGCTGGGTACACCCTGGACTGGTTGGCAGCCCACCCCAGCCATTACATAACAATCAAGTCGATATGAGGAATGTCATGGATTCTTGTCTGGATGAGAGACTCGTGCTGACTTCGGTCTGTTGCGGTGAATAGAGAGCTAAGGCGAAAGGTGAAGCCCTCAATTTACCAGTCGATCTACGTTCCCGCCCTCACCTATGGGCACGAGCTGCGGGTCGTGACCGAAAGAACAAGATCCCGGACACAAGCGGCCGAAATGAGTTTCCTCTGCAGGGTGAGGAAGGGTGAGAAGCTCGGTCATCAGGGAGGGGCTCAGTGTCGAGCCGCTGCTCCTCTGTGTTGAGAGGCGCCAGATGAGGTGGCTGGGGCATCAGATCCGGACGCCTCCATGGTGAGGTGTTCCGGGCACGTCCCACCGGAAAGGGACCCCGGGGATGACTCAGGACACGCTGGAGAGACTATGTCTCTCGGTTGGCTTGGGAACGCCTCGGGATCCCTCCCGAAGAACTGGAAGAAGTGGCTGGGGAAAGGGAAGTCTGGGTATCCCAGCTGAAGCTACTCCCCCCGCGACCCGACCCGGAAAAGCCGTAGATAATGGATGGATGGATGGATGGATGGATGAAGAGTTGCAGCCGTGATCTTTTGGAATCGCAGCCGAAAAGACAAAGATAAGAACCACAACAAAGCGATGTGTTGACCTGCAACGTGGCGGCGGTGTGGGGGTGTCCAAAGGTCCACGACGTCACGGGAAAGCTATCTCGAGCTTCCGTCCGCCCATTTGCGGTCCCGCTTATCCTCACTGGGGGCCTCTCCTTAGTAACACTCGACAAATGTCGTCACTGACGCAACACGAGAAACATTTTGATCCGTTTCCGAGCCGCTTATCGATTGCCGGATCTCCGTGGATACGAGGCGATGACAAAACGAAAGCGACGACCCGTTATAGCGCAGCGTTTGGACCGGGCTCATGTATACGCTGGGAGTCGTTTTTCTGGTTTCTCCGTGAGCTTGGGGATTGTTTGCCCAACACGGATGCTGTTGACGAAACCCTCCCCACATCTGCGCCGCGCCAACAACAACCGCTTCATCTTCTCGTCTTTCAATCGGATTTGAAATTCCTCCTCGTTGCTGCTTTTTGTGTTTGTTTTTGCCTCTCCGGTTAATCGTTCGGATCCTCGCGTACGCGCGTGAGAGTTTGATTTCCCTCGCAAGATGAGTAAAGTATCAGTCGGTCAGTTGTGCTCACTTCATGTTTGAATGCTAATTTCATTTCAAGCAAATGTGTGTTGTCAGGGCTGAGCCACCTTCTCAACCCCCAGCGTCACGTAACGACGCCCTCCCCCCGGCCTGTGCTCAGGTGCAGGTGTGTGTTTTGTGTGGTGCGCTGAGAGCGGGGCGTGGTCCGGGCTCAGCTCCCGTTTAAAAGCGCCGGCGTTTCCCCGCCGCCGCCTCACAGCCGCGACCCTTCAGCCGTCTCCTTAGCCGCGCCCTTTCACCCGCTCGCCGGTCGTCCTCGCGCATCTTACCCCCCGGACGAAAGAGGCCGTCCCGCGGCGCGGCCATGTCGATGGGCACTGAGCTGGTGGGCATCTGCCTGGGCACGCTGGGCTTCCTGATGGCCATCGTGACGTGCGCCCTGCCCATGTGGAAGGTGTCGGCCTTCGTGGGCGCCAACATCATCACGGCGCAGACCATCTGGGAGGGCTTGTGGATGAACTGCGTGACGCAGAGCACGGGGCAGATGCAGTGCAAGGTGTACGACTCCATGCTGGCGCTGCCCCAGGATCTGCAAGCGGCGCGCGCCATGACGATCGTCGCCATCATCCTGGGCGTCCTAGGGGTCCTGGTGTCCGCGACGGGCGCCAAGTGCACCAACTGCATCGACGACGAGGGCGCCAAGGCCAAGGTCACCATCGGGGCGGGCGTCCTGTTCGCCCTGGCCGGCCTCCTGGTCCTCATCCCGGTGTGCTGGACCGCTCACGTGGTGGTGCGCGACTTCTACAACCCCATCCTCACCGCCGCGCAGCGACGGGAGCTGGGCGCCTCGCTTTACGTGGGCTGGGGGGGCGCCGCCCTGCTGCTGATCGCCGGCGCCATCTTGTGCAGCAGTTGCCCGCCCAAGGAGCGCCGCTACAAGCCCCCCAGGATGGCCTACTCGGCGCCGCGCAGCAACAACGCCGGGTACGACCGCAAGGACTACGTGTGACCTTTGTGCGTTTTTGTGCCCGTTTTACAGAAACTCTTTCAGGCAACCTGTTCTAGTTTTACTTTTTGCGTTTCCCTCAGCAAAGATTGAGAGACCGCAAGTGTGGCTTCCTCGCAAAGACTCCCACATGAAGTATGTAAGCAAGTGTGTTTGTCGGTGTTAGGTTTCAATGAAACTGCGTATTAAAACGAGTGTTCTGAGGAGACCTCTCGTTTTACATATCCTTGTTCCTTGTCCGTGTAATATTTGCTTAGCGGCTGAAACCGAATACTTTGGCCGCGGGCCACTCGCAGTTTCACTCTAGGTGGAGATGGTCCGGACTTTTGTCTGACTTTATTTTAGCTTCCGCATCGTGATTATCATTCATAAAATGAATTGTGTGTAACTTAGCGGATGTGAATCGATTTAGCTGTGACTTTTATACTGTTAATGCGACTAGAAATGAACTAAGTTTGTGTGCGTGCTTGTATTTCTGTCCTTGCGTGGAATGAAGACTATTTCACTTTCATTGTACGTTCATTATTCGATTAAATATGACCTTACACGTTTAATCGACGGATAAAGTGTTGTGCGTTTTGCTAATCAGACAAGGATGCGTTGTGGAGCGCGGCGGCTGTCCTTGAGCTTTGTACGCAGGCCGTGGAGACGGACGACACCAGATTAAGGAGCGGAAAGTTACCATCCCGGTCCAGGACCGGACTGCGAGGGGGGGGGGCAGTAAAACCCGATGTTCTTCTTGGGTCATCTTGTCAGAAGACGCAGCAAATGCCTAGATAAGACCCGGACGTCTGTATTGCACATTCCTTTGTCATAAATCCATTTGCTGTTAACTTTTTTCGAATCATCGGTCATCTCTTCCTCGATCATCCAACTCGCAAATCCCTACAGGACCAACCCTCAGCAAAACACCTTTGCTGTGAGGACATTTTCTGCTGGTCCTCACAAAGATAATGCTAAAAATGAGCTCAATTAGTACGAATAAATGTTCTGTAAAAGTTTCAGAGAATGTCCTCAGAGAGCGAGAAACCTCAGAACGCATGAATACACACGTGTCCCCTGTGGCACCTTTGGGTACTGCAGGCGAAATTCAATCCAATTTTCTGATTGGTCAAGGCCAGGGAATTTTCTGATTGGCTGTTTCTGTGTGTGTGTATGAGAGAGTTAGAAAATGCTTTTACTCATCAAATACATAAACATTTTTCTCAATTTCAATAAGTTTGAGGTGAAATGTGTTTCTCTGTGTTGTACACTTCAATAAAGTAGGTCAATAAAATATTTGTTGTTGTTGTTTGTTGCCCAAATAAAGTGTGAACATGGTGAGTCATGTGACCTCCTAAAAGACAAACAACAGGTTCAGAACGACAACAGTTGCCATCTTGAAGGAAAAACTGTCATGGGTGTGTGCCTCTTTAGTTTGACCACGTCTTGTCCACGTTTCTCAGTTTGCTTCATAGTCGTCGGACCTTCTGCACGGTTTTGGATCTTGCCTGTTGTCCACCGTTTTTGCGCTTCCACCTGTTTTGGACTGCCTTTTCGTGCTCGACCTCCTCCTTCTGGAATAAAACCACTCTTAATATCATGCCCTTGCCTCGGAGTCCTTCATTTGAGTCCGCGCCCGTGCCGCTGGCTTATGACAGAACAAGTGATCTAAAAAAAAATAAGATTGGATGGCTCATTGGCCACCAAAACTGAAGTCGCCGTCCGCCATCTTGATACTCCCAAAACAACCGTGCCGACCTGTGCGTTAATCGCCGGTTTCGTGGCTGTGAGAAAACATCCCACTGGTAAGTTAGAAAAATTCACTTTGACACTGTTAAAGTTTGTTTGTAGAGGGTTTTTTTTTTTTTTACATTTTCTGATAAGTTTAATTCACTTGAACAAAGTTTTGTTTACGGTTGTTGTTGTCGACTGTTGACTCTCTCTCACGGTTTTTTGCGAAAAAGCGTCGTCAATATTTTCCCAAACCTCATCAGCGGATAAGCAAGAAAGCAAAGTTTTTGTGAAATTTTTGGATGAAGTTCATAATACAGAACTCTGCAAATTGGATTTGATTTTCAAATGCGAGGAAACAAGTTAAAATTTTGTTTGAAAAAAGACGTCGCAGAGACAACAAATGAACAATTGCGTTTTGCATGTATTTTCCCATATTTCCAAAAATATATCTAACTGATTGTCTTAAAATGTAATGTTTTTATGACTAAACAAAAAGCTCGTTTTTTTGCTATGTTATGATGACAATGTGTATTTTGGGAAAAGTTAACATGTCATGGAAATCGGGCCCTATGTAACATGCGAGGTTTCTTGCTAGTCACGGCGTTCTACGTCTTTCCTTTGCACTTCTCCTTTTTTGGGTTACCAAGTCGAATCAAAAATCCTTCATGTTACCAGAACTGAAAAAATCTCAAACTCACATGACTGGTTTTAAAATCTAAATGCCAAACTTTGAGGAAAACACCCACCATAATCTGACCTGCAAACCGTGTCCTCCACGCGTTTCGGGAGTACCAAGATGGCGGCCAACTAGCTACAAACAATCGACATACTGCTAGATGTATATGCGATATCCATTTTTTTTTTAATGCCAATGACATATCAAAACTTAATTGCTCCGTCAATTAGTGTCCAACGTGCAAGAGGTCAGAGGTCGCACCGCCCAGGGCAGTGATCCGGCCACGCCTCTCATAGGAAGCACCGCCCATGGCAGTGGCGAGGCCACGCCCCCTGACAAAAACATGCTACATTTGTATGATCAGGGGTCCATTTTTATTCATAAAAAAGAATTCATTTATTCATCTCCTCATGCGAGCATTAATGGCTTCACTTGAAAAATTGGCATCGTGCTAACGAAATAGCCAACAATGCTCAATTCTTCATTTTCATGAGAGCCTTAATTTGAACGACTGCTTTTGCAATGAAATATTATTTTGAGGTCTCGATTTCTTTGTGTTCATGTTTTTTTTTAATGAAAAATGACTACTGGCTTTTTAAAGGAGATGAGTAAGAACGGAGTTCACCTCGAAGCATTTCCCTTCCCATCACGTACCTCTCACTTCCTGTCCGTACTTGTTTTTTTCATTTTTCTGGAAATATTCTCTATTCAATTCTCTTCATAGTACTTGGTCCCCCCCCGTCATTATGATCTTGAATAAGTTTTCTGAATATCGAATAGTCGGCGAAGGAGACGATAACCCCGCTGCAAAGTCCAAGAGATAGAGGAAAAAGCGTGGAGGTTATCGCCGGTATTTTTGAACCTCTCCCCCCGCAACTTGTGCAAACCGCATCGCTCTGCGCCGTTATTATCATAATTATTACCGCTCGCTTATCTTCGACACAATAACGAGTGGACTCATTTACGTGGCGCGCAAGATGGCCGCCCCGTGTCGTTGGAATGTTGCAAAGTTGCGTCGGCTTGAAAATGTATATTGTTTCGTGTACGCGGGAATTTCACATTTATTTACATTTTGTGCGTCATATTGGAAGTCAACCGATGGTAAATTCTCCCGAACGTGTATTACATTTACATTATTAAACATGCTGTAAATGAAGTTAGGCGGAAAGCAGGAAGTGTTTCCCGTGGGATCTTTTTAAAAGGTACACACTCAGATTTCACAAAAACAAATCCAGATCCTTCAGGCTGTATGTCAAGTTTACCATGTGACCCCCGAGACCTCCCTCGCGGCCTACCCCCTCAGGCCGTCGCCATGGCGACAGCGTGCTCCATCGGGCGGAATGCTCTCCCGTGGCAACCGACGTTTGAATCCCGTGGAAGCAGGAAAACAAGAGCAGCGTCTCTGCCGCGGAAATAGGAAAACAGAACGGCTACAATGTGGCCTGTGAGAGGGATCAAACTTTAAATCGCGCCAAAGCTTTTCTTACAAGGGTAAAGCGAAGTGTGCGACATAAAAAATGTGTGGGTAGTCTAACACTCTGGCGCCACCTCGAGGTTAGTTAAAAAAGTACCCGTAGTATGAGAAATGGTTGACATTTTAAACCATCCATCCATTTTCTTTGCCAGAGTAAACTATATTGAACATGATGCCTCTGCCTCGGAGTCCTGCATTTGGGTGCGCCCCGTACCGGAGTTTTGTGACAGTATGAAGAACACAGCGACAGCGTTTTCTCGACAGCTTACAAACTTCATATTGCTATAGGTAGTTTGTAAGCTGTCAAGAAAACGCTGGGATAGGCTCCAGCAATACCACGGCCCCTTTGAGGATAAGCGGCTGAGAAAATGGATGGATGGATGTTAAGGCCTTCCTGATGTCGCAATAGGAAGTTTGTAAGCTGTCGAGAAAACGCTGGGATAGGTTCCAGCACTACCGCGGCCCTTGTGAGGATAAGCGGCTGAGCAAATGGATGAATGCTGCACATTTCAACAACAGTGGCGTCATCGCACAACGTCACGCTCCCGTTTGTCCCCGCCTCCCCGCTCTCGGCGTCCTTCTGTCCCCGCCCCCTTCTCGTCGTCCGGTCTCTCCGCTGATTGCTTTTCTCGCGTGATTGCCAATTAGCGTTTAGCCCCGCGCGCTTCGTCGCTTCCGGTGCCGAGGAGCGACTGGCGGAAGGCCGCATATGTCACCGACTTAACGCCGCGTGTAAAGTCGTCGTCTTCTGCGGGAGGGGCCGCCGCCATGACCGCCCTGTGTCGCCTGGTCACCAGGACGCAACGGACGCTCCTCGCGCTTTCTCCGGGCGGACGCCGGACGTCGTGTCGCGCGCCGGCCGGACGCAGGGACGCGAGCTCGGCCAGCTCGTCCGGCACCAGGTACTACCCGGCTCCGGGTTCCACCGCCGGGGGCTAGATAAGCCGCGTAGCTCGCCGGCTAACCGTACAAAGCTAACATCCTTGAGAGTTGTGTGGCGACGACGCGTCGTGGTTGGTTTTGGTCAAACAAAAATGGAGCAAATCGCTGTGGATTTATCGGACACATCCCCCCAAAAATGTTTAACCCTTCACTCAGTTGTCTTGTTAGCATGATGCTAAGCTAGCCTGGGTGCAACTATGTTGCAATGCCTTCAATGTCATCCATTTATTTCTGATATGTTATTCAATATTCCTTTTAAAATCGCATTGCTCCTCGAATAACGTTTTAAATCGTTACCATTATACTCTGCTGTAGTGTGAGAATTGCTGATTTTTTTTTTTTTTTTAAGCCTACTCTAATCACGTTGTTGACATTGACATCGTCGAGAAGTCAACATGAATTTTCAGGAAAACCTACGAATACCTACTTTATGTAATTAATAATTCTGATGTGTTTTTCCACCTTTATAATACCAGAGAATTGGTTACCTATGACCGAACTAAAGTGCTACAAAATTCTGTATATACACTGTACTAATGCCCTCAATTTATTTGCTAAATTTACGAGTCTGTTTAATTGAACACTTTTCAGTTATTGTTTTGAATGAATGGCAACAAGTGCATCCAAATTGGTCATTCCATTTTCAAATGTTTCATCAAAGAGCATTTCGCTCTTCCGCCTCTTCATCGCCGGCGTACTCTGATGAATTACAGTCCCGACATTATTGGGAATAAGGAACAAAAAAATTTCCGACCAGTGACGTGAAAATGTCATCATTTTTCCTTTAGCAAGCCTGACGATCGCTCGGCGTTGCGACTCAGCGGATTAAAGTGTTCACCTCCTCGCCTTGATTGACTCCCAACAGGATGTTCACGCGTGCAGCGATGGCACGTACATATTGTGTATTAATGATACAACATGTCTATTCACATGCGCACTGCCGTGTTGTGTCCTCCCAGCTTAGTCAACCTGACTTACGACGTGTTTGACGGGAAGGGAGAAAGCGGCACGCCGCTGGTCTTCCTGCACGGATTGTTCGGGAGCAAATCAAACTTTCACTCCATCGCCAAGTCGCTGGTGCAGCGGACCGGTCGAAAGGTAAACTTGGAAACGTGCGTGCGTTGACATGTAATTCTTTAAAAAAAAAAAATACTGTTTTGAAGGACGCGCCTCATTTCCGCGCCGTCGTTTGCTTTGTGCCGCCAAGCAGAGCGACGGGAAATGAATTGGGCAATCTGTAAATTAAAAAAAATAAGATACTGACATATAGGATGATGTCAGACGAGCTGAATTGCGTTGTCTTCTTCTGTGGTAGTGCCTTGGGTAAACTGTTTGTTTTTTTTTTCCCCCACTAACCCTAACCCCCAAAATTTACGGATTGCAGGTTTAGATTTTCTTTTGTTTTGTCCCAAATTCTCCAACTTCAGCATTCATGATAAACGAGTAACGCGGTTGTTGCTGGTTTCTGTGTTTAGCGAGCTGATACCAGGAGAAAGTTACAGATTTGACCAAAGAGAGACCCGAAGAAAACCTGAGTTAATTTAGTCGTGGCCTATTTTTTTATCTGTAATTATTCCAGTTGGGTGAGAGGCCGGGGTGCACCCTGGATTAGTCACTGGTCACTGTCGGGCGACAAATAGACAAAGGCATTCATGCTCGCATTCGGTTTTTGGACAGAAAAACCCAGATCAAACTCACGCAAGTGCAGGGAGGCTTAGCATAGATTTAAACACGTGACTTTGAGGCAATGATGCCAACCACTTTTTCGCCGTTTCAGCAGATTTTTATTTCTTTTTTTTTTTTTTAAACCGCTTATTTTTTTGTTCCCACTCACGGATTTTGGCTTTTCGCGCTCAACCCGATCTTCCGGCAACATTGGGGTCCACTGTGTCATTCGTACATAAATGTTTTGCGAATGTCATGCACTTCCACCTCAGGCAAAAGACAAAAAAAAAACGACCGAGTCTTCCTGTTCTACGCACAAATCCTGAAGACGGACTCTCAGGCCAGATAATAAGAGCGTACATTTAGCATTGAAGTTGTGTTCAGGGTCGTGTTTTGTTGCTTGCTCCAAGTGTCCTCAACCTTCCTTTTGTCCAGTCAGGTGCTGACCATTGACGCCCGTAACCACGGCAACAGCCCCCACAATCCCCAGCTGACGTACCAGGCCATGAGCGGTGACCTCTCCCACCTTCTGTCCCAGCTGCGGATCGACAAGTGCGTCCTGATCGGACACAGCATGGGCGGCAAGACGGCCATGACCGCTGCCCTCACGCAGGTCGCAAGGCGCATCCCTGTCCTACTAGTGCAGCACGGGACTCAAACCATTCCAATGATAACACTAGTGCTAGTATTTATTTATTTGTTTTACATCCTGACTTTCAGGTTTTTCTGCAGTTCCCTTTTCAATCCCAAAAATCTCCTTTCATTCCCATTTAACAAAAAGCTCCACATCTTTCCCGTTCAAAATTCATAAAATTCAGCCCATTTTAACATTCTAAGCATTCTGACATTCCCAACGTTTCACATTTTCCCCAATTTTCTACCTTACAAGTCCTGTATTTCGCTTCCATGTACCGTCATTCCCGGCCTACAGAGCGCACCTCGTTACGAGCCTCACCGAGTACCTTTGTAAAGGAAATACCAGCTGGTGCATACAGCTGTGTAAAAGCTTTAAGTGCCCACATTGAAACACGAGATTTTTACAAAGACGGTACACAGAAAGTTTCATGCTAGTGCTCATGCTAGCGCCACGCTAACGCTAACTGGGCCAGTTAAAATAAAGCTTACCGGTAAATATCAGCGAGACACCCCAGTTACAGCAGCAACACGTTAGCACAACGCTACCGGTAGCGCAGCGCTAACAGGGCCGGTAAAAGTCACTTCCTTGGCTCATGTATTCCACCGGTCTCGTTCTTACTTTTTCCGCTCCATTGCCCCCTTGCGGCCGTTAGGGGAAAAAAAAAATCCGCAAATTAGCTGCATCGCCACATAAACCGCGGGGTTGCAGGCGTGTGTGGACAAATTACCGGAAATTACGGTAGTTACTCTTAACACGTGGTACAAAAGTGTCAAATCCGTTTTAAAAAAATAAAATAAAAATACTTGGCTTTTGGCAGAAAAGGCCCCTCTGACAGTTACGTTCGTTTGACCCACTTTTGTATCGGCTTTTTCCATATTTTGCTAAGACCGCCCCCTCTCCTCTGATTGGTTCTGCGAGCTTGCGAGCGCACGCATTCGTCCGGTCGTGTTCAATATCGTTCAGCGCCGGCCCGTATTAAATTTCACAGCATTCGCAGGTTATTTCTCCAGAATCATCCACATATGGTTCAGTTGTTTTGTTGTGATAGGCCAAAAATGGCAATATTAATAGAAAAATGTAATGCAATAATATGAAGTCATTCTACTGCACCCTGGTGGGTTTTATCAGTGTGCTGAATTTGATGACGAGGGCAAAGGGTTATCGAAGGGGTGGCGTGGACTTAAATGCTGAAAAGCAGTTTTGTTTCCACTCGGTCAGCCCGAGCTGGTGGAGCGGCTGGTGGTGGTGGACATCAGTCCGGCTCAGAGCAACACCAGAACCAACTTCCACGAGTACATCCGCGCCATGCAGGGCGTGGAGATCCCGGACGACCTGCCGCGTTCCACCGCCAGACGGATGGCCGAAGACCAGCTGCGGCACCGAGTCAAGGTCAGAGCGCCGCTGCCGGCGTCAGTTGGCGAAAAATTACTCTTATGCTCAAAATGGGATCACTAAAATTCGTGTATGGGGATTGGGAAAGAGGCATTTGTTCACTTTTCCCCTACTTCCTAAAATCACTACAAAGGGATTTTGCATGGAAATTTTCAAGAACTATCTTGGTCCATGATTTAAAGATGGCCGTCTCGCTCGTGACTGGCTTTTGCCAAGACGGCTTTTGAAGGTTTTCCCTGTTTCAGGAGCACTCGGTGCGTCAGTTCCTGCTCACCAACCTCGTGGAGCAGAACGGCCGTTACGCCTGGAGGGTCAACCTGGACGCCGTCTCGGTTCACCTCGATGACCTCATGAGCTTCCCGAGCTTCGACTGTTCGTATCGGGGCCCCGCGCTCTTCCTGGGCGGAACCAGTTCTGCGTACATCAGGTAAGACGTTCGCCCCGGTGAAGTCGGGACGTTGTGTAAAACGTCCGTTGAAATGCAATGATTTGAGAATCCAATTCGACGGCACATGCAAAAAAAAAAAAAAAAAATACTTGAAAAGAGCAACAAAAGAATGGGAAAGTTGAGGAATGAGGGGGGAAAAAAAAAATACATGAACCATGCCGGACAATGCTGACTATTGGCATGTCTAAACAGCTCCCTCTGGTGGTCACCTTTTTGATATTAGTTGTTTATCTTACCAACATTGGAGCAAACCCTCCAATTTAATGATTGCACGGCTTATCAAAATGCCTAAAATGGAGCGTTTCCACACACAGCTCCGAAGATTACCCGGAAATCGAGAGGCTGTTCCCCTGCGCCAACATCCAGTACATTCCCGACGCCAGCCACTGGATCCACGCCGACAAACCGCTGGACTTCATCAGCTCCATCATCTCCTTCCTGCAGTCCTAACAACGCCGTCGTCGTCCTGCGCCTTCCCGTGATGGGCTCAGAACTCGGGGAGGGCGACGCAAGTCAACGTCTTGTTGCTTGTGTCGAGGAAATTGCGTGACTACGGGCCGGTGTCGTGCGGGACCGTACTGGATGCCGACGTCCTTCTGTTACTGTTACACACCCGCACATAGAGCGAACCCGCGTTTATTGCGAAGGGGTCTGGGGTTTCCGGAATCCCCCGCAAAGGTATTCCTTAGCACCTGCTGTCACTTTCTCGCCGTCAAGAAATGGGAGACTCGAAATGGAGACGTGACTTTGAAGAAACCAAAACACGAAAACCTTCTGGCGCGCACGGGCCTCCGAATAAGAGGGCAAGCGTGCTTCCTTTGAGCCGTTTTGTCAGTCGACCAGAAAAATTGGCGCATAAAACAAATTGCGGTATTACGTATTTCAGAACGAATTATGTTCAAACTTGGGGCTGCTGATTTTTTTTTTTTTTTTTTTTTTTACGATGAGTCTGACTCCAATTAAAAAAAAAAAAATGCTTTGTTCAAAAAAAGATTTCAAATTGACTTGTTTTCCCAAATTCAAGCCCATCTTTGCAAAGATATTCAAAAATGAGGATTGACAGTCTGCTAATCCTCCGATTTTTAACCCACATCACATACGGCGGAGCAGCAACAACCAAGTGGATTATGCAGTATTAGTCGCTGTCAAATATTCCCCCTGCGATGTGTGAGGAACGAATATTACAACCCGCTGCTGAGCTTTTCCTCTTACTCAATTCGGCTGCGTAGTGGTCAAAGCTGCCCGCGGTGTTGTAGCACAGCCTGTACGCCTCTTAATTCAGGACTTGGGGGTGGGGGGGGGCTAAAAATAAAAACTGTAATAGCAAAAAGCGCAAATGATGCTATGCGATAATGCTGGCAAACACTGAATACAGCTATTATGCTGCCATTTTTAGATAAGCTATGCTAATTATTTTGCTGCGTGTTAAAGGGAGGGGTTGTCTTATCCAATATCCACTGTCCAAGCTGCTTATCCATACAAGGGAGCAGCAGAGCTCATCCCTATCTTAGCTAACATTGGGCGAAAGGGAGACTGCAGCCTAAACCGGTCGCCAGTCAGTCGCAGGGCGTATAGCGACGGCATCGATGAGCGGGAATTGATCGCCTAATATGTGTCTAATATGACGTAGAAAAATAAGTTTAAGATGTTTAACAGACCTTGCGATCGTCTGACTGGATGCAACATCGATGAGCGGGAATTGATCGCCTAATATGTGTCTAATATGACGTAGAAAAATAAGTTTAAGATGTTTAACAGACCTTGCGATCGTCTGACTGGATGCAAATGAGCAACTCGCCAGCGAGGCATTGTGTTCTTCCCGAGCCTTCAAAAGGGTTTTGATTGTCGTGTCGAGACGTATTTATGAATTGTTCATCGCAGAAGTCGCTGCAAACTAATACTGACAGAGTTACGCAACCGAGAAAGGCGTATTTCCGTGTTTACGACGTCGGACGCGTCGGGATCAGCTCCCCAGTCGGCAATTTGATCGGCAGCCGGCCTGCGCGTCAGTTTTACGAGCAGCCGCGACGCGGCAGACGCGCCCGCGGCTCCTCTTTGAAATGATTTCCGTATATGCCACAATTGGAGCTTTTCCATGCATGCTTGTGTCCCTCAGTGCAAATGGATTTATGTATGTGTCCACATAGAATCTCAATGTAAACATAATATATTGTATAATCATAATATAATAATGTGGTGAAGACTGATCGTGGCGGCTGGTGTTGTTTATTTACAAAATCGTAACCGAAGCAAACAATCACACATATACATATTCTGTGTGTATCGAGACAAAGGAAGCTAAAGTAAGTTGTCACGCTCGTGTAAACATTTAAGAAATTGTTCATGTTGCTCATCATTAATCTGTAGTCAAATCAAAATCGTCGGTCAACTTAGCGGCGCGGCCCCGAACCTCCGAAGTTCAGTCGAGCGAGACCGCGTGGAAGCCGTCGTCGTCCCTCCGCTGGACCGCCTCCTGCAGCGAGGGCCGCCCCCCGTTGCCCCTCTTCCACTTTTCCCTCCAGGTCGGCGAGAGCTGAGGACGGCCGAAGAAAGTGGGGCTGTGGACGGGCGAGTCGGGGGAGGCGGGCCCGGGCGCCACCGGGAAGTTGGCGGGCCGCTGCACGGGTGCCTTGTTCCTCCTCAGGATGCCCATGCGGGATGTTTTCTTCTGGCTCTGTTCCACCTGCTGCTGCAACACCAGCTGCTGCTGCAGCAACAGCTGCATGTCCTCCTGAACGCCAGCAGAGAAAACGGCGACGCCGCGGTCAGGACGCCGGCTGGGCTGCGGACATCTCGTTTAAGTCGACCTTGCCTCGTGTAAGTGCATCCGCGACGGTGAGCGTGTGACGGATCTAGCCTTCCGACGCGCATATTTAGATCAGTGATTCCCAAACAGCGTGCCGTGGGAAGTTATCCAATTTTATGTAATTGCTATAAAAAAAACATCTATTCCAGGAAATAATGTATGTTTATTCATCTATTTGTGCCAGTTGAGGCACAATGAAAGAACAGAAAAAAATCCTCTTAGTACATACAGTAATGAATCGATCCGTTTTTGGTGACATTTGCTTTTGTGGGTGTGCCAGGGGATTTTTCAATTGTAAAATATGTGCCTTGCCTCTGTAAAGGTTGGAAATCACTGATTAAGATGATATGCGGATCACTTCTACCTCACAACAGACTCCCAGAGTATGTACGAGCCAGCCCGGCCGGAGCCGTGCTCAGTGGGTGCATCGACACATTTAGCAACCCCTGATTAACATACGCGGATCTTTTATTACATTCTGAGAGGATTACAACCCACCCCTCCCGCCCCCAAACTGTTTATTTTAGTCTCTCTATAAACAGCTACCTGTCATATGGAACCCACGAAGCTCTCATCCTTTCCATTTTTTCATAACGAACTGGGTCTTTTTGAAAAGTATGAAGAATGAATCCATCCTCCCGAGTGTTCGAACGATATCCAGCAATCGAACGAGCCGGCATTTTGGCTAACGCGAAGGAACAACGAGCTACCTTCCCGGAGGTAAAACTAGTATAAACATACGAACCCGCCTGAGTGCGCTACTGGCTGTGACGTCACTTCCTGCTTCTTCACCAAAACAAATCCCTCGAGAGGATTTTCACGGCGGGAGTTACAAAAAGCCATAAATGTCAAAATTATGTTTTGTGGTGAAAATACGGACGGGTCCATTCCAGCTACTAAATATCATGAATTTCGTGACAGTGGACCTTTAACGTTCCATGCCACAACATTTTTGCCATACAACATTTACGGCGGATTCCGAGCTGAGGCGGGCGCGGTTATTTTTAAGGTCGACAGGCAGGACGCCGTCACTCCCTGTAGGTTTTAACAAGGCGTCGCCGGGCGTGCCTTTAATAGCCAAACGATTATAGGTTTGGGTTTTGGCAGACGGGGGAGACGTCTTTCTGGTTTCAGCAAATGCCGACGTGGCCGCGTACCACCCGGCGGCTCCCCGAGCGGTACCATCTCACCTTCCAGGCCTCGAGCTCCAGAGACAGCTCCAAGCGTTTCTGCGCCGCCTCCAGCAACTGGTTGTTGAGCTGCATCATCTCCGACTTGCTGCGCAGGAGCTCCGTCTCCATCGCCTTCTTCCTGACGGCGCACACGCAAACCGTGAGAGGGAGACCGCGGGCAGACGGCTCGCCGTTCAGCCCGCCGGCCGCGCCACTAACTTCTCGATGGCGTCGTCCCGATCCCGCAGCGCCTGTTGCAGCAGGGCGCCGTCCTCTGAACCGCCGGCTCCCGGAGGCGACCTGGCGTCCTAAAGGCACAGTCACGCATTCCGTTAGAGGCTTGCTAGCTTTCAATATTTCCGCGTTACTCGTGCCAGGTTCCCCTCAAGGCGCTTAAATCTCTCTCACACACACCTAAATAAAAAAAGCATCTAGCTAGTGTCCTCTCACGTCGGCTGGAACAGGTCAAACCGCATCGCTCAATGCCAGGAGGAGGCTCGACGTTCTTCTTTGCGGCATAACGTACTTTGCCTCTGGAAACCTTTCCTTTCAGAACTCTACTTTTTTTTTTTTTTTTTTTTTAGCCTTTCACGTTACGCAAAAGATGACACTCATTTTCACGCGTTCGCCGCTTGTTACGGTGACTACGGATTGCCCCCGTCCACGTTGTCCCAAGTCACAAAGTCCTTGAAAGGGAGCAACTTTTGTAATAATCCAATCAAAGGAACAAGAGCTTGAGTAGAAGCTACTAAGTTGTCACAGCAAATGAGAAGATTCATACTTAAGTCCTCGCAAATCAGGAGAGAAAACTCAATACACTGGAAAGGTAGAGTAAGAAAACGTTAAGGACCTCACAGATTCCAATGAGAATCTTTTAAAGGAGTTGAAATCTTTCAGGAGAAATTTCCAGGTAAATAGAAAATGACTGATGTGAGTCAAGTGTTTCTTGTGTCTGCTAAATGGAAAAAGCAGGTCTGATTGTTTGATTGTTTCAGGTGATAGTAGGACTCCATCAAGGCTGCCCTTTGTCACCGATTTTGTTCATAACTTTTACGGGCAGAATTTCTAGCCGCAGCCGAGGTGTTGAGGGTGTCCGGTTTTGGCGACCTTGGCATCGCATCTCTGGTCTTTGTAGATGATGCGGTCCTGTTGGCTTCATCAAGCCATGATCTCCGGCTCTCGCTGGAGCAAGTCGCAGCAGAGTGTGAAGCGGCCGGGATGAGAATCAGCACCTCCAAGTCAGAGACTGTGGTCCTCGGTCGGAAAAGGGTGGCGTGCCATTCTCCGGGTCGGGGATGATGTCCTGCCCCAAGTGGAGGAGTTCAAGTATCTTAGGGTCTTGTTCACGAGTGAGGGAAGAATGGAGCGGGAGATCGACGTGACAGATCAGTGCAGCGTCTGGAGTGATGTGGACTTTGTATCGGTCCGTTGTGGTAAAGAGGGAGCTGAGTTGAAAGGAGAACCTCTCAATTTACCAGTTGATCTAAGTTCCTACCCTGACCTATGGGCACGAGCAGTGGGTTGTGACCGAAAGAACAAGATCCCGGATACAAGCGGCCAAAATGAGTTTCCTCCGCAGGGTGTCCAGGTTCTCCCTGAGAGAACGGGTGAGAACCTTGGTCATCAGGGAGGGGCTCAGTGTCGAGCCGCTGCTCCTCCGCATTTAGAGGCGCCAGATGAGGTGGCTGGGGCATCTGATCCGGATGCCTCCCTGGTGAGGTGTTCCGGCCAGGCACGTCCCACCGGAAAGAGACCCGGAGGACGACCCAGGATACGTTGGAGAGACTATGTCTCTTGGCTGACTTGGCTGGCGAAAGGGAATTCTGGATAGCCCTGCTGAAGCTACTCCCTCCGCAGCTCGACCCGGAAAAGCGGTAGATAATAGATGAATGGGCCTGTGTCTTTGGACAAAAGTTAAATAAACGTACTATATCGTTCATTCAAGACAGCAAATATGATGTGCGTAAATGCAAACGAAGCCGAAGCAGGGAATAAGTTCAAAAAAAGATCATGTCAACGATTAATATTTCTACGGTTGCCTATGGCAATGTGAGCGGACGTCTGAAAAGCAGTTTTTGCGTCACCTTTTTGGTGATGCCGCTGACGGCCATCTTGCGGGCGATGTCCTGCAGCCGGGCGAGGGCGGCGTCCAGGCGGTTTTCTCCGGGGGGCGGCAGCTCCGGGGCGCGCCCCCCCTGGTGCTCGGGGATCGTCTGCATCAGCCGCAGGATGGACAATATCTCCTCCGTCACCTGAACGCATCGTCGCCGCACGTGCCGTCAGATTTTGCCGCGGCGGGCAGGCGGGCGCACGCAGTGTTACCCTCTCTCGGTCTTGACTCCACCCGGGTCCTTGTCGGCTCTGCTGCAGTTTGTCCACCTGCGCCTTGAGCTTGATGCTGCGCCTGCGCGACAACTCCACCTCCCGACGCACCTCCTTCAACTGGAACAACGATCGGTGGTCACGTCTTTGCTTGCAGTCCTACTTTTTGGGTATTCGCGTTGTGGATCATCTCATAGCGAGGACTCACAGTCCTACTTTCACATTAGTTGGACTTTCCGCTTCCGACAAAATGTGAAATTCCACCCCTTCTCTGTTGCGCTTATCCCCACGCGGGTTGCGGCTAATTATTGCAATGAAATGGTTCTTCAAACTTGTACTTTTTGGGCAGGCCTGGGCAAAAATTGGAGCTTCAGGCTCGCTCACATTTGATTATTTAAATGCGCCAGCTGATTTTGCACATGAAAAAAAAAAAACTTTAAATCACAAATTTTATAGGTAATCAATCAAAATAGCTTATTCAATACATTTTTTTTAATTACACCGATTAGTTACAATGGGGCAGAATAGTGACACGACTGGTTAGAGTGGTAGCCTCACAGTTCTGAGGAGCAAAGTTTAAATCCAAGTCCACTGGGTGGGCACTCGGGTTTCCTCCCACAACCCCAAAACATGCTTGCATTCATTGGAGACCCCAAATTGCCACAAGGTGTGATCGTGAGCACTACTGTTTGCCTCTATGTGCCCTGCGATTGGCTGGCGACCAGTTCAGGGTGTGTCCTGCCCGTTGACAGCTGGGAGAGGCTCCGGCACGCCCCGTGACCCTCGTGAGGATAAGCGCCACATAAAATGGATGGATGGATGTTCATATCCAATTTTTCATGTTTTTTACAATAAATGTTTTTTTTACGAGGTAAATGAATAAGAAACATTTTCACTGACCAATTTTGCAGGATTTTGGTTCACGTGAACTCAAGACTTTGCCCCCCCCCCCACCTGCATCAAGTTACCACTTGAGCAATTTTGAATTGCGTAATAAGTTCTTTCCATCCAAGTCTTTGGAATGTCGAAATCGTTTTTCAGTTTCCACAAACATCTTCCTCAAAACATTTGAAATATCGAATATTAGTTTTTCTCGTGTGTCTTTTGGGGGTAGACGGGTATATAAATGATCAAAAGGGTGCCAAAGCGTTCATGTTTTGGCCCCGCCCCTTCGTGCGAGTTGACGTCACTTATTTATCTCGCAGTGAAAAATCCAAATGACAAATGTAATCTTGAATTTTTGTACCGGACTGTACCGTACCGTGTCATTGACGTGTCCGAGGGTCCTGCGTCTGCCGAGCGGCCGGCCGCCGTTGATGAGGTCGGGCAGGGTCATGTAGCTCCTCTGGAAGGGGGACTCGCCCCCGTCCGCGGTGGGAGACTCGGAGCGCCCCTGGTGCCGCGGGTCTCCGTCGGGTTCCGATGTCGACTGCGGATCGGGACTTGAGTCGCCCCTCTCACGCACGTCCCCCAGGCTCATTCCGGCGAGGATGCACGGGTCTGCGTCGGTACCGCAGCCGTCCGCAGCGTCCGGGCCGTCGTCCTCCGGTTCCGACAGCGAGGCGGAGCGGCGCGGCGTCGCTCGCTGCTGAGCGGGTCTGGACTGCACTCTGCTGAGGGAACAGTACAACTGCTCGCTGGAGCTCAAGCGCGGGCGCAGACGCGAGTTGAGGTCAGAGAAGTCCGCGGAGAAGTCCGGATCTCGGCTGGTGTAGCTCATCGTGCCGGACCGCCAAGGAGAGGAAAGAGCAAAAAAAAAAAAAAAAAAAGGAAAGAAAGCCAAGCTCGACGAGTCAAAAGATCTGCTTGAAGAATGTTTCCTAACAGGTTTTTCCTGCCGTGACGAGACAGCCGCTGCGAGTCATTCAGTCCGTCGACGACGTCACTTACTTCCTTTTGTCCCACTTCTCAGAAGACGTCACATGCCTGCGCATACAACCCATAAATTAAGCATGGACTTTCACCCCCATTGTAGTCCGGGACGAGCTGCACAGAATATGAATTTTTCAACAACCAAATTCAGTACAGTGTTTCCCCGCTATTCGTGTGGTGGGGATTATGTTCCTTGCACCCCATGCAAATTAACAAAAATCCCCCAATAATACAAATAATACCATATTTTTGCAACAATAAAATGCACTTAAAATCCTATATATCCTCCAAAATGGAGACTCGACTAACTTGTGTGACTTGTCCGATGAAGTAACGCAATGTTAGCAGTTATGTCAGCACGTTTTAATTATATGTATCTATATTTTTAATTTAGTCATTCATTCTTATTATTGTATATGTAAGTTATGATTTAATAGCACAAGATAGTGAAAAAAAATTGCATTTTACATCAAAAAGCAGAAGCTTACGTCGGGCCTCACAACTGACTACTCAACTGAAAATTATCATGCCATAGCATAACTAGCAAGTAATAAAACAATTTTTTTTAAAAATGACTTACAAAATAATTGACACAAAACATGTATTTTAACCTCTACGTGCTCCCAACATGCTTTGCGAGACCGAGGATCTCTTGCCGTCCTACACAGGCAGACCAAAAAAAAAAAAAAAAAAAAAGCAAATTTTGGAGCTCATTGTAAATAGGCGCTACATCTATTTTGGCGTCTTGTCTATTTGTGCAAATCCGGTAATCAATAATAATAATGAAAAATGTTGGAGAGCAAAGTCTGCGAATATGCGGGGCCGCCAACGGTGAACCGCGAATGGGTAAGGGCACATTGCATACGGTTGAAAGGAGAAGTTTACACATATTGTGTACATTTTTTTGTCTCACTGTCTGAAAACTATGTCATCATCAGATGACTTGACATACGTTGTTGTTGTTGTTTTTTTGTGTGTTTCCGGAATGAACGACACGCGTTAACTCTGCGCAGATCGCATGCGGTCATTTTATGACGTTCAACAGTCCATTGACGTGCATGCGTAGAAGACGGATTGGTGGATCCTCTCTGCTGATCTCCGACATTCCCACCACATATTGACGGACTTGTGAAGTGAGGATGAGCCAGCAGGGGCGGGAGCGTGCGATGGAATAGGGAGGAAGTCGTTTCCGGCATCTCGGAAGTCATCACGTCGTCCGCCATTTTCCCCCCCGAGCGCACACAAACACAGCTAGCGGGGGTTCTCCGGCTATTTTGGCGATAGTCAGGACTACAGCGAGACGAAAGCGTAGGTCCCGTTTCTTTTCTTTGCTGGCGTCGTGAACCCGCCGAACGATCCGCTGATGTCGGTGACGGTCGGGGGGGGGCCCTGTTCCAAGATGGCTCTTCATGTTGTCGTTTGCACTCGTGCTAACCTAGCGTTCCTTTTCGAGCTAGCGTTCGGGAATTTCGCTGGGAGGCCTCCTTTCTGCTGCAATTTTAATCTTCTCGTTCTTTTGCGTTTAAACGCAACATTCGCATTCCAGACAAAAATTGTGGACCTTAAGAGGCCGTAACGCGATGACAGATGTATGCGAGCTCATCGGTGCTCGCGTGCTAAACGAGCGCCTGCATCGATCAAAGAATCTGCGTTGAATTCTTGGTCCCTTCTTTCGTGTCAAGATGTTCAGCGGAATCACGTCACGTTTACAATCATGTCAAAGATCCTGAGCGTGACTCCCCCCCGCCCCCCAGGCACCGGGGCTTGTCCGTGTGTCAGTTGTTTATGGGTGTCCGCATTGCGAAAACGCGATTGCTTGTCTTTTTTTTTTTTTTTTTTTCATTGTAAAGTCACATTTTATCACACGCAGTAAAATGAGTGTTAATTTGTTACTCGGAATATTTTCATCCCAAATAATTGTGAGATATTAAATGGACTTGCCTCCCTTAATCGGAGGAATATTAATCATTTAAGTCAGTGTAACGGTACTCAACGCATTGTTATGAAATTGTTAATTATGCACTTTCCGTGTTTGGCAAGGTCTGCATTACAGGACTGAACAAGCCTGGATCGGCAGGAGCAGCAGATATGTCGGACTTCATCGAGAGCGAGGCCGAGGAGTCTGAGGAAGAGTTTGAAGAGCGAGACCTCAAGCCCAAGAAGACGCAGAGGTTCATGGAGGAAGACGGTGAGACCGGTCGACGGCGATCCGGCGCGAGATGCGCGGCGTACGCTCGTGAACTGTTTCCCCCCCCGCAGATGAGGAAGAAGAGGAGAACATGGAGGACCAGGACGAGCGAGGCAACCTGCGCGGGCTGATTGATGACGGCGACGAGGAAGAGGAGGAGGAAGACGACGGCGGGGGTCGGAAGAGCGCGAGCGGAGGCGGCAGCGACTCAGAGGAGGAAGTCAGGCATCGCCGCAAGAAGCGAAGTTCGTCACACATCAGTAAAAGTTTTGAGTGAGGGTGTGATTATAAAGTAAATGGGGGGGCTACTATTCCTGTTTTACCCAAGCTTATGAAAAAGATATAAGATGTGGTAAAGTGGTCGGACGACTCTTCTGACACCTTCCCCACAGGTTACAACGACCTGGATGAGGATGACCTCGACCTCATTGAGGAAAACTTGGGTGTTAAAGTGAAAAGGAGGGTAAGCGTCTCTCTATCCCCCGCTTGGCTTCTCCTCATAAGCCGCCAGAAACCCCCCCCGCCCCAACTCCCGTCTCGCACTGCAGAAGAAGAAATATGATCGCGTGAAAACGCTGGATGACGACGACGACGACGAGAAGGACCTGATCGCCGACGAAATCTTTCACGGCGACGGAGACGGTGAGCTGGAGGAGGGCGAGGCCGTGCACGAGCCGCTCCAGCAGGCGGACGACGACGACGAAGGGGAGGACGAGGAGTCGGGTAAAGCGGGAGTTTCTTTCATAGTCAAACTTCGGCCTGTTGTTTAAAATGCCCGTTCAAGTCCTGAAGAAAAATCTCTCGAGTGTAGCTAATGAATATTTAAATACAATCGGTGTAGAAATCCCTCATATTCAAAAACTACAATTGTAATAAATGCAATATGTAGAGCTGTTACGATCCGATTGCGTAATCGAAAGTCAGCGTCGATCGTGTGATTTTCTGATGTCCCCCCCCCCCCCCCCCTCAAGGCATACTCGAGCTATCAGATTGGGACTCTGTTGGCAGATCCTTAAATTCAAGTGCAAAAAGGGTCATTGGGACATTCCGAGTGATGGCTTAAAGCTGTAGAAACCTTCTAGTGGATTGGGACCACACTTTCCTTATAGCTTATCCTCACTAGTGTCCCGGGCGTGCAGGCTATCCCAACTGACTCTGGGGGAGAGGTGGGATATACACCCTGAACTGGTTGTCAACCGATTGCTGGGCACATATAAACAAACCATTCACACTGGGGCTAATTTAGTCGGCGATTAGCGAACCAGACGCGTTTTTGGAAAACCGGGAACAAACTCATCGCCGGCACAGGCGAGATCCGCTTTGACCTCGGGTACTCGGAACATTGAGGGACACGCGCTAATCTGCCAACCGCTCGAACGTCGTGCAAAATATCTGAAGTTGAAATGTTAAAACATGTAATGTCTTTTTTTTTTTTTTTTTCGAATACTATATATTGATATTACAGATATTGACGACTTTATCGTGGATGATGACGGCCAGCCCATCACTAAAAAAAGGGGAAAGAAATTCTCTGGATACACAGATGCGTGAGTGTCAAGTACTATGTTTATCAAGTATTCTTAACTCGTGTTAAGTACTTTATAAAGTGGTTGGTCTTGTACACGTTTGTCTTACAAGACACATTTGAATCTAAAAGCACCAACAAGCTTAGTTTGGATCTTTTTAAGTGCGAGAATGTCACAGTTCCATCCGCGCTTCTCGCGGTCCCACAGAGCTCTGCAAGAGGCGCAGGAGATATTCGGCGGCGACTTCGACTTCGCCGAATTCGACGTCGACGCCTATGACCAGGGCGAGGAGGAAGAGGAGGACCAAGACGAAGAGGGCTGGGACCGGCCCAAGAAGCAGACCAAGCGGAGGCAGGGCCGCAAGAGCATCTTCGAGCTCTACGAGCCCAGCGAGCTGGAGAGCAGTCACATGACCGACCAAGACAACGAGATCCGCTCCACCGACATGCCCGAGAGGTTTCAGGTGGATTCTACTTTTCACTTTCCTCACGCTGTCTCCATAGACCCGAACCTCCTCACTTTCTTAGCATTTATAGGTCATGGTTACGCTATTCGCTTTTTTAACGTAAAAATTTAAAGCCAGAAACCGAGTTTTCTCCCCCTTATACTGGAATTCCGCATTCCAGCAAAGTCGCTCGATACGAGGCGGGACGTACCTACGTGCCCGTCTCGCCACCTCACCATGGTGGATGTACATGTGATGCAGCCAATCAAACTAGTGAGGTAAATAAAATTGTTGGAGAGAAAATATAAGTAGTGGATATCCAGAGTACATATTATGCCCTGTAATAACTCCAGCTGTACATTCTGTTTCTGTAGAGAGAGAGAGAGAGAGAGACAGATTTGTTCGTTTAAAGGGACATACAGTATATTACGTTTGATGTTAAAACATAAATATATTTACCATGTATTTGTGGATTAAAAAAAGTGTACCTTATGGCCAAAATGTACACAAGCGGTACGTATACTTCTCACCAGCCCTTCAAATAAGCGAGTCTTTTTTTAAAAATATTGTATCACGCTCCTACATCCTGTTTCTGGACCCGGTTCTTACTACTGGTAATTCAGAAATGTGATCAATAAGAATTAAATAGTTCTGCAGGCCAGTCCTTGCATCTATAAGTCCAATCACTCAGTATGTGATGTGCGATCGCCAGGCACAGCTGTCGTTTGGCACTTGACGCCAGCGTCGTGTGGCGGAGGAGGTTTGCGACAGTTGTCCTGCCTTCCCGCTCTCTTTGGTGAAAATGTATTTTTTTTTTTTATTCACTTTTTTTAGTTGCCAAAAAGTTGCGGATTTTCGTTTCTAGCTAGTGGAAAAACTGTAGCTGAACTTTGGCGCTGATGAAAATGCGTACAGTGATGCTGGATTCTAACTTATGATGTATATTTTTTCTGGTTCCGTTGTAATCAAAACAATGTACGAATGCTAGAGCTCAAAGTCATCATAACACGTCCCCGGACGATCTCGATTGTATCTTTAGCTGCGATCTATCCCTGTCAAACTGGCTGAGGACGAGGAGCTGGAGGAGGAGGCAGAGTGGATCTTTAGACACGGCTTCTCCACGCTCACCATCTCCATTCAGGTTAGTGAGCCCCCCCCCCTCCCCCGCCCCAAAAGGGGGAACGCGAACCACTGAGCGCCTCAGACAATCACTGAAATATTGCTCATCTGCAAACAGGAGAGCACAGACTATTTGGAGCGCGGGACGACGACAAACTTCAGCCGGAAAGGCCCCAGCACCATCGCCAAAATCAAGGAGGCGCTCAACTTCATGCGGAATCAACAGTTTGAGGTTTGTCTGGAAACATCGACTGACACACAAGTTCCGAAAACGTTGACAAGTGCTTTGTTCGTTCATACTAAACGGAGATTAGATCATCATTACAATAAAATATGTAGCCGCTCTCCACCTATATGCTAAAACTTATTCCAGGTTAACGCAAAAGAATATTAAGGGTTAAAGGTTGCTTGTCATTGGCTCGGAGGCTGTTGGAACGCTGTGGTTGGTTTGTTGCACATAAAAAAATATTAATAATAACAACAATACAGAAAAGCTGCAACATTTTTTTTTGTTTGTTTTTGCCTCCCCCCCCTACACACACACACAGGTTCCGTTTATAGCGTTCTACAGAAAAGAATATGTGGAACCAGAACTGAACATCAATGACCTTTGGAAGGTGTGGCAATGGGATGAAAAGGTATCGTAGTAGCACTATCGCGAATCCGTGATCGATCACTCGAATCCAAAATCCAGACAACACGGAATGTCATCGTCGGACTGAAAGTCTGTCCAACTTTATCTGCGGATGTTTTCCTCCACCAGTGGACCCAGCTGAAGACCCGCAAGCAGAACCTCACTCGCCTGTTTCAGAAAATGCAGTCCTACCAGTTTGAACAGATCTCCGCCGACCCCGACAAGCCTCTGGCTGACGGAATTCGCCCGCTGGACACGGCTGATATGGAGAGGTGCGTCTTCGTTTCTTTCAGTGTGTGTGGACAGTGCGCCCTTGCCCATTTTGCAGTTCACCGTTCGCTGACCCGTATATTTGCGGATTTTGGTCTCCACCTCCAGCTCTGCTTCCTGCATCTAATGTGGCCGAGAATTTAAAACCTTTACGATCGTGAAAATACGACAAATTAAGCAAACAAAAAAAAAGATCACAATCATTTTTTGCTCACTGTCGTGGAGGCCTAGTAAACGCACAAGTTTGCGGTTCTGACGCAGGCTGAAGGACGTCCAGACTCTGGAGGAGCTGAGTGACGTGTACAACCACTTCCTCCTCTACTACGGCCGAGACATTCCCAAGATGCAGAACGCGGCCAAAGCCAGCAAGAAGAGGCTGCGCAAGATCAAGGAAGTCACAGAAGATGGTGGGTGCTGAGTTTTTTTTTTTTTATGAAAGACGTTCAAGTAGTTTTCAGAGACGTAATCCGTAAGTTCTCCTTCTAGGCGAGGAGGAGGAGGTGGAGGTAGAAGAGGAGGAGGAGCAGAAGGGTCCAGACCTCAAACTGGCATCCCGCAGGGACATGTACAGTATTTGTCAGAGCGTAGGACTTGGTATGTTTGCTTTTTCTTGGTATTTGAGACGGTTTTAGGCAAGTTTCATCATCTCGGATCCTCTTCGCAGACGGCCTGGCTAAAAAATTTGGCTTAACGCCCGAGCAGTTTGGTGAGAATCTGCGAGACAGCTACCAGCGCCACGAGACAGAGCAGTTCCCCGCTGAGCCCGTGGAGCTGGCCAAGGATTACGTGTGCAGCCAGTTCCCGAGCCCGGAGGCGGTCCTGGAGGGCACGCGCTACATGGTGGCCATGCAGATCGCCCGCGAGCCGCTGGTCAGACACGTGCTGCGCCAGACCTTCCAGGAGAGGGCCAAGATCAACATCAAGCCCACCAAGAAGGGCAAAAAGGTCTGACTCACGCACTGCAGGGAGGGCTGACAAGGATGACCTTTCACTCGTTTTCTTTTTTTTATACCCACGCAGGAGGTGGACGAGGCCCACTTCGCCTACTCTTTCAAGTATCTGAAGAACAAGGCGGTGAAGGAGCTCAACGGAGATCAGTTCCTGAAGATGTGCTTGGCGGAGGACGAGGGACTGCTGTCCATCGACATCTGCATCGACCTCATCGGAGTCAAAGGGTGAGTAGGTCACCCTTGCGATTCCTCAAAGGAGAGGAGACCCTCTGGTGAGCAGAGTCTGGCCCCCGTCCGTCTCAGGTATGCGGGCGACCAGACGTACTTTGAGGAGATCAAGCAGTTCTACTACCGAGATGAGTTCAGCCATCAAGTGCAGGAATGGAACAGGCAGCGCACTTTGGCCATCGAGAGATCCCTCAAGCAGTTCCTTTACCCCCAGATGGCCAAAGAACTCAAGAGCAAGCTCATTGCTGAAGCCAAAGAGAGCATCATACGGGTACTTACAGATTTGTTGCCTTTGTGCAAGGCTAACGGGGTGATGGTGGTGGCAAGGATGTCGCCGACAAGCCGAGTGACTTGGTGTTATTGTCTTTTCCTGCAGTCCTGCTGCCGCCGACTGTACAACTGGTTGAAAGTGTCTCCTTACAGGCCAGACCAGCAGCTCGAGGAAGATGACGACCTGATGGACGAGAGTCAGGGCAAAGGCATCAGGGTTCTCGGAGTGGCGTATGCACCCAGCAGGTACAGGCCGATAATACCGACTACGTCTAGGAAGTCGGAAATTCCAATGGGGAAAAAAACAAATTGCGCTTTCGATTGCAAGCTATCTTATTCTGACAGGAACTAGAGTGAATGAAGTCATCTTACCACGCTCTTGTTTACTTCTGGCATTAGACTTACTGTACACGTGCAGCTGTGCAGTACCCGCTGTAAGCCCCTATGTAGAATATGAAACTTATCGTGGAGCTGTCTCTGCTCAGAAATGAATCTTCAGGGAACAAACCGTCCCGTGAAAAGAAACTGGAAATTAGCATAAATGTCACCAGAATTATGGACCGTCAAACGACTCCTACATAAATGGACAGAAAGCACGAACATATACCGTAATTCCCGGCCTCCAGAGGGCACCTGGTTAGAAGCCTCACCCAGTACATTTGGAAAGGAAATACCATTTGGTGCATACAGCTGTGTAAAAGCCGCAAGTGCCCGCATTGACACACGAAAGAAAGACAGTACACAGAGAGTTTTAATGGTTAACGGTAACACTAGCGCCACGCTAACAGGGCCGGTTTAAAAAAAAAAAAAAACATACTGGTAAAAATCACTGAGACACCGCAGTAACACGCTAGCGCAGCGTTAACAGGTAAAACGGTCACGGTAAAAGTCACTTCCTGGCCACGTATATTCCACCGGTCGAGTGCCCCCTCGGGGCCTTTAGAATAAATGCACAAATGAGCTGCATCGCCGCATAAACCGCAGGGTTGAAAGCGCGTGGAAAAAAGTCGCGGTTTATTCTCGGCTGGAAATTACGGTACAAACAAAAAATGATGAGAAAACTCACAGGCATATTTTATGGAAAAATGACAATTGCTGGAGGTTAGTTAGTGCCCCTCTCTGCCTCCTCCGAATCCAGTCGAGCTCAGGCCTGTTTTGGCGCAGTGTGATGGTATACTGAAGTCCTGCGGCTTTAAATTGGAAATATCCTGTACGTCAAAGGTCTGCGGTGTATGATGAACTCCGAGGGAACACAGTTTATTTGCCATTTTATTTTGTTTGTGACGTGTTTTCCTAACGACAGAGATACGCCCGTCTTCTGTGCGCTGATCAATGGTGAAGGCGAGGTGGTGGACTTCCTGCGCCTGCCTTACTTCATGAAGAGGAGGAACGCCTTCAGGGAGGACGAGCGAGAGAAGAAGGTTCGAACGCAGGACGTCACAAAATTCAACAGATGCGTTTAAACGTCACTCACTCATTTTGCTATCCGAAGGCCAATGACCTTGAAAACCTCAAGAAGTTTTTGTCCAGCAAGAAGCCTCACGTTGTCGCCGTCGCCGGGGAAAACCGGTAAGACCGTTGGATTCTCCTCCGAGCGCAGTTTTAACACATTTTACATTATCACCTTCATTTTGGGGTGGCTCAACTTTCAATGATTGGGCTGCAATCTGTTGCTCGTTGGATTTGTTGTTTTTCTTGCCAAACTTTGATTCACAAGCAACTGTAATGGTGTGATGTTGTGCACTATAATAGGCACAGGGCGTGGAGGTGCACTCTTATTTTGAAAGGCAGCACATGCGCTGGGATTTATTCTTTTTTTCCATTCTTTTCAACGCTATTAATGATAATGCGTGTTTAAAAATGTTCACGGTAGCGGGGAGATGCTGTTGAAGTGTTGGTGGAAGATCTGAGAAACACAAGAGGGAAGTGATCCCGTCTAGCCACTCGATAAATACGGCTTCAAAATAAAACACGCAGCCTACTTCCTGTGTCCTCGGATCGTCCACAAACACTTCAACTGCACTTTCACCCTCACCATGAACATTTTTAAACACCCAATTCCTATTTTCGGTAATTTCGGTCGTTGGGGGGCGGCGAGGCGAAAGGATCTTTAGTCACGGATTTACTTTCCGACATATATTGAACGCGACACGCTACACAGTACATGAAAACTAGCAAGTAAACACTCACTTATAATTTATTTACCTTTTTTAAAACGAGAATTTCAAAATTGTACTCACTTTTTTGTGCAGGGATGCTCAGATGATCATGGAGGACATCAAGAGAACAATTGGCGAGCTGGAGCAGGAATCGTCGTTGCCGGCCGTCGGCGTGGAAATGGTCGACAACGAGCTGGCCACGCTCTACATGAACAGCAAGAAATCCGAGGTACGCGCCCCACCCGGGACGATGGTGTCGCTTACCGGCCTTCCCACCTGACGCGCTGCTGCGTGTCCCGCGCAGACGGACTTTCGAGATTACCCCCCCTTGCTGCGCCAGGCCGTGTCCATTGCCAGGAAGATCCAAGACCCCCTCGTGGAGTACGCTCAGGTTTGCAGCTCTGACGAAGACATCATTTGCCTCAAACTGCACCCCCTGCAGGTGAGTCGGTGTCCCGCGTCTTCGTGGCTTCGCTCCCAGCAAATTCCAGGGAGAATTGCTGGATGATCCGTAAACGTGAAGTACTCAGAAGACAGAAAATAACAAATTAAATACTTTACTTTAATCACATATTAGATGATTCTGGCACCTTTTTAACTGCTGGGATGCCGCTGTGGAATTGATGGGAGAAATGGAGAGAAGCGGCACACGCTCAGAGCTAAATCAATTTACAGATGAGAAAGATGAAATCAATGTGGAAAAAGCGACCAAAATGGCATAAAAAGTGATAAATATGGAGTGAACACATTTATGTTTTAAATTGTACCCTGCGACAGTTCTCTGCCTCATCCAGCCACCGAATGCGAAGAGAAGAGTACAGCTTTGGCTGCCCGAGAATTTACGTCATGCATCTTTTTTTATACCGAATAAATGTGTAATCATACATATCATATCTGTATTTGCTAATTAACATTGTCAAAGTAGAAAATCCATTTGACTGCAAACCTGAAAATTCTCTATAGGAAGATTTTACAAGCTCATTTAATGCCTTTTGGCACGTTGAATGGACTTTTATAGATTCCAATCAATGATGTGCGATCCATAATGTTGTTGTTTATTGAAATGTGTTCACTTAACACAAACGTCCACACTTATTTCAGGAGCACGTGGTAAAGGAGGATCTGCTGTCAGCTCTCTACTGCGAGTTCATCAATCGGGTCAACGAGGTCGGCGTGGACGTGAACCGGGCCATCGCTCACCCTCACACTCAGAGTCTGGTCCAGTACGTTTGCGGTCTGGGCCCGAGGAAGGGCTCCCACCTGCTCAAGGTCTGTCTGCGTCTTTGGCACCCCTCGGGAACCTCGGCTCCTCTCGGCGCTGACGAGAGTTCCGCCCCTTTGAGCAGATCCTGAAGCAGAACAACACGCGTCTGGAGAACAGAACGCAGCTGGTCACGATGTGTCACATGGGCCCAAAGGTCTTCATCAACTGCGCCGGTTTCATCAAGATTGACACGGCGTCGCTGGGAGACAGGTCCGCCATTTTCGCCACGCCCTTATCCTGCCGGCGTCTTGTCCGCGACTCATCCGTTTGCTTCCGCAGTACCGACTCGTACATCGAAGTTCTGGACGGTTCTCGTGTCCACCCGGAGACGTACGAGTGGGCTCGCAAAATGGCCGTGGACGCGCTGGAGTACGACGAGTCGGCCGAGGACGCCAACCCGGCCGGCGCTCTCGAAGAGATCTTGGAGAACCCGGAACGGCTCAAAGATCTGGACCTCGACGCCTTTGCTGAGGAGCTCGAGAGACAGGTCACGATCCGCTTCGCGTCCGGCTGCCGGGTTCTCCGACCGGCTCGCCGACCGCCCCCGGGTCACTTCCGTTCTCGTTCGCAGGGTTACGGCAACAAGGGCATCACGCTTTATGACATCAGAGCCGAGCTGAGCTGCAGATACAAAGACCTGCGAGTCCCCTACCGAGTCCCCAACACGGAGGAGGTTTTCAACCTGCTGACGAAGGAGACTCCAGAGACCTTCTACATCGGTTAGCTCGCGCGCACTATTATTGAAAATGAGTAGTAAGTAACGGAAACAAAAACAATCCCGTCAGTTTGAAGAGTTCGGGTTATTGAAGGGTTCTCATTTGCGTGACGTGTGGAGGTCAAAGGCCAAAGCCGATTAATCCCATTTGGGTTAGTCGTAATCTAGTGGACAATGTTGAAGTACGTTTTGGTCTTCTGTGAGGAGACGTGTGCTCAAGCATCACTGCGGATGCCGATCATGTTAAAATCCTGTCATCTCATGTATGCGTTAGCGCCGTCGTTCCATCCGATCAAAAGAAACGTAAAGAGACACTTTTGCTCTATTGACGAACAAGCCGCTCGTCTGCCGATCTCGTGTTTTGTCATCCAGGTAAACTAATCACAAGCGTGGTGACCGGGATAGCTCACCGGCGCCCCCAGGGGGAGAGCTACGACCAGGCCATCCGTAACGACACCACGGGCTTGTGGCAGTGTCCCTTCTGCCAGCAGGACAACTTCCCCGAACTCAGCGAGGTACTGGGCGGCTTTTTCCTCTGCGCGGGGAAAAACGAGTCACTTGCGGTCCGACGTCACGCGTCGCCTTTGCGCCCGCAGGTGTGGAACCACTTTGACAGCGGCTCCTGTCCCGGCCAGGCCATCGGGGTGCGGACCAGGTTGGATAACGGCGTGCAGGGATTTATTCCCACCAAGTTCCTCAGCGACAAAGTGGTGAAACACCCAGAGGAGCGAGTGAAGGTCCGACGTTCGCTTTGGCCCCGCCCGCTTTTGCGTCGTCTTTTTTTCCAAACAATTCTCCTCCCCCAGGTGGGCATGACGGTGCACTGCCGCATCATGAAGATCGACATCGAGAAGTTCAGCGTGGACCTCACGTGTCGCACGTCGGACCTGTCGGACAAGGCCAACGAGTGGAAGCTACCCAAGGACACCTACTATGACTTTGACGCGGAATCGGAAGACCTCAAGCACGAGGAGGAGATGAAGAAGAAACAGCAGCGCACACGTCAGTCGGCGCGAGCGGCCGTCGCCGCGCTCCGTGTCGCGTTGATCTCGGCTGAACTAACTCGTCTCCTCCCTCCACGCAGCATACATTAAGCGCGTCATCGCTCACCCCAACTTTCACAACATCAGCTTTAACCAGGCGGAAAAGATGATGGAGACGCTGGCCCAGGGGGACCTGATCATTCGACCCAGCAGCAAAGGAGAAAACCACCTCACCGTCACGTGGAAGGTAAGAAGGAGGAGAAGTGAGCCCACGCCGCTCCCTGGCGCAACGCTCATGTTTTCGGGTGTTCGCCAGGTGGCCGACGGCATCTACCAGCATGTGGACGTGAGAGAGGAAGGCAAAGAGAACGCGTTCAGCTTAGGACACACGCTCTGGATCAACAATGAGGTACGTCCCCTCCTCCCCTTTAGCGGGAAACGTGCTGACAAGGTTGCTGTTCAACAGGCTTGCCCACCCCTTGATTAAGCAACTTTACTGAGCCACAGATTTTAGAACAGGCTTCGTACGGGTCAGGGAATTTCTGGAATATCATGGAAAGAAATGTAGCCTTTTCCAGGTTTTGGAAAGTCTGGGAAATTTCCCCCCAAAAAATTTGGCTTGTCGTGGAATTTTCAGTCACCGTGACTTGACGGGCGCGATCACGCTCTCAAATCTGCACAATCGAGCACGAAAAAAATCACGCGCGTAAAATTTGTGACGGGCTGACATTCTCAGTGCACATGGAAACCAATCTATCAATCGATCTCCTGATAGTTTACCTGGCTCCGCCCACCTTCGGCTCTTAAAGGGGTACGCTCCTAATTACAAACACCGTCCAACCACACGCAAAGAGTTCGACATGCTGCTTGTTTACGCTCGCTAATAATGGTTAAAAGTTACAAAAAAATACTTTTATGAATGTCGGGTTATGTCAATAATAGAAAAAAAAGTGTTGCAACGAGACGAGATTTTCTCTTTTTTTTTTGGATTAAAGTGGTCTGGTCTGAAGCCAAAGTAGAAAGTACAGGATGAGATGGTGTATAATGTTAAAATTCCACCTTGAGGTTGAAAGCGCAGACAACACAGTGCATGAATAGCTAATTCCAATCAATGATGTCATTGATCTGATGGGCGTGTTATGATATTAAAACCAATCGGGATAAAATGCTAAATATCGGCCAATCCTGTTCAGGTTGGTATAAAGTCTTGGAGTCCAGGTGGGTTTGATTCTATTTGAATTGGAAAGCCGCACAAAAACTCCCGGTGCATGTCTTGAAGTCAAAGGAACTGCCTGAAGAGCTCAGAGACTGAAATGGCCAAGGTTATGAAAACACTTCTGCCGCACTTATGGTTCCCAAGACCAGAGTTGCCGCCATAATCCTGAAGTTGAAGACGTTCGGGATGACCAGAACCCTTCCAAGAGCTGGCCGTCTGGGTGGGGGAGGGAATTTCCCGCGGAGTGGTATTGCATTTGTGAGGATTTCGGCTGGATCGTTGCAGGAATTTGAAGACTTGGATGAAATCACGGCCCGCTTCATTCAACCCATGGCGTCGTTCGCCCGTGACCTGCTGAGCCACAAAAACTTTCAAGAGTGTAACGGAGGAGCCAAGGAGGCAAGTTCTTCTCCCACCATCAATACATGTTGGCTCATTTAGATTTTTTTTTAAAGAAAGGAATTGAAACTACATTTGGGACTTCGAGACCAGGGTGTCTGCGTGGTAACGAGCTTGTCAATTCTCATCTGGTTTTGACAGAAAATGGAGGAGCTGCTGGTCAAGACCAAGAGGGAAAAGCCGACCTTCATTCCGTATTTCGTCTCTGCTTGTAAAACTCTGCCCGGAAAGTTCCTGCTGGGATACCAACCTGGAGGAAAACCACGGTCGGTGGCCGTCTTGACAGGACCTTGTCCAATGGGGCCGGCATCGCTTTGATGCAAGTCTTGGGAATGTCCGCAGGGTGGAGTACGTAACCATCACCCCGGATGGCTTCAGGTACCGCTCGCAGATCTTTCCCTCAGTCAACGGCTTGTTCCGCTGGTTCAAAAACCACTACCAGGAGCCGATACCGGGTAAGCGTGAGAAGAACCACTTGGCGTGAGACTGATTGATCCACATGCTTGGGTTGTTTCGGAAACGTGGTGTGGTTTACTTCCAGCTAGTGGCGAGAATAATATAGTACATTTTCAGCTATTCTATGAAAAATTACCAGAATTTCCGGCTTATAAACCACAACTTTTTTTCCACACGCTTTCAACCCTGCTGGTTTATGCGGCGATGCGGCTAATTTGTGCATAACCCCCCCCACCCCCACCCCCCAACGGCCGCAAGGGGGCACTCGAGCGGGAAAGGTAAAGGTAAAAGTGAGACCGGCGGAATATATGTGCCGAGGACGTGACTTTTACCGGTCCGGCCCTGTTTGTCCTGCGCTAGCGTGTTACTGCCGTGTCTCAGTGATTTTTACCGGTATTTTTATTTTTTTTTTTTTTTTTACCGGCCCTGTTAGCGTGGTGCTAGCTACCATTAGTGTTATCGTGGCGTTAGCGGGGGCGGCGCCAGCGTTAGCGTTAAACTCTGGGCACAGTCTTTCTTTGTAAATATCTCGTGTTTCAACGTGGGCACTTGCGGCTTTTACACAGCTGTATGTACCAAATGGTATTTCCTTTACAAATGTACTGGGTGGGGCTTATAACCGGGCGCGCTCTGTAGTAGCTACGGTACTCTTCGGTTCTACTGTGGAAATCTTTGCTTGAAAATCGGATAAATGATGATAGCAGACAAATGGCATCGTAGATATTATGCTAACGTCTTCACGAAGTGTATTGCCAAGCTCAGCTTCCAGCAGTGGACGGCGCTATTTATTTATTTTTCGTTTTTCTGCCTCATCAAAATGAAATGTAATGTCAAGTAACCCGAAACAAGTGCTTGTTTTCCGGCTAAGGCATCACGCCCACCAACAGCAACAGCAGCCGCACGCGCACGCCGGCCTCCCTCAACGCCACGCCCGCCAACATCAACATCGCCGGTGAGTCGTCCCGCCCACCTCTTTTGCGTCTTCGACCGGCTCGCGGCGCTCCCGTCAGCCCGCGGCCTCCTTTCTCTCCGCAGACCTCACACGAGCCGTCAACGCCCTTCCGCGAAACATGACCTCGCAGATGTTCAACGCCATCGCTGCCGTCACGGGCCAGAACCAGAATCCCAACACCACGCCGGCGCAGTGGGGATCCAGCCAGTACGGATACGGAGGCAGCACCGGCGGAGGCGGCAGCTCCTCGGCGTATCACGTTAGTCCCTCCCACCTGCTCCTCGTGCGCGTTGTGTGTCAAGCATCTGTGGCGTTACTACTTCCTTCCTGTTTCTGCCCGCGCAGGTGTTTGCCACGCCCCAGCAGCCGATGGCCACGCCCCTCATGACACCCAGCTACTCGTACACGACGCCCAGCCAGCAAACGCTGGGCACGCCGCAGTACCCGGGCTCCACCCCCCAGTCGGCACACGCGCACCCGCACGCGACGCAGCACAACCACCACAGCGGCCACACGTCGAGCACGCCGTCGCCGTCCGTGTCGTCGTCGCGGGGCCGAACGCCACAGCAGCAGCCAAAGTGAGTCGCGCGGGATGTTGGGAGAACGTCTTTCGCGGGGTTTCTGCGGAATCGTTTGTCGAAATTCAGCCACCGTGAGTGCCCACCAGATGGCGGTACCGTAATTTCCGGCATTTAAGCCGCGACTTTTTTCGCACCCTTTCAATCCTGCGGTTGATACGGCTAATTTGCGCATGTTTTTCTAACGGGCACAAGGGGGCGCTCGAGCGGAAAAGGTAAGAGTGAGACCTGTGGAATATATGTGCCGAGGAAGTGACTTTTACCGTTTTTACCCGTTAGTGCTGCGCTAGCGTGTTACTGCAGTGTCTCTGTGATTTTTACCAGTGTTTTTTTTTTTTTTTTTTTTTAAGCGGGGCTGCTAGCGTTACCGTTAAACTCTGTGTACCGTCTTTCTTTGTAAATATCTCGTGTTTCAATGTGAGCACTTGCGGCTTTTACGCAGCTGTATGAACCAAATGGTATTTCCTTTACAAATGTATTGGGTGAAGCTTGTAACCAGAGCGCTCTGTAGGCCGGGAATTATGGTATATGTGCCGAGGAAGTGACTTTTACCGGTACGGCCCTGTTAGCGCTGCACTAGCGTGTTACTGCCATGTCTCATGTATGTGTTTTTTTTAAACCCGGCCGGCCCTGTTAGCACGGCGCTAGCGTTAGCACAGCCGTGCTAGCGTTAAACTCTCCGTCTTTCTTTGTAAATATCTCGTCTTTCGATGTGCGGCTTTTACACAGCTGTATGTAGCAAATGGTATTTCCTTTCCAAATGTACTGGGTGAGGCTTGTTCTGTAAACCGGGAATTACGGTAATTTCTTTCCTCCCTCGTTTGCAGGCCAAACATCAGCAACATAATCGGCGGGGGTAGCGGGAGCTCCACGGCAGCGGTGGACTGGGGCAAGATGGCCGAGCAGTGGCTGAAGGAGAAGGAGGCCGAGGGGCGCAAGAAAGCCCAGAGGATGACCCCGCGACCCTCGCCCAGCCCCATGATCGAGAGCACGCCCATGTCCATCGCCGGAGACGCCACGCCCCTGCTGGACGAGATGGACCGGTAGAGCGCCGAGGAGGGCGTCCACGTACCGCAACCCCTCGCCCCCCGCCCCGCTTTCCCTTTATCATGTTCAGTTAGCGTTGAATCCCTGCTGATGTGACCGCATGCCACACAGTGTTCTCCTCGTGTAGAATACGGACCTGGCGTCAGGCGAGCTGTCGGTGGCGCACGTCACGCTTCTCGTTGGGTCTGCGGAGGACCCCGATCGCGGCGGGAGAAGACCAGGTGTCCGGATAGACGGCTCTCGGCCATCTTTGTACAGAACAAATAAACGTGTTTTTTTTTTTCTTTTTTTTTTTTGTTGGAATCTTAACACCCGACGCTCTGCATATCTTTCTCACGCGCACAAGCTGTTTGTGAGGTTTGACTTCTCGTGGCCCACAGGCACGCGGATGAGAGGTCACGAAGATCCTCCGTCACTTCAAGGGTGGGTGGGGGGGGTTTTGTTGGGGCCCTTGAATCAAATAAGAGTCAATTGAAACTTTTGTCCTCCAAGCTCAAGTGGACTCTGTAAACAATTTTTTTTTTTTTTTTTGGCCGCATGACGCCGGCACGGAAGGCCGCGCTCGTGCCGGTCATAAGACGCCGCCGCGATTAGTCACGCCGAGGGCACATGACGCCGGAAGTTAACGAGCCACACGGGAATGCGGGGGAAAGTCCTTTGGCGACTTTTATTTACGCGCCAGCCGGATCCGTGCGTCCGCTCCCCCGATTGTCACATCAGCAGCAGTCGGACTTCCTCTTGCCCGGCTTGCGCTCGTCCCGCGGGCCGTTCGAGATCCCTGTTGACGCGACAGACGTCACGTCATTGTTGCGAAAAATGAACGCACGTAGCAAAAGTTGACATTCCGGGACGCCAGACTGCTCGATGAAGAAGCGACGGCGACTCACTGATGACGTCGGTCGTGTTCCCGTTTTGTTTTTCCAGCTCGGAGAGGACATTGGCCTCGAAGGTCAAAGAGGCCACGCGGAGAAAGAAATCCCTCACGCCGTCTCCTGCGGCGGACATCGAATCGCGTTTGTTTATTTATCCGGACGCCTTCGCGCGAGCGGAGCCGTTTTTGACACGCGCCGCACCCGACTTTGCCGACACGGCCCAGTACTCGGCTCCGAGTTCTTCCGACGTCCTGACGGCTTCCTCTTCCACCTGAGCCAGCTGCTCTGGAGACTTGAGAGAGCAAAAACCAAAACGTCAGCTGACGAAACTCGACTCAATCTCGTTTTGTGTTTTTGTTCTATCTCCACTCACGCTGAGATCTTTCTTGGTGCCCACGAGGAAGAGAAGAACGCTGGAGGGGTCGTTCTCCCTCATGGCGTCCTCCAACCACTGCCTGGGCCCAGTAAACACGGCTTCTGTAGTCACGTGACCCACTTAGATTGCTTTTCGGCGGACTACTCGTTTTGGGCACGTGTGCGCGGACGCACACAAAAACTCCCAAGACGCGTTTTATCACGTTCACTTGCTTATGAAAGTATCCTGCACGGTACACCGCTGGCGATCAAGGTGTGCTCATTCCTTTTACCTGGCGTGGACTAAGGAGCTCCCTCTGCTCAGGTCGAAGACCACAATGATGGCTGCAAAAACAAAACAAAAAAGCACGTCGGAGCAATTTTGTTTGGACTCGGACTAATCCGACTCCCTCACCTTGAGCCCCTCGGTAGTACGTGGAGGCGATGCACTTGAAGCGCTCCTGACCCGCCGTGTCCCACCTGCAACCGCACCGGCGGACGTCAGGCAGTTCCCCCGGGGCTCGAACGCGCGCCCCGAAGGCGTCGGCTCGGGGACGTACTCACAGCTGCAGGCTGAAGGGCACGCCGAGCACGTGGAAGCGTTCCATGTCGAAGTCCACGCCGATGGTGGCTTTGTAGTTCTTGTCGAAGGCGCCCCTGCAGAACCTGCCACAGACGTTTTGTGACTCGCGCACGTTTCAAACCTCAATTATGATATTTTTGTCATTGGAACGATGCACGTGAACGTTAATTATTTTCTGCCCCTGACCTCATCTAGATGAGTAAAAACCTGTCAGATTTTCTGTCCCTTGAAGATGGCGACGTTGCTTCCCGACCGGAGCAAATCCAGTTAAACCCGACTCGGACTTGCAAGACGCGTCCGTGGTGAGCTGGAAACGTGAAATAAATATGGATTGCGATGATGTGCGTGGTGGAGTTGGGTGCTGTTCAATTGCCTGTGTTCCCGTTCAATCTGTTCTTCAATTTCATGATGATGAGAGCAGCTGTAGCGCTTTGGCCTCACAGTCACGCGGGCACGGGTTCAAATCCCGGCCCTGCCTGTGTGGAGTTTGCATTTTCTCCCCCCGTCCCTGCGTGGCTTTTCTCCGGGCGGGCACTCGGGTTTCCTCGCGCATCCCACAAACATGCATCGATGGGACACTAAATTGCGCGTAGGTCTGATTGTGAGTGTGACTGTTGGCTGTCTCGACGTGCCCTGCGATTGGCCAACGACCGGTTCAGGGTGTCCTCCGCCTCCTGCCCGTTGACAGCTGGGATCGGCTCCAACACTCCCGTGACCCTCGTGAGCATAAGCAGCTAAGAAAATGGATGTGAATGTGAGTGTGATATCTGTCTGTGTGCCCTCCGAGTGCCTGGCAACCAGTTCAGGGTGTACCCCGCCTCCTGCCCGTTGACAGGTGGGATCAGTTCCAGCACTCCTGTGTCCCTCGTGAGCATAAGCAGCTAAGAAAATGGATGGATGGATGTGAATGTGAGTGCGATTTCCATGTGCCCTGCGATTGGCTGGCGACCAATTCAGGATCAACCCTGCCTCCTGCCCGTTGACAGCTGGGATCGGCTTCAGCACTCCCGTGACCCTTGTGAGGATAAGCAGCTAAAAAAATGGATGTGAATGTGAGTGTGACTTCTGTCTATGTGCCCTGCGACCAGTTCAGGGTGCACCCCGCCTCCCGCCCGTTGACAGCAGGGATCGGCTCTGGCACTCCCGCGACCCTCGTGATGATGAGCGGCACATAAAATGGACGGACGGCTGGACAACGAGATGCAGATAGTGTGGAACTGTGCGACTCCTCCTCACCTGCTCACCAAAGACGTTTTCCCGACCGAGACGTCCCCCACAACGATGACTTTGGCGACGTTGAAGCTGCGAATGAGGAAAGAGGAAGTCAAAGTGCGACCGTTCATTGCATCATCATCTCAATTTGTTCATTTGAAAGATTTTTAATTCTTAATATCTTCCGAGCAAAAAAAAAAAAGAAAAAAAAAAAAGCAATTTTTTTGTGCACCTCGCACCTCGTTCGCTTACTCACCTTTTCGGAAAAAAATCCGGAACGCCATTTTGATTTTTGTGCAAAAACGAGCAGGGCCTCCCGCGACCTCTGAACTCACCTGACGGCGTCTTCCGTGCGCGTCCGACAGGCGGCCTGCACCCGAGGATGGAAAAGCTCGTCGGTCCGCAGCGACGCTTTTGGACTGAAGCACTGACGTGACGTCATCGTCCCGCGTCGTCAAAAAAAAAAAAAGTGTTATTACATGTTGTTACATTGTTATGACATTGTTACAATATTATATCCATCCATCCGTCCATTTTCATAACCACTTATCCTCACGAGGTTTGCGGGGAGTGCCGGACCTTATCCCAGCTCTCAACGGGCAGGACCCTGAACTGGTCGCCGGACAATCGCAGGGAACATGGAGACAAACAGTCGCACTCACAATCGCACCTCCGGCCAATTTAGAGTGTCCCGATTATAGTTGCATGTTTTTGGGGATATGGGAGGAAACGGGAGAGCCCACCCGGAGAAAAGCCACGCAGGCACGGGAGAACATGCAAAGTCCACACTGGCGGGTCTGGGATCGAACCTGGGACCTCAGAACTGTGAGGCCAACGCTTTACTAGCTGATCCCAAAACCCGCCTGTGTGGAGTTAGCATGTTTTTCCCCTTGCCTGCGTGGCTTTTCCCCGGGTGGGCACTCCGGTTTCCTCGCACATCCCCAAAAACATGCTTGTATTCATTGGACCCTCTAAATTGCCCGTAGGTGTGATTGTGAGCGCAACTGTTTTTTGTCTCGCCGGCGACCAGTTAAGGGTGTACCCCGCCCCCTGCCTGTTGACAGCTGGGATAGGCTCCAGCACCCCTTGTGAGGAAAAGCGGCTATGAAAATGGATGGCTATAATAATGTATCAACGTCATAACAACGTCACAACATGTGATAACACTTTTTGACGACGACGCGGCAGCCGGGATAGGCTCCGCCGCTCCCCGCGACCCTCGTGAGGATGAGCAGCAAAGAAAAGTTATGGATGTATGGATATAGTAATGTATCAATGTCATAACACCGTAACAACACGTGATAACACTTTTTGACGACGACGCGGCAGCCGGGATAGGCTCCGGCGCTCGTGAGGATAAGCGGCGAAAACGAATGGATGGGTGTTTGCATTGAAGCGTGTTTCACCTTGGGCAGGCGCGTTATGATCCTGTCGCCCTCGGTAGGGAGCAACATGATGTCGGACTGAATCCACGTCCGAGCACGGGTCAAGATGGATGTCGCCCCTGGCGACCGGAGAGATGAATATGCCGTTTAATATATGCAATGTCTGCGATTGTCACAATTCATTCATTTCGGCCACGCAAATAGTTTGTCCACGCGGGACTTGAGGCTTGTGTCGAATCATGGAACAATGCAGCCTGTACAGTACAAAGAGCGAGAAAATCACAAAAGTTTACCAGAAGCTGCCGGCACGTTCGAGAAAATCCCCAAAATTCCAAACGTGATGTCGAAAAATATGCGCGCGGCAGACAAAACGCCTCAACGGTCGATGAAGCAAAATCAAGTCAGCAGACTTTTTTTTTTTTTTTTTGCCTCGCGATCGAGTTCCGCTGCGTGCGCTCAGCGAAAAAGCGGCGCCGCCTTATTTGCTCGCCGAGGACTGCAAAAGAGCGAGGGCGCCGCAGTCCTCAGAACGCGCGCGGACGCTCAAGACGGCGGACTCTCCGGTCGGCCTCGCAGTTTTGAGGATCGGGGTTTGAATCCCGGACCCCGCCTGCGTGGGTTTTCCCTGGGGTGGGCACTCCGGTTTCCTCCCGCATCCCCAAAAACGTCCAACGTTAAATGGACACTCTAAATTGCCCATAGGTGCGATTGTGAGCGCGACTTCCATTTTGGCCGGCGACCAGTTCAGGCGCGACCCCTCCTCCTGACAGCTGGGATTAGTTAGCTCCAGCACTCCTTGTGAGGATAAGCGGCTAAGAAATTGGATATATGTATATATATATATATATATATAATATATATATATATATTTTTTTTTTTTTTTTTTTAATGGTGTAGCGTACACACGCCTACCTTCGGTGCGGGCAGCGCGGGATCCATTCCCGCTCAGTGTCAGATACATCTGCCCTGCGACTGACTGGCGGCCAGTTCAGGGTGTGGTCTGCCTTTTCGCCCAGAGCTGGCCCGGATAGGCCCCTGCTTTCCCGTGACCCTTATGAGGATGAGCGGCTTGGATACTGGATATATATCGTCCGGAAACCAGTTCAGGGTATACCCCGCCTCCTGCCCATGACAGCTGGGATTGGCTCCAGGACTCCTGCAACCTTTGTGAGGATAAGCAGCTCAGAAAATTGTCTGTGTATATATATATATATATATATATATATCAGGCTCCAAATTGAAATTTTTAAAAACGCCTAAGACCACGAGTACGCACCGGACGTGACGTCATACACACGCGACTGCAGCTATATAATAGCGCCGCCGTTGCTCTTCTGTCCTTTTCTTCTCGGACGCATTGCTGGATCGATCCTGGCGTCGTCTCACTCGAGAAGGATGAAACAAAATGAAATCATTTTAGCGGTAAAATGTTTCTCCGGCGGCCCTCTCGGCTTTGGGGGTTGAACGGGAGACCTGCTTGCTGAAATATGAACAAATATTTCGCTCGTCGAAGTCACACGTGAACGCCACGGGGGAGCACGTGGTCCATCGGTACGTTTGCTCATTTCGGAAATTCCCGATAATCCGCAATTAATGTTTAAAACGTTGAAGTAAGCAATGCAAATGATGGGAAGGTTTTTTAAAGCTAAAATAATGTGACAAAGATGAAAAGTGTGAATAGGAAGTGCCGTCTGATGCGACAACTGACGATGTTTCTCAATCACTGGTCTGAGTTACTGTAACAACCTGTACATTGTGATGTTGCAAATTATGTTGTCTGAATTTATTCATTTTCTCCCCCTATTCCATTTCTCTAGGTCGCGTATCCATTCCATAAACTGCAAGGATTCTTTGGAGCGACTAGTTTGATCCCACGAGGTACTTTATACGCGCACCGACGCGACCTTGAGTTCGGTTACGAGGTTCCGCACGGACGTTATTGTTGGTTACATTTCCGGTTAATCGAGGAAGTAGTGTTCCCTCCGTAGTGCGTTAGACTGTTTGCCATTAAAACGAGATTTGCTCCTGTGTTCAATACTCCTTTTCTTCGGTGATACACGCACAAAAATTTCGTCATGATTTTGAAAAGACAGTAGGTAAGCTTTTTTTTTTTTTTCGTACGTGTGCTATCTCGAAAGTGACTAGGTATTGCTTCTGGGCTTCCGTGACGACTACTTCCGGAATAGGCCGACCACGTATAATTTTTTTCTCAAAACGACTGAATTAAATTACTTTGTACTCATTGTGAGCCGGCGATTAACTAATACAATGACGTTTTTTCTGCCGGTTAGTAATTCTAAACAATTACGAGCTGCTTCACTGGCAGCTTTTATTTTTAATATTGGAATTCAATATCCGTGCATCCAGGAAGTCGCCTCTCGGAACTCATTGCGCATGCGCGAAACAAGCTGCCTGCAGGATAAATTAAATTGAGACAAACAGAACTTGGGTATTATATAATACTGGCAGATATTTTCAATGCTTTTATTGACCATGTTTGGCATGCATCGACCGCATTTATAGTTTTAACTACTGACCTTTAATCCTATTCTGCCGAAATCTGATTTTCTCTTTTGACCTGCAGGTTCCATTTTAGCCCGTTGGAAGTCTGGAGGAGCGCAGAATTATTTAGGTGGGTTTCGCATCTTGACGTTTTTGCGGTGCAGGTTGGCATTTTTGTGTGGTGATGAAATCCAAACTGAAAACAGCTGGAATTACCGTCAGATTTTCGGTGGTGACGATCGGTTTTCTGAACACAAATGAGGAAAAACAATGGAATGGATGTCGGATTGGAGGATTTGGTGGGATTAATGGTTGCCTTCTTCCTGCAGATTCCAGAGTGGAGGGGGCAAGGCCGCAACTGCATCACTAAACGCGAACGTTGCTCGCTTCGACATGTTTAAGGAAGAAAATTTACTGAAAGTGTTTTTCAACTTGTTTCACTTTTGAGAGCTACTGAATAAAAACTGTGTAAACCAACTTGTCCCTTCATGAATGTCATACATAATTTACATGAGCACAGACATGTTAATGTACAGAATTTTGAGGGTGGGTTTAGAAATGCGTGCAAATGAATTTCAGTCTTGAATGACTTTCCAATGCAACTGCATTTTTCCTCCTGTCAATTCTTTGACTAACATTGAAAATTGCAATCACTGCAGTCCTTTCTGATCAAACGGGAGATTCACACTGAAATAGGTTTAATCAATTGTGACATTTTAATGTGAACATTTGGGTGAAAAGAAGGGAATTTCGGTCAGCGGCGGTCAGTCTTGTTCGTGCTCAATGTAGGTTTTGGCCGCGGAGCGAGCCATCTGGCGGGCGAGGTATCGATCTCTGGCCGAGCTCAGTGTTTGCTCGTTGGACCGCTTGGCAAATTTATTCACATTCTTTTCACCTTCCCTCTCACATTCTTCCTCCTGCTTCACTGGAGGTGCTTTATTCCCATCTTCACCTTTCTTCTTTTCATCCCTCCTTCCATCTTTAGCTGACCTCTTCCTGGAGTCTTCTTCCCTTGCCCCGTCTTTGCTTCCGTGACTTTTGCCGTCGCTGTCTTTCCTCCTCTTGCCGTGCGGCTCGTCCTCGTCTTGCCGTTTCTTCCTGGACTTGTCTCTTTCTCGCTCGCAGTCGCTGCCCGACGAGGGCGAACGCCGTCTGTAATGCCGTTTGGGATGTGATGAGGTGGAGGCGGTGCTGGGGGTCCTGTTGAATCTGTTTTTGTCTTTGTGGGCGTCCTCGTCACTTCCGGGACTTGACGTCTGAGCTGTTTCTGGCGCTTTTGTATCTTGTGACTTTTGGGTTCTATGGATGACCCAACATAAGATGTTTGCATTAAATAACGTGTGTATATATATATTTCATATAATGTGTTTGAGGAATCCGTACGTATTCGGGAAGCGATCCGGGAGAGTTTCTTCCCCTACAGTCCGATTCAGAAGATGTCTGTAGAAGCCGCTCAGATCTTTTTGTTTCCTTACGTCCAAAGCGGCTGATAGGGAGGGAAAAAAATGAAATTCAAATGAGCAATTACTGTAATTTCTCATAATGCGCATTATACTTTGGTATGGGTGGAAAAAAAAAAATCACATGGTATTGTTGTATACAGGTACATAGTGGTAAAAAAATTATTTTATATCTTATGTTCAACATTTCTCTATATTATGGCAATGTGTGCCCCCACCAACCTGAGCTCTCTCGGCTCCTCGGGGAGCTTGCATTTTACGATTGTTAGCTTGTCGCTACTGGACCAAAGACCAGAAACAACTGCCCATGAGTTGAAACTTTAAGACAAAAAATGTGGACTGCAACGGCTAGTTCTGCAGCTGTTTTAAAAAAAAAAAAATAAAATCACTCGAGCCGAAGATGCCGCCAACCCAGAAGTAGCGGCAAATTGCTGGTGCGCGTTGTACATTGGTAGAAGGGTTTTCCTGATTTTTTTTTTTTTTTTTGGGGGGGGGGTCAACTTTGGCGGTACGCATTCTCAAATTACAGTAATTCATTTACCTGATTTATTTCTTTTGGACTTTGCTAAACTTATTCGGGCACATAACAGTGGTTCAAAGCAGCCTTGCGCTATGACAGATTTGACGAGGGGTGGCCAATCCATTCATTGATGCGTAGCTATCAGAACGATCTTAAAAATCGCAGATTTTCTTTGAAGGTCACGTCTCGCACGCCTAACCTTCGATGGCGGCCTCCCTCCGCGCACGCTCTTCTTCCTCCTTCTGCTCCTGCAGCTTCTGCTTGTAGGCCGAGGTGACGTACGCCTCCTTGTCCGCAAACTGCTCGCCCTCCGCCTCGCGCTCCTTCTGTATCTTCCTCTCCTCCCGACGTTCCTGCTCCTTCTTGCGGCTCTCCACCGCCTTCATCAGCTGATGGATGTACTTTGGCTGCAAGCGGCAACAACAACAACAAACAAACAAAAAAAAAACATCACTCACTGGCGTTAAAAACCGAATCGAGCGCACAGGTTCGTTTCGGTTACGTATCGACCTTCTTTTCCACCCCCGACAAAGCTTTCCGACTGTTGTCCAGCCTCTGCTTTTGGATGTCGTCGTAGACGGCATCGTAGTCGTACACTGTGCTGTCCTCTTCCAGGGCCTTCTTCATTTCCAACTGAGTCTGCCCAAACCCACCAACCGCATCACAACAGCGCTCAGAAACAAAAACAATTCACCCAACACACAAAATCAGCCTTGGCCTCACCTGCCTCATCGTCTTCTTCTTGGCCGCTTCTTTTTGCAGACTCTCCCCGACAGACGTCTGGTTCAATGAGAATACACATCCATAGCTCCTCATTTAAATATAAAGCTGCAGCACACAAAATAGAGATTTATGGAATTAATGAGCTACCTCATCGTCGGAGTCATCTCCAAACACAGAATGCTTCTGCAGACGTGTTGGCTTCGTCAAGCAATTCTTCTGAGGCAGGATGAGCCCGTACCTGGGTTAAAAAGTAGATCGGTAAACAGGATATTGACAAGTAAGTTTATCAAACTCTCTTGAAATATGACAAGACGACATTGTTTCTGGTTGTGAGTAGAAAACGATTGTTTCAACGACCAGAATGAAGCAAGCTAAGCTCATTACGCTTCCTGCTCCACTTTCCAGTTAGCACATCATGACTTGGATGAGCAGCACGGCCGGTAAGCTAACATTTCAAATACGATTCAAGAAGTAACGAACAACTAAATCGCGCCGTCTTTTATTTTGTAATCTTTTAGAAGCTCCACAATATGACTAAATCTTCAATTCTGGTGTTAGCATCCGAGTTAGCACTTACTGTTTACTAGGCACGGCCATCTTTGTCTGCTGAGGCTGAACTCGTTCCGCATATTCGATACGTTTTATTGCGTCAAGTTGCAAAAAAAAAAAAAAAAAAGTTAAAAAAAAAATGTATATTCCTGATTTCGTGTGGGAATTAATAGCACCTTACACTAAAGTTGGCATTTTCACATACTTTTCCGCCACAGGTTTGTTTTTGCGTTGCGAAAATGCGACTTCCGTGAAAAAAACAGCATGGCAAATGATTAATAATTTTTTAAAAATTATTTGAGTGACATTTGCATCCTCGTTACACTATCAGATCACCTCCAATTTTAACGCAACAATATGTAACATTGTTGAACCAGTAGGTACAGTTTGACGGTAATTATAGGTTCCGTTTGATGGCGCCATTGCACTTATATAAATACATTTACGGCTTGTCCATAAATTTGATTATACTGTATAAACATTAAAATATTGACAAATCGTTTGGAACACAGTCGAATGAAATATTACTGAATCCAAATGTATTTTTTTTTTTACATTTGATTTCATACTGTTTTGAACGCAAAGAGGGAAGCGGAAGACAAAAAAAAAAAATCAAAAAAGAGCAAAGTTGATTTCCCGTGCAGGTCTCGACGATGAAGTTTAGGTTTCCGGGTGAGGTTTTGCTTTTGGACTCACCCGGCGGTTGCACCCGCCCTCCCCTCGCAGATGGTGCAGATTTGCCGTGTCCGCGTGCGCACGCGCCGCCCAGAGGAAGCGGGGAGGAGCGCCCGAACACGGTCCAACAGTACCGGGACTCCCGAGTGAGCGGCCGACCATGGAGAGGGCAATGGAGGAATGACAGAAGACGCCGCCGACGGACCGCCGCTCACCCGAATCCTCCCCTCGGCCGCTTCTGGTCGGCCATTATCATGTTCTCGGTGCCGCTCAGGTGTCGGCGTCTGGCGGCTCGCTGAATGGCGCTGGTGACCGTGCAGCGTTCCCCGACCCCCAGCACCACCTCCAGCCCCTGCGTGTCGGTAAGAGCTCCCTCGGCCGCCCTCTCACTCCCTAACCCGACTTTGCTCCTTCTTCCGTTTTCTCAATCGCGTTTCTATATCGTTGATTTAATTTTTAATTTGGATGAGGGGGGGCGACTGTCACAAACGGACTCGCCTTTGTGTTCGTGCGCATGCGCCAAGCGCACAAACCCATCAAAATGAACTTGCAAGTACGCGACGATTAAACAATTAAACAATACTGTGCGATCCTGTGTGTAGCCATAAACATGAACAGAATATGAACGATATGTTTTTAACAGGAATTTTTGGTGAGAGTTGAATGCACTTCCGGTTGCGAGCAGCTCCAAAGTTGCAAGTTTTTAAGTCCTCTTCCGTCTCTTTGCACTCACCCCAACCTAGTTTCGGTTTAGTAACTCCTTAGTTTAGTACTTTTAATTGTATTCCTCGCCGCACCGACGCTTTGTTTGCATCTCAGCCGCTTTCTACATTTCCGGCCCCCCACTTCCTGTTGGCCATTTTTTTTGTGTGTGGATGCAAAGCAGGAGCGCGGCTGCGACGATGCCATCATTTATTTTCATTATTTTTGAGCTTCACTGTGTGATTTGATTAAATCTTCATTTAAAAAAGAAACCCATGGTCGCAACAGATGAGGAATTAAGTTGTCCCTCCAAGCTGTAAATAAAAGATTCCAAAGTGAATTTTCAGTGCAACCTCGACAGTTGAACACACTTTAATCCGGAATTCCCCTCCAACATTTTTTTTTCATCATAGGATAAATATTATGATTGAATGAATGCAATTTGACCAGCGTGAAGTTTGCATGTTCTCCTCCCCCGTGCCTGCGTGGCTTTTCTCCGGGTGGGCACTCCGGTTTCCTTCCACATCCCAAAAACATGCAAGATTAATTGGACACTAAATTGCCCCAAGGTGTGATTGTGAGTGCGGGTGTTTGTCTCCGTGTCCCCCGAGACTGGCCGGCGACCAGTTCGGGGTGTACCCTGCCCGATAACAGCTGGGATTGGCTCCAGCGCTCCTGTGACCCTCGTGAGGATGAGCGACTCAGAAAATGGATGGATAATTGTCATTATCGGACAAAACGCATGTTGTCCGCCATCGTGAATATTGTCCAATCTGCTTTAAACTGTTCATAAGGTCAAAATGCATTCCATTTTTTTTTCTGCATTTGCATTGTGCTTGCATGCAAAAGCGATTCAGTTTCTTTTTTTTTCACCGATATGGACTTGACTTCAGTTTTAACCTTCCCCGTGAACCTCTGCTGTCCCCCTGTTGTTGTTGTTGTTGTTTGTTTGTCCACGATGAGGTTGTTTAGTGAGAAAACGCACACAAATGCCCGAGTGCAGTGTTTTTTTCCATTTACATAAAACCCGTAAAAAATGTTGACATTGCGACGTAATCACGACATTCTCGTTTCTCCTTTCAGGAGTCCGGCAGCGGAGAGGATGACCGTCGCTCTCAACCTCGCAGGTCAGATATATTAAAAAAAAAAACAGAAAAAAAACCCGAAAAAATGCATAATGATAATCACGCAGACTAAGATTCTCCTGTTGTCCATAAGGAGGCGCTGGGCTCTCTGCCACTCGGTTCAGAATGGAGACCCTTCAAAGCTTCAGGGAGGCTTTTTTGGGGGGGATAAAACTGCTTCCTGTCCTGGTGTCAATTCATTCCGCTGCTCCTTTTTCTATCAAGCAACTAATGAACGTATCGGCCTCTGGTAGGGGCATGTCAGTCCGTCCTCCATATTGAATGTGTCACTTGGTGGACGCACACTAACAACACTTTTGAGTCACCGAAGGTTCTGGGGTTGAACTCCCCAGCGCGCCCCGCCCATATGTTATGTTGATATGTTGTGCGTTCCTTGTGTCGGTACGACTACCGTAATTTCCGGCCTGCAAGCCGTGACTTTTTTTTTTCCACACGCTTTCAACCCTGCGGTTTATGCGGTGATGCGGCTAATTTGTGCAATTTTTCTAACGGCCCCAAGGGGGCACTCGAGCAGAAAAGGTAAGAGTGAGACCGGTGGAATAGATGTGCCGAGGACGTGACTTTGACCGGTCCTGTTAGTGCTGCGCTAGCATGTTGCTCCTGTGTTACTGGTGTGTCTCAGTGATATTTACTGGTAAGTTTTATTTTAACCGGCCCTGTGGGCGTTAGCGCTAGTGTGAGGCTAACATTAGGGCTGCTAGCGCTGGCGTTAGCGTTAAACTCTTTCTATGTACCGGCTTTCTTTCTTTGTAAATATATCGTATTTCATTGCGGGTTTCAACGTGGGCGCTTGCGGCTTTTACACAGCTGCGGCGTACCTATGTACCAAATGGTATTTCCTTTATGCGGCGATGCGGCTAATTTGTGCAATTTTTCTAACGGCCGCAAGGGGGCACTCGAGTGGAAAAGGTAAGAGTGAGACCCGGTGGAATATATGTGCCGAGGAAGTGAGTTTGACCTGTTAGTGCTGCGCTAGTATGTTGCTGCTGTGTTTTTGGCGCGTCTCAGTGATATTTACTGGTAAGTTTTCTTTTAATCGTCCCTGTTAGCGCTAACCCATTGCTAACATTAGCGCTAGCTTTTGTGCAGCGCTGGCGTTAGCATGCTAGCGTTGGGGTTAAACTGTTTCTATGGACCGTCTTTCTTTGTAAATATCTCGTATTTCATTGTGGGTTTCGACGTGGGGGCTTGCGGCTTTTACACAGCTGTGGCGTACGTGTGTACCAAATGGTATTTCTTTTACAAATGTACTCGGTGAGGCTCGTAACCAGGTGCTATCTGTAGGCCAGGAATTGCGGTATATGTTTATAAGGATATCTGCGTTAAAAGGAATGTACAAAAAAAAAAACGTGTATGTGGTGTTGCATTACCGTGCATGCAGTAATTCTTTCAAATATTCCATCTCAGTTTCCTTTTTTGGGTCCAGCATTAGCGAAAGTTTCCTGACCGTGAAAGGGGCCGCACTCTTCTTGCCCCGGGGAAATGGCTCCTCATCGCCGTCCGGATCCCGCTTCTCCGAACTGCCCAACAAACACGCAGGTGAAGAAAATTTAGATTGATGTGCTGAATTTTTCGGCAACTGAAATTCTTCGTATGAAAATTGTCTCCTTTTTGTGTGAAACCCAAAATTCGCTTTTGGGTTTCAGACAAAAGAAAAAAAGATATTTTCACGACTCATGCAAAAACCGGGGCTAGTTTTATCTGTATTGTGTAAAAAAAAAAAAATGGCATGCCCACATTGAACAGTCGCCCCAACCTCCCTACTTTTGTTGTTCATATTCGGTCACGGTCGTTGCATGGCATTTAGCGCCGCTCCAGATGCCCGCAAGCTACAGCTAACCCGGGACAACCCAACGCTGAGCCGCGGGGGCGAGCCGTCGCTTCGCATCCGTCGTCAACGCGGCATAGGTCACTAATCGTCGCTTGCGCGGCGGCGAATAAGATGCAGTTGTGACGAGGCTTTTTATACTCAGAAGAGAGCGATAATTAACAGGGGAAAAAAAATGAAGAACCCATGCTAATTGCTAAGCTATGGCTACTTGATATTGCATAAAATATGCATTTGGCTGATGCCACAAAGGTCTGGCTACAACCGCTTTATACAGTAGTGAAGGGTAACCGACTTTGAGTAAGGCCGATATTAAATTCAAATACATAAATCAAAATATCAGGGAAATTGTCTGGAGAATAAAATGCTGTAACCCATGCTAACACTGGACAGCCGCACAGGAACCAGAAACTGCATATGAATTTTAGTACATCATTGCTCGTCTGCTCCGTTGAGGCCTGCAAGTTTAAAATTACATTTAATATTAGAAATGTTTAAAATATGAGATAAGCTTTTTAAAACCCGCAATGGGGAAATTTGCATCATTTCAGCAGCAATAATAGGTGCAAATATATATATATAAAATTTGCAAGCGTCCCCCTTTAGGAGGTTGATGCGTTCAATCCATTCAGTTAACAAATATTAAAGCCATAAATTAGGATTATAAAGTAATAGTTGTTGTTCATTCAAATAGAATTATTATTTTTTTATCCTATTGCATAATATGCTGCAATAACTGTCCCGCTACGTTCTTGACATATTTTATAAAATGCGGAAAAGTGGGGGTGAATTTCTGTCGGTTGGCAGCTCTGCAGTCATACCCATAATGCAATTTCATTCATGATCCATCCATCCATTTTATTCGCCGCTTATCCTCACAAGGGTCGCGGGGAGCGCCGGAGCCTATCCCAGCTGTCAACGGCCAGGAGGCGGGGTACACCCTGAACTGGTCGCCAGCCAATCCCAGGGCACACGTCAACAAACAGCTGCAGTTGCAGTCACACCTTGGGGCAATTTAGTGTCCAATTAATGTTGGGTGATTATTTTGGGGAGTGTGGGAGGAACCCGTAGTGCTCACCTGGAGGAAACCCACATAGGCACGGGGGAGGAGATGCAAACTCCACACTGGCGGGGCCGGGATCGAACCCGGGGACTTCACCGGCCGATCCACCGTGCCGCCCAATTTAATTCAAAATTGGCATTGTAATTTCAATTTTCGGCCGAGAATTTCTTAATCCGGTTCGTCACTAATTTATGAAGCCATATTTTCCTTCCGATTGGCCAAAGCGGTCTTAAAAGTTGACGCGTGACGGCTCCGGCAGTTCATCCGGCGCGCCGCGTAGGCTAGCCGGCAAAGCGTCTTTTAACGGCGACGTTCCTGTTCCTGCGTTGCTCCCAGGGGACATCCAGCAGCATCTTCAGACAATGTTCACCGTCCTCAGACCGGAGGACAACATCAAACTGGTGGGTGCACCCACGCCCCAACACACGCACAGAACGTCGGGCGTCACCTGCGGCGTTCCCCATCCAGGCGGTCCGGCTGGAGAGCGCTCACACGCCGACGACGCGCTACATGGTGGTGGTGTCCACCAACGGGAGGCAGGACACCGAGGAGAGCGTCGTCCTCGGAGTGGACTTCAGCCCCGTGGACAGGTGAGCGTCGGCGTCCAAACGCGCAACGTGGCACACGGTACATCTCGCCGCGTGACGTGTGCTCCTCAGTTCCTGCTCCGTGGGTTTGGTTCTCCCCCTGTGGAGCGACACACTGATCCATCTGGACGGAGACGGGTATGGACCCGGCAAACGCGCTCGTCGTCGTCGTTCGCGGCATGCTCTTCATCAGCGGCTCTCCTCTTCCTCGCAGAGGCTTCAGCGTGTCCACGGACTGCCGGGTGCACGTGTTCAAGCCCGTCTCCGTGCAGGCCATGTGGTGAGTTCACGCTCGGTTCGCCGACAGCGACCCTCGCCAACGTCCCCGGTAAGGACGCCTCGTGTCGCTCACGGGCAGGTCGGCGCTGCAGTCGCTGCACAAAGCCTGCGAGGTGGCGCGATGTCACAACTACTTTCCGGGCAGCCTGTTCCTCACCTGGGTCAGCTACTACAGGAGCCGGATCTCCTCGGACCAGGCCCACATCAACGAGTGGAACGCCATGCGGGACCTGCAGTCGCACCGCGCCGACTCCCCCGTCCTGTTCTCTGACACGTAAGCGCCTCTAGGTGGCGACGCCGGCGCTGATCGGGTGGCCTGACGTGCGCGTGTGCAGGCCCACAGAACGAGAGCTGACCGAGCGCGAGATTAAAAGCGGTTTGAGGGAGATCATGATGCAAAATGACCTGGAGAACGTCACCTGTAAGGAGGTCAGTCACACAATCATGATGTCTCGTTGCACTGTATTGTTGTTATTATTATTATTAATTTTTTTGGAATTATCGGTATTTAAAACAAAACTGTGCCGTGCTATTTTTGATGTCATAATACCTTGGTACGGTTACTTGTATTTGGTGCAACCCGAGTATGGATTAAAGATGCAGTTTACCGAACTGCTACCGTCATTTCCGGCCTACAAGACGCGACTTTTGCAAGGTAAGAATGAGACCGGTGGAATGTATGTGCCCAGGAAGTGACTTTTACCCGCGCCGTTAGTGCAGCGCTCACATGTTGCTGATGTGTTACTGGCGTGTCTCAGTGATATTTACCGGTAAGTTTTATTTTAACAGGCTCTGTTAGCGCTAGCGTGGGGCTAACATTAGTGCTAACTTTAGCACAGCGCTGGTGTTAAACTCTTTCTTTGTACCGTCTTTCTTTGTAAATATCTCTGATTTCACCCAGGAAGTGACTTTTACCGGCCCTGTTAGCGCTGCGCTAGCGTATTGCTGCTGTTTTACTGGCGTGTCTCAGTGATATTTACCAGTAAGTTTTATTTTAACAGGCTCTGTTAGCATTAGAGCTAGCCCGGCGCTAGCGTTAGCACTCGCGTTACCGCGGCGTGAGCGTTAAATCGCCTTTCTTTGTAAATATCTCACTTTCAATGTGGGCACTTGCGGCTTTTACACAGCTGCGGCGTACGTATGTACCAAATGGTATTTCCTTTACAAATGTACTCGGTGAGGCTTGTAAGGTGGTAAGGGAGGTGCGCTTACGGTAAACGGCCAGTCACACGTTTGCGCAGCGCTAACAGGGCCCGACGGGTAAAAGTCACTCCCTCGGCACATATATTCCACCGCTTTTTCCGCCCGAGTGCCCCCTTGCGGCTGTTAGAGAAAAAAAAAATGCACAAATTAGCCGCATCATCGCAAAAACCGCAGGGTTGAAAGCGTGTGCAAAAAGTCGCGGCTTATAGGCCGAAAATTACGGTAATCATGCTTACTTTTGTACACTTATTTGTGCAAATAAATCAATATTGTGCACATTTTTTCATTATTACAATTTCCAAGAGTAAATAAACATTGACCGTGACGTCCGTGTTACCTTTTGAGTGTGTTGCGGATGTGCTAACTGGTCATGTTTCAAACTTTTCTACTCCAGGCGCACAAATGAGTCAAGTGGAATTTGTTTTCAGATGTTTTAATGCTGAAATAATTTTGAGACATAGAACATACCGCATGTTAATATTGCATCAAAAACTTTTCAAGATTTGAACCGTTTTCTTCCCACGTGGGCGCAGATCCGCACCGAGCTGGAAATGCACATGACTTGCAACCTGCGGGAGTTCAAGGAGTTCATCGACAACGAGATGATCGTCATCTTGGGGCAGATGGACAGCCCCACGCAGATCTTCGAGCACGTCTTCTTGGTAGGCAGATCGGGGCGGAACGTCGGCTAAACGGTGTCGATAGTTTGTGCGAGTCAAATTCATCGAAGCGACGCTTCATCCGTGCGATGCTCTTCGTTCCTTCAGGGTTCCGAGTGGAACGCGTCCAATTTGGAGGAATTGCAGAAGAGCGGGTGAGGAGCGAAGCCCACGGCTGACTTTGGAGCAGGAGTTAACTTCGGCCTGTCGCGCAGAGTCCGCTACATCCTGAATGTGACGCGGGAGATCGACAACTTCTTCCCGGGGGTCTTCGAGTACCACAACATCCGCGTGTACGACGAGGAAGCCACGGACTTGCTGGCCTACTGGAACGACACCTACAAGTTCATCACCAGAGCCAAGTGAGTGCGTACGTATGACGCACGTACGCGCACCGGGAAACTCCCGACGGCTCACGCCAACGCCGCCTCGCAGGAACGACCACTCCCGGTGCTTGGTGCATTGCAAAATGGGGATCAGTCGCTCGGCGGCCACGGTCATCGCCTACGCCATGAAGGAGTACGGCTGGGATCTGACAGAGTCCTTCGACTACGTGAAGGAGCGCCGGGCGGTCGCCAAACCCAACCCTTCCTTCATGAGGCAGCTGGAGGAGTACCAGGGCATCCTGCTGGCCAGGTGAGCGCGCTCGGACCGCGGTCAACGTGCCGGACCGGCCGGGCACTTAAGCGCCTTTCTGCTCTCCCGCAGCAAGCAGCGGCACAACAAGCTGTGGCGTTCTCACTCCGACAGCGACCTCTCCGAGCACCAGGACCTGCTGTACAAAGACGACGGCCACCCGCACAGCTTGGGCAGCCAGGCCGCCGTCCCGCTCGGGCCCTCCGTCAGAGACCTGCTGGACTTGCCGGCGGCCGACGGGACGGCGCGTTGCGCCCGCCGGCCCGACGTCCCGGCCCGCCCGCTCAGCTCACCCCCGTGCGGCGGCGTTGCGGCGTCGCCGTCACCCCCGCCGTTCTCTAACGGTCCGAGCGAACCCGCGGAGGAGGTGGAGCGCGATCAATCCGCTTCCGCGCCGCCCACGGCCGCGACTGCGGTGCCGGGGGTCCCCCGCCCAGACGCCGTCGTAACGGTGGTGCAGAGTGTCGCCTTGGGGCAGCCGTACCCCCCCGCGGCCCTGCACCGCCTGTCGCCGTCGTCCCCGCCGCCCTCCACGCCTGAAGCGGAGATCTCGCATCGGGGCTGTTGCTCTGACCCGCCCGCGGTGTCGCCTGTCCACACGCCGGACTGCTCGGTTCCGGACAGTCCCCCTCCCGCCAGAGACGCCCTCCTCGCCCCCGTCTTCCCCTGCGTGTCGTTTGGACACGCCGACCGCATCAACTTCTTCAGCGCCAGGGAGAAGTTCAAAGGGATGACCCAAGACTGTCGCGGCGCCAAGCAACATTCTCCTCCCGAATCCCTCGCTGGAGAAGACACGAAAAGAAAGGTGAGACCAACGCGAGCGGATCCTGGACGCGCTCGCAGTCCGAGAATCGCTCCGTGGCCTGGATAGTTCCGTTCCGCAATTATCGGACGGATATTAACCAGTCGTAGATATGTTGGGAAAAACTCCACCACTTGCATTTTAAGCATTCAAATATGAGCTGTCTGACTTTGCTCATTTTTAACATCAACATTTATCATCTGATTGAAAACTGATTTTGTTTTGTGAGGAAAGTCGTGGGTGGAGAAAATCTGCGCATTCAAAATATGTCCCGCATTAAAACTGTGCCAGTGACTGTCAAAAAGTGTGCAAGATGGCTTCTCGTGGCACACTTGCACACCTTTTGAGGATGATCGGGAAAAACGCCAACCAAATTCGATTGTGGAATTCAAAGGAAAAGGTTGTCATAAATGCATATTTTACATTTTTTTTTTTTTAGGTGCAATATAATCACTGGCTTTGGTTCTTTTTCCTGTGTTCTCTTTGGAGCAGACGGTCGTTCCTGTGCAGGTCGCAGGATCGAAGCCGTCCCTGCGGTCGGAGCGGTCCGAGCTCGGCCAGTCGGAGCGTTGCGACCGGGAAGCGAGGAGGTCCGAGCAGGACGTGGAGGGCGGGGACCTTTCTTGTCAGAGCGCGAAGCAGGAAGTGAAGAACGAAGAGGAGGATGGCGTTTGTCTCGACAGGGACTGGAGGCGGGGTTCCGTCCGTCGTGTCACGCGCCAGCTGGAGTATCGGATAAAGCGGGAAAGCCGCGTCCCCTCGCCGTCCCCGCCCTCGCACTCAGGAAGCCCCTCCCTCTCTCAGCGCCGCACGTCGGCGCAGCCGGTCGCCGCCCGCGACCGAGAGGAGCAGCACGCCGTGAAAGGCGTCCTGGTCAGAATGACGAGCGGGAGCGCAAGGAACGCCGACAGCGACTGGATGTCCGTCGTCGATTTCCTGTATGCGGGGGGGTCGGCGGGCCCGCACTGCGACGGCGCCGTCCTGAAAGAGACATGGGAGACGCTCCGCGAGCTCGGCGCCTTCCTGTTGCAGGTGAGCGTGGGCGCGCCTGGAGCCAATCGAAAACGAGGCGGCGGCGCACAGAGGCACGTCCGGGAGGCGGAGGCTCGGATCCGCCAGGCGGGCCTGACCCCGCCCTCGCTGATGAAACGCTCGGCCTCGTTAGCCAAGTTAGGCTGTCTGGACCTGCTCGCCAACGACCTCACCGACTGGGACCTGAGCCGCGCCCACGCCGTCTTTGCCGCGCATCCGTCCGCTGACGCGCTCTCTGCAGAGCCTTCGGTCCCCGCGGGCGCCGAGGACCCCAAGAAGCACCGCGTCCACGACGCTCCCTCCACAGTTGACCGGACGGCCGCGGAGTCGGCCACGCCCCCGGTCGAGAGGCCACGCCGGCCCCAAGACTCGCCGCCGGCGTCGTCGTCCTCTACCGATTTTCCGCTCTTCACCTCCAGGCAGCAGTACGGAAGAAGTCACCCTGTAAGGCGCCTGAAAAAATCAACCCTCAGCGCGTTCTACCACACCATGTAGACCACGTCACTCGCTCTCCTTCACAACACAAGCCAGCGCCTCTTGCCTTAAACCAGCGCTTCTCAACGGTTTTCTGTTACAACAAGAAGAAGAAGAAAATTGCGGCCCCCGCAAGCAACACCTCCATCTACCGTCATTCCCTGCCTCCAGAGCGCACCTGGTTGGAGCCTCACGCAGTACTTTTGTCAAGAAAATACCATTTGGTGCATACGTACGCCGCAGCTGTGTAAAAGCCGCAAGTGCCCACATTGTAACGGGAGATATTTACAAAGAAAGATGGTAACGCTAGTGCTAACGCGCTAGCTCTAATGTTAACAGGGCCTGTTAAAATAAAACTTGCTGGTAAATATCAGTGAGAGACGCCAGTAACACAGCAGCAATACGCAAGCACAACGCTAACGCTAGAGCTAACAGGGCCGGTAAAAGTCACTTCCTGGGCACATATATGCCACCGGTCTCATTCGTACCTGTTCCGCTCGAGTGCCCCCCTGCGGCCGTTGGGAAAACATGCACAAAGAAAGACGGTACGCAGAGAGTTTAACGCAGGGGTGTCAAACTCATTTTTATTGCCGGCCACATTGCACTCGCGGTTTCCCTCAAAGGGCCGTTATGGCTGTGAAACCATAAAAAAAAAAAATAATCTTTAACCGCCTCGTCATATTTCCACATGAAATTTATGAACTAGTTTTAGAATCAGAAATCAAGGGTAACTGTTTTTTTCCCAATGATTGTTGTTTGGTAACACAAGAATGCTTGTAATAGCTCAATGTTGTCATTTATGTAATGACAATTTGGTATTTTGGTACAGATTTGAACAAAAAAAGAAGAAAAATAACATGTTAGTTTGATACACATGATTTTCCTCGTCGAGCCACATAAAATCACACGGTGGGCCAGATCTGGCCCCCGGGCCTTGAGTTTGACACTAGTGAGTGTAACGCTAGCGCCGCCATGCTAACAGGGCCGGTTTAAAAATACATATTGGTAAAAATCACTGAGACACGGCAGTAACACACAAGCGCAGCGCTAACAGGGCCTGACTGGTAAAAGTCACTCCCTCGGCACATATATTCCACTGCTTTTTTTTTTTTTTCCGCCCGAGTGCCCCCTTGCGGCCGTTAGAAAAAAAAAAATGCGCAAATCAGCTGCATCGCTGCATAAACCGCAGGGTCTAAGGCGTGTGGGGAAAAAAATTAATGTTTTTTTTTAGGCCGGAAATTACAGTAACGATGCGTATTAAGGATAATCTTATGTAATCTTTTTAAACATCAATGAAAGCACAAACGGGAGGAATTTGGATCAACGTCCCGCTGTTGATGTGCAGTTCGACTTTGTTCAAGAAGGGCAAATGGGAGGGCGAGGATGAGCCCCCACTACTCGAAAAGCGCCGCCTTAAATCGGACAAACCTTTTCTTCTTCTTGAGCTCTAAAAAAATCGCAGCTGGCGTTTTTTTCCGGAATGTCGGAACGTGACGTCGCGCTCGCTTCCGACCCTTCAGCTGTTCTTCCTGGCTCCGTGACCGCGGCCAATGGCAGGTCACACGGTCGTGCGTCAGGCCAATCAGGAGCAGTGTGTTTTTTTCAAAAGTAATTTTTAATGTACATTTTTTTTTTTTTTTTTAGGGTTTTGATGACGTCGTACCTCAGAAGCCTGCAATGTTGTGTGTGCTTGTGTGTGTCGGCAGTGTGATACGGGAGCCTGTAAGTCTTTCTACATTTGATATCTTAAATTTGTAAGATTATGAAGCACAACTTTTCACTCTTTTTAGTTTATTTTTTAACATGCATGCATGCGTGTGGGTGGCAAATGAAGCTTCTGTTATGTCATACATGCACTTTAATATGTTTTGGGTTTCAGTGCGGTTGTAACTTGTGGGGTCATGTGACAGTAGGAAGGAAGCTGTTGTGTTTGGTAATTTTTTTTATGATTATTTTTATTTTTAAATCGCTCTAAATGTTCTTTTTATATCATGTCTATCTACTGTGACCATTAAATGGATAGGAAAAGAAAAAAAAGGATTTATTTCAACCCTCAATGTGAATTATGTGTCCAGCGGGAATATGGAGAAATCCATCCGGGCATCCGTTTTCCACTGCGCTTATCCTCACGAGGGTCGTAGGCGCTCTGGGGCTTATCTCGGCAGGTAAGTGCAGGGCAAGCGGACGGATCACCTCGAACGATTTTACCGGCGCGGTCGGCCAGGCGTTTGCGTTCTTGCATTAGAGCTAAACTGCAAATTAATTGAAGATAATCGTCTGGACTTTACATATTCCCATTTTTCAAAACCAACAAAGCGCATTTTAGGGTGCGACACACAACATACACAGCAGCAAACGATTGCGTTCCGCGATGAAAGCACAAGGCGAATCGTGCACGGCTTGATTTTTGCAGTTATGCCCTTCCAAGTATGGAAGCGGGACATTATTATTATTATTACGATTAGTAATCTTGCCCGGCAGTGAGTGTCGCGTATTAAAGCGTCATGTCTTGTTGGAAACCGGTGGACGCTGTGCAGTCGTTTGATTCCTCAGAAGGCACAATAGAGTTATGTTTTGAAACCAAATATGTCACTGAGCTCAAAAAAGTAAAAGTTTGCGCGTTTATTTCATCTTTTTGTCGAAAAAACGGGTCGAATAGTCGTTTATTTGGTTGCAAAAATTCACGCTCCTTTTCAAAACATTTAATTGCTGACTTCCAAGTTTTGAAATGCGATTTAGGATTCTGCTTTGCGAGCTCGCCCCCCCCCTTCCCCCGGTTGATCAGTGGGCTCGTCTCACCCGCCTGCCGGTCCCATTTCCAAAATAGACGGTGACCCAACCCGCCCGCCCCCCACCCCCTCATCGCCCACCCAGTCCAGCCGCCGTCGCCTCTCTGCCCGCCTTGTTCGTCTGGCGTTGGGACACACGCACTCGCCTCGACGGGGGGGCCGCGCTCGAACCAGAACCTCCAGCGACGTCTCGTTTTTTTTTTTTTTTTTTTTTTTCGGCAGGGTCACGGAGGGTCTCCCCCCCCCCCAAAAAAAAAAAAAAACCTTGAGGTGAGTTTTCTTTGTGGCCTGCTTGTGTGCGCTTGCGTTTGTTGCCGTGGACTTCACAAACTTAGGGGTGGGGGGGGTGGAAAGTCTCCTTTACGGAGCAGAACTGAATGTTGACAAGTTGCACCCCCTCCCCCCACCCCACCCTCCCTTTGCTTATCACGTTCACTCAACGCCGTGCGCTGATTTGAACGCGGCACAATGCGCTGGCTCGGTCCCGGGACTATTTAGGACGAGCGGGGTGGGGGGGGGGGGCTATGCACTCGCATGTCTAAATTAGGAAGGGGGCACTCGCTCGCACGGGGGAGGGGGAGGAGCAATCTCGTTACCTGAAGCTTTTTCTTGAACATTTCCATTTTTTTTAATTTTATATGACCATAAAGTAAGGAAACCAGGAAGCAATACGTCGGAAACAATCACCCAAATGACGTCCACGTGGAAAACTTTCAATTCGCCGTCTTCGGTTGAAGTCGGGACGAGATACTGAAGGGTGGGGGTGGGGAGGGGAGCTTATTCCGGATGAAAGACTTTTTGGCGATAATCGATGCGTTCATTGTGCCGTGCAACTGGGTATGAAGATGGAGGGAAATTAAATGGCGGCCCGCAGTGGTTTGTGGGTAATCAAGCAAAACATGGGACCTCAGTGAAAACAACCCAAATTGAAATTGAAAAACTAGCTTCTCTCTCTCTTTTTTTATTTTTTTTTTTGTGTAGGAACAGTACGCTCGGTCCATGGGGACATGCAAGACAGACGAGTCATAAAACCAATTGGAAAAAAACCCCATAAATACATATATTGGGTATGGAAAAAAAAGCAAAAGACGCAGGACGTGTGCAAGGACACGCATTGCACAAACGACAGCGCCGTGTGTGACTTGCGTCACAGACGTGTTACACTCTGCTGCCTTGAGATAAGAGCGAGAGATTACGTACAGACTTTTTTTAGATATGAGCTATAGTACACAATTATTACATTTTTGCGGAATTTTTCAAGCTATTTGTCACTGCCAAACAAGATAAGAATAATATTTTAAACAAGCACATAAACTAACCGCTGACTTTAAAAAAAAAATATATATATATATATATCCCTCGATAGTACAAAAGTTTTTCCAGTCTTGAAATGATTTAATAAATGCTTCATTTGTCTGCGTGGCTGTATTATACCGCCCCCTGGTGCCACTGTGGACACACCGCAAGGCCTCAGTTCTTTGAATTTTTTGAAGCGATGTTGTTTTTATGAAGTACGATATTATAGACTGCCGTTTTTATTTAGTTAAAAAAACACCAACCTCTTCGGGGGGGTTTTCGCGAGAGGTTAGTACGGAAGCGTATTACTGCCACACCAAAAAAAAAAAAAGGCACGTTTTACATAATTAAGTAAATTATGTCAATCGTTTCACATAATCCTGTGAAACATATCACATAATTCTGTGAAACGTTACACATAATTATGTGAATCGTCTCATAATTCTGTGAAACATTTCACATAACTTTGTAACGTTTCACATAATTCTGTGAAAAATTTCAGATAATTCTGTGTAACGTTTCACATAATTATGTGAATCATCTCATAATTCTGTGAAACGCGACCTTTTTTTTGGGGGGGGGCAGTAATACGCTTCCGTAGGGTGGAACGTTGTACAAATTAAACTTGTTTTGTCGAGGTTCTAGAGTAGATCGGACGAGGCCGCCCCAGTTCGTCCAGTGTCTTGTCTTTTGTTTTACGTTCCTGCATAGGAATGACGAGAGGTGGAAATACAGACGAATTGCGCCTTCTGCCGTCAGTGCTATGGGACGAATCTCGAGACGAACGTTCATATTTGTTTGGCAAAGTTTTAAACCGGATGCCGCCCACGTTCTTTGTGTACAGGAACCCGTAAATCAATTTTCGTTGTTGTTATTGAACAGAAGAACCTGTCATCAAAAACCTTCGGAAGATGCTCGATATGGTCGCGATCCGACGAATGAACTTTTGAACGCCGTTGTCCGTCCTGCAGCCATGAGTCGCAGCATTGTGCGGCAGAGCAAGTTCCGCCACGTCTTCGGCCAGTCCGTCAAGGCCGAGCAGAGCTACGACGACATCCGCGTCTCCAAGGTGACGTGGGACAGTTCCTTCTGCGCCGTCAACCCCAAGTTCCTGGCCGTCATCGTGGAGTCGAGTGGGGGTGGAGCCTTCCTGGTCATTCCCCTCTCGAAGGTCAGTACGTGGCGCGGCCCGGCTGGTGGAGTTTTTGAGAGAGCCTCTCAACCCCGGGCCGGTCTCCTCGAGACCACCGGTTGATTCGGACCTGAACCGATGAGCCGTTGCTTTCCGTCATGCGCCTTCTCCAGTTTGAGTCACTCTGCGCCATCGCGAACTGCTACCGATCCAATCCGTGGCGAGTTTCTCAAGGCAGATTATGTTCTTGACAAATTCGGAATCTTCCACTTGAAGCCTCTGAACAACCTGAAGGCACGATATCTGACACTTTATTGCGCTTTGAACATTTGCTGAACTGAACTTTTTGGAGTTCCTGGATGGCCGTCCAGGTGGACTTTCCCTGGCTGTGTGCAAACGCCTTCTTAGATTTCAGTGTTTTCATCATTGGCGCTAGTATCAGGCCTTTTGTCAAGAACTGATCCACTTAGGAGAAACTTACCATGATTCCCGGCCTACAGACCGCACCTGGTTATAACACGACATATTTACAAAGAAAGATGGTACAGAGAGAGTTCAACACTTGCGCCGCTGTGCTAGCACTGCCGCGCTAATGCTAGCACCGCTAACAGGGCCGGTTAAAAAAAAAAAAACCATTCAGTTAAAAATCACTGAGACACGGCAGTAACACGCTCGCGCAGCGCTAACAGAGCCAGACCGGTAAAAGTCACTTCCTCTGCACATATATTCCACCAGTTTCACTCTTACCTTCTCCGCTCGAGTGCCCCCTTGTGCCCGTTAGAAAAAAATGCACAAATTAGCAGCAACGCCGCATAAACCGCAGGGTTGAAAGCGTGTGGCAAAAAATTGCGGCTTACAGGCCGGAAATTACGGCACTAGGTATATCGGCGATGATACTATGCGTTGAAGCAGGGCGACAGCCACAAAGCTCTTCAAACTGGCACTGAAATGCAGTCGAGGGATCACGCCAGCTAAGCGCGCTGTTCCAATGTCACTCGGCCGGCGGCGAGCAAGCTGCTGACATTTGGTACTCAAAGCCTTCACGTCTGTCCGGATGATCAACGTGTGATGTCACTGAAGCTAAGTTTAGCTCCCAAGGCTAACACTTCAAGCTAGGCTCGTTTCAGGCTAGCTATTAATGCTTCCCGCGCCCCCTCCGCCACCAAGAGGTTCCCCACCACCTCTGCATGCATGCTCATGGCCCACATGAAAAAGTCCCCTTTCAACACCTCACCACCCGTCTATAAATACCACTCTCGTTTGTGTGTCTGTTATTAACGTTGATACATATTCGCAGTTCACGAAAGGGGTATAAAGGGAAACCGACAGCATAGAAATGAATAATGGAGTCGGGACTCTTGACCTTGATGGAGGTCCTCTGAGGTTGTCGTGTGTTCTGCAGGTGGGCCGCGTGGACAAGAACTACCCTCTGGTCATCGGACACTCTGGACCCGTCCTCGATATCGATTGGTGTCCCCACGACGATAACGTGTTGGCTAGCGGCTCTGAGGATTGCACCGCCATGGTAACTGATACTCACACTCGCGCGAAGAGCCACGCAATCTCACGAGAACCCAAGATGTTATCCAGGATTCGGCATTGAGACCTCTGCTGCGTTTGTGTCTTGGTCTTATTTTTGGAACACGGAGGTCCACTTGGGACTAGTTTGCTTTCCATAAGAACGTGGGCGTGCTTGACTGTGGGAGGAAGACGTGGTACACCCTGAACTCGTCATCTGGATGTAGCTCAGAAATGTGAACCTAAATTATGTAAAATGGCCGGAATCGGAATACAGTAATCCTTTCTTTCGCCGTTGATTGGGACCAGAACCACCCGCGAAAAGTGAAATGTGGGTAAAAGAACTTAAGTAAAACAATATTTGTACTTTGAATATTTGTGAATTATTATGTAATTATAAAACCATATAAATATAAACAGTATCGTATGTGTACAATCTAAAAGATAAAACGTATTACTGTAGAGTTACCATTCATTACTCGGAGACTTCTGCCGTAGAATATTACGTAAATGAAAATGGCGGAAAGGAACGACAAAGGGCGGGGCTTCGATATGCGCAGCCAATCGGCTTGCGAGATAAATCCACACATGCTCTCATTGGTCGACGTTGCCCCGGGGAGTAATCGCGCGTCTTGTATCTATGCGTCTTCCCGCAATATCCCAATATGGGTGCATTTTTCCATGTTTTTTTTTGTGCGGTGGGGATCCGCGAAGTACTGAAGCCTCGAAAAATGAAGTGCAAAGTAGCGAGGGAACCGTGTATAATGTTACAATATTCATTGACAATATTTGTGCCGTCCACAGGTGTGGCAGATTCCTGATCACTCGCTGGTGCGCCCCCTCACTGACCCTGTCGTGGTACTGGAGGGGCACTCCAAGCGCGTCGGCATTGTCAGCTGGCACCCGACCACACGCAACATACTCCTCACCGCGGGTACAACCCACCCGCACGCGCTTGCAAGATCATGAATACGGACTTGAGTCAATACGACTTTGTTGTTTTGTTTTTCGCAGCCAGCGACAACCTGGTCATGGTCTGGAACGTGGGAACGGGGGAGCCGCTCATCTCCATGGACGACCACCCCGACCTCATCTACAGCATCAGCTGGAACAGGAACGGGAGTCTGTTCTGCACCACTTGCAAAGACCGCCGCCTGCGCGTATGCGACCCGCGCAAGGCCGAAGTGGTGGCGGTGAGTGGCGGCCGCCGGGAGCGGTCCAAGTCGAGGGAGGGGGGCATTGCTAACCCCATGTGCACGACCGCGTGACCCGCAGGAACGCTTGGCTCCTCACGATGGCATCCGACCCATGAGGGCCATCTTCACCAGAGACGGGAACATCTTCACCACAGGATTTACTCGCATGAGCCAGAGGGAGCTTGGACTCTGGGACCCGGTACGTGTCGACCGCACGGCAATAAATGATGTGGTATAATTGCAGATGTGCCTACAAGAATATTAAAGTTGTGGAAAAATGAACTCTTCTTCTCCCTCAGACCAATTTTGAGGAGCCACTCGCACTGTTAGAGTTGGACACGAGTAACGGCGTCCTGTTACCGTATTACGACCCAGACGCTAACATGGTGTACTTGTGCGGCAAGGTAACGTCTATCTGTACCCCACGTCCACATTACCGTCATTTCCGGGCTATGAGCCGCAACTTTTTTTCACGCGCTTTTAAGCCTGCGGTTTATGCGGTGATGCGGCCAATTTGGGCATTTTTTTGAGACCGGTGGAATATATGTGCCGAGGAAGTGATTTTTACCGGTACGGCCCTGTTAGTGCTGGACTAGCATGTTGATGCCGGTGTCTGTGATTTTTACCGGTGTTTTTTTTTTTTTTTAACCGGCCCAGTGAGCGTGGCGCTAGCGTTAGCGTGGCGGCTAGTGTTAAACTCTCTGTGTGCCGTCTTTCTTTGTAAATATCTCGTGTATTGAAACATTTTTTTTTTAACCAGGCCTGTTAGCACGGTGCTAGTGTTAGCATTAGCGCTAGCGTGGCGGCGCTAGCGTTAGTGCTAGTGTGGCGGCGCTCGCATTAAACTGTCTGTGTACCGTCTGTAAATGTCTTGCCGGCCCCATTAGCGCTGTTTGAGTGTTAGTTTTAGGATTAGCGCGGCGCTAGCATTAGTGTTAGCGCATTGGCGCTAGTGTTAAACTCTCTGTGTACTGTCTTTCTTTGTAAATATCTCGTGTTTCATTGTGTTTTTTTGTTCTTTTTAACCGGCCCCCTTAGCGCTGTGCTAGTGTTAGTGTTGGCATTAACGCGGCGGTGCTCGTGTTAAACTCTCTTTCTTTGTAAATATCTCGTGTTACATTGTGGTTTTTTTTTAGCGGCCCTGTTAGCGCCGTGCTAGTGTTAGCATTAGCACAGCGGCGCTAGCGTTAAACTCTCTGTGTCCCTTCTGTAAATATCTCCTGTTTCATTGTGGGCAATTGCGGCTTTTACACAGCTGCGGCCTACGGATGTACCAAATGGTATTTCCTTTCCAAAAGTACTGGCTGAGGCTCTGTAGGTCGGGAATTACGGTAACTGAGCCGTTTGATTGCAACGTTTGGGTGTGTGTGTGTTTGTGTGTGTCTGCAGGGAGACAGCAGCATCCGTTACTTTGAGATCACGGAGGAAGCGCCCTACGTGCACTACCTCAACACCTTCAGCAGCAAAGAACCCCAGCGGGGGATGGGCTTCATGCCCAAGAGGGGCGTGGACGTCAGCAAGTGTGAGATTGCCAGGTGAGCGAGCAAGTCTTCAGATTTTGAACATAAGTCGTCTGAGTTGTCTGCTTTGTGGTTTTCCCGAAGGTTGTACAAACTGCACGACAAGAAGTGCGAGCCCATCACGATGACCGTGCCTCGAAAAGTAAGTCCCGCCAGACCCGATCCAGATTGCCGGATCCGCCGAGTTGCGGTGAAACCCGCTGAGGTCGCGAAATGTCGCTGCGCAGTCGGACCTCTTCCAGGACGACCTGTATCCGGACACGGCTGGGCCGGAGCCCGCCATGGAGCCCGAGGAGTGGCTGGAGGGGCGCGACCAGGACCCCGTGCTGGTGTCCATGAAGGAGGGCTACGTGCCACCAAAGAGTCGCGAGCTCAAAGTGTCCAAGAAGAACATGCTGGACTCCAAGCCCGTCACCCGCCGCAGCATGTCCTCGTGCGACGGCGCCGGCCTGCCGGTCAGTCCCTCGTCTCGCGAGTGCGTCCGTCCCCCTTTTCAGTACGTCCGAGCACGTAAATGGACGATACCGTTTTGCGCCGTCGATGGTCGTCTTCCGTTTTCACTTTCTCTTCCTTTTCTCCGCCATCTGACCTTGAACTTTGACTTCTTTGTTGACTGACTTTCCGTCGCTGTCCTTTTCTCTTTCCCTCCCTCTGTCCTTCCTTCCTCCCTTTCCCGTTTCCCGTCCTCCGTTTCCTCCTCTCCGTCGCACGCATCTCTTCTCCGCCGGCCTCTCCTCGTGCAGCCCGTGCTGCTCGAGCAGCTGCTGGAGGAGATCCAGCACCTGAAGGCGACGGTGTCGTCTCAGGAGAAGAGAATCAGCGACCTGGAGAGCAAACTGTCCCAGTACGCCAACGGGATGGCCTGACGGAATACGGTCCGGGAGCGGCTGTGAAAGCGCTTTGCGGCGCGGCGGCAGCGCCACCGCGCGGCGCTCCGAGGTAGCAGCCGCGCTTGGAGCGTGAATCCACGTTGCGGTGCGACTGTCAACGTAACGGACCTTTAACCCCGCGGTCAAAAACTCTTCTTAGTGTTTTTCTTCCAAATAAGAACGAGGGATGAAGGTTTGAGGGACATGCTAAGATGGCAGTCGATGAAAAGGGATTAAAAAAAAACCAACAACTTCCTGGTGAGAAAGTAAATAACCTTGAAAAAGTTACAAACCCTTTAAATTTTCTACGTCGGCTCATCTCGCAGTCCTTCACAGCCATGTGTAAATAGACAAAAAAAGGAGAGAAAATGCGTTCCGTTTGTGGCAAAGTCCTGTAAAAGATTTGACACGTGACGACAAAATAAAGTGTTTTTTTTTTTTAATATTTGCCTTCTTTCATCTGCTGCGGCAATCTTTCGTCTTCATAAATTGAAATTTGGCTTCAGCGGTCAGCAGGTGGTTTTCTTCACAGATTATTTCCACAGAATCGGCAGCATAATCATCACAATCATAATCATAAGGGAAAAAAATCATTTCTTAAGGTCGTAGCACTTCAAAACAATCCTTCAAGTACATACACTGCGTATGTGTGTCTATTATATAGACTTGTGCACGTAAAGAAACCCCAACCTATTTTTGGGGTACAAAATCATTTTTCAGAATCATTTTTTTCATATTATTTGAAAATGTTTGCATTGGAGGTTGGCCACCAGGAAAAGATAAGCCCCAAAGAGAACACCTTAGCGCGTCACGCTCGCAACTGTTCTTCGACTGCATTTCAGCAAACGTTAAGGCTCAGCAAGACTCCGAGCGCCAGGGCGAGCGCGACATGGCTGAGGGGCGTTCGAGTGCGTGAAGAGGCCACGCCCCCTGAGCTGGTGTCGAAGGCGTTGAAGGCGCACGTGGCCACGTTGCCCACGCGGTCCACCGCCACCAGCTCCGCATCAGGTGAGGCGCATGACGCGTTGTAGGTTGCCAGAACGACGTCCCCGTCGTCGGGCGCCCGTCTGAGGTCCAGCGTTCCGTTGCCTTGCACGAGGCTGACCCGCTCCACTCCGGTCCCTCCGGTGCCGTCGCTCACGCGGAGTGACAACTCCCACGAGGTTGTGCTGCAGTTGTGCACGCAGTTGACGATGCACACCACCTCACACACGGGAGATGTGAAGTCTGACACCTGCAAGGAGACGGGAATCGCTAAGACAGCCATTTTGCCAGGTGGAACGTGACGGGCGGGGTGACCAACCGGATTTAAAACCGAGATCCTGAGGACAATGTAGTTGATGCCCAGGTCTCCGGTGCCTTCTGCCTCGATGACGAGGGTGACGGTGGTGCCCGAGGGCGTGTTGAGGGGCACGGAGAGCGTCACGGTGCCGTTGGCGGTGACTCCTGGCTCCACCAAGAGCGAGCTTGGAGCACTGACTGTGTAGAGCGGGTTGTTGGTGGTGACGCGGATCGAGACGTTCCCTCCAGTTCTCTCCGTGTTCAAGAAAAAAGGCACCGACAACACCATCCCTGGCACGAAGTTGAGCTCTGCTTCAGCCTAGACATGGATGACGTCAGCTAGTGGAGACTCTGACAACATCTTGCCAGGTGATGCGCTGGCGCTACCGCGTTGCACACTCACCCGAATGGTTAGATTGGATCCCCGGGAGGTGGTTTCCGACAGTCGTCGGAAAGAAATTGATTCTCCGCTCGCGTTGGTCACAGTTCCCTCCACGAGCACCACAAAGGGCAGAGACGGAATCGTGTCGAAACGAACCAGGAAGTTGCCACGCCCCTGCGGCTCCACGACCCCCTCAACCTCGACAGAACTCGCCGCCTCTACCAGAGTGACCATGGTCACGTTAGCTGTGTCGCTGCCCGTAAGTGTCACCAGCAGGGTACCGTTGGTGTCTTCAAAGAAAAAGACGCTTCATTAGGAAGGTCTGTTGATGCGGATGTGACATTTGGGGGCAAGAAGAAGTTCCCTTACTGGCTGCGGGACGGGAATCAAGAACATCAAATGTGTTTTTCGAGGGTATGTACTCCACAAAGTCAAACAGGAAGTCAAGGGGACTCTGGCCTTCAAAGTAAAACAAGTTGACAATCCACTTTTCTTATTGTCTTTTTATCGGTAGAATACTCACTTGTAGCCCTCAGCGTGTATGGAGCTGTTGCCTCTACTTGCACTCTCCACGTTCCCGCGTCTTCTGTCCTTAGCGCCAAAGTTTGCAAGTTTCCCACCATTTCCGAGGATGAGATCAGTACGTCTATGCCCATTCCATTGACGATCCTTGTAATGCCTGTGAAGACAGGAAGTGCAACACTTATAACTGAAGTCATCCTCCGTATGACCGCTGTCCACAGCTCCTTCAAGGTCTAAAAAACTTTGAAAGACTTTGTTGTGTGTTTTCAATTAGTTTTACCTCTCGGGTTGGTAAGACTGATCAGATCGGGACGTCCGGTAATGAGAAGTCGGACGTTGTTCGAGGTCTGGTCGACCGCAAATGTGAATGTTTCTGGATCCTGTCCTGGAGTCCTGGATGCCTGCAGAAGTGTCACCTAAGAAAAGCAGTCAAACATGTCGAGCTTTACTCGTGTTGAACTTCTCGCAACAAAGTCAAAGACATCTTGCTGGAGCTACCATCGAGGAGTTGGACATCTGCCCAATGATTCTGGTGGCTTCTAAGAGTTCGTCGTTTTCCAGCTCTATCACCAGACCTCCCGCGGCCAGGGCCACGTCTTGGTACAGCTGAATGTCTCCTGATGCAATCCTTTTGTGCTGCTGCAGACCACTTCTAACCCGGTTTCGCCGCCGCCGCCGGCTGTTTTCCCCTGTTCCTGTGATCAGGAAGTACACCTGGATGGAGAAACACCTCTTTGACGTGATTTGTCGTTCGTCAGGTACTTAAAATGTCACAAAGTCGGCCCACGTGGCACCCACCACAGATTGAGTCCGCTCAATGAGAGCGATTACGGTGGACTTCAGCTCTCGGTCTTTGGCGGGTGCATCTGTGAAGAGGAAGATGTCTGAGCTCTGAGGAGCGTTCGACAGCGCCAACTTGACGTGAAAGAGAAGAATCAGAATTAGAATCGAAACGATCGTGGCAAAGTGTCCGACAAATGCAAATGTGTGGAGTTGATCTCTTGTGATTTTTGTTCGTCACCGAGAGACTCTTGAAGTACGTCGGCTTTTTGACTGTGGTTGTCCCACTCACGTGACAATTCTTTTCACTCTTCTCTTTTGAGAAGTAAAGAACATTCGTCAAAAGGTGAGTGGTTGTACCTGAAGGCCCGAGAGACTCAACTCTCCTTCATCTCCTCCACCGCTTGCTGACAGATCATCAATACTGTCCATGAACAATTGCGGATCGGTTGTCCTCATCAGCGGCCCGAATTCTGAATCAAACGAGTTGATGTTATCTTGCGTTCTGTCAGCGTGGATACCCGACAATCATCTGCCGCTCCCGGTCTGCGATGCGACGTCCTTACCTGGATCGTTGAAGGGCACGAGAATGTAGGACAAAGGTTCGTTCGGAGTGCCCACTTGGCTGCTGATGAAGGAGGATGTCGCGTTCTGCACTGCCGCGATATCGTCGCTCATGCTCTGCGTGGTGTCAATCACGAAACACAGCGCTTTCCCGGATCCTCTGGAGATCCCCAACATCCTGACGACGGAGATAAAAGCTTTACGCTGCGCCGAAATTGTTGCGGGTCGTGCCCGCGGCTGCGCGTTTCAGGCCGGCGTACTGGAGGAAAGGCACGTCGCCCGTGGCCTGGCGGACGTTCTCCAGGATCTCGCTCGTTGCTGATACTGCCAGATTGGCCGCCCGCGTGTGGAGGAACCCGTGTTCTGAATCAAACGTGTCTTTGTTTATCCCACCAGTGGGCTCGATTATGCTGGTCAGGTCCAAGGCTCCTCCGTGGCTGCATTTTCCTGTACGTGCACAAGAATGTCAAATCTCGGCTTGGAATTGCAGCAAGCAGAAGAAGGACATCTTCGATGATGACGGTTGACCGACGCTTCAAAAAGTTTTGCTTCGAAAATCAAATGAGGTAACTTTAAGAAAGAAGTCATAATGAGTCTGGTATCAACAGGATGCTTCGGTTCTTCCAAACGGCAAATTCGAGTTCTACTCCCGACTTCAAACAAGTTTTCGATCGGCCCGGTCACACTCGCTTGGCGTACTGGGGCCCAGGTTGCTTTTCCAATTACGACAGGCACCAATCAAAAGAGTTTGGCGGTGGTTCACTAGCGCAGCGGATCTTTGCCTCCCCGGGTGTGGCGATTTGTTGACGTGTTTGCTTGCGTGCTTGGGTCTTGCCGAGCAGAGTTTATTTTTAGCCGACCGGAGCTGATAACTTATGGAGCGCGAGGCAGGGTGGATATCACCGCTGATCTGATTGTTATCAGGAGTGCTAAGTGCGTCGGGAGATGAAGCAGAAGGGAGGCCGCTAGCGAAGCTGTGATGACGACCCCAGAAACCAACGCTGCCGAGCAATTTTTTTCCCTCTCAAACGCCAGATGTATCGTGACCAAAATGGACTTGACGAAGACCTCACTTACCGCTGGGTTTGGTGGACACGAAGGGGATGATTCCAAAATATCCCGAGGTCAGTATCTGCTCCTGGATGATGTCCTCGAGGATGTTGTTGCTGCAGTCGTCCCCGTCGCAGCTGCGACAGGTCGCCCTGGTCACATCTGCCGGAATGGTCGTGTTTACAATTCCTCGCGGGACCTGGTCCGCGGTCCTTTGGGTTTATCGTCTCATCTCGCCTACCTGCTATGTTGCCGATGCTGGTGTCGGATCTGATAAGGTTGGAGTTCGGAAATTCATTGCCGATCTCCACCCAGTTGCTGTGGCTGTAAAAATCCTTCAGGTCGCAGATAGAAAAAAAAGATTGTTTGATGATTCTTCAAATCCGATCAGATCGAACCTGATTAACTTGGCGTACAAAGATGTACGTCTCAAAATGCGTGATGCCCGAATGACCGTAGAAGACAAATTTGGTTTGTCATTGGTAAGTCAGACTACAGAGAAGATGTCCAACCCCCAAAAACCAATCGTGTTAGACTTTTCTTTGCGGCGTCGTAGGGTTATTGTTGATCCAAGTTCTTTGTCGTGGACTAAGTCAGTCACACTACAAGAAATCTTGTCATTCCCGACAAAATGCGTCAGGCCCTATCTAGGAAATCTGCTGCAGTCGGGCCGATATCTGGCCTAAGATACTGTAGTCTGATCGAGGAATTACAGAGTTAAAATCAACCCCCTGTGAGTAAGAAATTAGACCTGGCACAGAGAAACCAAGTGACAAATGCTGGTCTGGAGCGAGAGGACACAGCAGATCGGGACTAGAAGGTGACGGCATGGAGCTCTGGTTTAGTGGAAAAAGGGGAGGGTCACAAATGGACGCTTGTCAATTTAAAGATCCCAGCTCTTGTCGGGCAAGAGGCGGGGCACACCCTGAACTGGTCGCCGGCAATTCTCAGGGCGCAGAGAGACCAACAACCAATCAGTCACACCTAGGGGAGCGATTTCGAGTCGCCAATGAATGATGCACAAACCGGAGTGCCCACCCGGAGAAAACCCACGCAAATTCCACGCAAGCGAGGTTGGGGTTGCCCCCCGGCCTTCGGAACTGCTTTAGAAAATCAGAATTAGCATCAAATGAAAATGTAATATTTGTTAAAAATGTGGATCTTGAGCCTGTCCCTAAGTGGCGAAGGGGAGCGGAACCTGTAACGGGTGTAGAATCATCCCCAGGATTTCCTGAGCCGCTTCAAAGTTTTGCTGCACGTTGTTGGCCTTGACCGTCCGCAGGCCCGACGTGATGATGTCGCGACCGCCGACGAAGGACTCGTCGTCGAAGTGGAAGCTGGCGTTCAGCGCCTGGACCAGGTCCACGCGCACGTTCCTGGAGATGATGGACGTGATGGCCTGCTGGAAGCGCTTGGAGTTTTCGGACCTGCACGCGACGGCCACCGCCGTGATGGTGAAAGGCTGCGGCTGCGGCGCACACAACCCGTGATAGTAATTCATACATTTCGCATTTCATTCATCAACAGAACCATAAATGATAAATGTTGTCCGTGAAATTTTCCTTGCCTGACCTCGTGTGACTTTCTTGCGATAAAGGCCCGTGCAGATCATTTTGGATTCATAAGAACTTATGATATGGAAGAGGTCTTGCGTGGTTGAAACGTTCGCCGAGAGCCCTTCAAGTCTTCTAATTTCATTTTTTTTATTTGCTTAGGAACAAGTTATTCATGGGAATAATTATTTCAAGTGAACCAATATTTGTCTATGGCACTGCCCGTTTACCTCTGCGAAAATATTCCAAAATTGTAAAAAAATGAAAAAAAAAGCTTTTATTTGTATCTACCCGATTAATATCATAACATGCAAGCCGAGTGAACGGAACCGAAACAAGGATTGAATTTGATTACAAAACCAAAAATTTGAAATATATCTGAATTAATACATATGAAAAATGAACGCAATAGTTGTGAAATTAATAATTCTCAAAAATGCCCGGCCCTCATTTTGTTAATTATTATGACGCCGATTTATCCGACAACCGCCACCATTGTCATGTTTTGAAATTGGTGAGCAAAAGGTGTGCGTGTTATTCCCAAAATATGAAACCCCCCCCACCCCCCACCCACATCAACGACATCAGAACTGTTGACAACGAGTTCCCGCCGACACCGGACCAGAACTTAGACGAAATCTTACGGGGGGCGAGAAGTCGTTGCCCTCGGCTTCGGCCAGCGCGCGGCACGCCTGCACTGTGACGTTCAAGATCGCTTCTTCCGTGATTTCCAGGTGATCCTGCGAACTTCCCGGTAGGATTCCAAATCCTTCGGCTCCGCTCCGAAGCAGCAGGAGGCCCAAAATCCCCAACGCAGGTGACATGTCCGTCCGAATCGAGACGAGCGGCGCGGAATCCGCCCCGGGGAGTCGCCGGTTTGATGCCGCCTTACGTTGAGTTTTTGTCTCGTCACGCTGAGTCCAAACGAGGACGGCACGGAAAAGTCAATCCGTCTGTCTGCTTATTGGCTCGGGTACTGGTTTACGTGATCTTGCGACGCGTAATTTGGATGCGGTTTAAAAAAAAAAAAAAAAAAGAGGCAAGGCCGAGCCGGACCAGTTCAACCTGTTGGCTCTGCTGATAGGCCATGATGACGCTGACGATTAGAATTTTTTTTTTTTTGCTGCTCAGTCAAAACCTCGGAATGCGGTTTTCATCTGATAAACGTACGTCAAGGTGATGATTTAATATTTTGGGTCAGGAATCGTTCAGGGCGGACGCGGCAACTTCTGAAAGTGAGACCGCGGTGAAATCAAGTTCTGCGACTTGGCGTTTTGGTTTTTGGTTTTGTTTTGTTTTTAGCCGGGAAATAGACAAATTCAAGCGTGAAAAAAAGGGGAGAGAGGGTCGGGTTGACGGCATGAATTCCCGATGCGCCGGACCGCTCGCTCGGGGGTCAGTGGAGGTCCACGGGTCCGGGTCCGTTTGTCACACCAATCCACACAGATGTTCCTTGCTTCGGGTTTTTATTCTTTAGTTTGCGGCACGGTGACGGAACTGGTTAGATCGTCGGCCTCACAGTTCTGAGGACCGGGGGTTCGAATCCCGGCCCTCTCTGTATTGAATTTTCATGTTCTCCCTGTGCCTTGCGTGGCTTTTCTCCGGGTGGGCACTCTGGTTTCCTTCCACATCCCCCCCCCCCAAAAAAAAAAAATCATGCGACATTAACTAGACACTCTAAATTGCCCCAAGGTGTGATTGCGAGTGCGGCTGTTGTTTGTCGACATGTGGCCTGCGATTGGCTGGCGACCAGTTCAGGGTGTACCCTGCCCACCTCCTGCCCGATAACAGCTGGGATAGGCTCCAGCACTCCCTTGACCCTCGTGAGGATAAGCGGCTCAGAAAATAGATGGCTGGATGAATTCTTCGGTCTTTCGACGCTTCTGTTGAAGTTTTCATTTGTTATAGTTTATTATTTTGTGGTTTCTTTATCACGCTTGAATTATGTCATCGTTCTGTTTGGTTGATTTATTTTCATCTTTCTTTCACTTCCACTTTTTCAAACATTTTGCGTCATTTTTAGCCAAATCACACACGCCAACCTCCTTCCATGAATCAAACGTGACCTGCCGTCGCCCATAATTTCCACGTTAATTATCAGTTCTTGACTATCAATTTAGTTCTTTTAGTTTAAACGCATTTTATGTTTGGAGTACATTTTCGATATTCTTCCAATTATGTCCCAGATACTTTCCAACCTTCTCCTCCCAAAATGTCTCCCCCTAGTGACAAGAGACCCCCCCCCTCCACCGTCCAAACCCCCAAATTTGAGAACCCCCCCATATTTTTCTGCTATCTATTCTCGATTCCTCGCGCAAACCTTTCGGCCATTCTCAACCTTCATCAGGCGCAACTTACTCGTCCGTACGTTATCCACGCTGTCTTTTTTTTGCTTTTTTCCCCCCAAAAATGAATATTTCTTGCCTTCCATCTTTTTACGCTTCATCACTCCATGCATTTTGCTGTTCATATTTCATTCTTTCTTCACTTATTGATTTCATCGGTCTGTCCTTCCAGACTTTCTCCTTCTTTTCTTTTTCCTTTGCTTTTCTCCATTGTTAATTTCTTACATTTTCATCCTTTCTTAGTTTTATTTTTTGTTTTTTTTTGTACTTCTCTCCTTTTGCGAGTTCACTCGTTTTCCTGCTCTTTTGACCCTTTGTACATTTTTACAATTCCCTTTTGATTTATTTCATCCCCTCTTCCCGGGGGGTCGCGAAGGTCACCGGTGTTCCGATTTTATAGGTCAAAGTCAGGCTTTGAAAAATGTGATTGTGGTTCCAAAATATGATATGAATGATTGCTTGGCGGTGGAGGCGAGAGGGCCACATTCCAACCGACGACCTTTGAACTGCGCGGCGCGCACATGCGCTCACCGGGTGGCCACGGTGTCGTTTTCCATTTTTCGTGAAAAATGAATCACTGAGTCCGTTTTTTTGTTTGTTTTTTTTTTTAGTTCCACATCACAGCAATGTTAAACAAATCTTTATTGACAATTTTTTTTATTTATCGGTTCTTATTGGGCATTTATGCAAGGAATCCATTTTGCGGCGACGCGAGCGACAAACGTGTGACGAAATGATGTTAAGACGCTAGATGCAAAAAGAAAAAAAGTTTAAATCATGACCAAAATGTCACTTTAAGTCCAAGTAAGAAAATTGGAATTAAGATGTCGGCCTCAACTATTCAATGGAGTTTTCGACTCATGTTCTGATTGATACAGTGATATTTTATTGATTTAATACACGCATCCATTTTCCTAACCGCTTATCCTCACGAGGAGTGCTGGGGTACGCCCTGAACTGGGTTCCCAGCCAATTGCAGGGCACAAGGACTTTTCTTTCGGCTTGTCCTGTTTGTAACGGACGCTCATATTTTACACCGGATGCCCTTCCTGGATTTGAACTCACAACTCCTGGGTAAGCAAGCCAATGCTCTAACCACTGAGCTACAAGGCCTCACATAGAGACAGACACTAAACGTTAAATCTTTATGGATAAGGATAAAATTCCAGTGCAAAACCCCCACAGGCTGGGTCGGGGATTGAACCCGGGACCTCAGAAATGTGAGGCCAGCGCCTTACCAGCTGAGCCCACCGTGCCGCCGTGCTCGACTCGATATTTAGCAGGCTGAAAATCACAATACGTCGACTTTTGAATAAGGTTTTATTGGGAAAAAAAATATATATCTTACAAAGAGTAGCATACAAAACTTTTGGCTAAACATTGACTGAAGTGGATTGATTTTCACAACGAATAAAAAAAAAAAAACATTAAAGAGGAATTAATAAAAATAAAAAAAAAAACAAGTAATAAATTCTCTCTCTTGGCTAATGTCAGAGGTCGCCCTCGCCCACCTCACACCCAAACGCTGCCCTTGCCCTCCCTCTCGGCGGCCTCCGGCAAGCCGCAGCAGCCGCCCACTCCGGGCCCCCGGCTGCGAGCGGGCGGCAGGTTCTTGTACACGGCCCGGCTGTAGGGAATGAAGCACAGGCCCAGCTGCAGGTGGCGGGCCAGCCGACAGAAGGCGGCCAGCGCCAGGACCAGCAGCGGCGTGAGCAGCAGGAAGCCCACCACCAGCAGCGCCACACAGCCGGCGTCGTCCAGCAGGTCCGAACAGTACACCGAGGTCCCGTGCGGCTGCACCTGAAGCCAAAATCGACCCGTTTTTCGCACACTTTTGAAACATGAATGGAGAGCAGATAACAAAATTTGTCAAACAATATTCCGTATCTGTCCCGACGTTAAACGTGTGCATTTTGTGCTTTTAAGAGACCGGCCCACCCGCAAAATGTATTCAACAATGATATTTAGTTATGAAACCACGTAGTGTCACGATCATCATGTATTTTAGTGTACATTTTTGTTAGTATCTCATTGGGTGGAAGAAATCATGTGACTCCAACGCTTTGGAGAGCCGCCCGTATATTTGCAGTTTGAATATCATAGCAAAATCATTTTCCATGTTGTTCACTGTTTTTGTCTTCTGGCTAATTCTGTAGCATCTTGGTGCCGAGGACTTCTTGGTCTTGAAACATGTTGCGGTGTTCCAATTGGACAAAAAATCCCAGCCTACAGAGCGCACCTGGTTATAAGCCTTGGTACACAGAAATTATTTAACGTTAGCGTGAGGCTAGCATTAGCGCGAAGCTCGCATTAGCACAGCGCTAGCGTTAAAATCTTTCTGTGTACCGAGGCTTAAAACCAGGTGTACTAACGCTAGAGGCTGGTTATAAGCCTTGGTACACAGAAATTGTTTAACGCTAGCGTTAGCATGAGGCTAGTGTTAGCGCGGCACTAGCATTAAAATCTTTCTGTGTACTGAGGCTTACTAACCAGGTGCACTAACGCTAGCCCCTGGTTCTAGGACTCGGTACACAGAAATTATTTAATGCTAGCGTTAGTGCGGTGCTAGCATTAAAATCTTTCTTTCTCCCGAGGCTGTTAACCAGGTGCACTCACGCTAGCGGCTGGTTATAAGCCTCGGTACACAGAAATTGTTTAAAGCTAGCGTTAGCATGAGGCTAGTGTTAGCGCGGCGCTAGCATTAAAATCTTTCTGTGTACTGAGGCTTATAACCAGGTGCACTAATGCTAGCGCTTGGTTAAAAGCCTCGATACACAGAAATTGTTTAACGTTAGTGTTAGCGCGGCGCTAGCATTAAAATCTTTGTGTGTACTGAGGCTTATAACCAGGTACACTAACGCCTTGCGCCTCGTTATAAGCCTCGGTACACAGAAAGCGTTTAACGCTAGCACCACGCTAACGCTAGCACCGCATAAACCGCAGGGTTGAAAGCGTGTGAAAAAAGTTACGGCTTGTAGGCCGTAAATTACGGTCGCGTTCCGCCGCCATCCCATGACAATCTATTTATTTTGGGTGGTGGTGGGGGGGGCGTGAAATACTCGCAAATGATTAGCGACACAACAACGTATTCCTGAGTTTCCAAAATACATACTTTCTTATGGTACTGAATTTCTTCACATCTTTTTGTGCAGTGAGTATTTTTAAATCTTTTGTTAATTTTGGTCCGCTGCGCAAGCGACGCTGCGAGTCACAGCGGCCAAAGATTCAAAGTTCTCCACGAAGTCCCAGGAAGACTTTTCAAAACAGGATCGTGTCGCTAAGAAAAGTTTTCAGACGCGGGGAGGCCGAGCTGGAGTACCAAAGTGAATCCTAAATCCCTGCGCGGTGAGCAATTGATTTTGACTTTATGATTGACTTTGTCTACAGCCTCAGATGTAAAATATTGTAAAAATTGGCGACCATAAGGGGGGTGGGGACTGACCGTGGAGTGGCAGAGGAAGCCGAATATAATCATGACGAGCGCTGGGGTGAGGATGGTCCCGAAGACGATGCCGGCCAGCAAGCCGTTGATGGCGGCGATGATCAGGTTCTGCGCCGTGACCAGGACGGAGCAGGCCCAGCAGTCCAGGGACCCCCTCAGCTCCAACGGGGGGTCGTCGCCCGCCCCGCCCGTGGTGTACGGCGGGGGCACCACCGCTCCGGCCCCTCGCGTGGGGGAACTCGGCTCCGAGTGGGGCGGCTCCGGCGCCTTCTCCAAAGTCCCGTTCCGTGACAGACTCATGGTTCTGGTGGAGCAGAAACGGGGGGGGGGGGCAAACACACTTCAGGAAACTGATCGCAGTCGCTGCTGGTGTGTTTTTACACAATTAAAACATCAAAGGTGATTCCGAAAAACAGCCTCAATGGGTCGCACGCCGAGCAAGGCATTCCACAAATCTGATTACACTCACAAAGGACCAAGCCGAAATTAATTTCATTACCTGTACATTGATTTTTTTAATCGTTTTTCACCTTTTTTTTTTGCATTCAACCGTAAATCGTTTCAACCGAGCAATATTTTCTTTCTTTCAATATGTGCAAAGTTTGAAGCGCAAGGAAATGGGCACTGCCGACCCCCCCCCCCGACTGCAGAACAATGAGTCCGTAAAAAAAAAAAAAAAAAATTCCTCTAATCAGCAACCGACATCGTTTTCGCCTTTTCATTTTTACGTCTCTATGAAACTCGGCCCCGGCGAAGACGTTGACGCGCGTTTGTACTTTTCGTTTTGTTTTCATTTCACGGACAAAAACCGTTGCCGTGCAATGAACTTTTCCGATTTCATCGTTTAAAAGCGCTCAATTTGACTCACTTGGGGGGTTGCGGGGTCGAAGCCGACGTCGCGTCTGTCTGGTGGTTTGGATTCCGAAGAAAACGAAGGAACTCCGAAAAGGTTTGGAGGTGCGTTGCAGGGATGAGGAGAATTTCAAGAATTTCCTCCTGATGAATGTCTTCCGTGGAATTCCAAATCCAGTGCTGGTGCTGGTCGTGGGGGGGAGGGGGGTGTGTGTGGCAGGAGTCCGTTTAACGGAATCCGAAAGGCTCTCGTTTGTTTTAGTCGCGGCTCTAGCAAGGCATCGGGGGCCGCGCGGGGATCGCAAACGAGGCCCAAGACGTCCGTCCCCCCCCCTGCTTTCCTCGGTCCTCAGGAGAAATCTGCTCTCGCTCGGACTGCGGCGTGAGATATGAGGGAGGGGGGCAGGGAGGGGGGGAGTTAGTGTGTGTGTGTGTATCCCGAGTACAATGGAATCGGACTCTGGGCCGGTGTCCGGATTTCTGTGATAACACCAGAACCCAGATGTGAATCCAGGGGGGTGGGGAAGACTGTTTACTTGAATAGATTACAGGAGCCCAGGGGTGGGGGTGCTTCCCCGAGCGCACGGTTTGATACCCCCCTCGACACCTTTTTCTGTCACGAATTCCGTCGTCGAAAGCTCAGCTCTGGCAACCCGTGAGCCGCATTCGAAAAGTCCGAGGCGTGACACAAAAAGCGCACGAGGATTCGTTTTTCCCCGGGGGGGGGGGGGGGGGATGTCAGAGCGAGTGACCTTTGACCCCCTTTTGATGAACAACAGATCTGCGGGCGAGGAAATGAGGTCGGGGGTAGAGCCGAGCTAATTTGCCGGAGGGAAAAAAAAAAAAGGGACAGATAAGAAGCCGTCGGGGGCTCAGTTCAAAGGGGGGGAAAGTCGGCATTTGCGACATCAAGTCTCATCTGCGGGCTTTATCGTTTATTTATTTTCATGTTCAGAGGGCTGATACACTGTACATACTGTTCAGTGTTTATTTGAAGAGAAGATAGAAAGAAAAAATGTAGACGGCTAAAAAAATAAAATAAAACAACGCGGACGCCATCAATGGTTTTGCAATTAAAAATGCGTCTGTGTCCGTCAAAAGCGCTGCTAGGTTGAGGCTTGTTAAGAGGAAAACTTTTTTTTTTTTTGGTTCCTGTCCTTGGACGCAGGATATCCCCTCGCCGCATCCGCAGGCCTCGTCCAGATGTGCGGCTCGACCCGTTTTTGTTTTCGTCAGGCCTCGGGATGGAGGGGAGAGATTAAAAATAGGAACAGAAACGTAAAGTCGACAATTAGATGACTTGACCGGCACCGATGATTTCATGCCGGGGGGTAAAAAATATTTATCGTTGACGTGTGTGGTGACGATTATCCTGCACACCGCTGGGAAAATGCGTTATTACATCATTATTACTATGCAGCCATCCATCGACTCACACGGGAAGACTGGAGCTGAAATTCGAACCCTGAACCTCAGAACTGAAAGGCAGACCACTATACCACCGTGATGCCAATATCATCAACACCGTCCAGCTGTCCATTTTCTTCACCGCTCATCCTCACGAGGGTCGCGGGGAATGCTGAAGCCGACCCCAGCTGGGCAGGAGGTGGGGTACAACCCTGAACTGGTTGCTAGCCAATCACAGGGAAAATCACACCTAGGGGCAATTTAAGGTGTCCAATTAATGTGGGATCGATTCCCGCTCAGTGATGGTGCTGATATCTGCCCTGCGACTGACTGGCGACCAGTTCAGGGTCTCGTCCGCCTTTTGCCCGAAGCTTGCTGGGATAGGCTCTGGCTTTCCCGCCACACTTGAGAGGATAAGCGGCTTGAATGATGACATGACAACTAATGTGTCATGTTTTTGGAACGTGGGAGGAAACCGGAGCGCCCACCCGGAGAAAACCCACGCAGGCACGGGGAGAACATGCAAACTCCGCACAGGCGGGGGTCGGGATCGAACCCGGGTCCTCAGAACTGTGAAGCCAATGCTTTAGCAGCTGAGCCGCCGGGAATGCGACGTGTCACACCCAAATGATCCATTGTCTTTGCCACTTATCCTCACAAGGGTCGCGGGGCGTGCTGGAGCCTATTCCAGCTGTCAACGGGCAGGAGGCGGGGGAGGCCCTGAACTGGTCGCCAGACGATCGCAGGGCACACGGAGACAGACAACAGTCGGACTCACAATCGCACCTAGGGGCAATTCAGGGTGTCCAATTAATGTTGCATGTTTTTGGAACGTGGGAGGAAACCGGAGCACCCGGAGAAAACCCACGCAGGCACGGACGGGGAGAACATGCAAGGGATTTGAACAACAGTCCTCAGAACTGTGAGGCCAACGCCTTTACCAGCTGATCCGTGCGCCCACTTCTAAAAAAGAAAATATTTCTCTCATTTCGGGATCATTTATCAAAACGTTTTATTTTCTTGAACAATACAATATGTCACAGAAATATCACAGAGGGATTTTAAGACAGGTCTGGCTCAGGTTTTTTTTTTCTTCTTCTACATGTTCTATCTGAAACTGTGAGTGCAGCAGAAATCAAACATCATGTGAGAGAGAGAGAGAGAGAGAGAGAGAGAGAGAGAGAGAGAGAGAGAGAGAGAGAGAGAGGAAAACAAACAAAAACATTACATCTGTCAAATAACAACCCAGAATGAAGGACGAGACGCACGTCAAAAACCTTGGCCGGTAAAAGTCACATATCCCAAAAAGTCTCCGCGAGATGTGTCGAGGGTTACAACTACTAATGCTCATAAAGTCACCGATATAGCCACACAAGATTAAGAAGTTCACACGATTGAAAAAGTAAAAAAAAAAAAAAAAAAACAAAAACAAAACAAAACCCAAAAATTTAGTATTTGAGTTAAATACAGTACAAAGATTTGATTTTTAGTTTCAGTAAACTGTGTTGAAATGTTTCTAAGCACCAGCAGGTTGGCTTGAGAGGTTTTTTTTTTTTTTAGCACTGCTTCCCATCATCGTGTTGTGACGTGAAAGGGGCGGGGCGGCGCAGGCAAAGAGGGGCTCTAGCACCAAGGGGGACTACACCGGACCCTCTTTGCAATTCCCCCCAGCCCGTACTACAGTCTCAAAATACCTTGTAGCCCCAACGAACGAGTACCATTCCATATGCAATAAATATTTTCAGAAAAGCTTGTGGCATGTACAGTATAAATAATGTCACAATGTACAATTTTTTTCTGCAAAAATCCGCCCCCCCCCCACCCTCCCCGAACGCAAACCTGCCAACAAAAGAGGTATAAAAGTGGGATGAAATTCCCAGTGCAGTAAGAAAAGTTTCCCAAAAAAAAAAAATAAAAAAAATAAAAAAAAACTGAGGATGACAAATTTGAACATTTACAAATAAAATTCCGGAGAGAATTGTTTAAAAGTCAAGTCAACGCTATGTACATGATTATGGCGTGCATAGAGGAATAATAGCAGGGGGAAAAGTCTTTTCAATTGGAATTTTACACGATAGGCCTTACATGGATAAATCATAACTTTACAAAATCTGTAGTTTGCTTTAGACGGCATGAAAAGTTTGATGACGTTATGTAACTTTATTTGCGGCCTACAAGCCGCGACTCCCCCCCCCCCCACACACGCTTTCAACCCCGTGGTTTATGCGGCGTTAGCGTTAGCACGGCACTTGTGTTAGTGCGGCGCTAGTGTTAGCGCACCTGGTTATAAGCCTCGGTACACAGAAAGAGTTTAACGCTAGCTGGCTCTTTCTGTGTACCGAGGCTTATAACCGGGTGCTCTCTTGCAGGCCGGGAATTACAGTAGTCCAAAATTATTATTAATACTAATAAACAGTAGCAAAAAGTTGCAGGATGAGCTTCGACAAGAGCTGCCAAAATCTGGAATGTTCCAAGTCTGAGACTTTCCTCCAACAGCAAAATCTGTTGAAAATTTGCTTAACTCCGAACTTCAAACGTTGAGTTCAAACTGAAATTTAAAAATGAGCATTGATTAAAAATTCTCAGCAAAAAAGTCGCTTTCCGGGCGACACTTAAACATATTTACTTTAATGTTAATTACATGTACAGTGACATTTATAATTTGTGGATATGTACGCAAGAGAAAGATTTGGATCTGGACTCTCTTGGCAGGCCTTTATGTTCTGTTGAAAATCAAAAATACCCCATACTTCATCTATGCACTCCACTTTTTATCCAATAAAGTCATTCACAATGTACAGTTATTTATGCTCATAATCGTATTAGAAAACAAAAAAAAACCCCCAAAACAAACGAGAACCAAGCAACACAAAGAGGTATAAAATTGGGATTCTGTTCCTGTACCAAACAAATCAAATTGAAAATCCGCACCACGTTTGCTATCATTAGACTATATCGACTATTTGATCCCCGACGACGAACACGGCCATACTACCGTAATTTCCAGCCTCCAAGTCGCGACTTCTTTTTTTTCCCCCCACACGCTTTCAACCCTGCGGTTTATGCGGTGATGTGGCTCATTTGTGCATTTTTTCCTCACGGCCGCAAGGCGGGGCACTCGAGCGGAAAAGGTGGAATATATGTGCCGAGGAAGTGACTTTTACTGGTATGTTTTTTTTTTTAAAAACCGGCTCTGTTAGTGCTGCGCTAGCATTAGAGCTGTGCTAGCGTGTTACAGCCGCGTCTCCGTGATTTTTACCGGTATGTTTTTTTTAACACGCCCTGTTGGTGCTGCGCTAGCGTGTTGCTGCCGCGTCTCCGTGATTTTTACCGGTATGTTTTTTTCAACACCCCCTGTTGGTGCTGCGCTAGCGTTAGCACTGCGCTAGCGTGTTGCTGCTGTGTCTCCGTGATTTTTACCGGTATGTTTTTTTTTTTTTTTAAGCGGCCCTGTTGGCGCTGCGCTAGCGTTAGCGCCTTGCAGGCGTGTTCCTGCCACATCTCAGTGATTTAGGTACGTTTTTTATTTTTTTTAACCGGCTCTGTTAGTGTTGTGCTACTGTGTTGCTACTGTGTAGCTGGTGCGGGTATTTAATTTATTATTTTTTTTTTTTAACCAGCCCTGTTCGTGCTACCGTGTTGTTGCTATGTTAAGCTAAGCTAAGGTATTAAAACTTTGAAAAACACTTTCTGTGTACCGTCTTTTGTTATAAATATGTCGTGTTTCAATGTGGGCCAGGTGCGTCTGTGTGGATGTACCATAATGGCATTTCTTTTACAGGTGCGCTCTGTAGGCCGGAAATTACGGTAGTTCGCTAACAAACCCGTATTTTAGAGAAATCGCCCCCCCCCACCCCAAGATAAATCAAAAAGCATATTCGCATAGTTTTACACTGTAATTACAAGTCCTCCTCAAATCAGTTCGCAAGGCCAATGCGGTGTACTTCCAGGCTGGTAGAACGTTTTGAACTGATCCGACAATTATGAACAAGATTGGAGTAATAGCACCTCAGAAAGTTTACAGGCATGAGTAACACGTCATAGTTTTACCTGAAGATCAACACAAACCGGGATCGATACGACGCAAAAACGTGACAATCGGTTACTTCTCCTGTGTGAAGCGATTTCCCCTGCTGGTAGAATAGAATCACAGCAAATTCATTGGACATATAGAATAACTAGATTGGTGTAAAAAAAAAAACAAAACAACGGAATTTGCATAAAAGTACCTGAATTGATGCAGAAAATTGGCTACTTGACGCTTTTGAATCACAGCTGAGTCCGTTGAATGGATAGAACCTGATTTTCAGTGCTAGCAGTGCTCAGTCCCCCCCACCCCGATACAAGACAATTACCATTCTAGTCATTCTATTTCAACGCACGAGTCCAAATCAGCAGCCGGTACGGGGAAGGCGGCGAGCTGTACTCGGAACGGCCGACTATCTGTACCTCGTCGTGTGATGTAAACAGCAGTGTAAACGTCCGACGCGCTCGCGGGGACGACAGTTCGCCGCCGTTGCTTTTGGTTTTCGGCCTGAAAGATGCAGACGGGGGGCACATCCTCATTTTGAGAAAGGTGGCGGAGCCTGCGGGGAAAGACGAGGAAGGAAACTATAAAAAATTACAGTACAAAATATTCCACTAATGATGTCAAATCACCCCCCAAAGTCACTGCACATTCAACCAATCAGCACGGGCAAGGGTTTCTTAAAGGCACAAAGGCGGCACGGTTTCACAATAAAGAGAGAGAATTATTTTCTTCAGGGTCAAAGGTTTACATTCTATTTCCTTTGTAAGGAGCAGCATTTCCTGTGAACTGCATGGCTTGCTAACCTTCCACAAGCAGCACAGCGGACAGAACTCCACTGAAATCCTGGCCCATTCCTCCTGGCAGAACTGGTGGAACTGAGGCAGCTTTTGTCACCAACTTCCTGAGCAGTGTGATGGCCGGACATTCCCATGATGCTTATACTCGTGTACAATTGTTTGAACAGACAAACGTGGCACCTTCGAGCCTCTGGAAATTGCACCCGAGGATGAACCAAACTTGTGGAGCTCCACAATTCGCTCTCTGATTTCCTGGTTAATTTCCATTCCGAACAAAAAAAAATATGGTTTTCCAAAATGGAAAAAATAATGGACACTATCTATCGATCACTTAGCTTTCCAAATATGGTAGTTGTCATTACAGTATTTGTAAGGCCGTCAGATTAAAAAAAAAAAAAAAACAACAGCTGGTATGGCAGGAACTAGGAGTGCCTTCTTGCGTGGCATCACAACATATTTTTGTGCTGCAGGGCATACAATAAAATGTGCAGACCAGCAAAAACAGCTCCCCCTGCTGGTGGGATCGACTCCCCGCAATTTCAAGCTCACCTCGACTATTTCCAGCCGTGTTTTGACGGGGAACGATGTTAGAAAAGATAGCAAAGGCGAGGAAAAAGCAGTACGTAAAATCCGTGTCAGGAACAGGAACGGCGACAAGACTGACCAGTGTGAAGCTGTCGTAGGTTTTTATCAACTCCTCGGTTCGGTACTGCTCCAGCACCACCACTCCCGTCAACGAGGCGCTCTTGGCTCGGGCGCAGTCCTCGCAGTGCACCACGTACGTCTTCTTAGCGCTGTGTTCGCTGGTCACAAACAGCATGTTGAACACCTCCACCTACACAAACACCAAATGGAACACTTTACGCACACAAATACCTGGCGAGGAGTACTCAGAAAAAAACGAGTCGGGGAGGTACTCACGTCACACTCGTTGCAGTAGTATGCCGGTTCTTCCTTCAAACGACTCTGGTAACAGATTTTCTTTCCAGAAGCCACCAGTTGTTCCCTCAAAATCTGGATGTGCTTGATGGACTGCATCAGGCAGTGTCTGGCGGGGAGGAGGAGCAGCAGAGCGCGGACCGTTCAGACTACATTTCTTTCGTGTGAGGATAAGCGGCTAAGAAAATGGATGGATGGATTGATTGATTGTATAGTTCGGTACAGTTTGGAACATTTAACTGCAGGGTGGCATCTGAGTACCGTAATACCCGGCCTACAGAACGCACCTTGTTATAAGCCTTACCCAGTACATTTGTCAAGGAAAGTATTTGGTACATTCATACGCTGCAGCCGTGTAAAAGCCGTAAAGTGCAAGAAAAACGATACACAGAGAGCTTAAGAACTAGCACCGCCGCGCTAATGCTAGCGTCGCGCTAACAGGGCCGGTTTAAAAAAAAAACAAAAAAAAAAACATACTGGTAAAAATCACTGCGACACGGCAGTAACACGCTAGCGCAACGCTAACAGGGCCGGACCGGTAAAAGTCACTTCATCGGCACATATATTCCACCGGTCTCACTCTTGCTGCTGCTCAAGCTCCCCCTTGCGGCCGTTTTGGAAAAAAAAAAAAAAAAAAAAAAAAAAAAAAAAAAGCACAAATTAGCTGCATCACCGCATAAACCGCAGGGTTGAAAGCGTGTGGAAAAAAAAGTCGCGGCTTATAGGCCGGAAATTACAGTAAAAGTAAATCCATAAATAAACTTTACAAAGGGGAGAAACTTGCTAATAAACTACAAGAAAGGAATACATATTGCTTTACATGTTTTTTGTTCTTGGTATGTGCCCGTTTATTGCAATAAGATTTTTTTTTATGTGAGAAAAGCTCATATTTTCCTATTAAATTCATGTTATACACATCCCGCATGAAATTATCGCTTAATATAGATGAGTCAATAAATAGACTCGAGTATGTCTAGCTATCCCCGACTTCTACCACTGCAGCTTGTGCTTGTCAGGTAGAGCGCCCAAATCATGCAGTCCAAATCCATCCGTCCGTTAGCTGAGCTGCTTATCCTCAAGAGGAGAAGGACAACACGCGCACTTGCAAACACAACTACGACTAATTTAGAATTGCATGTTTTTTGGGATATGTTGGGAAACCGGCAGGGATTTAAACTCTGATCTTCAGAACTGTGAGTCAAGAGGCTCGAAACAAGTCATCCAGCGAGCTGACACAGTACAAATCAATTTAAAAAAAAAAAAAAAGGATCTGACAGCCTTGCAGGAGAATAATAACAACAAGACGAGCGACGACAAGCATCGTACTTGATCATCTTGAAGGTGTCGTGGTCCGTGATTTTGATGGTCCGAGCCACATTCCAAGAAACGTGAATCATGGGAACTATCGACTTCACCTTCTTCAGCTCGTTCCACTCGTATCGCTCCATTGCGAGTTGGTACTGGTATGCTAACCGACAGAACAAAGAATGCAAAAACAAAAACAACAACTGTCAAGAAGAGAAATCCGGACAAAGAGATAAGCATCGAGCAGCTTTGACGTGAACTCAAAGGACCGACAGTTTAAAGGTCCGACGTTCCAGGCAATGTTGTTGCACCAGCCCACTGCCTGGACCCAGTGCACCGTCCCGGCGTTGATCCACACCAAGTCGCCCGGCCTCTGGATGAAACGGTACACGGGGATGTTGGAGCTGTAGAGGTCTTCCAGGACCGGCCACCAGGAGCCCGTGAGGTAGTCTACTCCGTGCCTGGGGCGGAAGGAGCAGTTAGAAAAAGCCCAAGAGGTCGGAACGGCGCCGTTTACGGCCGCGGCCTCCTCGCTCACTTCTCGCAGAACGTGTTGATAGCCTGCCAGTAGTGCTCGTGGACAGCGAACCACTCGCAGTCACCCGGTCCAATATTTATGTTGACCGAGCAGAAGTTGTTGTTCTCTTGGTGGCCTGAGGGCAAAACAACGCATTTGAAACCCGAAAGTCGCACTAAAAGCGAGAATGTTCCATTATTGCAAACGGATGGGGAGCCTTTTGTGGAGTTAAAATCTCAAACAGCGAATCAATTAGGGCAGTTCTTCATTTTTTCTCAGTTACTACCCCCCCCCCCCGAGAAAAATGGAAAAAAAAAAATAAATAAATTGAGGTCCCCCCGACTCCGGCAAGTACCCCTTCTATATAAAGGATAATCTAACACTGAACAAAATACTGTACATAAAGAGATATAGATCAACTTCCAATAAAGACTTCATATACCGTAATTTCCGGCCTGCAAGCCGCGACTTTTTTCACACGCGTGCATTTTTTTTCTAACGGCCGCAATGGGGGCACTCAAGCGGAAAAAGTAAGAGTGAGACTGGTGGAATATATGACCTGAGGAAGTGACTTTTACCGGCCAAGTTAGTGTCACGCCAGCATTAGCGCTGGGCTGGCGTGTTGCTGCCGTGTTACTGGGGCGTTTCGGTGATATTTACCGGTAGGTTTCATTTTAACCGGGCCTGTTAGGCGCTAGCTTTAGTGCGGGGCTAGCGTTAGCGCCACGCTAGGGTTAAACTCCGTGTACCCTCTTTTCTTTGTAAATATCTCGTGTTTGAACTTGGATTTCAATGTGGGACCTTTCGGCTTTTACGCAGCTGCGGCACACGGATGTACCAAATGGTATTTCCTTTCCAAATGTATTCGAAGAGGCTTGTAACCAGGTGCGCTCTGTAGGCCGGGAATTACGGTACTAGTTTTCAGTCAGAAAATTAAGTGCAACACTTTCCCCGGAAAATATGCTTCGGGGTCGCACGCCACTGTTTGAGAGCCACAGTTCGAGTTTTGTTCTTTTGGACAGTCATGTCAGCACAACAACTGAGAGGCACCTCTCTTTATGTCAAGCCTGGATGTAATTGGATTTTTTTGGACCGAATAAAGAAAACCAATGGCATACGAAGGCCGCACTGACCTGGCGTCCGGCTGCCCGGAACTTTCATGTAGAGCTGCACGGTGTTCATGCCCAGGATAGTGTGACCGACGTGACTGAGCATGTTGTTGATGGACTCCACTCGCATGAACGCCGGCAGCTTGAGCAGCTCCTGCAGCTGAGGCTTCCACCTTGGGGGAAACGCGGCAGACTCCGTGTTTACGTTATTTGCGTGACCGAAATGGATCAACTTACCGTTTTGGGTCTGAGAGATCGATGTTGGTCCCGAATTTGATGATCTTTCCGACAGACTTCATTTCTGAGCTGGGAAGGACCAGTTAAGTGTGAGTTGAAGATGACAAAACTCCAAATGTGCAGCGGATGTGCTCACCTGGGTGTGTTGGCGCTGATGCTTTTGCCCGAGGGGAGGGCAGAAGTGGCTTTCACCTCAGTCGACGGCGGGCTGCCTTTAGCATTTGAAGAGTCACCTTGCTCCTCTTCTTCTTCTTCTTCCTCTTCGTTCTCACTCTCCTTCTCCTCCTATAAAGCATCTACATGAGCTTAGCTGGCAGGTTGGCCAACGGAAAATGGGATGTCCATCATGACATTCCACTCAACTTTTTAACGCAGGGTCGAAGGCATTTTTGTATTTCCTTTTTTTTTTTTTTGTTTTTAGTCAGAACAGATCTTGCATTTTCCAAAAAAGATACATTGATTGACCATTACATTAGTTTTCACCTGGACAATCTACCGTAATTTCCAAGATCTTGCATTTTCCAAAAAAGATACATTGATTGACCATTACATTAGTTTTCACCTGGACAATCTACCGTAATTTCCAGCCTATAAACCACAACTTTTTTCCACACGCTTTCAACCTTGCAGTTTATTAGGTGCCAGGGGGCTAGCATTAGCATTAGGGCGGCGCTAGCATTAGTGCACCTGGTTATAAGCCTCAGCACACACAGAAAGAGTTTAACACTATTTAATATTTATTAATTTCCGGCCTCCAAGCCGCAACTTTTTTCGTACACTTTCAACCCTGCGGTTTATGCGGCGCTAGCTAGCGTTCGCACGGCGCTAGCATTAGCGCACCTGGTTACAAGCCTTGGTACACGGAAAGAACCAGCACCAACTAGCTCCACGCTACCGTTAAAACTCTTTCTGTGTACCGAGGCTTATTAACCAGGTGTGCTCTGTAGGCCGGGAATTACGGTAATAAGTTTTGTTCTCACGGAATGAACTTCTGATGTTCATTTACTTTTGATGACAGAGCAAGAACACTTCAGGACTCAAGATGTTGTTTTCCAAGACCGAATAATAGTGTACACTAAATTTCCACAAGAAAACTCCCACACAAGAATACCAAAGTAAACTCGACTATGTCAATGAGCACATGAGCAAATGTCTACCTGCAGGCTCTCCTGGAAGCTCGAGGCCTGGTACTGAGCGTATTTGGCAATGGTGGTGTGCGAGCGGCTGCTCTCGCAGGGCCACGTCTGGGTCGAGCCGCGGGAGTCCCAGTTTTCGTCGGCGGGCTGCTGGACCTGCGTCCTCACCTCCACCGCGTGCTCTGCGTTGGCCTCCACCAGAGACTTGGTGGAAAACAGGCCGAGGTCTCACATAGAAAAACAAAGAGCAACACATTTATCCAACCATTCGCGATCTGACTCTGGCCTGAAGATGAGGGCAGTAAAAAACCCGCTGCTGAGGCCACGTTAAAAAGAAGAATACACAGCACGTTTGTAAAACTGAAGGCTACTTAAAGAATCTGCATCTTTCCATTTCCCTAACGGTGAAAAGATTTCGTAAGAGTTGTTCTTGGAATAATCTGAAATGGTCACTGAGAGTGACACTACTGACAAGTTGTCTTTTAATTTTAGATTGTTAAGACGGACACTTTACACGACTAGAGAACAGTAGAAGCTTGTTTGGTTAAAAATAAGAATGCGAAATACACACACAGAACTTCTTATGATTGGGCAAACTCCCGTGGGGGATGACGACTAAATGGGTTCCCACAAAATCTGTTGCCCCCTTTGTCTTGCCTCATCATATGAACTGCATCGTCGGCTTGCCCGTTCCGCACACTCACGACAAAGAATAAAGAGCATTTGTTGGCTAAGTCACTTGTGCGGTGCACAAACTCACTGAGGCGGAGAGAGCCAGCGAGACCCCTGATGACGGTCACCGCATTTTTGGGATCAGTGCAAAACTGAAGCAGGACCGGCGAGAAGGCGTCCCTCCTGCTCTCCAACTGCAAACAACAACGATGGTGAACCACCGACTCATGTGCTGTATTTAGCGCTTCTAATGCGAGCGTTACGACAATGTCCATTTCACTCACGTCCCGCAACACTGATTACCGTAATTCTCGACCTACAGTGAGGACCTGGTTATAAGACGAGTATTTTTGTAAAGGAAATACCATTTGGTACATACAGACGCCGCAGCTGTGTAGAAGCCGCAAGTAGCCACATTGAAACCCACATTCAAACACGAGATATTTACAGAGACGGTACACAGAGATTAACGCTAGCGTGGCAGTAACACTAGCGCCGCACTGGCGCTAACGCTAACAGGGTCACTTCCTCGGCACATATATGCCATCGGTCTCATTCTTACCTTTTCCGCTCAAGTGCCCCCTTGCGGCCATGAGAAAAAAATGCACAAATTAGCCGCATCGCCGGATAAACCGCAGGGTTGAAAGCGTGTGAACAAAGTCGCGGCTTGTAGGCCGGAAATTACGGTAATAGCGCACAATCAATCCAACACAAACATGTGCTGCACCCAAAACTTTGCTTCCACCAAGATGATGCTCAGTGCTGGTGGGATTTACGAAGTAGGATGGGACCACAGGTTATCGACAGATGTCGCAACCATTTTGTAACCTACGGAGTTCACCAAAGTATTCAGTTTTGAGTCTCCGTGACCACGTCCGCCAAATCTGAACACTATTAATAATCGAAACGGGCCGTGAGCCGATTTTGTTCTTGCGCGGACTCACATAGATGCTCGGCGTGGGAGGGCTGAGCTTATCCCGGGGAATCGGAACCTGGATGGCAAGGTTGGGTTTCACAGAAAGGGAAGGAAGCAGGTAGGACTCCTTGAATTTTCCCCTGACCTTTGCCCCCCTGTGTTCAAACCACAAAACAAAAGTGTATTGCAATATTTCGCCGCGCGAACCAACAATCGTCTTCGGGGTACTTACTTGCAAGCTCTGACCACTTGGGCGGCTGTGTTTTGGATACTGAGCTGACAAAGTGGGACTTTTTGCTCTTCGACTTCTGCCATGTTGACTGTGTGCCTGCCATCAATCTTCATCTTCACCAAGAGGACTTTCGGCTCCTTGGTGAAGCCCATGGACAACATTTTGAGCTTGAGGGGGTCGACGGGGGCTGGCGTGCATGAAGCTTTGCTCGCTGGTGTTGTGGTGCATAATTTGGACGCACTGATAGTTGATAATGCGCTTGAGGTTTTATTCTGAGAGGTTCCGGCTGGTTCAACCACACTGACATCATCGTCTTTATTCTTTATGATGTTTGCTTCTGCTCTTTTACCTTTCACTCGCTTCTTCCGCACATCTTTGCCCGGGTGGGATTTATGTTTTTTGCGTCCGTCTTTATGTTTGGGGCTAGCGAGGCTTTTCTCTTCCTTGATCTTCAGTTTGAGCCGGGCTCGGTGAGCTCTCGCTTCACATTTTAGCCTCTCGTCTTTGCTGGAGACAAGGAGGTGGCTCAGCGAGGCGGTGTGGGTGGTGGTCAGCCTCAGCTCGGCACTGAGCGAGTGGTCCAAGAGCGAGACCTCTTTCGCGTTCTGGATGTCTTCATCCTTATCTTGCCTGTCGTTCATATCAACATCAGGTTCCTCCGTTTTGCGTGTGGAGGGGGCTGTGATGGGCTCACACTGAGCTCTCTCTCTGCACTGTTCTAAACGGGAAACCGACTGATTTTTAGCTTCTGAAGATGATGCGGGATGCGACTTGTGACCACAATCTTGGTGCTGGTGACATTTGATGCCGGCTCCCAGAGCAAGAGAGGAAGCAAACTTCACCCCGTTAGCGGTCAAAGGAGGCAAGCCCCCGAACGGACCGCCTCGACACGTGGCCCTCTGGCCACTAAGCAAAGTGGCCAAGCTCTTGAAAACATCATCCAGACCTGTTTTCCGGTGAAGCTCAGGACGCGGAGAGCTGGACCTTTCCGCCGTTTCCTTCTTCTCCTCATCTTCGAGAAGGCCTTTAGTTGCACTCGATGGATCCAAACAATCTGCCAGTTGACTTTCCGCAGACTCCTTGGCCACATTCTCAATATTTTCTAAGGGCAGCGGAGAAAAGCACTGAGTGGGGCTGGGCTGGAGGACGGGTCTGCTCATCATTCCCTTTTCCAGCTCGTCTTCCTCCTCTCCCACGTCAGATACCGGCGAGCCCTGCCAGCTGAGAACGGGAGGAGTGTTGGCAAGGTTGTCGCCCACGTCGCCATTTCCCATCACGCCCACGGGCTGGAGATCCGGGGCACGGAGAGGCCCCCCTTGCTGCTCAAGACGCACACGACAAGCTGCACTGAGAGGTTCTAAGGCTTCATACAAAAGGGAAGGCAGGCTATCTTTAGGTTTTGCTTTTGGTCCTTGTTCTGACTGAGATGAGGATGTGAGGAGATTCTTCCCGGTGGGGCTCGTTGTTGTGGGGACTGAGTGTCTTTGTTTTGCGGGGGGCAGTGGCTGTGGGGAAGTACCCCTGGGGGGGAAACATTGGCCAGTGGGGAGATGCTCCTCTCCTGCAGAGTTGCCAATCGGAGGGGAGCCATGAGATCGCTTCTCTCCTCTTTTAGCTTTCAGGATTCTTCTCTTTTCTTTCCTTGCCGCCTTATCCCTTTTCTTTTTTTTCTCAAGTAGTTTTTGTTCTTTTTTCTTCCGTTTTCTCCTACCTTCGGCATTTTTGTTTGCCTTCTCAACACGTTCACTCCTTTCCCTTCTCGCCAGCTTATCTTTTTGCACGCATCCGGCTGTTCTCGGAGTTTCCGACTCCGTCGCTGCCTTGTTTGTCCTGGAGCTGCCGTGGGGGGACAAGTAGAGAAGCTGTGAGCCCTTCTTGTATTTGACATCTGAAAACTTGTATTTTGGAACATCTGGGGACGCGCGAGACGGGGTCGATGTTGAGCAGAACTTTTCTTTTTGAGTGGGGGGGCTTCCCTGGACTTTTGGGCGAGACGGTTGACCGCTGTTAGCTGCTTTGTGTGACGAAGGACTGACACGTAGACTGTGAGGAGAATCTTTCAAATGAAGGGAGGAATAGTTGGGAGAATCTTCTGCAGAAGACCACGGGGTGGCCGGCTCTTTTGAAACGCCTCTTATGTTGCGCCGAATTTCCTGTAGAGTAAAAGACATATATCAGCGCTTTAACATGTATACATTTATTAGTATTTGGACATTTGGTGATTAGATCTTCGAGTGAAAATGGAAACGATAGAGCTCGTTTCCCCTTTGCAGCTGTAACAACTTCCACTCATGCGGGAACACTTTCGGAAAGATTGTGGGTGTGGGATTTTATTGTCCGTTCATCAAGATTTTTAGGTCAGAGGTTACTCATTGGTTTGGAAGCTCTGGTTTGAAGTCGCTGTTTTAGTTGAACATGGTCCTCGGTCGGAAAAGGGTGGCGTGCCCACGCCAGGTCAGGGATGAGATCCTGCCCCAAGTGCAGGAGTTAAAGTATCTTGGAGTCTTGTTCGTGAGTGAGGGAAAAACGGAGCGGGAGATCGACAGACGGATCGGTGCAGTGTCTGCAGTGATACGGAGTTTGTATCGGTCCGATGTGGTGAAGAGGGAGGCAAGTCAAAAGGCGAAGCTCTCAATTTTCCAGTCGATCTATGTTCCTCACCTCACCTGTGAGCATGTGCTGTGGGTCATGACCGAAAGAACAAGATCCCGGATACAAGCGGCCGAAATGAGTTTCCTCCGCAGGGAGTCCGGGCTCTCCCTTAGGGATAGGGTGAGAAGCTCGGTCATCTGGGAGGGGCTCAGTGTCAACCCGCTGCTCCTCCGCATTGAGAGGAGCCAGATGAGGTGACTGGGGCATCTGATCTGGATGCCTCCCGGACACTTCCCTGCTGAGGTGTTCCGGCCACGTCCCATCGGAAAGAGACCCCGGGGACGACCCAGGACATGCTGGAGAGACTTTGTCTCTCGGCTGGCTTGGGAACGCCTCGGGATTCCTCCGGAAGAGCTGGAAGAAGTGGCTGGGGAAAGCGAAGTCTGGGGATCCCAGCTGAAGCTACTTCTCCCGCGACCCGACCCGGAAAAGCAGCACCAAACAACCACAGATCTTCTCAAAATGTCTTAAACCCAAAGCAGCATTTTACAATTGAAATAAACCGTTGCATACTGTGCTTTGCTTGTGGAGATGATTCCTGGAGTCTTCCTCACGTTCGTCAAGGCGGTGCGTCGAGGGTTTGTGCTGTTCAGCTCGGACGTGCTGAGTGTGCCGCTGATGGTGGTGATGAGGATTCTGGTGGCTGTAAGGCACACGGGTGTGTTCTGCTGGTGAAGACATTTTGCGATAACTGTTCCCAAGGTGTGAAGTCCTGCTGCTGCAACCCTGGTTTTGGACTGTTGGGTCGCTGTTGCAAAAGCTATGTCCTCCAGCGCGTGATTTTGAGGTCTCCTATATGAAGAGTACAGAATCAGAAATGACCAACATTTTTTTCTTAAAGCAAGCAAGGATACCTGTTGCTGTGGCGTTGAGGTCCTATGGTCGGAGGGATGGCTAGGACCTGTTCTGTCGTGAGGAGGCTTCCAATCATCTTGGTTGCACCGGGGGTGGCGGGGCAGGGGTGGTGGCACGGCAACTAAATGCCTCGATCCAGGATGAGATGACTAAATAGAGGAACATTCATTCGTTCACAAAACCTTGCCAGAAACAGGAGGACGGTAAGAGTCCAGATCTATCACCAATGATATGATCTAAGCGGGGTCCCCAACATGTCCAAGTCAAGTCTCATAAGCATATTTTTTCTATTTCAGATAAGGCCTACACCAAGCTTGGTACATAATGAGCCACTTGGAATTCTTGCCCAAGGGCAAAGCCTGAGGCCAGTGATGAGTAAATAGCCGATACCTGATCAGGACCTGAGTCTCGGCTCCTCTTGGCCGGACACTGGTCCCTTGTTGAAGAAGGGTGCTGTGGGGGCGGACTATGCTGGTGCATCTGCTCTTGGCGCTGGTGAGGGGCTGCTCGTTTCCAAGGCCCGGCTCTCTCATTGATCATTCGACCGGGGAAGGTTCTGCGGAGGTCCGAGGGAGCCCATCTTTCTGGGGGGCACTGGAGCTCTCTGCTGCTGTTGCGGTGCAGGCGAGGACTCCCACGCTAGAGCCAAAGTGGAAACATCCCACAGTGAACTAACAACATTTACTTCTTTCAAAAGATGGAAACGGTCCACAAGCCCCTTGTAAAGGCCTCACCAAAGAGCTGCTGACATTGCTGTCCCAGTTTATGTAGCGTTGTCCGGGTCTCGTTAGATAACCGTTGTTGGCGCCAGCCCGGTTGTGGAATGAGCGCAGAGAGTTGTGATGCCAGTTCTGGGCCTCAAACGGCTGTTCTTTACCATCCCAAACATGCGGAGCCTGCCGGTGCCCCTTAGAGGAACCCTTGTCTTGGGCATAGTGGACTGCTCGTTCCCCCCTTGGCAAACGGGCAACCAAACTCATCAACAAACATCGCGGTGCAGGAAGAGTGCAAGAATTATTGCAACAACAACAACATGCATGGCTGAGAGGGGCCTTTAAATAATCAGAAATTATACATCAGAATAAACACTCAGTTACGGCTGCAGAATTGAACAATGATCAATTTCTGTAGCTCAATCGGGTAATAAAAAAAAAATCAAGTTGATGGCTTTTTAATAACGACAAAAATCTTGCTTTAAACAATGTTTGCAGTAGCATCCGTTTGGTTTCTTTAGGGCAAAAAAAAAAAAAAAAAAAAAATCAACTACAGGCTTCGATGATTTAGGCTTTGATCCGTCAATATATGTACAGTCGGCAATTCATACGGAAACATGCAACGGAAGACGCTGGAGCTACTTTTATCCGTCACCTGTTATATGGAGGACTTGAAGGTGAAATGGGATGATCGGATGGAATACGTCCGCCGTTGCATCTGAAAGTGGCAACAGACACGACTCTTTAGTATTCAGGCGATATGTACATCTTATGAGGAATAATTCCGATAAACAGAAATGTCTCTTGTTCTTGTTGCTATGTTGCTCCTTGTTCCCCGTTTTCTGTTCTGTATGTCGTACCAAGGGCAGCACCGACTGCTGGAGAAAAATTCCTCGCGTGTTCTACACACTTGGTCATTAAAGCCGATTCTGATTCTGATTGTGATAACGCCACCCGCTCGCCCACTGGGTTCAAACGGATGAGATAAAAGTCATGATTAGGGATGACAATCCACAAATGCCTTCCAGCTCATGTTTTAGATCAGGTAGAAAGTCCGACATGCAGAGTATATACACCGTAATTTCCGGCCTATAAGTCGCAACTTTTTCTCCCACACGCTTTCAACTCTGCGGTTTATGTGGTGACGGGGCTCATTTGTGCATTTTTTTCCTAACGGCCGCAAGGGAGGGGCACTTGACCGGAAAAGTTAAGAATGAGACCGGTGGAATATATGTGCAGAGGAAGTGACTTTTACCGGTCCTGTTAGCGCCGTGCTAGCTTGTTGCTGCTGTTACTGGCGTGTCTCAGTGATATTTACCAGTAAGTTTTATTTTAACTGGCCCTGTTAGTGTTAGCGTCAGTCCTAGCACAACGCTAGTGTTAGCACTAGCTTTAGCGCTGCACTAGAGTCTTTCTGTGTACTGTCTTTCTTTTTAAATATCTCGTGTTTCAATTTGGGTTTCAATGTGGGCACTTGCGGCTTTTACACAGCTGCGGCGTATGCATGTACCAAATGGTATTTCCTTTCCAAATGCACCGGGTGAGGCTTATGACCAGGTGCGCTCTGGAGGCCGGGAATTACGGTGTACTCTTTATCTCTCATGATTATTTTATAAAAGCAACTCCACAATGGCATTAATGCAATCACAGTACCGAACTTTCACAATATACAGGAAAGGTGAGCATCTTGTATATATGTTTTTTTTTTAATTTTACTGAAAATTATGCTTTTGCTATTATTTTAACATTACAAACATCCATCCATTCATTTTTTGCCGCTTATCCTCACAAGGGTCACAGGGAGTGCCGGAGCCTATCCCAGCTGTCAAAGGGCAAGAGGCGGGCTACACCCTGAACTGGTCGCACATGGAGACAGACAACAGCTACCCTCACAATCACACCTTGGGGCAATTTAGAGCATCCAATTAATGTTGCATGTTTTTGGGATGTGGGAGGAAACCGGAGTGCCCACCCAGAGAAAAGCCACACAGGCGGGTCTGGGATCGAACCTGGGACCTCACAACCGTGAGGCGAATGCTTTCCAGCTGAACCACCATGCCGCACATTCTAAACCGAGGGAGGAAATGATTTTTGACCGCTTTACAATGAAATACATTCAATCGGCCCAAATCCGCCAGTTCCTTCATGATGTACTGTTGAGTCAGTGCCGAGAGGAGACGCTGCGGGATATTTCACTCGTGTTTAAGCGCCACAATCCCAGCTGCAGCTGAGTTAAGTGCTCCCCCCGAACGCAACCCCCCATCCCCCCGAATGTCTCATCCCAGTTAATCAACCGGCGTCACTGCCACTCTTCAATCGACAACACCGAGGCTGGCGTTAAAACACCTGCCGGGGAACTTTTCATGCCCCGTATTGTTGACTTGCTTCTGGCATTGGAGCAAAATTGTGTCCCAAAAAAAAAAAAAAAAACATAATACAAAGAGGTGGTAAATCATATTTTAACTCTCTGGGCGTGTGCAAATGACTTATTCCATCTTCAAGATAAAGACGGAAATGTCACTTTAAGGATTGCATGTTTGTGTTTGTTGCTGACCTTTGTGTTTGGCTCCAAGGCCGACTGTTTACCGGGGCCCATTGTCCTCTGTTTGGTCCGCCATCTGGGTAGGAGCGCCACGTTTTACGGCCAGAGTACAGCTCTGCCGGGTGATACATGCAGCCTGAAACGGACATGTTGCATCTTGTGAACATGCTAAATCGCCCTGATTTTGGGTGATACACGATGATATTCAGTCAGGGGGTCAAAATACAGCCTCAGCACACGTTGGTGGAAGTAGACTTTGCGGACACTTCATTAGGTCACTTTAACAGTCCATTGAGATCTAATCCAATACAATAATTATGAAAAAATGTTATCTTGTGTGATATAGTGCAGTTTCACGCCATTATAAGATACAACCACAATAAATTGAAAAAATAAAAAAAAACAACAACAGCATTGTTGAATTTATATTAAAACATATCTTTCTTTGCAGAGATGACAATTTTTGGTACAGCTGATACATCTATACAATATACTGTGGTATGAAGTACCATTTGCCCACAAAAAGCACAAGAAAAAGCAAATACTCTGTGCATTACCAGTCTGTCTGTGTTCAGGAGGCCCTCCACTTCACTCCTGAAAAGGACAAGACACATGATTCATTCTGTGTTTGCATTTTTTTTTTTAAACTACCGTCATTTCCGGCCTATAAGCCGCGAATTTTATTCACACGCTTTCGACCCTGCGGTTTATGCGGTGATGCGGCTAATTTGTGCAATTTTTGGTGCAAGGGGGCACTCGAGCAGAAAAGATAAGCGTGAGACCGGTGGAATATATGTGCCGAGGAACTGACTTTTACCGGTCTGGCACCGTTAGCGCTGCGCTAGCGTGTTACTGCTGTGTCTCAGTGATTTTACCAGCGGCGGAGCTAGCGTTGAACTCTTTCCGTGTGCAGTCTTTCTTTGTAAATATCTCGTGTTTGAATGCGGGCACTTGCGGCTTTTACACAGCTGCGGCCGGCGTATGCATGTACCAAAAAGTATTTCCTTTACAAATGCACCGTGTGAAGCTTATAATCAGGTGTGCTCTGTGGGCCGGGAATTACGCTATTTCCTTGACGGGGTCGCGTATTTTTTCGAAACTCAGAAAATTTGCACGACTGAGACACCGCCACAACTGTGCCGCTTGCGGTTATTTGCATACAGTGTGCGCTTTCACGCCCCGCCGCCGCGCGACACGCAGGCAATTCCTTCGGCGGTTATGTTTTTTTCCGCCCACATTTGTGTATTGTGCAGCCGCGCTTTCAAAACTTCTCTGCATGTGCAGAATGAGGTAAGCGAGTAAGCCGTCGGGAGAGTCAATTTCTACCCGGTTGCTACAGCAACTGAAAGCCAGACATCTTTTACTGCTCTGGCTTGAGGCCACGGGAAGACCATTCCATTTAGATTTATTCTTGGGATAAGAAAGAGGGCACAACAGGCATTCATAATTCAGCAATATATGACCGTGCACTTGTAATTATGACGCCACGACGTTCATTGTGCACTTTATATATACACACAACTCTGGTTGCTGAGTAAACATGCTTATTGGCTTACAGCGATTCTAATCCTCTTTCTCATTTAAAGAACATAAGCTTCCTGTAAATTAACGCTTTATGACTTTGACCTCGCTTGAACTTGCTTGTTTGCCACCGTGTATAATTTAGTATCGGGCCGGTGGGAACTTGGAAAAAATGAACATGCAACATGTTAAGTCATTTGATGACATTCATACACCGTATTGGTCCGTGTGTGACCAATTTTGGATGTGGGCTATCCTACAGTGTGATTGGAGTTTTCAAGACGAGCTTTTTGTTTTTCTCGTTTTATGTGATGGATTGAGATTAAAAATGAAATTAAAACAGGATCTGACCGCTCTTGCGCCACAGTAGCAGTAGCCGCTGTAGAGCATTCTGAAAACCGGGGTTCAAAACCTGGCCTCACCTGTGTGGAGTTCGCATGTTCTCCCCCCGTGCCTGTGTGGGTTTTCTCCGGGTACTCCGGTTTCCTCCCACATCCCCAAAACGTGCACTCATCGGAGACTCGAAATTGACCCCTTGGTGCGACTGTTTTCCGTCTCCGTGTCCCCTGCGATTAGCTGGCGACCAGTTCAGTGTCGACCTTGCCTCCTGCCCGGTGACAGCTGGGAAAGGCTCCGGCAATCTCTCGACCCTCGTGAGGATAAGCGGCGCAGAAAATGTATGGATGAATCTTACAGCTCTTTTCAACTTGGAAGGAATATGCATTACACAGCCAACATACACCCCCAATTTGCTTTGGAGCCCCACCACCGCACGGTGGAATGCGCCCCCTTGTTCCAGAGACGCAGGGGGAGTTGACCGTCAGCTCCAGTCGGACTCAACACAACAGCTTTGTGCGCGCGACCGATATTAAACCCATCTGTGCGAGGTTCGCTCCATACATTTGGAATGCGGCGCTGAGGCCCGGATGATGTCATGCGCAAAGAGGGGGTTACGTTGGGAAATGAGCCGAGTAGGAGAAACATTCAAAACAATAAAGTCCGCGCGGAGGATTGCATTTTGTCAGCCTTGGCACGGACTATGTTGCAGTTTCCGAGCGTCAAACATTTGCACTGGTTTGCTGTCAAAGCCGCCTTTCTTCTCGGACATCACAAAGGAAACGTGATCGTTTCTCTACGCTCCAGATGGACCGCCATAAATCCATTCATGTTGCGACTGAGCCTATTATTTCCTTGTAACTGACTTTGATTTGCGCTACTGAGAGGCAATTTAAGAGCTCCTTTAAAAAGTACTGTACTGTACCACACCGGAGGCCCCAACAAAAAAAAACAAAAAAAAAAAACGGTTGCGCATTCGTACTTGGGGGCTCAAGACTTCGGGCGACTCCAGGGGCGGAGAGGCGTGGCGCAGGCACACAGATCCATCTCGAACGAGCAGTAGCCGAATCTGAAAGACGACTCCCGCGACCCGTGAGATCGACGTGGTCACAACTATCAGCATCAACTGGACAACAGCGTCGTGGATAAACGCCCGTTGTGTGACGTCGCCCCCAACGACACGCATCATCCCTTCAACTGCGCTCAAAAGCCGACCACGCTGACGGTGGAACACCTGCGGAGCGTCCCGACTTTTGTCCAAAGAGAGCAGCGACAAGAATTTTAGCCATCTCGGCTTCAACTAATCATGTCATCAAACCGTAATAGGGGTAGTCGTCGTACACAAACGACAAAGAATGTATGATTGCGAGTACTAGTACCGTCATCCTCTCTGTGTATTGTGTGACATTCCTCATGCATCCATTTAAAAATGAACACACTCGCAACATAAATTCACGAGCTTTAAGATGAAAGAGGCTTTCGTGGCAGCTGTTTTAAATATGTTTTGGTTTACGGATCAGCGCCGCCACTGTATCGGTTGAATGTTCGTTGCGGTGTATTTGTCACGGCTTACACAGTTTGAAAGCATTCTACGATCAAACAATGCAATCAAAGTCGAAATGTGTCTTTGTTCAACATTACTGTAAAATACAACTACAAAATTCAAGAACGCTACAATGCAATCCCATCTGAAATGGTCTGGATTAGGATAGCAAAAATATCGCGTTTGTTTGTGTCCCAAAAAAACTTTTGAGAATGGACACAAGGTCTTGGACGGCATGAGATTACGCCGGTGTACCAAACGTTGGGAGCAACGATCGGAGAGCCACGGGGGGAACGTCACATCAAGCGACGTTCACCTCAGAGCGAAATAAGAGTCGGAAAGGGGACGGTCCAAATTCGGAGCCGCCTTTAAATAGAAACGCTGGCAAAGACACGCACGGCGGACGAGAGCGAGGAAATACCGTTTGTCAGCTGCTTGGTTTATTGTGTCAAACTCAGCGCGGTGTTTTTCCCCCTTCGGCAGCACATGCGTCCACAATGACCCGCATTGTTACATTTGGGACCGTCTTCAACGGAAACACGAGACGAGCGGCGGTCGCCGTTGACAGGTGGATAATCATCCTCTCGTCTTTTTCCGCCACATGACTCTCTCTCTCTCTCTTTCATTTCCTTTACGGTAATTATAACTCGATTAAGAAAGACACCGCTCCTTACTCTTCCTGGATTCCTCACCCCCTTTTTCTCCCGCACAACGTGTCCTCGTATCCATGGCAACCAGGGATAATTTAGCCTAAACTTGACATTTGGGCAGTGTGTGCAATTTGGACAGAAAGGCGGGAAAAGATTGAGAACGTCGCAGTCGACTGAAAGATTGTCCGCTGATCTATTTTAATTGTCATTGTTCATCCCTCCCTGATGGAAAAATTGCTGCCAAGCCTCTCAACAGTTCTGACAATGCTCGCTTGTTGCGGCGAAACGCCGCAGACGCGCAACTCCTGCCGACGCTCGACGCGTGCGAAACGATGCACGTGAGCGCACGGGGGGGGGGGGGGGGCGAACTGGGGGTCCAATACCGTAAAAGGAAAGATGGGCCGCACCAGACTCGGGACGGTCTCCAGCGACTTCCAGGCTCGCTAACACGACGAGAACAGATGGAGACGAGGCGAGAAGCTGCAACAGTCAGCACCGGCGTGGATGAGACAAGACAGCTTGGCCCAGATATCACACAACACACACAAAACATGGCAGCCAGGGGGGGGGGATGTACAGTAGGAGACGAATATCAATGCCATTCCTAAAAATAACCGGCAGGCTCGCTTGCCGGATCCCATTCAATAATGGCAGCCTCTCCCAGTGTATGCTCTATAACGCACGTCTCTCTCTCTCTCTCTCTCCGAGGGGGTTCTGGAATGTACCAAGGCAAGGTCAAGAGCGAGTAGGAGGGGGTGTCTTCGGCTAAGCCCCCGCGATACTGTATATCGCGGAGCAGACAATGACACCGGTTTGCGGGTTCATTTACGGGATGGATGCACGTGCATCATGTACACCATCCGAGTGGGCAGGGAGGAAGGAGGGGGGGGGCATGAAAGAAGTCGATAAAGCGATAGTGAGCTCGTTTGCAATGGGGCTTTTAACCCCCAACCACAACATTTTATATATATATATATATATATATATATATATATATATTTAACAGTTTAAGTTGAACAGTTCAACACCGCAGTCGTTAAGCACCAACCGCCCACCATCAGCGGCGTGAAACATTTCACACTTGGTGAAATTCCGCACGCGTGTGTCGAATGTGCAGCACCCTGCGGTATCTCACAGGACAATGTCAAAAAAAAATAAATAAAATAAAAACGCGTAAAAGATGGATTAAAAGACACCGACTGAACGCAAGCATCGTAAACAGAAACGCAACAGACGCCGATAGCTCGACCACAATGCACAATGTCAGCTGTGTCGAACCAGGCAGAAGCAACCCCAACACGATGAAGTTATCGGCGCGCACGGTCGACTTTTTTTTTTTTTTACCTCTTATTTGTCTCCCGTCTTTCGGTCCACGCACACCCCTTCTTCGCCCCCTTTCCCTTTCACTCTTCGCCACCTTTTCTCCACCGATCTCTTTTCTCCCCCCCCACCCCTCGTCGTGCTCTTCCTGTTTCCACTCGTCCGAGGCTCCCGTGCACGCGCCCGCGCTCGCAACCAGAAAGGGGGTGGTGGGGGCGGGCCAACGAGCTGCCAATCACGCGATGTAACCCAATCAGAGGAGAGAATTCCGGATCTAGTAGTGTCGGGGAGGGGCTTAGAGGGGCCCTTTAATTTCAACGTGTGTGTGCGTGTGACATAGTTGGAACATAGCCAGTACTGAAAAACAGATAAAAAAATGTTATATATCTACGCCTAGATATCGTAATAACATTTCTCATCAGAACACAAATGGAATCAAAAGCGTGGGTGAGATGTGGAGCATGAATTCACGAGTATTTTTTTCATTTTATTTTTGTGTTCATGTAGTATTCAATGCATGCGGCCATTTTCTCTGGACTGCAACCAACAGATGGGAAAAGGATGCGAGCGCTTCCCGGGCGCACATGACGGCAACAACCGCCGGGAGGGGTGAGGAGGGAGCACCGGGGAGGTTCTTATTCCCCCCCCCCCGACGTGGATTATGTGGAAAGGGGCCACCCGTCGCGTCCATTCTCATTTCATCTACCTTGAAACAAACACACAAAAAAAGGATGAAATGCTGAGAAGCTAACTAGCTAGCAGCTGTCGCTGAAGTGCCATAGCAACAGCCTTGATCCGCTCAATCCCGATTGGGTACGACAAGGAGTCATGTGATTATTTGGACCAATTGCAGATGTTTAGCGCAGCTACTACGCGGATCGCGTCTCAGGACAGAAATGTGTGGGATGTCGCCCCCTGCTGGGTTGATGTGTCCCTCGGCCCTGCACAGCTGAGCAATAAAATAAAAATACTGTATCAAATAACGTCGAATAGTGCACAGCACGAGTGGCAACGGAGTCTACACGACGACTAATAATCCATGTTCAATTGTGAGAAAAATATTTGAAGATTAAATTCGCGTTTTTTATTGATTTTCCAAAACCAAACCTCACTGCAATATGAATCGATCAAGTTAACTATGATCGTCCATACGACATGGGTGGAGAAAATGTTAATGCATGTACTATTTTACAGTAAACTACAGGAACGATCAACAAACGAACCTACATTGCCACCAAGTGGTAACTATTAACTACTACAGTAGTTTCCAAAAGGTGGTCGTTCATTTTTTTTAGTCAAGTTGCCAAATTTATTAAATACTTTTAACAGTCGACTCGTAAGAACAGAGACTGTATAGATTTTTTAAAAACGGTACGATCATTTTAAAATGCCTTAACCTTGGCAGACGTTTTTAAAATTTATTAGTGTAAATGTGGCATCTGACAATTTTTATTTTAGGATGTATCTAAATTATTTTAACATTTTTGTAATTATTTTTTTGACGATGATGTGCGCATTAAAGCTTGATTTGAAGGATTTAATCTCGGTCAGCAAATAAGAAAACGTCATATTGACACTTTTAGTTGATGATGAATATTAGAAGCGACATTTGGGATTTGCCCGTTTTAAGATTCAAAATCTGAACTAATTGTGCATGAACTGATCAGAAAAGAGTTATGGAAGAAATATGACTGTGAGAATGATGGATGGATGAATGGATTTTGATATATATTATTATATATCCTATATTGGATCTGGCGACGATTCGATTTGATCGATCTTATTTGAAATCTCGTTGGGACTCCATATGATCGCGATGTTGCTGTATCCACAAAATAATTCCCTCAAGTCCACGGCGGTCGTCCTGCGCTCTGCAGAAGAGCTGAGCAATATTCCCACACGCTGAAGACGCCGGCAGCTGAAAAACGTCCGCTCGGATCACTTCGGCCGCGCGTGACTCCCGATTGGATTCGAAAGGCAAACCGGACGATGGTTGGATGAACAATATTGCTGAGTCACTCTAAATGATTTATTAGGCCAGTGGAGGATTCGCCGCTCCCGCTCACCTGACTGGCGGATTCTTTCCGTTGGCACGCAAACTGGAGCAGAAGGCAGCAAAGGACGGCGACTACAAAACATTCGAGTTCTACTACGATGCATTTCTGCACGTGATGCACAACATCTCTGATCATCCACGCGACCCTCAACATGATTTGCTATTTATCCAGCGCGATGAATATACAGCGCTTGCACGTCGTTCCATCATTTTCTGCGTTTCTGCAGCGGCGCGGGCATTTGAATCAAAAACAGATCGACGTTACACTGCCATCTAGCGATCAACCAGCGGTACTTTCGGAGGGTTGCTCACAGGGAAACCATTAATATTATCTTCTGAAAGTAATTGGGTTGAGCACAAGGGAGGGGGGGGGGGGGAATGACGCCAATAAAGTCTGCATCAGCCATCTGAACAATATCATCTATTTATGATGAATGTGCTGAAGTTTCCACAAAGGAGATGAATGCGGTTTACGTCATCCGTAAATTAGGAGTCATTCTACCCCCGGCGGGAGACTGATTAATCTCCTTGTTGCAGCAATATTTCAAAACAATTATTTCAAACGCGCACGATTCGAAATCCAGGAAAAATTGAGACTATGACGACGGGCGATGGAAAATGTGAAATTCCCAATTTTGGATCTATTGTCTGTGAAGGGCTGAAAACTAAGTAACATAATTCCTGGCCTACAGTGCGCACCTGGTCGCTAGCCTCACCGAGTACATTTGTAAAGGAAATACCATTTGGTACATGCATAGGCCGCAGCTGTTTAAAAGCCGCAAGTGCCCACATTGAAACCCACATTGAAACACAAGATATCTACAGAGAAAGACGGTACACAGAGTTTAACGCTAGCGCGCCGCTAACACTAGCGCCGCACCAAAGCTAGTGCTAACGCTAGCGCCAACACTAACAGGGACGGTTAAACTAAAACTTAGTAAATATCACTGAGACATGGCAGTAACACAGCAGCAACACGGGAGCACAGCGCCAGCGCATCGCTGACACGGCCGGTAAAAGTCACTTCCTCGGCACATATATTCCACCGGTCTAATTCTTACCTTTTTCGCTCGAGTGCACCCTTGCTGCCGTTAGAAAAAAATGCACAAATTAGCTGCATAAACCACAGAGTTGAAAGCGTGCGAAAAATGTCGCGGCCAGAAATTACGGTAAATAACAATAATAAATAATAAGAGAACGGGGTCCGATTGAACCTTTTTTCAACAATAACCTGGGTCGACTGACGGCGGCCATTCCAAATCGGCATAGTCGGCTTCATGTGTGAAAAATGAAATTCTGGAGCCGACCTTTGCCTTTTGGGGCACTTCAAACAATTTTGAAAACGTACAATTCCCCGATTGGCTTGACAGCAATTTTTTTTTAACAATGTCAAAAAAAAAAAAAAAAAAGGATGGCGGCAAAGAATTTGTTGAACAATGTTTGCTTTTAATGTATTTCCAGTTCAGATACTCAACATACAGTGTGTAATAGCCTCTATTTGAAATCGAAATATGAACTTGAATTATTTGAACCCCTTCCCCCCCGCGTAGTCACGACGCCCCCCCCCCCCGCTAACTGGAGCTCCAAAAGCACGTTGCGGAATCCGACGGAATGAACGAGACAAACAGGTGCAAGCCTTCTTCGTACGCGTCCAACAAAAAAAAAAAAAATGGCGTCGGCTACTAAGAATACATTGCCACGTTTTTTTTTTTTAATCCTTCACCCCCCCCTTTTCTCCTTAACCAAATGCCAACATCAAAACCGTTTAGTGTAAACATGATGAGTGTGCTTCCATTTCCCGATGACTTTTCCAGACCTCGTCTCTCCTTCTCTTTGCGATGTCGTTTCAGAAGAGCGGGCGGCGCGAGCTCCTCGACTGCGACCCGTGAACGTTGTGCAGAGAAAATTGTAAACGATAAGCTGAACCTATCACCGTGAAGAGATTCTTAAATGTGACCGGCATCAAAAGGTCGCGCAACTCTCCCGACGACGGATTTTGCCGTCTGACAATTCGAGACAATGTGAGACACTAACAGTTAAACCGAACAGCATCACGGGAAATGTTCCACGGTTTGTTGGGAGCACGTTTCAAATCGTTGCCCTTGCTTTTCATTTCTGATTCTTCTCCATCATCTGTTCTTTGGCTCTTTGACCGACAAAAGGACTCATTCAAAAGCCCTGCGAAACTCCTTCGATAAGTCACGTGCCGTTTTTATGACCACGCTATGAAAGATTACCTGATGCCTATATTGACCTGACCTCGTCAGTTCTTTTTCTTTTGTATGATTATTTTTTTCCCCCTCCCCTTTCAGGTAGGGTACTCATTCGCCCGTAACTTTTTGTGGCTATTTGCTCAAGAGCTCTAGAAGAAAAGACAAATTAAGCATACACAAGAGCTAAAAATCATGTAAATCATCTCAGCTTTGCACCTGTTGTCACAAACGGAAAGTTCGGGCTAGTCAATCAAAACCAAACGACAAATAATATTTACAAATTCCAGTTTGTCCTATTACACTTAAAAGATGTACAGTTTTGTCCGTGTGTTTTTTTTTTTGTTTTTTTTTTTTTTTTGGTGGTGGGGGGGGGGTGTCCTCTCAAATCCTGTAAGGAATGGCAGTCCTGTGCTTCCTTCCGTGCGTTCTTATCCTCAGCGCACAGGATGCAGTGAGAGAATCCCACTCGCCTCAATTTTGTACTATCAGTAAATGCCTGACATGAAATATTTTCTCATTCTTTTTTCAAATCAGGTTTTTTAAAAATGCATCCCCCTCCCCGCCCCGCGCATCGATTGTTTCGAGAAGCTAAATTCACCAAATCACATCACGGAATCGCTATTCGGTCCAGTCTAAATGTCACTGGGGGTTTGTTGTCCCCCGCCCCCGCCCCCCTTCGGAACTGTTCAGTTGTGCAAGTGATGTGAAACGCACTTTGCGAGCTTCTCACCATCACAGGTTGATCTCATTCTCCCGCTTGGTTGAGGAAAGCAACAAAAGAGGTGAGGAAGATAAAAGTGTTTGGCAGTCTTCGCACGCACAAAAGCACGTGGCTAATATTGGTCACATACACGAACCTAATGTAGACTATCGGCACGTCAAGTTTCTTTTTTTTCTTTTTTTTTTGACTTTGCTTCCTGTAACATGAGGTGTTTTCTTCACGTCATTCACAGGCGGCGACTGTGCAAACGTCACATTTGTTGACAAAAAAAAAAAAAAAGAGAAGAGGAGGAGCAAAATAAGCAAAGAGAGGCCCGAGGGGTCAGTCTTTGTAGTCGTGGGGGGAGGCCTCCGTGTTAGGATTGGGGGGGGGAAAAAAACCCAAAAATAAAATCAAGAGGAAATATTTACTCTCTGTTATAGTTTTACACAATATTCATCTCTTAATACTTTAATATTTCTCGAAGTACCACAAAGTGCAGCTGAGTTTGAAATAATGGATTTCACCCCAAAAAAAAAATCGATGAAGAAGTCATGTAGGCAAACTCATTCCCCCCCAAAAAATAAAAAAAAAATTAAAAAATTAAATGTTCTGTTCTCATCCAGATTTTTAAAGAGAAACATCATGCAACGTCGTCGAGAAAACTCCACGTTGGGTTCTTCAACGAGGACGGAGTGAATCTATGAGCAGCCACAGTGGAAGAGTGGAGAGGATTTTCTGGCACGGTTGTTTGCGCGTGTGTTTGTCAAAAAAAAATAATAATAAAAAATAAAAAAAAAGCGAAAAAGGTTGGCACTTTTATGATGGGAATTCCTTCGGTTAAGATCCGGTCAGGGTGGACCTCTTCAGGCAGTCCACTGGATGCCAGCGAGAGAGGAACTTTATCACAGTACTTGGCACCAAGAATGCTGGTAAAAATGAGATATCAGAATATCTTTCCCCCCCTCTACCCCATCCATATCCTTACAATTTATTAATAATACATCATTTACATTTGTGTGTGGTTTTTTTTTTATTTATTTTTGTATAAAAGACTCCAAAAGGGAAAACGAGTCTTGATGAGATGAAAGAGGAGAGACCCATTACGTTAATGGGTTGATCAAATGAAAGTGATGAAAGTGGGGTGTGGGCGACAGAGAAACCAAAAAAAGGGGGAATGGGTCAGCGGTGTCGAGACATACGCAATTAGAGACGAACAAATAAACAAATGGACATGAGCGGAGCCCACTGGGGATGAGATGCCATGAGAATAATGTGCAGCCCGAATTCCAGGTCGCGTCCCGCAGAGTTAACATGCACCGCCCAAAAAGTTGAAGTCCCAATCTGGAAATGCACCCCCCCCCCACCCTGCCGCCGCCACCCGCAAATAAAAAACAAAAAACATCCAAGACTGAGGTAGAAAATCCAATTTTAAAGCCAATGTAAATTTGCATCTTTCTCGTCTCAGCCCTGACAAAAAGCGAAGAATTTCGTTGGACGCGCAGGACCGAGTCTCACTTCCAGATTGGGCCTCAAAGCTGCAATTTGTAAATTTTCAAGAAACCGCCGGCGCGCGACGGACGCAACGTTTGGGCCGTACTGGTTCCGGCAGAGCTTAGAGAAACCGAAGGAATTCTTGTGAGCGCTCACAAACGATTGACGACGCCATATTTAGCTCGGAACCTCACAAGTAGACCGAGTATTCTTGGAACCTTCGACGACGCCGTGACAATTTTTGTCTTATATTGTGGGGGAAAAAAAAAAAAAAAATCACTCATGGAACCTGATGTTGTGTTTTTGGTCGAAATAGCACACTGGGAAATGGCGACGCTATTACGATAATTGATCTAAAAGAGAAGCTACTTACAACGCAAACGCCGATCTGAATTTGCAAAGTATGAAGATCAAGAATTGAGGGCCGGAACGCCGGCATCCGAGCAATCCCCGAATACCTTTCCGGGCACTCTCTCGGTGCGGTGAGACGATCAGATTTTGCCTTGGCCTCGCGGCGATTTCCATCGATCTTACCTTTGTCCGACCTTCGAGAATAAAACGAACCTTCTATTCTGTTCTTTGATTTCGTGAGAACGCGCCGGGAAAGTGTTCGTTATGAGCTGTGCTCGTAATTAGCAGACGAACTCAAACGAAAGAAATGAATCGAGGTCCGTAACCCTCGTCGACACATCACTGCACGTCCAAACGACCGTGAAAGGCGCTCGACGTCGGAGCAGTTTGATTGGACGCCGGCTCAGTGCTCCAATGCGATGGCTTTTCGCGTCCTTCGTTCACCTTTGAGTTTCTGACTAAAAAAAGAACATTCCGGGACCAAACGAGGGCAAACGAAAATGAGCAGCTGAACATTTTGTACTTTGAGGAAGCTCGAGCTCGGTAGTTTGACGAGGCCCGTGGTCTTGCGAGTGCGGAAAACCAAGCGGAAGAATAAGAATTGGACGCACAACGGGTCTTTCGAGGTTTCGAGAGGTATTTGTCACTGCTTAAAATCTTACAAACTGCAGCTTTATTTCAGGGCTTCACGAGAAACGCCGAGTAAAGACCGGTAGAAGGTGATGAGGGTGACGATGCATGGGCGCGCGCCGGGTCCTATACGCGAGTAGTGGAGTGTTGGTGCGGCAAGGCATTGTTGCTGTGGCTGGGGACGGGCGTGGTGGACGGGGCGGGGACGGGCGGGTACGTGTTGAAAGGGTGGAGGGGCTGCATACTGCTGATGGTGCTGGGGATCATGGTGATGGTGTTGGCCGTCATGAGCGGCACATCCTCCGGCGCCCGCCGCAGTGCCAGCGTGTAGTCGGGCGGGCACACCGAGGGCCGCAAAGGTTCCAGGTCGCCGTGGATGCCGCGGGAAGGGAGAGGCGTGCCGTGCTCCAGCTCCACCCTTTGCTGCTTCATCTGCAGCGACATCAGCTCCTCTTCCTGGCTCAGGGCCAGGTCGTTGTGCGGCGGGGCCCCGACCACCCCCAGGCCGACGCCCATGCCCATGCCCATTCCCATGCCCATGCCCATGGTGGCGCCGCGTTGCGGGGACAGGCGGCGGTGACGCCTCTGCATGAGTTCGTGGCGCTTGTCGCGTTTGTAGTAAAGGGCGGCGAAGGCCAGCACGTTGAGGAAAAGCAGAGACGCGCCCACCGCCACCGTCACGCTCAGCTCAGTGGAATAGTCCCTGGTCTCGGGAGGGAAGGGAGTGTTGCGGGGTCTCTCGGAACCGTCCGGGTCGGGCGGGTAGTTGGAGATTACTGGGTGCGGCGTGGAGTGGGTGCCGGAGTTGTGGTTATCCTTACCGCGGGGGTTCTCCCCAGGCGGGACTCGCGGTGTGATGGAGCTGGGGATCTCCTTGTGGAGGCTGTCGAGGTGCGGCACCAGCTCCAGCCAGAAGGCCACCTTGTTGGCCCGGTAGTTGTCTCTGACGCGTGGCTTGAGGCCGATGTGCAGGTACTGCTTGTCTTTGGAGCTGAACTTGGTCCAGATGACTTCCTCGAAACGGTTCGGCTTGGTGTGGATGAACGTGGTGTCCTGGGGGACTGGGAAGTTCGGGTCACTGGAAAACAGAATCGAGCTGGGTTTTTTTTTTGTGTCTTTGCAACTGCGGTGTACACGGGCGCAACTTCAAAAATAAAATAAAAAACAAATGCACTTTGCACTGTGATATTTCGACACTAATCACGTTCAGACTCTTCGAAGATTCCCGCAGCAGTGACCGGTCAAAACGGTCCGATAAATCTTTCAATCAATCCTTTCCATCCGTGCATCCATTTTCTCCTTTCAGCTCGATGATAACACATTGCTTACTTATTTTTATTTGCGGCGGCACGGACGGTTGTGCGGCTGTAGAGTGTTGCCCTCACAGTTCTGAGGACTGGGGGGGAGGTTCAAATCCCAGCCGACATCCCAAAAACCCGCAACATTAAGTGGACCCTCTAAATTGCCTGTGGCTGTTGCACGTCTCTGTGCGCCCTGCAATTGGCTGGCGACCAGTTCAGGGTGTGCCCCGCCTCCTGCCCGTCGACTGCTGGGACAGTCTTCTCGCGCGACCCTCGTGAGGATAAGCGGCTCAGAAAGTGGACGTAGGGATTTGATTTGGCAGTAGTATATCCAGTTGTTACGATATTCAATTCCCACTCTAGCTGCACAGCAACACAAGCCAGACAAGTAACGTCATGAGATGTGATAGATTTTGTGTTTTTATTACGAGTATTGTAATTGTGCGTGTTTTCTCTCTCAGTGCCAGGCAGAGTAAATCCACACTGATGGTGATCTAAGATCATTTCTCCTGTGCTGATAATTAGGTACACCGCCAATACATATCTAACGTCATACTGCATTATTACTATTGTATTCCGCCGGCTGTCCGTCTCCTCACATGACTTCTTATGCTAATAGACAGTTATTGTGACAAGCTAAATAAAACATCTATCTCGACTTTGGATGATTGCTTTTGTCTTATTGTAATATTTATACGCAGATTTGTTTTCAAATATACATCTCATGCGGGGTATCACGAGACAAAGCGCCGGCAAATAACGTTTTACCTCGACAGTTATGCATAATATTGTGCAGTCTAACAGTGTCAAATGTGGGGGGGGGAACAAAAAAAGGATCAAAGTCAAAATATTACATAGAATGTGGCTGCTTTGCGGCGCGTATCGTTAGAGTCTCTGGATTCCCAGGAAAAAAAACAAAAAACAAACAATAAGTAGTCGAAGCTCTGGTGTGTACGCTACCGACAAAAGTGTTGCAAGGGTATTTGTCATCAGGTTTCGTCACCGTGGATGAGTCATCAGGACGCAGATAAAAATGGAAACGGGTTCTAATTAAAACGTTCCGGCTACAAGCTCTGATTAGAAAAGCCATCGTGGATCTTGAGGCTTTCGAAAACTATCTGGAAATATCGAGAACGTCGACAAAATCTGTACAGCGACCTCAAAAATGCCCTCCTCATCCGAATCGATGAAAATGTCCACCATTTGGGAACACAATGACTTTGACCTGTTTACATTGTGCATTAATTCATGGAAAATGCCCACATCGATTTCTTACCCTGTTTTGGCAAAGTTGGTCCAGTACGTCATGACCACGGCGCTGAGCATGACGTCGTTCTTGGAGAAGTTACACGGGAATAAGTCGGTGGCTCCGACCATGGGGATGCCGAACACGTACGGGATCTCGTCTCCGTGGGCCGCGTCGGCCCAGTCGGGCCTGGCCTCGGTCTGACAGTGGTGGTGGAACGTGTAGAAGAAGACGGGCGACTGGAAATCTGCGTGCAATTTGGCGGTGGCCACAGCCGGAGCCACCCACTGGTGGTCCGTGAAGAGCGCCAACAGGGTCTTCCGACGCATGTCGCTGTTGTCGCGGTCGGCCCAGTCTGTATACATAAACTTGATGGTTTCCCTCAGTATATCTTTACCTCAGAGGAAAAAGACAAAGAAACAATTGTAAATTAGCCGTCTGACTTGTTACTTAGTGACGTAAAGCGGCTTACCATCAGGGTACCCATAAAGGTTGTCAACAAAGTTGGAGATGGTGTAGTCGAACGAGGGTGCCGATATCCCGTCTTCTCCTTCGCTGTCGTCCACGAACTTCAGGCCTTCTCCTTGGTTCACGCCCAGCAAGATGTCGTAGTTCAGGAACTCACCCTGGTTGGAAAATTCACACGCTGAAAGCCGCGGAAAGCGTAGACAAAAGCGTGTTTGTACGGTTTTTGCTAGATTCATTGTTTTATCATGTATTTGTTTCAATTATTTTTGCCTTCCTATTGTTCTCTTTTGGTATTGTTCTCTTTCCGACCGGCCGCCTTGAGGGGTGACGCACCCCCTTGCTGACTTCAAATCCTCGAAAATGTTTACCTTTGTATTCGTCTTTGCATTGGTATTCACCGTTGTTTGGAACGTTTACTTTTGTCTTTGTTCCTCCATTAGAATTTGTAACCTTGTCACCTTTCGCCCTGAGAAACTGATAGAAAGAGGGACACCGGTATGGCTGACTCAGAACGGGTGTTGGAGCTGCACCTGGTAAGCCAAATCCGTGTCTCCCCGGGTCAAATCGAGGACCTCCTTTTGTCCCTTCATTGGGTTTAAAGTCCGCCTGGATATGTGTGAATATCACGTGCAGGACAAACAAGGCGCGAATGCAAAGTAAATCTCGCTGACCTGCCGCATGAGAATCTCGGGGTCATCGGGCACCACGTCGCCGTCCACGACGGGCCCAAATGCGATGTGATAGCGTGCGGGCTGGATGTCCTGGTCCACCAGCTCCCGGAAACTCTTCCTCCTCAGACAGGCCACCAAGTCGGCCATATCCCCCAGAGTGCAGCCGACCTTTTTGGCGAGAATCTTGGTGTACATGACCGGTCGGTAGTTGACCGACCAGCTGGAAATGGCGGAGCCGCTCTGAGCAATGGCCCTCTGAAACAAACCTACACGTAGACCAGGAGAACATAGACAATGTTAAAAAGAATCATTTCCTCTCTCCTCTCCCTCAGTTTTTTTTTTTTTTACACTGACACACTTTTGTAGCAGCAGAAGGTGCATTCACTGCCTTACAGTGAGTTTAAATAATGCAAAGTTTGGAAGGAAGAGCTTTTATAGAGCATTTCACCGGAAAGCAAGATGAAGAAGCGACTCTGCTACTTTCACTGCAACCGACAAAGAATATTTAAGCACGTTGGGGTCGGAAAACGCCGCGGCACTGCATTAAGGGACAGTCCAATAACGACAAAGTTGGACGGCGCCGGAAAATGGCTGCAGAAAGGGATGAAGGCGAGGGAAAAATACTTGCACTGCTGCAGTTACATAAGGTGGCTTGCTGTCCTTTTTTTATCTGCAGATTCTGTCATTAATAATTAACCCCACACACGTACACACAGCATATTCTGCATGTGCCCCACCCCCGCTCCTTTCCCTGTGAAATCAATTAAGCAGCATCTCAGCTCGCTTCGTCTCTCTCTTCTGCACAGGCGCCGTCGGAGCAGTTTTTGACGCCGCTGCGTCCTCTCGGAATTGTAGCCAGATTCCAGGCCGCGAAAGGGGAGACTTTTTGTCGGAACCTTAAACATGACCTACCCTGACTGCTTTTTACCATTCTACATTTACAGGTACCGTAATTTGCGGCCAACAAGCAAACCTTCCGGTTTGATGCGGCGCTAGCGTTGGCGCACCTGGTTATAAGCCTCGGTACACAGAAAGAGTTTAACGCTAGCGCGGCGCTACTAGCACGATCACCAGGCTTCTAACCAGGTGCGCGCTGTGGGGCGGGAATTACGGTACTCACATTAGGTACGCCGGCGCACGTTAATGAGATCCAGCAGAAAAGAACGTTCGCAACCAAAATATTCATGCAACCGCGGCCCCAGGTTTGAGCATCCAGACCAGTTTAGGGATGAGGAGTGAAGACTATTTTACTTTTATTGCACTTTCATTATTTGCTTAAATATGACCTTATACATTTAATCAACGGATAAAGTGTTGCCCATCTGCTAATCAGATAAGGATGTGTTGTGGAGCCGGTGGTTGTCCTTGATCTTTGTACGCAGAAAACCGGCTGGCGCCGTACTCCTCTGTCCCAGGCATTGCCGTGGAGACGAACGACACCAGATAAGGAGCGGAAAGTTACCATCCCGGCCCAGGAGGGGGGCAGTCACTTCTACCATGGACCCATACATATAAAAACCTCGTGTTACTGGGCAGTTTTTGTCTTCTTCTTTGGCTATCCTGCGGCAGATACCTCGATAATTCCGTCTGTATTGCACATTCCTTTGTAATAAATCCATTTGCTGTTAACTTTTTCTAACTATTGGTCATATCTTCCTCGATTCGTGAACACGCGTAGGGTCCAAAGTCGCAAATCCCTACAGGAGGAAACGGACTCTGCCACAATTCCTCCTCGGCAGTAGCTCTTTCTCAGTATTATCGATGCACGCTTCTTACGCTCATCTTGCATTGGATATTGTGAACATGAACGCGCTCTCTTCTAAGTAAATGAAGTAAGCTGCGAGTATGCTAATTAGCGTGACGCAGTGCAGTCGTACACCATCGCAATCGCTAAATGGATTATACAACCTCACTGACGGTGTCGCCACAAACTGAACTTGAACATCTTTTTAAAGGATCTCATTAATCTGTGTCGTCGTGGCTACTAAAGTGTCCGGTGTACATCGATTACGTCCCCACATACGGCAAATGAAAGCAGAATTCATTTGATAAGAAAAACGAATTGATGATTTAAATTCAATAGCGAACATTCATCAGCCATCTGCCTCTGTTTTCCGAGTCAAGATTATTAGTAATGTGTTCACCTGCGCATACAGATTAAAATAAAATATCTTCAAGGTCACCTTGCCGCGGCGAAGGGGTAACAGTTTGAAACGAACTTAATCTGATTTATGAGACTAAAGTACGGAGTGCTAGTTCCGTCCGCACTCCTCGGCTTTACCGTCGGATTGAGGGATCAAACATCTGGTGGGTGTTTTCCGTTTCTGACATTCAGAAACAAATATTGAAGGATTAGTCTGGATAGTCAATAATTCAGGGATCTGAAACGGGCTGTGTCTTTTCGGAATGTCTCGCGCAGACAAGGCGTTTTATTTTATTTTGTCGGACACGCACAGCCGGCGTATTACTGCGATCCTCCCACCCGCCTGGGACGGAAGTGTTCCAAATGACGACGGAGCTCGTGCCCAAGGTGAGTGAGTATTGTGGTCGTCCAACATTTTATATTAATCTTTGCTGCTAACTACTGCATTCCTCAGTCTATAAAACTCTGTTGGGGTGACCCAAACAGCTAACTATTTCTTGGCTAAAACTTCCCTTTAAATTCACAGATTTATACATGGCGGTTGAGTCAGTTCCCGCCGCGTGAAGTGCGTTTTCTCTTCTAAAAACCAGCTCCAATGTGGGTCCCGTGTCCCGAGCCGGATCCTTGCCTTCAGAGTGGTGAGACAGGATGAGAAGGTTCACGCAGGTAGCTCCGGCCCCCGAGCCAAAGATGGTGATCCTCTCCGGGTCCCCTCCGAAGTGGCCGATATTTTCATTGAGCCAGCGCAGCGCCTGGATCTGATCCAGCAAACCGTAGTTCCCCTTGGAAGACTGGTCCCCCGTGCTCAGAAAGCCTGCAAAGTAAACGACAACAAACGCAGACAAATAAGTGCGGGAGAGTGACACGGTTCAAAAAAAGATTGTGTACAAACAGTGGGGCAGAACTTCAGAGGAAGAGTTATAAAATAATTATGGACCTTGACTGTGCTACGCCTCACGTTCAGGTCTGGTGGGATTTCGTACAAACAAAAATACATCAATCTGAGCGAGTTTAACAAATCAATGTTGCGCAGCTGGGCAACAAGACAAATGATTTTTAAGGCTAGTTTACATACAGGTATGCAATATGGATATATTTATCTTACAAAAAGGCTCTATCCTTCATTTTTTTTGAGCAGGAGTGCGCGCCACAGCGCTAATATTTGCCAGAATACGAAAGTGCAACGTGTTTGTAAGTGTCTGGAAGTCGCCAATCGGCACGCAAGCGATGGCGGCGACGAGTAGCGACGACGATCTCCCAAAATTGACCTCTCCGTGACAATCAGAGCCGCATTCGCATCTGAATCCGCACTCTTCGGTGTACTCGCACGGCTGTTAACGGCACTTTAAAACTGGAGTGATTTGGCTTGCCCCAACCTGCTGATTGCAATTCATAATACAGAATCACGCCGTCCATTATCGGCTGGAGCCCGTCCCGACACACGTTCGGTGGCGGGCGAGGTAACCGCTTCCCATTGTCGTCCACGTATACGGGCTATTTACAATCGTCAATCATATTTTTTGCGGGTAAAAATGAGAGATGTGTTACGCCAGAGAAGAACAAGCCAGACGGTTTCAAGTCTGGAAACAAACATCACTTAAAATCTTGACAATGCTTCGAAGGATGTCCAATAATTTCGTCAGTGATGTTTTTTCAAATTTTCTAAACAAAACAAACAAACAAACAAATAATATTTTGCGATTTGAAGCAACGCTAATTTTGTAATATTGTAACTGATTTCAAGACTTTGAGCAACCCTGGCAGCCGCAGACTGTAAGAATCACATTTGGGTCACGTTAAGAAAAGCGCTCATCCCAATCAGAATCAGCGTCATTGGCCACGTTTCAAGATCTCATCGCAATTGTTATTATTATGAATAGCAAGATTATGTAGGCGATGAGGTTAGGTGCTGTTGCCGCGTTGGTGCGGGCATTCATTTGTCGTGCGGCTCGTTGCGTTGGCGTGGGCGTGTTTCTCTTGATGCTAATTGAATTGGTCAACCTTTGTTCCACTTCCAGGCCATTATCTTCATTCCCCTAATAGGTGCCGTTCCTAAAAATGTCAACATCTTGTTCAAACTGGACTGTTGCTGGATTATTTATTGCTTCTATAGGAGGCCAACCGTTAGGTCCGCACTGTAATCGTTGAATATAAGTAACGTAAGAATAATTGGGACTTTAGCCGGACACATTCTCAATTTTCAGTGGCATTGCCGGAGTAATTTTTTGCAACTGCTCTTCGCAGAAGTGTTGAACTGCATTGCATCATACTGACAAGGGCGTCGAATAATTCCTTTTTGCTACACAAGCTAGTACGATGTAGTGCATTTCCTTAATGTGTTGGACGTGAGTATCTGACAACCAAAAATTCCTCAAATCCGTAGACGCCATTGGTGGGATGGAAAGTTGTCTGAATCCAAAAACGACAACCCCAAAAGCAATCCCATCCGTCCATTTTCTGAGCCACTTATCCTCACGAGGATCACGGGAGTGCTGGAGGCTATCCCCTATATATAATTGTATCATACTGTGTTGTAAAAAAATTGGTTTGTAACATTTCACTCTGAAGGGAGGAATATTTGTCCCAAAAACTGAAAACCACAAGACTGTGTTCATGTTCAATTCATCCATCCATCTATCCATTTTATTTGCCGCTTATCCTCATGAGGGTTGCGGGACGTGCTGTCGCCTCTCCCAGCTGTCAAGAGGCAGGAGGCGGGGCACACCCCGAACTGGTCGCCAGCCGATCGCAGGGCACATAGAGGCAAACAGCCGCATTCACAATCACACCAATGCGCAATTTAGAGTGTCCAATTAATGTTGCATGTTTTTGGGAATGTGGGAGGAAACCGGAGTGCCCACCTGGAGAAAACCCACGCAGGCACTGGGGGAACATGCAAACTCCACACAGGCGGGTCCGGGATTGAACCCGGGTCCTCAGAACTGTGAGGCCAACGCTTTTTCCAGCTGAGAGCCTCCATGTCGGCCCAAAAGCAATTGTCAAGGTAAACTATTAAACTCGGGGTGAACTAGTCTGTCCCAGCAGATAATGGGCAAGACGTATGGTATACCCCGTAGTCATTTTCAGTCAATTGCAGGGCACACGCACCCACAAAAACCAACCAACCATTCTAACCGTCTATGGGCAATTTTGAGTCTTCAATTAACCTAACGTGATTTCGTAACGCGGGAGGAAGCCGGAGTACCCGTGCAAGCGCGAGGAGAGCACGCAAAACTCCACACAGGAACACCACGACAGAGATTCAAACCTCCGACCTCCCGACTTTGAGGTCGACGCGCTAACCGCCATCCCACACGACTGGGCGTATCGAAATATTGCAAGCGCAAATGGTTGTCATTGAAAAAGAAAACAAAAAAATCCAAATGAATCAAGAAACCGAAGCATGATTACACTGAGCCGTCGCGTTAACGGGATTACAAATATACAGTAATTAACGAACAGCACGCGGTAACGCAATAAAAAGGGTTCTGCTCGGCTCATCGCTGCAATTGACTCACGCTCACCCGGACGCGACACTGACCTGAAGAGGTATCGTTGGCGACCTTTGCCTCTCGTCAAAACCGGAGTCACGCGTAAGTGTCCGCTCGGTGGCTGAGCCCTGAGCTTCCTGCCACCGTTGCCTGGCAACTGTCCAGCGCTTCAGGCGAACCGATACGGGCATATACTCGCTCGGGCGCTTGCGTTCAAACATGCACGCGGGCCGTGGAGCGCACAAACGCCTCGCGGCTCTCCGGTCATCTTTTCAAGGGCAACGCGACCGAAGATGCGACGTTTGCGGCCCGCCGTCGACGTCCAAAAAAATACGCCTTCTGCAAACAACTACGCATTCTCGTTCGCTAAGTTTGCTGAGGTGGGCTTCTTACGTGCTGACGGCAGCGGTTCACGCATCCGACCGAACTTATGCATATTCAACGCTTACTTTTTCATGTGGGGAACGTTGTTCACCTTTAAATAAGCCCTGCAGGCCCCCCAAAGAACGGATTACATACAAAAGAAAGAGATGTCTTACTAATATTCCATCTCTATTGGGATGTCGTGTAAACACGTAAGTAAAAACAGAATTGGTTGAGCAGAGCTGATCTCGTCCGATCCGGGAAAAAGTCGCACCGTTAAAATGAAACAAACCACGTTATAACATGTCATTTATTACATTATAACATGAAACATGTTTTGTTATAACCTGAAAAGTTGCTGTCAACTTGTCGCGACCCTGTCGCCACTCATATCCCTACAAGGTGACATACAGGAAGACGTAGCTAGAAGTGGAATCTCATGGAGTGTTGCACAAAACATGGATTTGCTGAGCTTTTTACGGAGTCGTGGTGTACCCAAAGATTGCCTCTTACGCATGGAGCAAGAATGTGTAAGTTTATTATTAGCACCCTATAGTTTTGTGCTCTTTTATGCTAGCTGGCCAACACGTTAGCATAAGTAAGCCCAGGGAAACTCCGGTGGGAAATTATTTGCAGTACGTTTGCAAATTCAAGCTTTGTCTGGATCGAGTCTAGGGCGTGGTTTCCCATCTGGTGGGTGGGCCAAGACCCAAAAGTGGGATGAAGAGGGGTGAAATTTATTTATTCGTCACTTTCTTCGTTATAACGTGAAACGAATCTACGTTATAACATGAAATGAATCACGTTATAACGTAGAGCACATCATGTTTGAACATAAACGTTTGACACTATAACATGAAATCAACGAGAAACTTTTCCCGTTATAACAAAATTATTCAGATTATAACGTGAAACAAATGACGTTATAATGCGATAACGACCTTTTTTTTTTTGGTTGTGGCAGCAATACGCTTCCGTATATTGTAAAAGGAAAACCAGGAGGACAAACAGTTTTGGCAAAGATCTGGGATGCACATGACAACATTTCCAGAAACTTCTGATTGATTTGGTGGTTGAAGAGTGATTCCTTTGACCGTGTCGCACAAAACTGTCGCGTACATGCGGTCCAAAGTTTCAGATGTGGTGCTAAAGTGCCGCTCACCACTACATGTGGAATTAGAGTGATGGCTAATTTGGAGGCGATGATGGACCCCTTGGGTGGGTGACCCCTTGTGGAAGGGGGACGGGGGGGAGTGACAATCTTTATGCACTCTGGTAACAACATGGACAAGCCATGGCTCTTTGCCATTATGTTTTAGTTTGCGTTTTTTTTTTCTTCCTTTTTACACAACAGAGAACTACTCGTTATTATCATTATTTGCGATTTGAATGGCCACTTTCCAGCGGTAATGAGCCGTGCAGTAAAATACAGTTGTCAATTAGGAAAGCATTACAAAAGGAGAACGCTCGCCAGAAGCGCCTCAATTCACAACACAACATACGTGTTTTTTTTTTTTTTTTAATAAATTAAATCGCATTCTACGGGCAAATGGCAGCCGAATTCAGAATATGCTCATGTTTGCTGTTACATGCATCCTCTCAACTGCATGTGCTCATGAAATGAATGACTCGTAATGTAATTTTACATTCATCACCACACATTAGTGGTCCAATTATTCTGATGTGGATGCTACATTAGGAGCTCACGCTCGCAGCTCCCATCAGAGCTTTTTTTCTTGTATTCATTTAGTATTTTTTATTATTATTATTTTTTTTTAGATGAACAGTATCTGATTTTCCTTTAGTAAGCAAATAGATTTCAGGATGGCTGACAAAATGTAATCACAAATTAGCAGGGATTAGATGTAAAGTGTGATTTAATATGTATCCAAATGGTATACTATACAACAGAATGGAGTTCCAGTATTTTATTTAATTTTTTTTACATTTTTTTCCTCTTTTTGTAGATTTGAGAGTTGGAATTTTCTGGCGTTAGGCGTCGTATTAACAGCATTATTTTGGCTCCTTTTGTTCCATCTGAGAGTCGGTTACTGTTTGTCAGGCGGGGATGTCAAACTCATTTTTGTCGCGGGCCACATTGTAGTTCAGGTTTCCCCTCAGAGGGCCGTTGTGACCGTGAAACCATAAAAAAACATTTATCGCCACACCATATTGACTCGTGAAAGTTATGAATTACTTTTAAAATCGGAAATCTAGGGTAATGGGTTTTTCAACTGTTGTTGATGTCTGGTAACGTAAAAACGCTTGCAATACCTCAGCGTTGTGATTTATGGTATGACAATTTGAAATTTTGGTACAGATTTGAACGAGAATCACGCAAGTTGACAAACATGATTTGCCTTCGCGGGGCCACATAAAATCATTCGGTGGGCATGATCTGGCCCCCGGGCCTCAGGTTAGACACCTGGGTAAGGTGACAGGTTGGGTAAAAGGCATAACTCTTAAATGTGAGGTAGCTAAAAAGTAAAAACATGAAATGTTTTTGAACATTTTGAACAATTTTCAAAAGGCAGCAGATTGAAATTGATTGAAAGAGCTTTGAAAAAAAAATGTATCCACAATGGATGGCACAATTAACTGGAAAAGCATGAAGAGTGATCATTTAGTGGCAAACACACAAACCCGTGGATATTTTCAAAATAAATTGACTGTAATCAGGGATGTGCATAGATAAGACTCCAAGTGGCGCTCAAGCACATGACCTCTTGCCCTGGATTTAAATAAAAAAAAATTGCTTTGCCGCGCCCAACCTGAGTAAGAGTTCAGGACAGGCGCTAGCGAGGCGTCCCGAAGACGGAACACGTCTTCTTCCCGAGGTGAAAAATGTGCTCGACGCTCGGTGCTCGTGACGACGGGCCTTTTTCTCCAGAGTTCATTAATTAGTGAATTAGTTCATTAGTCCGACCAGATGGCTGTGCAGCACAAATCAGGAGGCTCTCCGAGCCCGGAGCAGGAGAAGGTGAGGAAGGGATCTCAACCGTCAGCACACCGCTCGTCCTGGCTGTTATTTCTCACGATTATAAATGCAGTTTGATTCCACGGTAATTATGATTATCGTTTTTTTCGAATTGAAAAATGTAGGGTTCCACATTTTTTCTTGCCGTACGCAAAGGCAAATGCGGCGGTGCTGTCAAGACCGAGCCTTGCAGCCGGCCTTCTTTTGAACGAATACTTTGCGACGCCTGCCGCAGATTGAAAAGCAACTTCTGAGGGTTTATTTTTAGAGCTTTCCCATCTCCCCCTTCTGTTTTTCCTCACTGTCTCTCTATGATTCTCCTTCGCTCATCCGCCTCCGTCTTCCTTCCTTATTCCTGATCCCGAGTCAACCTCTTAAAGGCACAGGCGTCGCATGAAATGAAGTTGGCGTGAGCCAGTTTGCTGCCGTGTAAGCGCAGGATAATGCAAAAGATTAGAGCAGAAAGCTATTGAAAGTACGCCGGGCTAATGTTTTTCTGCCTCAAATTCTCAGCGTCAGAGGAATTTCATTAAAAGTTGAAATGGAAGTTGCATTATTCATGTACCGTGATTTCTGGCCTACAGAGCGCACCTCACCCAGTACTTTTGTAAAGGAAATAGCCTTTGGTACGTACATAAGCCGCACCTGTGTAAAAGCCGCAAATGCCCACGTTGAAACGCGAGATATATACAAAGAAAGACGGTATACAGAAAGAGTTTTAATACCTTATCTTACCTTAACATAGCAACAACACGGTAGCATGAACAGGGCTTTAAAAAAAAACATACCGGTAAAAAAATATAACTGCTGTGGCAGCTCCACTGTAGCAACACAGTAGCACAGCATTAACGGGGCCGGTTAAAAAAAACCAACATACCTAAACCACTGAGACACGGCAGTAACACAGCCGCAACATGCTAGCGTGGTGCTAACGCTAGCGCAGCACTAAAAGGGCCGGTTAAAAAAAACATACCGGTAAAAATCACTGAGACACAGCAGTAACATAGCAGCAAGATGCTAGCGCAGCGCTAACAGGGCCAGTTTTAAAAAAAAAAAACATACTGGTAAAAGTCACCGAGACACAGCAACATGCTAGCACCACGCTAACGCTAGCGCAGACTAAAAGGGCTGGTTAAAAAAAAATATATATATACCCGTAAAAATCACTGAGACACAGCAGTAACATAGCAACAAGATGCTTGTCCGGTGCGAACAGGGCCGGTTTAAAAAAACATACCGGTAAAAAGCGGAAATTAGGGTATATATTTCATACACGGGACGCACAGTAAATAATTGTTATGAAATCACATGCACATCGGGAAAATGGCAAAACATACCTTTACACCGATGCTACACATCCACATGCAAACAAATAAACGTAATAATCGGCTGAGTACGGTAACCGCTTTGAAGCGTCTCTGTGGGAATGAGACCTGGAGAAAGTAGAACCAGATTACAACAACAATAAACAGGAAAAATAATAATAAAAAAAAAAAATTCAACGGCACGCTGTCATGCCTCAGAATCACTCAAGCAAAATCGCTCTTCACCGACTGCAGAATGCGCGAGTGAGTAGCAAACATCAGCACAGGACAAAACACAATCTGCAGCAAATGATTCTGCCGGTACGGCCTGTGCCGAAACGACCGCACCACGCAAGCGGCTGGAACTTTTCATTCCAAAAGTTGCCGTTCAAAAGACGGTACTGGCGAAGTGAGCGGAGCGCAGCCGCAGGTTGCGCTTCTCTAACTCATTTTGTCCTTGTCCCCGGGCCTCCCCCCTCACCCCCGCACCGGCACTGGATCACGTTACCCCATGTTAATACGCAACGCCGTTCTTGGACGCCATCCTAAACTAATCTCACTCCGTGTTTGCCGTTGTTCGGAAGTGTTGAAACAGCCGCCGTGGACCAAACAAGATCTGATTACCCAACTGAAGAGAATGTGTGCAAAAGATGACGGGGAATGGAAACGTGCGAACCCGCGGCGTCCGTGGCATGCGCGGCCAAACGGTGACACAAAGGACGCATTTGCGACTTTGTCCCAAAAAAATGATGATTGCAACAGACACGCGTCTCACTCCGGATTTTACTGGTGGAATCTACCCCGAAGTCACGTCGTGGTCCGTGTAAAAGGTCCCGAGTCATACCACAGGGGGGGGGGGGGTCTTTTTAGGCCACCCAAATTCACACGAACGCGACTGCAAATTGATTCTTCAAGTTGAAGTTTCAACGGTTATTCTGGAATCGAAGATTCCGTGTCAAAAAACAAGTCACAGTCGGCAAGCTGGTGAAGTCTTAAAACCATCCTCATCGTGTGGACTTTCATTGTCTTCCTCTTCTTTTCCTTTCGGCTTGTCCCGTACGTCATCTAAGCCTATCTCGTGCATCTTCCTCTCGAACACAGTCCACTGTCCTCATGTCCTGCCTCACAACATCCGTCAACCTTCTCTTTGGTCTTCCTCTCCCTCTTTTGCCTGGCAGTTCCATCCTCAGACTCTCTCGCCTCTGGACATGTCCAAACCGTCGAAGTCTGCTCTCTCGAATCTTGTCTCCAAGACCTCCAACTTTGTCTGTCCCTCTAATGAGCTCGTTTCTAATCCTATCCGAGCGAGAACCTCAACACCTTCATTTCTGCCACCTCCAGTTCTGCTTCCTGTTGTCTCTTCAGTTCCACCGTGTCTAATCCGTCCATCATGGCCGGCCTCACCACTCTTTTATAAACTTTGCCCTTCATCCTAGCGGAGACTCTTCTGTCACATAGAACACCAGACACCTTCCGCCAACTGTTCCAACCCCGCTTGGACCCGTTTCTTCACTTCCTTCCCACACTCGCCATTGCTCTGGATTGTTGACCCCAAGTATTTGAAGTCGTCCACCCTCGCCATCTCTTCTCCCTCCGTCCCTCTTGTTCCCCCACACATATTCTGTTTTCCTCCGGCTAATCTTCATTCCTCTCCTTTCCAGTGTGTACCTCCATCTTGCTAACTGTTCCTCCGGCTGTTCCCTGCTTTCACCGCATATCACAATATCATCTGATCCAAAGGGATTCCACTCTAACCTCATCTGCCAGCCTATCCGTCACCACCGCAAACAGGAAGGGGCTCAGCGCGGATCCCTGATGCAGTCCCACCTCCACCGTAAATTCTTCTGTTCTTCAGTCTCTAATGTGCGATAACAAATGTCCTTCTTAAAAGAACAGATTTAAATGTCCAATGATGATGGACACAAAGACGTTGTCGTGGAAACAAGGGGTTCGCACCAAACATTTGAACTCTGAACAAAGGTTATAAAAATTGTGAGTCTGAAACGTAACTCGCATTTTCCAATTTTGTATAAAATATTATGCATTCAAACGGAATATCTCCGCTGTGGACAGTTTTGGAGAGTTTTGTCCATTTCAGCATCCGAACGGAACAAGTACCATGTGACAATTCATGAGAAGCACAGTCCCATCCAAAATCCAGAATTATGACTCGCCAACCCTTTGCCATTTTTTAGCACTCGACGAGAGAAGCGTCCGGCAAACGGGAACGGAGGCCGAGATTGAAACGGCTCACGTCAAAGCGACGAAAGCGTCCCGTGCTGAACGTAACGTTGGAACGGCGTACTTACCGAGCACGCCCAGTCGATAGTTCATGGTGACCACGATGACGTTTCCGTATGCCGCGAGGACGCTGCCGTCAAACATGTTCCCCGAGCCTTCCATGTAGGAGCCGCCGTGGATGAACAGCATCACCGGCTTCTTGCGGCGATCGCGGATATCTGCAAATTGTCACACAAAATAAGATGTAGCTTGAGCGCATCCCACATGTGGAAATTGGCGCAGTGTTTCAAAAAAATAAAAATAAAAGAAAGTGAGCCGGCAGATGACAGCAAAAAATATGAAATAAAATAAGTTGGCGAATTAATGAAAAAAAAAATAAATCAATTGATCTTTTCTAGTTTTTGTACCGTAATTTCCGGCCTATAAGCCGCGACTTTTTTTTAGCACGCTTTCAACCCAGCGGTTTATGCGGTGATGCGGCTAATTTGTGCATTTTTTCCCAACGGCCGCAAGGGGGCGCTCGAGCGGAAAACGTAAGAGTGAGACCGGTGGAATGTATGTGCCGAGGAAGTGACTTTTACTGGTCCGCTTCGGTTAGCGCTGCGCTAGCGTGGTAGTGCCGTGTCTCAGTGATTTTTGCTATTATGTTTTTTTTAACTCACTGTTTAGCATCTCATGTTTTTTTCACGCTCGCTATCAGCAAGGATGAAACCTCCCTGTTAGCGCAGTGCCAGCGTTAGCATTAGCGCAGCGGCGCTAGCTTTGAACTCCCCGTGGACCGTCTTTGTAAACATCTCGCGTTTCAATGTGGGCACTTGTGGCTTTCAAAGGGCTGCGGCGTATGTATGTACCAAATGGTATTTCCTTTCCAAATGTACTAGCTGAGGCTTTTTGTAATGTGAATATGGATAAAGATTGGATTGTACACGTCAATTCAAATGTTCACATTGAATATTTTGAGTGGAGCCAATGTAAGCTTCTATATTTTATTTTCTGCTTCCAAAATGATCACCCCCCCCTCCCCCACGTGTCGACCAAATGGCGCAGGCAGCTCCCTGTTTGTGGCGTCGCCGAGTCCGTCGGCTTCACCGCCCCCCCTCTCGCCGCGTCTTTTGGTCCGCTCTCGGGCTCCGGCGGCTCCGCCGGTGCGGCCCCGGTTGAAACGAGCGTCAGGCCATGTGGATAATTTGTACGAAAGGCAGACCAAGTGGAAACGTAAATAACAGCCACGGCATCTGTTTACCCCCGATGAGCCGAAGCGCTCCGCGATGATGGAGCCGCGGCGGAGATCGCGGATAGAGGAAGACGGATAAAGAAGTGTAGGACAGAGAGGAAGAGGATGAAAATAGGACAGCGTGACAGCGCTCAAGTGTGTGTGTGTGCGCGCCGGGTGTTTTTTCCTCTGTGCACGTGTGTTGCGGGGCCTAACGACGTGGTTGGAAGGTTCACGGCGGAAAAACAACAACATGATAGCGAGGATGAAAAAAACATGAGATGCTAAACAGGCCGTCATACGCGGCGGGATGCGCTAATGAACACTCGCATTCACACTGCGGTCGCGCGCGCGCGCGATGCTTGCATCGGCAGCTGCGATGCTGAGTCGCTATGGAAACTGCTTCCCGCTAATAGAACTGCGCCAGCCATTCCGTTGCACCGACTCGCTGAATGCCTGTTGCCGTGGTAACGGATTCAACTCACGTCCCCGCGTCGCCACCTGAATCTCAGGTTGCACAAAGTCTTGGGTGCGACACTCGCCGTGCGGAAAGAGCGACGACGTTTTATGGATCACGCCAGTGACCGAAGCAGACGGCTCCAAAAATTAAACAAGCCCCCCCCCCCAACACTCAAACACGTTGCTCTTCTCTGGTGTGTTCTAAAACTGCTGATTTCCCAGAGGATCTGCAAACAAATTCAATTATGCCGGCATGATCGGGACAGTACAGGAGAGTCGCGCGCCTGCACGGCGGTGTCATCTGCGAAAATGAAATTCTCTTACAAACACGAACTAATCACTTGACGTGCGGCCCACCACGCCAAAGCCGAAGCCCAAACCCTTCTCAGGAAACCGCATTTTAACGCGGCGGAATGCGTACGCACGACGCGGAATTCCGTGCTGACCACTTGCTCCGCGCTCGTCAGTTTCAAGCTAATCAACAATATTTTGATTGATATAGAAGTCACCGATGGTTGTTTTGGTACACACGCTTGCCTTTGGTGCGGGCAGCTCCGTGATGGTGTCGATATCCACCCTGCGACTGACAAGCGACCAGTTCGGGGTGTAGTCCGCCTTTCGCCCGAAACTAGCTGGGACGGGCTTCGGCTTTCCCGCAACCCTTGTGAGGATATGCGGGTTGGATAATGACATGACATATAATTGTATCATACTGTATTATAATACAATATAATATATAATATAATAAAAAATTGGTTTCTAACATTTCACTCTGAAGGGAGGAATACTTGTCCCAAAAACTGAAAACCAGAAGAGTTCATTTTCAGTCCATCCATCCACACATTTTTTTTTGCCGCTTATCATCACGAGGGTCGCAGGAGTACTGGAGCCTCCCCCAGCTGACAACGGGCAGGAGGCGGAGCACAACCTGAACTGGTCGGCAGCCAATCGCAGGGCACATGGAGACAGACAGCAGTCATGCTCACAATCACACCTTGGGCCAATTTAGAGTGTAGATGTTTTTGGAATGTGGGAGGAAACCAGAGTACCTGGAGAAAACCCACGCAGGCACGGGGAGAACATGCAAACTCCGCACAGGCAGGTCTGGGATTGAACCCGGGACCTCAGAACCGTGAGGCCAACGCTTTACCAGATGCACCACGGTGCCGCCCATTTTGTAATCATATATACTATATAATTGTATCGTACTGTATTATACATAAAAAATGGTTTCTAACATTTCACTCTGAAGAGAGGAAATACTTGTCCCAAAAACTGAAACCCACAAGACCGTGTTCATGGTCACTTAAGTTTTTTCGCCATTATTATTGTTGCACATGCGTTATCATCAGCGCCGAATGATTAGAACACAGGCACACGAAAATAATAATACACATCCATTAAAAAAAAAAAAAAAGTTGTAATTTTGGGGTACAATCCCCCGCTCCAAATTGAAACCATGAACTCAGAATTTCCGGCCTTCTCAACCCTTTCCGATCCATCCGACGCTTTGACATAAATGTCAAGCTTGACCAGGCTGGTGCTCATCAAGCTTTTCCCCCCACTTTTTTCCTCTACATCTCCATTATGTCCAAAAAGCTCGAGAAATGTCATCTTGTCATTATTACTATTCCCCCCCGCCTCGCCCCGCCCCGCTCAGCTTCCTTTTTTGTCATTTTCCTCGCTTCCAGTTTTTATCATCCGACGTGGATTTTTGTCCGCCTTTACGGTGCAAATATACACATCGGAACAAACGAGGGCAAACGCGCTCAGGCGTAACTTTGCACGTGCGAAAAAAAAAAAACCCAAAACGCTAAAGAAAGCGCGCACGTACGAATGGAAACGTAAGGCGCCGTCGCGTGTGCATAACGCTTTGTTGTGTACAGTTTCTCTGGGCACGCGAGCGGGAGCAGATGCGCACGCTCGCCTGCGCCGATTTGCCTTGCATCATCAAGCTAGTCGGGGGATTTCTTGTCTTTGAAAGTAAACATCTTACAGTATTGAGCTGGAGTTCACACTGTGTTGGAAAAGGCACAGCTGCATAAATAAAACGGTTAACAATGGTGAAATGCTGATTTGAGCTCATGCGCGCTCTGCAGCTCTTCCACAAATGAAGATAAAATCCCCCCCCAAAAAAGCAACATTCGGCTGAATCAACCATGCAAATGAGAGCAATACATAACAGTGGAAAAATGTACCGGAATTTCCGGCCTATAAGCCGCTTTTTTTCACACGCTTTCAACCCTGCGATTTATGCGATGTGATGCGGCTGATTTGTGCATTTTTTTCTAACGAAAAGGTAAGAGTAAGACCGGTGGAATATATGTGCTGAGGAAGTGACTTTTACCGGTATGTTTTTTTTTCCTCAACCGGCCGTGTTAGAGTGAGATAGCGTTAGCGCTGTGCTAGCGTGTGCCTGCTGTGTTACTGCCACGTCTCAGTGATTTAGGTATATATATATATATATATATATATATATATATATATATATATATATTTTTTTTTTTTTCAAACCACCCCTGTTCGTGCTACCGTGTTGTTGCTATGTTAAGCTAAGCTAAGGTATTAAAAATGTGAAAACTCTTTCTGTGTACCGTCTTTCTTTGTAAATGTCTCGTGTTACGATGTGGGCACTTTCTAATGAAAAAGAGTAAGACCGGTGGAATATATGTGCCGAGGAAGTGACTTTTACCGGTATGTTTTTTTTTTTTTTTAACCGGCTGTTAGCATGCGCTAGCGTTAGCACTTTGCTAGCCCATTCCTCCTGTGTTACTGCAGTTTCTCAATGATTTTTACCGGTATGTTTTTTTTTTTAACCGGCCCTGCGAGCACATTAGCGTGTTTTCTGACACGTCTCAGTGATTTAGGTATATATATATTATTTTTTTTTAAACCAGCCCTGTTCGTGCTACCGTGTTGTTGCTATGTTAAGCTAAGCTAAGGTATTAAAAATGTGAAAACTCTTTCTGTGTACCGTCTTTCTTTGTAAATGTCTCGTGTTACGATGTGGGCACTTTCTAATGAAAAAGAGTAAGACCGGTGGAATATATGTGCCGAGGAAGTGACTTTTACCGGTATGTTTTTTTTTTTTTTTTTTTTTAACCGGCTGTTAGCATGCGCTAGCGTTAGCACTTTGCTAGCCCATTCCTCCTGTGTTACTGCAGTTTCTCAATGATTTTTACCGGTATGTTTTTTTTTAACCAGCCCTGCGAGCACATTAGCGTGTTTTCTGACACGTCTCAGTGATTTAGGTATATATATATTATTTTTTTTTAAACCAGCCCTGTTTGTATTACAGTTTTGCTGCAATGTTAAGCTAAGATAAGGTATTAAAACTTTGAAAACTCTTTCCGTGTACCGTCTTTCTTTGTAAATATCTCGTGTTTCAATGTCAGCACTGCTGCGGCGTATGTATGTACCAAATGGTATTTCCTTTACAAATGTACCGGGTGAGGCTTATAATCCGGTGCGCTCTGTCGGCCGGAAATTACAGTATTCCCTCTCGCGCATACATGGGAGGACAATTTGATCAATTTTGCTCGATGCCCCCCGACCCAAAATGATGCAACTAAAAATACCTTCATCCCTTGGCCGGTTCGACGTCGATTCGTCCAGTTTTTTCGTGAGCGGGCCTGAGAAAAAGGGAGAAAAGACACATTTCAGAAAAATTGTCGCCACACAAAAACATCCACCGCTAATGACACACTTGTTACTGGGGATTACACAGTTGTATTTATGACAGGATAACCCAAAAGTCAACTGTTTCAAGTGCTTAGTATCTTGTCACGGACTGCCTCATGAATGACCCCCGAGGGCTGCTTGTCCGCCATCGTTCGCCTAATCGTTCCTGACACTGCTGCTTTGTGAAGGGGTGAATTAAAAAATCAAACAATCACTCTCTGAAGCCACAAAAGCAAGTGGATCCGTGACTGTGACGAGCAGAAACTCTTTCAACATGAACGAAAAACCCGTACTGTCGTTTTACCGAAGAAAATACGTACGCTATAACCGAAATGTCTCAAATAGGACAAGCCAGGCTCGGCTTTCCGGCGACCCGATCCGACTCCTGCACAGTTGAGCGTGAACAAAAAAGTAAAGCTGCAATCCGGGAACACTGGGGGGGGGGGGAAGAAACAAAACTCAAGTTTGTACCACAAAGATTTATTTGGAAGCTGCAAATCAAAAGTAAAAAAAAAATGAGCGGACGGTGAAGAAAGCCCACTGGCAGCTCGCTGTCTTCTCCGTCTGCTTTTTTTTTCTTCCTGCGAGTCTCTCTTCGACCAACCGGAGCCCCCAGACATTGTTCTTGTTATTACTTCCCATAATATTTTGACAAGCGTGTTCTGAAGGCATCTGATGTGGCATGTGAACGCTTCTTGGTTTGCCGTATGGCTTGTCAATTCTTTGCGTAATTTGTTGTGTTCACACTCCAGAAACTTTCTTTTTTTTTTTTTGTTGTTGTCTTGAATGAGGTGTGTTACAAAGTGGGCTGCTTTACCACCTGAAGCTAAGAAACACCAAAATCCCTTTTGCGGCTGTCCTCCGCACGACTTCGCTCGGTGACTGTTTCGGAAGAACAGACGTCGGGATCTCTTTCCGAAAATGTTAATTGCTGTGGCGGTTGATTCCTACCCGGGTTTCTCTTCCCTTCATAAGCCTGCTCTGTACTCCGGACGTATCTTATCAGTTCTCGACCGCGATCCGTTCCAGAAGGCGGTTCGAGAAGTGATTTGTTCGAAATCTGAATCGATACTTCCCATTACAAATAATGGAAAAATGAGTAATGCGTTCGAAGCCTAAAAAATGGGCTTTTTAAAGATTTTTTTTTTTTTAGCTTTTCCTGGTAACAAATTACATAGTAGAAACACATGTATAGTTTAAATACTTTATAAAATGAAATAATTTAAGAAATATATTTACTTTTTGCTTAAAATATATGTTTTAGCAGTAGAGTAGGCCAGGCTGGGAGTGCATTGCCGTACCTGCATTTTTTCATTTTTTTATTAACAAAATTGCAGAATAACTTTAAACAAGCAATAATAAGTTTCTTTCAGCTTGTCCCTTTCGGGGTCACCACAGCGTGTCATCTCATATGAACGCACATATGTTTGGCACAATTTTTACGCCGGATGCCCTTCCTGACGCAACCCTTCTCAGGGAGTGGAGGCCCCAGTAATGAGGGGGAAAAAAAAGCAAAGATTTTTTTTTTTTATTTTTACAAAAAGTAACATCCAAAAACATGAACTCGTAACTCGAGTTAACGAAATCTTTGAAACCAAACAAAAATGCAGAAACGCTCATGGAACAGAGCATTATTAAAGTTCACAAGAGAAAAAAATCAATGCTAAACTGTCAACTATCAAATCTCTTCGGTGGGGGTGACTCGCCCCCCCGGAAGCGCTTTTCTTTTCCCAAAGAAGTCATCTTGTGTCACTTCTTTAGAGCCATGATTGGGGGGCTGATAGGCCAGTAAATGGAGCTAGCGTGACACGTCTGCGTACCGAGACTGTGTCATACTCAATTAACATAGCGTGCCGTGGGTCAGCTGGTCGGGCTGCGTGCGTTATGTTATTTATAGGTGTTCGAGTACTGGATTTTCGTTCGAAATCGGAAGCAGAAAAATCTCAAAATTTTCGTTGGAGAACCGAATACCTCTTTTTGAGGGTTCCCGTGATGCAAGACCTCTGACTGACGGATTTGTTGTCAGGTGCCGACAGCCAGCGCATAAATGTTTTCGATTTTAGGTCATTTCAAAAGCTAACCAGGATTCTACGCGTTGGGAAAGTCTGGCTTCCTGTCCCTCATGAACACTGCATGCCACCATATGCATTTTACGACTGCGGACATGAACAGTTTTCCCCTTAAAATCTCTGCCCTGTGATGCCTCCATGCGGGCCTCTTCACCCGACCAAAACTGAATTTGACTGAAGGATGCGCTTGCAAAATCTTCGCATGATGAACGAGACCCCAGGAAACACATAACCGCGTTTGCCCGGTTGCTTTGTTTACGTGCAGACTAAGCGAACCGCGGGCATCGCCGGCATTTAATTTCTGGGAGCTTTAGATGCTACAACAAGCCGCCTGTCACCGAGGTCACAAAGAGGAGCCCCGCATCAAGTTGTAATGGTAAAGCCAGTTAAACACTCCATCGGGCGCAACCAATAACACGCATTTATCATTGTGAGCGAGCAACACCTTCGCCCGTCAACCCCGCTAAGTCTTCCCTGATAAGGATCCCATTAATTTGCTTTGTCTGGGTTGCTGTCGATAGAATTCTCCATCTGCCCTCAGCTCCAGCCACCTGTATGGCTGCTGTTGTTTGGAAGTCGCTATCTGCGCGGGCGAGTCTTCGAGGAAGCCATTAAAGGGACTCTGTGATTCACAAAGTCACACTCATTAAATCCACACATGCTGCACAAAGCATGTTAACAAGGTCCTAAACATTTGCCGCTGCGCTACTCGTTCCAGCCTAGCAGAGCATTCCCGACGATCTCATTGTGTAACGGCTGTCTTGACGCTTTGATTGATTGTGTGCTTTTATGTCTGACGCAATAAGGTGAGAATTTAGCTTGATTTTGTGTGTGTGTGTGTGTGTGGGGGGGGGGCAGTGGGGGTCTACATAAGATCAAAATACAAGCTTTCATTTTAAATATGAAGTGTAGAATAAAGGCGCTGCAACTACACTCCGTCATCGCAATGCAGTATTTTCATCCCATATGTCTATATGAATCCGACTTCTCGACATAAAATGTTTATCTTCCCTCTAAATGAAAAAAAAAAAAAAAAAAAAGAAGGATCAATGCTGAATGGATTTCCTGCATCCTCCCCGAAACCACTGAGAAGACGCTGGATCCAAATAGTACTTAGTGCGATAGAGAGAGGAGGCACACTCGGTCCCGGGCTCCGTTGCTAATAGAGAACAGCCAGGTAGGCAGACCGGTAATGGATAGAAAGGCACATTAGTCCTCCATCTTGTCAGCAATTTTCCACTGCTTAGCACCACTCTAAAACCACACCTCTCTTCTTAATGGCAATGACTCTGATTTCATTTATTTTCTAAAGCCTCTAAAGAGCAGCGTCGGCTGTGAGGATAGGCTCCACTCCAGCCAGACACACAAAAACATTTTAGACGAGCACCACTTCCAGACGTAGGCTCGATTCATCAATATGCAAGAACAATATTGTTATGAGATAATGAACCGAGTGTTGGGATTGAAGCAAATGGCCGCTTCAAATGTTGGTTACACCAATTTGAAACGTGTTTCAGCTCTTGAAGAGCATTCCGTATATAATCGGAGGGGTTCTAGTATCTCGGGGTCTTGTTCACGAGGGGATTGGCGCAGCGTCTGCAGTGATGCGGACTTTGTGTCGGTCCCTTGTGGTAAAAAGGGAGCTGAGCTGAAAGGCGAAGTTCTCCATTTAAAGGTCGATCTACCTTCGAGCTGTGGGTCGTGACCGAAAGATCAAACAAGATCCCGGCCAAAATCAGTTTCCTCCGCAGGGTGTCCGGGCTTTCCCTGCGAGAACGGGCTCAGTGTCAAGCTGCCGCTCCTCCGCATCGAGAGCAGCCAGATGAAGCGGCTGGGACATCTGATCCGGACACCTCCTTGGTGAGGTGTTCCGGGCATGTCCCACCGGAAAAAGACCACGGGGACGACCCGGGACATGCTGGAGAGACTATGTCTGTCGGCTACCCTGGGAATGCCTCGGGATCGCCCTGGAAGAGCTGGATGAAGTGGCTGGGGAAAGGGAACTCTGGGGATCCTTGCTTAAGATACTGCACCTGCACCCTGACCTTGGATAACTGGAAGGAAATGGATGCATGGATAAAAAACGCTAACAAGAATAATCGAATGAGAACCCGTAAGCACTTCCGAATTGGCCCCGTGATCGGCAAATTAGTTTCCCGTCAGCTTCCCGATCTCCCGACGGCATGATATCAAGAACATCATCCACAAAGTCCATCTCCAATTTCAGGTCTACGGTATATTCTGCGAGGAGGGAAAATCCGAACGCGAGTGCCGTAATCTCTTGATGTTGAAAACGTAGAGTACACATTCTCTGAGAAGCCGAACACGGTCGCCACAGCTCTCATTATTGCCTTGTACTGAAAGACGGCTACAAAACATTCTTTTATATCACGGGACAAAGTCACTCCTTGATCAATACACACTTTGAGGATGCGTTCAATTAGATTCCAGCAAATAAACTCCCTTACTTACTACAGTTGTTAACTACTATGCAACGTGCATATACTGCATATATTGGGGGTGGGGGCATCGCCTTTGTTCTTAAAAGTGGGGACTAGCACACTTTTCCTCCATTTTTCTGGCATCTTCTCTCCCGCTAGTATTCTACTGAATACGTTGGTCAAAAACTCCACGGCCACCTCTCCAAATTGCTTCCATACCTCCACTGGTATGGCATCAGGACCGGCTGTCTTTCCATCTTTCAACCTGCAATCTTGCCGTCCATCCATTTTCTTCGCCGCTTATCCTCATGAGGGTTGCAGGGAGTGCTGGAGCCTATCCCAGCTGTCAACGGGCAGGAGGCGGGGTACACCCTGAACTGGTTCGCCAGCCAATCGCAGGGCAAACAGCCGCAATCACAATCACACCTAGGGGCAATTTTAGAGTGTCCAATTAATGTTGCATGTTGTTTGCAAGCCGCCGCAATCATGCCAATTTCCCATTATTTTAGGGATTGGAAACACACTTGCACTCATAATAAAATAAACTTTGTTGGATGCAAAACATCTTTTTCTTGTTCAGTTCACGAATAATCCTGTCGCAAACGTCATAAATCCAGCTTCCCAAATTCCACCAACAAGAGCAACTTTGTTTTCGCTCGATGGATTTGGACTCCGCCGAGAACGTCGATGCCGTCTTTTCAATTTCCCGTCATTCAAATGTCAAGCGTTTAGCGCTCTTTTTGTTGCCGAGTATCATTCCAGTGATGTTCATAGTCGACTCTTTCAGCGTTCAGACAATGAGGCTGCACAGAGATAATTGGCCAAGAGGAAAAGCAATGACACAAGAATGTGCCCGAGGCAATTTATTATTTTTTTTTTGGGGGGTTGCATGAAACAAAATTGTTCTTTTTGAGAGGAGGCTGCTGGTGAGTGAACCCAAAACTGAACGCATGAAAGGATAATCAGAACAAACATACTTTTTTTTTTTTTTTTGGGTCAGAAGCATCTCGCCAAGTACGCCCCAGAAGGAGCGCCTGCTGGTAGGTCGACATGTGTCACATGATGTAGTAGCCAGTGGTCAGTGAAGGCGGCGGCCGACGCACAAGCGTCGAAGCTGGACTTTTCCCTAGCGCCGTTTGACCTGATGTAGCTTCATGTCTCATTCGCTAGCGTTTGGGCTCGGTTCAGTGAGCTAGCGGCCGCGGCGCAAGCTGTCTCCTGTCGCTCTCCATTTCCTCTCTGCAGTAAATGGGAGGAAGCTGCGGTATGTCATGTCTGCGGCGGGCCGTCTGCCTGACAAGGTGCGCGACGCGGCAAACCCCGCATCCGGCCGATCCGTGCTCGTGCAGGCTCGCCCGCAAGCTGCCTTCCTCCCGATCGCCATTTCTTCTACTGTACCCCGCAGCCTCCAGAACGCCCCTCCTCACGTGAAATATGGTTTTAATAAAGAGCATGGTGCTGTAAACGACTGCTCCGGCGGCAATAAAAATGAAGCATCTCAAGCCTCCTAGTTGAGGCGTGTCTTGAGGAAACGGGAAGAGGCAGGTCGTGCAGGACCGCTGCAGAAGCGAAGAGAAAAAACCAACAACTCTTGAGAAAAACAAATTTTAGCTACGTATTTATTTTTCGGTTTGTTTAAGCACAACTAAAAAGCTAAAAGCTTATCAAAACTGGCGGAACAGTGGAACAACTGTGGATTATTTGCTTCAATGCCATCGACTGGGTCATCCAAACAGCCACCTGGTCCGTCACGTCCGACCACGGCGTCTCAAAATCTACGACGTCTCTCTTCGGCAAACGGACATAGACCAGTTTTTCGGTACCAACGGACGGTTAAACGACCAACAATACGAGCGCGGACTTACTGAACTCCACACATGGGCCGTCACCAACACCAGGCTGACCTACAAGCCTAACATCGTCCTCGGGAGCTACCCGCCTCCGTTTCACGACGACGAACGGTCTCTGCCTCGGGAAGCGAGCTCCGTCCTCGCCCAACTCCGCTCGGGCTTCTGTCGCTTGCTGAACAGCTACAAACACCGCTTCGACACAAGATCTACGGCGGCGGCCGACCGTGGCAGCCGCTTTCCTACGGCTATGACGCTTTCGCACGATTGTCTATGTCGACGCAGCAACACTGTCACGCTGGCTATCACAACAACAACTGTGGAGCATTGGGCTCGCAGTTCTGAGGAGGTTGAAATCCCATGTTGCATGTTCTCTGTGTGCCTGCGTGGGTGTTCTGTAGGCGCTTTACAGTGAAGAAGGAAACCGGCAAACTGGCCGATGTGACTCATAATGATCTTTACGTGATGCTTCAATTGCAATCAAACGGAATATATCTCGTCTCTCGTGAAGCCTCGACGCCGTCTTCAGGGCAATCTTCACAAATATACACGTTCTTCTTCATCATCTTCCTGTGAATTTCCGGCCAGTTGCTCCGACGCTCTGACATCCCACTTCAGTCGTAACAGCCCGTCATAAAAGGTGAGGACCGTGACCAATTATAATCAGGAGCATCGCGGCGGCCGGATCCGCCCACAAGAGTCCAAATCTGAGCAAGCGAACCAGGGAGCGTGTTCAGGTGGGCTTGCAGAGTCTGGCCATGTCGCAAATATACGACATCTTCACACGTGGACGCTGCCTTTGCTCCTGGTTCTTGGCAGCTCAATACGGCTATAGGCTGGGCGCAGAAGGGCATTGGGCTCATTTGCATTCAGAACACTGACCCATTCTGCTGCCATCTGCATAAAGATGGAGGAGGGACTAAGGGGGCTGGTTCCAGATCACGGAGGGGGTGGGCGGCAACAGATGCGGAGAGGGAAAAGAGACTTATTTTGTTCAAAGAGTCGCACAAAGAATGCGATGACTGAGAGCGTTTCAGGTCACGGAAAAGAAATAGCTGATCAGTGCACGGCTGGACGTGCGCCAACTTTCTCTGGAAATGAAATCCATCAAGATCCAAACCACGCAGACCCGATTTGGAAGTCAATTTGATTCAAGTATCTTATGAATTTTAACGCACAAGCTATGACTTGGATTAGGACTCCTGGAACGAGCTCCCCACACAGAACAAAGCAGACCGCTCACTAGCGGCGCTGCGTTACTGACGACCAGCGACCTAATAGTCATTCTAGAAGGCTTTTGAGGTAGAAAAAAAAAAAAAAACACACACACACATTCCTTCATTACTTCGTCTTGGTTCGTGGAAGATGTTGTAAAATGTTACAAATTGCATTTCGGGATTGGCAAAATTGAGTGCCCTTCTTGGCTGCAACCACCAATCATGCTATCGATTCAATCGCTACTGGTTTGTGGCCTCAAGAAAAACAACATGATGTCATCACAGCTACACGTACACACACACACACTTGCACTAATGTCTCAAAGCCTCTGAGCTGATATGGGAAGGATATATATATATATATTTTTTTGTGCGTGCAATGTCGTAGAGTAAAATTAGTGGGTTACGATATTGTCTTTTTTTTTTTTTAGCCTCGGTCAACTGGACTGTCTCAAAAATTAATCTGACTCGCAAGAATGGAGAAAACAAGCAAACTCCACGCAGGGAGGGGGTCGTACCATTCAAAAACAACAATTTCCAAGTCAGCATTTTTATTTGTTCTACCAGAACCAGTATCAGGAAGTTTTGCCGTAGTTCAACGATATCCACAAAAATCTGTCTGTTTTCGTTCCGACACCAAATGCCAGACGATTTGATTTTTGACAAGATTTCTTATCAGATTGTTTTGTGGGCAGACGCTTGTTGAGAGTGAATTTGTCTTAATAATAAGAATAACCCAGAGTCACGACTCCGTGAACTGTGACGTGACACAAAATGAAGCCAATAACAAGCAACCTGACTGAAGAAGACCGAAGTGGCCATAAATACAAACAAACTCATGCAAGTCTTTATTATCGACGTTAGCAGTCTACAACTCTGCCGCCTCCGGTCCCGTCGGCAACAGTCACCAAAGATCAGTGCAGCGTATTCAGTGTTTAGTTTACATCCACGTTTTTTTGGTTGGGCCACTCAAGATTTCTGTCTTAGAGGACAAGATTCTAGATCAGTGGTGGACCAGATTGTTTGTCCGTGTGGTCATCTGTGTTGAGATTATCGGCGCGCACCACGCACAGTACCGCCAAAGCTGTTAGATGCCCGATTATTTATCTTCATGTCTGGAACTCTATAACGGATCATCTTTTAATATTTGAAAAATCCTTATACGAAGTGTACCAGGACAGAGGAACCGAGGAACCAATGAACCTATGAAGCAATTTAGTAACTAACAACCAGGGATGGAGTTACTACACCTTTCATCGGAGCCCTTATTAGCATGTCAGCGGATTGTGCAGGCGAGTGTACGTCTTGGCAAGTTCGCTCCGACTGAACTCGGGGCCAAAACCTGCCGTTCAACCTGTTCGTTTTTTGCAAATTGAAATAAATAAAGCTTAAAAAGGCCGGCATATGGTTCCATGCGATTAATGACCAACTGTTCCGTGCCGTCATCGGTCGCACCTCCAGCGAGAGGCGTGTGATGAGGTTCCCGAGCAGTTCCGGGGAGCGTCGTGTGTCAGAGTCGGCCATGCACGAACGCATTCGCAACAAATCGGCACGGCTAAAGACGCGTCTGCCATAGGTGGGGTAAACAAATTGGGGGATCGCGACGGTTACGTACGAAAAGGAGGAAACGTGTTTGAATTCTTTTCCGCAAAGCTCGATTTTTCTTTTGCGCACACCCCCGGGGACTTTGAGACTTTTGAGACAACTTTGAGAGCGGTGACCCCTGACTGTAAGCGACAGATTCTGACAAGCAGAAGGGCTGCATGTAAAATTCTCCCCCTCATTTGTACGCCGATTCTGCGGGGACGAGCGCTGCACAATCCGCATCGTCCACTCTTACTATTAGTGAAAAAAAATGAGCACACAATGCACAAACTGCAACCTCGTGAGATCCATTCAAAAGTTTTATCAATAACATTTTGCCATATATCTTCAATTTTGAGTGACTCAATTAACAATACAGTTTTTCCCTCGCTATACTGCGGGTTACCTATTGCGGATTCAGCCCAGACCTTTTTGTTTTCCATATTCATACTCCACATAATTCACAACGCCGTGCGATTTTGACGGTATGAGGTAAGAAAAAAAATTGGTAAAATACATGCTTCTGCACCTAAAAAAAACAAAAAAAACAAAAAAAAAACCATTACAAGAAATAAAATGTACATTGTGTACAGGGCTACTGTTTATTACTGGATGTTTAAGAGTTTAAAAGGTGGAAAGAAAGTGTTGATTAAAGTATGGTAGCGGTGAATAAGAGTGTGGGAAAGATTAATCAGAGTCTGTGGCGATTCATAAAAAAAAAAAAAAGTGGACGCTACTTCACTGATTTCACCTCTTGCTGGAGGGATTGCTGTATGTACTGTATGTTTATTATTGCCGTTGTGTATCATTCTGAAATATGCACCGTAATTCGCGGCCTACAGAGCGTACCTGGTTTCAAGGCTTGAAACTCTTTCTGTGTACCGAGGATTATAACCAGGAGCGCTAATTCTAGCGCCATGCTAACGCTAGACCCGCATCACCGCATATAAGCGTGTGAAAAAAGTCGCGACTTGTAGGCCGGAAATTACGGTATTTAATCGTGCCCCCTCTCACCCATCACACGGGTGAATAAGGTCTCCAAAAATGCAGAGACAACCGCAATATTTAAAACAATCTCATGATATGTGAATGAATATTATATTTGATTACCTTTTGATCATACGTATTACATGGCGTCTCATTATGCAGGTGAACCTAATGTCGCCTCACTCAGTAAGTTATTTTTTTACTTCAGTAATGTACATTTTCACTAAGGGGGAATTTTTATTTATTTTATTTTTGGGGGGGGGGGATTTTATCATTGGTTGAGCGTACTCATTAGAACTGTGTCTAAAGTTGGACTTTGATCATGTTTTCTTTTACCTGCCAATTAACAAAACAACAAACAATGAGGCCATTAAAACAAGCAGCTTTTTGCATGATGCTGTTGCGCTTTTTCCTTCTTCTAATTTTACCCCGAGAGGGCAAGACACGGTTGTTTTTTCGGTGTTCTATTCTATTTGAATTCTCCGCTCACCTAGCTGCCGCGCTAATCTTAGTAGCCTTAATTACCGCTTCCTCCTGACCTTATTAAGAACTAATATGCGGGAAAGTACTGATGTGGTAACCCTTCAGTCGAGCACAGTTATTACACTGAATACAATTTGGATATATTTGTTTTGAGAGCTACTCAGTGTTAAGAAAAATATAATTCAGAAGTCGGGTCGATGACGTCGAGCCGTATAGCCGAGCTCAACCTAACATCAATATGGGATCAATACTTTTTTAAGATTTTTTTCTTTTTAAAATGGACTAATGGACAAAAATGGAAAAAAAAGGTTTTCCCCATTTCTCTTGACAGTACGATCTTTCATTTTTATTCTATCTGTCCATTTTCTGAGCCGCTTATCCTCACGAAAGTCAATCGCAGCTGTCAACGGGCAGGAGGAGGGACACACCCTGAACTGGTCGTCGGCCAATCGCAGGGCACATGGAGACGGACAAAAGTCGCACTCACAATCACACCTATGGGCAATTTAGAGTGTCCAATTAACGTTGCATGTTTTTTTTGGGATGTGCGAGGAATCCGGAGTGCCCGGAGAAAAGCCACGCAGGCACGGCACGGGGGAAAAAGCGCAAACTCCACACGGGTGGGGCCGGGATTCAAACCGCGGTCCTCAGAACTGCTGTGCTTTCTTGGAGTACCAAAGATGAATTCAAATCCGTGTATACAGTTCAGTATTTATAACTTTACTTTGCGCAAAAATTTGCCTTTATTCAGCGCTGCTCCTAATACTGCACTCTTTCGGACCAAATGTTTTAATAAATGAAACCGAACAATATAAGTCAAATGTAGTTTAGCGCCGAGTCGAGTCTTAGCGCGGAGGAGATTCCGAGCGCTTAAGAATCTGAAAAGGCATTCATCTCAATGACTAATGGTGATTGGCAATAACATAGCGCGGGGGATTACAGTAACATCCCGAGATTTCTTTGGGCTCCAAAATTCACGTCTCCCCCCTCTGAAAATAAAATCCTGACTAACTTATCAAAATGACACGTCTCCAAGGGCATACCGGAGACATATTAATACAAATGCGACAGAGCTAAGAAAGCGCAGACCTTCCGTGTGCGTGCACCGAAGGGACCGGGTCTCCACAAACATCTTTTCTCTTTTGATTCAAAGAGCCGCCGTCGATCGGGCTGACCGACGGACACGGAGGACTTTGCACTTCCTCAACTTTTTTGTTTTTTGAACGATTCAAATTGGAAAATAGGAGTTTAACTGCCTCGGTTTCATTTCATCTCTTATGCGGGCGGAACAGCAATGAGACTTGATACAACCCGGGGACATTTGGACAATTTTTGGACCTGGAAAAGGTCTACATTTCCGTAATTGAACAGGAGTACAAAGCTAAACTAATGAATGTAGCTTTGGCCTTGAGAGGCAGAAATCTACTCCAACCGTAGCCATGTCTAAACCAAAAGCACTCACCGTCCTCTGTCGGTACGTAGATGTTGAGGTAGAGGCAGTCCTCGCTCTGGTTCTGAACGTAGGTGGCTGCAGCGTCCAGATTGTCTGTGAACCATACAGGCAGCATGATTTCGGGTAAGACCCCGTGAACGTTTTGGGGACACACGGGGGCAAAGTGGGTGGCGTTACGGATCTCCTGCCAGGAGCCCGGAGCCTCCGGCGGCTGGAAACGGCGCTCCCCGACGGGCGCGGTGGCGTAGGGTACTCCCAAGTATTGTTCCACAGGACCCAAGATCTCATTGTTGAGCTCTCTTCTGATACCACGGATTTTTCCATAGCCGGTGGATACGACGGGGTTTTTGTCCACTCGTTGACACGAGGAGAGGGTCAGGTGTAGGACCAGCCACAAGAGCCAAACCAGACAGGGCTTAGCGTTCTGTTGAGGGCTACGTTGACGATTGCCACCAAAGCCTTGGTGGCTGGCAGCATTGAGAGGAAAAAACAACATGTCCAAAATAAAAGCTCCTTCGGTCATCTCAATAAAACATCGGCTTGACGATCACAGATTGACAGTCATAAGGGAGAGCTCGGAAAGAAGGGGATCTTTGTAAAGGGACAGGTTAATAGTTTTCCTCGAGCGGAACGGTGCTGCGGTTGTTTTGGTAGCATTCTCAGTTTGAGCCCGCAGGCTCGTCCGTCTTCCTCTTTGGATCTCTTGATGGGTCCAACGCAGCGGTCAGGAAGGCAATCGCACCTACGAAGACAGGAAGGGTTCAAGGAGTCAGTGGATGCCAGTCGGGGGCTAACGCTACCTAAATGCAAAATAAGAGCAATCTTGAACAAAATGATTTTCACATTTGTCTCGGCTTGTTCGGGGAAAAGGAATCAACAACAATCCCCAACAGGAACTCGGAGGATGTCGTGTCAGTTGAGCAGCAACGATCTAATGTGGAAACGTCTGCTCAAAGACAAACGAGACACATTTGCAATCGGCTTTCGTACTTGCAGAGTTTCTCCTGTTTTGAGCGAGATTGGGATGCATCGACTGTAAATTGCGGTCAATATATGAGTGCAAATATAATGGCACAGATTGCACTTCAAAATAATTCAGAATTGTGATTTCTTGATTTTGTTTTACGTTCTAGAGAACGAAACCCACCCTGGCCAGTGAGTCTGAAACGACTTGTTTCCCAAGCGGATGTTTATGTGGTTTTACCGCCGTAACATTTGGGAATACATTTTATTACATCATATTGTTTGATTGATTGATCGATTTATTGATTTATATCACGTCATATTATCTCTCCTGGCGACTCCACGGCACAGAACCGAAATCTTCCACACCTTACTTGGGTTGCGGTCGCGCTGCAGTCTACCCGAGCTGACTTTAGGAGAAAAGAGGCCGTCTACACCCTGGATCGGTTGGCAGCCCATCGCAAAGAAACTAAATAAGCCGAATAAATAAGAGTGTATAAATACAGCCTTTTAAAAGCGGCCTTTCAGGGATCGGGCCCGTGTCAGTTCCTTTCCCTCACAACTCAGTTCAGTTGGTTCTTGCTCACACATTATTACAGACGAACGGGCAGTGCTTATCTCGCTCTGGCTTCGGAGACAGAGCCGTTTAGGTGTGATAAAGGCTTTATGTGGTACTCGCATTTGGTTGAATGCCACATGATACCTCCATCCTGTTCAAGCCCACAATATCCACTCTTCCCCCGCCATGCCGCACACACACGGGGGATGGCAGGGAAATAAAGCTGAAAGATGGCGTGCGGGGCGCTGCAGGAGGCTCGAATTAGTGATGTGCCTGCAAATCTGTCTCGTTACAAAAAAAACAGAAACGAGTTTTCTGGGGAAAAAAAAATGTGGTTATTAAGGGCCACGTGAGTTATTTGTCACGGACCCTCGGTGGTAAAACTTGCAAAGGCATTCAAGAAGCGTTTTTAGCCTTCAGTTGCTTACAAAATGGATTGTTCGAAAAACAAAAAGTCACTCATTGGATTTTCTTGACTAACCTGAATAAATGACTAGATTAAAATTGAGGAATTAGAGTTCGGCACATTAACCCACTTGACAACGATCATTTATGCAATGACAAAATGGATACAAAGTGAACATGCCGCTTGTTAGATTTTGTTCTTTGGATGCTTGTGAACAAATTACGCAATCGGCATGTTGACAAATTGAGTGCGTCCAAAATTTTCAACCATATTCAAGCCAATGTTTGACTTTCTTTTGTCCGGCAATTACTGGTCAGTCTGCATTATCATTGTAGCCTAGTTAAGCCCCCATAATCTTCTGGACGGATACAATTTAGGCCAAGGTCAGAGCACCTTTAACAATTCCAGTAGGATTCAAAACGCTAGCCGCACATTTGCAACGTTTGATAGTCCACAACGTGCGATCGTGTGACTATTGTGTTCCTGAAATCGAGCGGCAATGATGATGGCACACACGTTCCAACAAGGCGTGATTGATGTTACGTGACGGCAAAGTCTATTGTCATCCCAAATTGGCGTTTTTGCAACCTTTTACTTGCCACTTTGAATGGTCGTCACCTCGCATCCCTCACATCAGTTCGAACATCCGAAACCGGCTGAACCGGCACTAAACTTCCATCTTTGCACATTAAACGGAATAAGCGGACACCCAATTCTCCGGTACCGCTTTATATGAACGGCGGCACTGTCAGCCGAAGCCGCACGAGAGGGTAATATCTCCCGGCGACCGGGACACTTTTATGGCCGTGTATAAATGGAACAGTCAAAGTAGTTTGGGACAAACTTTGCAGAATGGGAGCGTCACATGAAAATGCTTGCCTTGGGAGCCTCGACTGCTTTGTTTCTGCAATGGATCTTCAAAGCGCAAGTACCGCTGTCAAAGACGCTCTGGTCTCATAGTCAAAAAGTGTTTAGCGAGAAAATAGAAAATGACGAGAAAATATAGCTAGTATGGAGAAGTGTAACATGACATCATGTTTTCTTTTATCATTAGATACAGTACATTTTAAAGGGAAATTCCGGTGGTTTGGATTAAAAATGTATCCAATCGTTCAGTGATTCCCAAACAGTGTGCCAGGTTACATTAGTGCGCCGTGAGCGCGCTTCAGGTGTGCCGTGGGAAGTTCTCCAATTTTATGTAATTGCTAAAAGAAAAACCCCATTCAATTCCAAGAAATAATGTATCTTAATTGATCTATTTATGCCAGTGAGGCACAATGACAGAATGAACAAAAAAAAAATCCTCTTCTAATAGATTTGCAGGAAGTATATACTGTAATTAATCTATCCATATTTGGTGACATTTACTTTCGTTGGTGTGCCGTGGGATTTTTCAATTGTAAAATATGTGCCTTGGCTCTATAAAGGTTGGAAATCACTGCAATATGTCATGTAATATGTACTCTATCTTGAAAATGTGATGTTAATCCTCTCTCATCTAATGGTGTTTTGAGTAGATTTTTATCGAAAATTAGGAATTTTCAGGGGCGTCGCCATTTTGCCGAGTCACCTGACCTACGGGCACGGATGTGACGCATTACGTGCCGCACCAAAGGCTCGATTACAAGGGACACGATCATGGTTGCTCCGGAGCTCGCCCGTCAGACTTCCCGTTATTCCCGTCCGAAGAAGCATCTAAAAATTCTACATTATTTACAGCCACAGGTTGAAATCTGTACAGAAGTATTCCTGCGTCTTCCCGATCAACCGATGCTGCTATTTCTTCATCAGATGAGGATAAATCCGAGAAATCAGCGCTGGGCATAATGATCTCCCACGTAATCGGGCCTTTGGTGCGGCACGTAATGCGTCACATCCGCGCACGTAGGTCAGGTGACCCGCCAAAATGGCGGCGCCCCTGAAAATTCGTAATTGTCGATAAAAATCTTCTCAAAACCTCATTAAAAGAGAGACGATTAACAGATTTTCGAGATACAGCACATATAAACATGACCTATTGGATACGTTCTTAATCCAAACCACCGGAATTTCCCTTTAAAGTTTCGCTGTTGTCCGACAGTGTGACATGTCGCCCTAATATTTTACAGCCCCACTTTGACTTGAAAGAGTGCTCTTGAGCAACATCATAAAGTGGCCTCACGTATGCAGAAGCTTTTAAGGCACGTGCAAGACCAGCAGGGGGGAACCTGAATAACTTACGTTTGCTAAATATGTCAAATGCGAGTCCCCTGTGTCAGATGCATGATATATATATATATATATATATATATATAAGAAAAAGCTACTTTAGCCGGCAAGCTAGCAGAATGCTTATTCCGAAAATAGCAAAAATTTGGATTTACATTCAAAATGGGCCAAATTAAAAAACGTCATTTAACTTGCTGTAAAGTGCGTTATGTGTCCGCGTCAGACTGGATTGATGACACACTTGCGGGCGATACAATGTGCATTCTGCAAAACATGCACAAACATTGTTCTGGCGAAATGCACTGTCCACATCTTTTTTTTTTGGATAAATTGATAATAATGTGAGAACCCCAAAAAATGTTCAGTCACCTATTAGATTGTTCAAAGCCACAAAGAAAAGAAATGATGGCAACGTTTCTGTTCAAAGTTATGCAGCATGTGGGGACTGAAGTGCTTCCAAACTGGTGAAGGGCTGCAAGGGGCTAAGAGGCAAAGATTTGCCAGACATGATTAATTTAGCTTTTAAACATAACTTCATTTCATCCCTGCTGAGAGGATACTGGAGATGTGCCGTCATATTTTCTTTCAAGATGAGGTTATGCAAACAATGAGTCAACAGTGTTATTAAGGTTGCTACACATAGCGCAGCTTAAACTACAAGTTTGAGAGTCATATTTAAAAAAACAAAATGAAGTTATTCAACGGGGGGAGGAGGGGGGATATGCTGTCAACTGTGCAGGCAACGGGAGTGACAGACAATTCAATTGAGAAGGATTTCTCATTGAATTATTCAGAATAACAAAACAACAGCACGCTTCCGACGTTGCGTGAATAAAAGTTTATAAAGTTAGCGTTGTGATGGATCTGCTGTGCAAGAAATTGAGAGCCCTGACCTCAACCCCGCCAAACGCATTTGCTCTGAACGAGAACGGAAACTGGAAGCTTCTCGTTTGGCAAGTTAACCCAAACACCTTGCAGGTGTGGCTCATCAAGATGACGACTACATGATTATGATTATTGCACAGGTGTGTGTATGTTCGGCCGTCCACAATAAAAGGCCACCCGAGAAAGTGCACTCGTACTCATTGTGCTGATGAGTATGTAGCGCTTCTCAAGTATAAAATACTTTGACGAGAAGTGACAAACCTGTGTTCTTTCCTCAAAATCAAAATTAGGAACCAATCAATTAACTTCATGGTAATTACTCTAAACTTCCATTACAACTTTCCTTGTTTCACTTATTCCCTCTCAAAAGGTCTCTGAAATAACATTGCCCCTTTACGAGTTATCCTCATTTAAATAACCAAACTACCAAATAAACTCCCCACTTTTCAAATCCTCCCTCAACACGTCACTTCCTGTCCTTCTCAAACATTGGTTACAACAATAACAATGACAAACTAAAGTATTTCTTTTCACAAATTAATCAGACACTTAAGTACAAATCCCTCAAAAGAAAATTCACCACACACTTTCACAAATATTCCACCACCTCCACCTCGTAAAAAGAAAACCTATAACCTAATTGCTACTCTATTTATTTTAACTTTTAATGTGTTTTAATGAATTTAAAATTTTTTAACTGGGTTACAAGATGCTGCTCATTTTTGTGTTCTAGCCTGGTTCGGTTGGACGTACAAGTACTGCGAAATTATTTGGAACACCGTTGGAGGTGATTTAGAGAAGAAAAACTGAAGGTTCCAGTCAAGGGCAGTTCCTTCTAACTTAGTGCCGTCAGTGCCTACAGTAACGTCCACAAAAAAATTATGAAAGGAAAACAAGCGCTCTGTTGCTCTAAAATTATGTGCATGTTGGATTTTTAATCCCAACACGTGTTGCGTATTTTTGAATAAAATCAATGGGAAAATATTGGCGATACCCTCCGTGCTGTCGGTTGGCCAGCGAGGGCACGCGTGTTGGACTCCAGGAATCGAGCTGGGTAAACTTACAGTAAATGTGATGAGAGCTCGGCGGCTAATCCATTTTGCAGGGGAAGCTGAAGGTGAGTTGGAAATAAGATTGTGCTCATTAGATACAGGACTCACTCCAGGATCATTTATGTAAATAGTTCTGAGGAGCCTCGAGTCAGCCGCACTCACGCAGTCGGACCCATAATTATCTCTATCTTTTGGCGTGGGGCTAGCATTAATGTGATAATGAGAATGGCTTATAGTGATCAAATTGTGCGCGTACACGTGCGGAAAGTCTCACGTCACGCTAATTAATGAAGAGCCATCGAAAAACGGCTAGCCGCGTCGCCCGTCTGTCACAACACTCGTCGTCCGAGTGACCGGCGCGATGGTGTCGTCTCAGGCCGCAAGGGGTCTCGATAACGCGGCCCGGCCGCCGTGACAATGACGTCCGCGTCTCACTGTTGCTCCTTATAACGATAATGACGGCGATGCTAATCTTTTTTTTTTTTTTCCACACTTGGCACGAAAATGTGGGAGAGGGAAAAAGCCGGAGAAACACAGCAAAGCGATAAAGGGAGACTATATTGGCATGTCTGGAGGGGTGCAATTTAAAAGGAGATTTACAGGATGACATTGAATTAACTAGCTTACGTTCCTCGGGCAGGCATGTTCAATGCTAAGCCCCCCGAGCAAAACTGCAATCAGCTTTTATTCTCCAGTGTAGACTAAAGAAAAGTCAAAAAGAGACTTAGGATCTCAGACTGATTGGAAATTGAGAAGTCGCTATGTAGCGACGTAGCGACCGAACACCGGTTTGGCCTACTTTACGCGTGACCGTTGCGATGCGGCAACGGCGAGCGAGAGCCCCCGCAATCACCTCCCAAAATTGCACCGTACTCGATCTAATCTCTGGCTCGAAGCGCGGGGATGCGTCGACGCGCTCGGCTCGGCCTCCTTTGCGTTTTAGAGGTCAAACGGAACACAGAACGCTCGTTTGCCTCCGACATTAGTTGAATCCACCGACGCCCTACGTCAAACGGGTCTTTATTTACGAAGTTAGCTCGAGCAGCATTCTGCGGCGCGCTCAAACTGTTAACTAAAGTGAAAACACTCGTCAAACACCATATGGTGGTTTGTTTGTCCGACCGCATTGTAGCTCGAGGCAATTTCTGTCGCCGTCGGTGTGATCGGAACGCAAATCAAAAAAACCAAAACAATTCTGAAATGTAGCACCTACGTCCTCTTAGCAAGGTTTTATGAAAAATGCCTCCCTTCTCAAGAAAAAAAATAGATAAATGAAATGTCCAGGTCATCACTGACATCAACGTGAACCGTGACTGCGACAGGCGACCGACGACCGGGTTGCGCAAGGGTGTGCTGCGGCTTTAGGAGGGCTCAGAGACCAAAGCAAATTAGCAACACTCTCATTAGCATTTGTGTCAGTCAAGTCAACTGTTCATAGTTCAAAGGAAGCCACAGAACTTTCAGAACCGTACACGCGCTCGCACAAAAACGTTTTACACGTACAACGCCCCGCACCCCCTCTAAAAAAAGAACAAAATCACAACTGGAGTGGAGTGAAGGTAAATGCAGCAAGACAATCAAACCGCAGCTGTAAAACAACCCAATGCTGGTTATCAAAGATTTTATCCTTGCAAAGTTAACAATACCCTTCAAAAAAAATAAAAACACAGTTAGGGAGATATTGACGTTTAGAATATTTTGGTCGTGGCCCTGCTCACATCTAAACAGAGCCACTTACAGTTGTGAGGTCAGCGCCAGAGAAATGCAAGCGCGAGTGCGAGGTCAAATGAGGAAAGAGGTGAGGCTCCCTTCAAAAAGATGACGAGAAGCAGATGTCAGAGGGAAAGCGAGAGGACATAACGGGCTAAACGGAGGTGTGCGCAGGAATGAGGTCGACGCGCATGCTTAAGAGGTTTGCCCGGCATGCTGACTGTCTTTGGAAATACTCAAAATGTGACATTTTGCAGCGTTTCAGCGTTTACCGTAATTTCCGGCCTACAAGCCGTGACTTTTTTCTCACGCTTTCAACCCTGCAGTTTATGCGGTGATGCGGCTAATTTGTGCAGTTTTTCCCGACGGCCGCAAGAGGGCACTCGAGTGGAATGAAACCGGTGGAATATATGTGCCGAGGAAGTGACTTTTACCGCCCCTGTTAGCGCTGTGCTAGCGTGTTGTTGTTACAATGTTGCTGGCGTGTCTCAGTGATATTTACCGGTAAGCTTTATTTTAACCGGCCCTGTTAGCGTTAGCGCCGCGCTACAGCTTTTAGGCCACGTCGATCGCGGGAAAGGGTTTCAAAAGATTGCTCTTGGTCATATTTTTTGATATGACAAAAAAAAACAAAAAACAAACAACCTTATATTTGAACAGGGGTGTGTAGAATTTTTATACTGACACATGGCGTAATGTCCATACGTGGATCAGATAGCATTTGGGAACACATTATCTTAAAAAAAAATCAGATCCAATTAATTTGATGAGTTGCATTTTTTGTCATCAAAAATCTACTTTAACAAGAAACAAACCACTCCAGCCTTTAATAAACTGAACCTGTCACTCAAATTTTTTTTTTTGGATCTAAAAATATGCCCCCCTTTGTATGTTTCTTATTGTATATTTTCAGCTCCTTCGTCACACATCAAGGTGCCGACGTGACTCACGATGACTCATTATTTATTTCTTTGTTACGACGAGAAGCACCTCACGATGTGGCCGCCGAGTCTTTTTGCACGAGATAAGATGAACAAAAAAAAAAATGTATCGATGCAACTGTGGTGCAATATTGTTTAAATACGGAGAGCAATTCCCCTCGCGCAGCCGTTCGACGTGAGCCGTTCAGACGTTCTCTCGCGATCTGAGCCGACGGGTCCCGCGGGCTCGCGTAAGCTCGACAAAGGCAAATAAATAACACAACTACAGTAAGATGTAAACAGCGGCGGCGGACTGGCACGATTTTTAGAGACAATTTACATTTGCTCTTTTCGAATATTTAATGTGGCTTCACAAGTTGCATTGTTTATTTGCAGCGTGCAAGAAGAAAATCCAGCGCAAACGTGTCGGCTTGACCGAATGTGTGTCAGTCAGGCAAAACGGCTACTCCGTCGACGCTTGGAAACAAACGCCGGCGCTTCCGTTTTGATCAAAGTGGGTCTTCTCTGATGTTCGTGAAGTTAATCCTGGCTATGATTCCGAGAAAAATTCAAGTTATTGGCAAGAAAGAAGCCGACGTTTGGCGCGGCTACGTTTCGGAGGCGGGACTTCGAATTCAGAATGGCTGGCAACCAGTCGCGCTCCATTATTTACATCACTTTATTAACCAAAGTAATTTAGTGTAATGTTATGCTTTTAAAAAAAATATGTACCATTTTTTTAATTCTTGCAATTAGAGACAACTCGAAAAACACCTTTTTGCGATTCGGTTATGCTCATTCATGTTCATTAATTGTCTGAGTTGGAATAAAGTATAACACGAAAGAATAAAAACTCAACCTTTTCTGAAAGCCAAACATATTTTTCGACTGCACGAACGGTCGGCACATTTGACGACGTCAACGCAGAGACGGACGGGTCGGATCACCTCGGCACGTTAGCGGCCTATCGGGAATGTAAATCGACATTGGGGTCAGCCTCACTTTTAAGGATTCCAATTTGAAAGACGTAGCTCAGACGACTGAAAATAATAATGATAATAATGACACACACACACAATGACTTTGTGCCGTTGTGTCGACCAAGCCCGCAAGTGCTGACGAGCACGTGTGCAGATATGGCGTGCATTGAGTACTTATTTACTGTTTGTCAGAAGCAATTATTCCCTCCCCCCTCGTAGTTATGACTGCGTTGTAACAACGAGAGCGGCATAACAAAAGGATCTAACCCGGTCCGCAATGCTTTCTGAACCTTAATAAAACCTCATCCCTGGCAGTAATGAGAAATTCAATTAATGCGTTGTACCGCCGTTATTTATTTAACCAGGCTGAACAACATCACGATGAAGATTTATCGATTTTGCATTGTCATAAGAAAATAAACAAAACAAATCATACTTACACATCCTGGAATAAGGGAGGAATTTTATCTGCACCGTGAGTGCGGTCGACGCAGTTTATTTAATACTTAGGGTCCGACGTTGACTCATTTTTCATAGACACTTGTGCCATTAAATTATTATGTTTGAGGAAATTAAGTGAAATAAAAATATGACGCTCTGTTTTTTCGGGTGAGGTTTTTGCACACGTTGTTTCTCCATCCACACTTAAATTAAAAAATTGGTAAAATCAAGTTTGCCAGGTGAGCTTCATATTAATTAGCAAGTCACATATTTTACGTAGAAGCAGGAAAAATAAAGTAATTTCTGGTGCCTGATGGGGAAAAAATAACGGAAGTTCCAACTGACTAGAAAAAAAGTAAATAGACCAATTTGAGTGAGGCTACTAATAAATAATTAATTTTTTGTGATTTTTTTTAGTTTGTATTTACTTATCTTTTTTAAAAAGTTACTTTTGGGCATGCTCACTTCCTTTCAAAATACTGAATTTGAAAATATTTGCCATTCTCTTAGCCTAAAAGGTTAAAACATGTTACAGTTATGGCTAAAAACATATTTAGCCATGGATGAATAAAATTACTTTTTTTTTTTTAACCTCCCTGACTGACATATGAGACTAAACGTTTTCTGTTTTAGGTCAATTAAGAGTACCAAAATGATTTTTTATTTGCCAAATGCTAGAGAAGGATTATTATTATTATTAGACAATTACAGGCTGTATCTAATAGACATGTTAATAATATAATGTTTTTAGCCATAACTGTCAATCTCATGGTTGTTGCAAAGGAGCGCTGGCTTTTCTTGATGATATCCACTCACTCTAAAGCTGTGGAATTAAAGGAGTGTGGATGATTTCATTATTTATTCGACTACTTCAGTTATGGCTCGTACATACGGGACATGCGCAAAAAAATTTCCCGTGCTGCTCCGACCCCCCCACGGCCCCACAAAATGGTGAGCATCGGGGTATCTGTTAGCTTTTGGCGCCTGAAATACAACTTTGGGCAAGAGCTTTGCAAACTAGTTACAATACACACACACACACACACACACACACACACACACACACACACACACACACACACACACACACACACACACACACACACACAAATTATATAGAATATCACAATACTATCAAAAAATGGCACATATGGCGACAAAAGAAGAATCTCCAAGGGGACAGTTGAGGCTTTCAAATGTGACTACAGTTCAACTAAAACAGATTTTTTTGTTGACATTTATTGCATTTGCAAGGAAAAAAAAATAAATAACAGGTTGTGTTGTTTCTGATTGGTGCTTACATTTCCCGCCTTATTGTTTTCATAACTTTTGTTTGTAAGCTCAACAATTCCACTAATCGCGTTTGCCGAGCTTGCCGCAACGCGCGCCCCATCGCGCCTCGCGTTCTATACTTTTAACGGACGCACCAATCATTCAAGCCCCATGAATTAAACTCAGCAAATCCCAGGCCGCCTCTCCTAATATAATCATCCATAACGCATTTCACCCCCAATTAGGAGAAATTGATTTTGCTAAGCACATCAGAGGTAATATTGTAAAAGTGCCCGGTTGTCTGTGGGAAGAATATTTCTTTATTTTTTAACAAGATATGGGACCGTGTGTTTCACTTCAATTATCGTGCGGTTGAAGCGCTTTTCGGGTCGCCGGGCGGAAATATGATCCAGCTTTACATTTCTCATCTACTCATTTACCAAATTTGCACAACTGGGGGGGAGGGGGCGGGGGGGTAAGAGGATTCATTTGTACAATTTACTGCAAAGTCATCATAGGAGACAACATGAAGGGACGGTGGAATGCCAACTATTACAATACATAACACAATCTCCATCCATCCATTTTCTTAGGTGCTTATCCTCACGAGGGTCGCGGCGAGTGCCAGAGCCTATCCCAGCTGTCAACGGGCAGGAGGCGGGGTACACCCCAAACTGATTCCCAGCCAATCGCAGGGCGCATGGGGAGAAACAGCCGCACTCACAATCACACCTTGGGGCAATTTAGAGTGTCCAATTAATAATGTTGCATGTTTTTGGGGATGTGGGAGGAAACCGGCGTACCTGGAGAAAAGCCACCCAGGCACGGGGAGAACATGCAAACTCCACACAGGCGAGTCCGGCATTGAACCCCGGACCCCAGAACTGTGAGGCCAACCCTTTCCAGCTGTTCCACCGTGCCGCCAGATAACACAATACATTTTTCCAAAAGCAGAATTATGACAACGTGTCTAACTAAAATGTATCGCGTAGATCAGAGGTGCCAAACTCATTTTTCTCGAGGGCCACATTGTTGTTCTGGTTTCCCTCAGTGGGGTGCTATGACTGTGCAACAAAAATATCTAATCAACTCATCATATTTACATCAATTTATGAATTTGTTTTGGAATTAGAAATCAAAGGTCATGTGTTTTTTGACTATTCACGTTTGGTAACACAAAAATTATTGTAATAAATCAGCTTGATCATTTTGATATGACACTTTGAATTTTTTTTTTTACCAGAATGATGGAAATTGACACTCGAGATTTGGCTCCGCGGGCCACGTGTCATCATGTGGCGGGCCAGAACTGGGCCCCGGGCCTCGAGTTTGCCACCTGTGGTGGAGATCATAAATTTCTGCCCGTGTCCAGATCAGATGCACTGCGCGCCCAAGTTAAATCTGAATTATGAGTGAACCGCCGATCAAATACACGAGCAGAAGACATAATTTTGCGGTCTCCAATAGTATCCAGCCGATGGCGCTGTGTCTTTTTCCATCCTCTCCAGTGTGCGATTTATATTTAATGCAGAGCAGCGCCAGCGTTGACGTCTGTCTGAATAAATTATTTTTCACAGAGCAGACATAATTACGCACTTGTGCTTGCGCCCTCTGAACTCTGCCCGTGACCTGACCGACTTTAAGATAATTTCGCCAGTTCCCTTCGATCAATGTCGCGAGAAAAGTACTTTTGTTGTCAAGTTTTGGAACCAAAGAATACATAGAATACTGTATTGTGTCCTGGTATGTAGTCCACATAAGTACTTCCTCAGTGGTGGGTTCCAGCCGTCCGTTCCATATCATACCAGCGTCGACTTATCGAGTTTGCGATAACTGGCCACCCCCACCCCAAAAGCTTTCATTATCACAGCTGCTGAATGAATCACGTCTGACGTCTTCAGCGCAAAGCTGCATTTTTATTTTTTGTGTGTTTTTTTTTTTTTTTTGGGGGTGGTGGTGTGATATTCTTTCCAGGCATCATTTATTCCGGTTTTACCTCCCGGATGTTTGTTTTGGGATGTTGTTGAAAACAGGTTACGCAACGCGGTTCCCATGGCGCTCGGACTGAAGCTTCTCCAGCTTCACTTAGCTCACACGTAACGGGTCGGGTCAAGCGCTCCCGCTTTTCTCTTCCTTTTTTTGCTCTCCTCCGTGGCTTGACTGAGAGCCGGGTCAGATCCTTGATTTTTTTTTTTTTTGGACTCAGCATCGAAGCGTGCATATTTCCATATCCTCAATTAATTCAGCATATATAGTTTGCTTTTAAAAAAAAGACGATGAAATGGAGAGTTGCCCGCAGAAACGATGATGCAGGACCTGCAACTAATTTTGCATCCGCCGATAGCGTCAGCTTCACAGTTCTGAGGACCTGGGTTCGATCCCGGCCCCGCCTGTGCGGAGCTTGCATGTTGTCCCTGTGCCTGCGTGGGTTTCCTCCCACATCCCAAAAACACGCAACAATAATCGGACACTCTAAATTGCCCCTAGGTGTGATTGTGAGTGCGGCTGTTTGTCTCTATGCGCCCTGCGATTGGCCGGCGACCAGTTCAGGGCGTACCCTGCCTCCTGTCCGTTGACACCTGCGATTGGCTCCAGAACTCCCTGTGACCCTTGTGAGGATAAGCGGCTTAGAAAATGCTTGGAATTTACTGGTCCCTGTGTGGGTTTTCTCCGGGCACTCCAGTTTCCTCCCACATTCCAAAAACATGCAACAATAATTGGACACTCTAAATTGCCCCTAGGTGTGATTGTGAGTGCGGCTGTTTGTTTGTCTCTATGTGCCGTGCGATTGGCCAGCCACCAGTTCAGGGTGTGCGCCGCCTCCTGCCCGTTGACAGCTGGGATAGGCTCCGGCGCTCCACGCGACCCTGGTGAGGATAAGCGTCTACGAAAATGGATGGATGGATGATAATTATGTGAGCTTAAAGGAAATGGAATATTCTTTTACGAATGCCCTTGACAGCCCACCAAGTGGTCACGTGAGGACTCCCGTCGACTTTCTCGATTCTCGATCCACACGCCGTGCGCACGAGCCAACAGACGCGGCGTTGAGTGACGGGCCCACAACTCCGAGCGATGTGACATTTACTTCGGAGATGACGGGAGGAGGGGGTGGACCCAGAAGCACCGACAAAAAAAAAAAAAAAAAAAACAGCATCGCTCTCATCAAGTCTCTCAGTCGCTGTATCAGAATACTGGATGGGACAAGATTAGCACACATAACCGCGGCCTTCTCTTATTATGAAAGAATTCACCAGAACCTCGCTCTCGTTGACCAAAATGGAATAGAATCCCAATTGTTGTCGCTGACCAAACCTGGATCCGTCCTACGACGGTTTTAGGACAAAATAACTCGTGTCAGAAAGGCACAGCAAAGAGGGCGAATCGTGAAGAAGAAGGAGAAAATGTGATCCGGGATTGCAAAGCGTGACATGTCGCCATGGCGAAATGTGTAACAATGGCGGTCAAACTGGGGGTTTACTCAAAATTAGCCATTAGCCACGCGACAAACATCATCCTCTCTTCCTGGAAAAGTCACACGTATGGAAAGTACCATTTTTTCAGTAACGTGAGCATTGCTCCCCCCATGCAAATTCCCCTCAAATTGCACCCAACAACAACAACATGTTCCAAAAAGATGGCGTCCGTGGTGCTTTGAAAAGCTACTGTAAATATGATTTTAACGGGACGTTGTGTTGCAAAGCTGGAAAGTCCAAAATTTCCGGTCCACTTCAAGTCGGAGCAATCTCGGGACGAACTTCATGCGGTCGACTGACATCAATTAACGTCGGCAGTGTCCAATGACAAGCAGTAAAAATAAATATTGAAATAGCAGATTCTACAAGATTCACGATTCATTTTCAACAATTCACGTTTGGTAACACTTTCAGATTTTAATATATGACAAATTTTTAATTTTGGTATAGATTTTTTTTTTTTTACAAGAATCATGGAAATTGACACTCGAGATTTGGCTTCGCGGGCCACATAATATCATGTGGCGGACCAGAACTGGCCCGCGGGCCTTGAGTTTGACACCTGCATGGAATCTCGCAGGGCGGCACTTGTGGACGACTGCCCGAAGACAGCACTCCCACCACCCTTGTGAGGATAAGCAGCTCGGATAACGGATATTACACTGTAGTTACTTGGTAAAAAGCCAGCCCCCCCCCCCCAAAAAAAGCAAATAGTAGCTAACTGTGCTAATTTTGGTTGGGGACATTTCGAGGTCATAATCTGTTAGTTCCGATTGGCATTTATGATGTCACACTTTGTCCTCATTTTGGGTCACCTGGGACATTAGGACAAATCCTTTTTCTTTAAATACAACAATACTTTGTTATATAGTTAGGATTTCATTTTTCCTTTCATGCCTCAACCATTTTAACTGATAACTTAATACACATTGTATTTTTTTTTTTTTTTATGATGCTAGTGGTTTATGTACATTCAGTGCATAACAGTCAGCAGGCCAAGAACCTAAGACAGTACACATATTTTTTTCATATCAGCACATTTTTGTCTTGTAACAAGGCTCATTGGTCCAAAAATTGAAAATTTCCATGAAAGCACACAGTTACGCAGAGAGCGGCTACGTCAAGGTCCCACTTCATCTACGATCTGCGCCTCGTTTTTGCAAAATTCACAGTATCCAACAATCAATAGCAACGCAAGAGACAAAGCTGATGAAAATTTCACACCGTCGTTGTGCGAAGTGTTTTGTTTTGCGCGTTTAAACTGGCTGCGCATCGGCGTGGGAATGGAATTAAAAACCCTGACATTTGACAAGGTTGTGCTCCCGTCTGTGTAAATAATCAATCAATAATACAAGAAACTCTCAACTTTGTGATGTGGGAGGGCAGATCACACGCGAGACACACGAGTGAATGGGTGGTCTTTTCATTTGTGTGTAACGACACATTAGTAAACACGCTATTAGCAGCACCTTGAGGGTAAAGAAGATGCTTCTTGGATTTAAAAATAAAGACGGAGATGCTCCTATTTCCAGGGCTTTTGATTCGGTCGTCAAACTGCCTCAACAGTTTCCCATTTGTACTTTTTTTTGGGGGAGGGGGGGGTTGCATATGTTATTTGTAATTATTCATTAATAACAAGTTGATCCAACGTTAGTACGAGAAAGCAAGCCACTGCGTTGAAATAAACAGCCTCCGTTTCTGACCGAGGGGGAAAAACATCTGCAATGGGAAATATACCATTTTCATCAATGAGCTGTCAGAACAGAGGTCTTGTTGTCTTGTCTCCCATCAAGCGAGCCCTGGCCGACCACCGCTGAATATTAATGGAGCCCTCCCCGGGTCATCGGCGAGAGTGCGTTTAATTCCATGTCTGGATCTTGTAGGACACTGGCTTTGTGGATGCGAATGTGTGCTTCCACTGTGTCACTCAGCGAGTTTTTCCATGGTTTCCACCGGAGAACACATCACCATCATCATCATCATTATCATCAACCCCATCCTCATCATCTTGACAGCTTCCTATTGATGATCGAGTCATGTGTTATGAAATAATCGGGCTGCCGCAAGCATGCTCGTTGTATATCTGCACATTGGACTTGGATTTTTTTTTTTTTAAATGAGCAGGCATCGCCTTTGCAGCGGTGGAAAATGACCGCGACTGGGTAGTGGATGCAACGCGAGTATAGCGGGCTGACACTTTATCAACAGGCGAGGCAGAGCCGAGGATCCCACGGGGGGAAAAAAAGACACGACTCGATCCGTGCAACGTGACAACAAAGTGAGCGGCGTTCCAAAAAAAAAAAAAAAAAAACAATTCCCATCGCCCGCAAACGGTGCCGGTGCGCCAAGATGGGTTCTACGTGGGCAATGTGCAAAGTCGCCAGCGGACCCGGTGTGCGGATGGCGCACTCATGAACATCCGAGATAGTCCGCAAACGTCTCACCGGGCGCTTGACGGGTGCTCGGCTTATGTCTTACCTTCAGAAGACAGCGGCGGCCCCTTTCCGAGGTGGGGGGGTGGGAGGAAAAAAAGTCCTTTTTCGTATCCTCTGGCGTTTGTAACTAGGCCATTTCTTGCGTGGACGCGATTATTTCTCAGGAGAGTTGCGGGCATTCGCACACCAGTACACCTTCCCGGGTTCCGTCCGGCGTTTCCACCCCCCACCACCCAAAAAAAAAAAGAAAAAAAAAAAAAGCACAGCAGCCTCTTCTTCCCCCTCCGCCTCCTCTCTTTCCTCTCGCACAACACGCGGATCTGGTTCAAGGTAGCATTTTCATCTCGCATTTATTATTATTATTATTTTTAGAATAGTGAAATGCCGGCGACAGAAAGGTTCGTAAAATAACAAACAAAACCCCAAAAAAAAAAAAAAAATCAACATCAAGCGGACGCGCAATGTTGCAAGCGTCGAAACTGCGCGTTGTTTGCAGTCAAGGCAGGGTTCCGTGTGTCCTCTCCGGTCCAATCATGATCCGGAACATCTGCTCCTTGCACCGGACCGACAGGGCCCCTCCAAAAATAATCATAAAAAAAGAAAGAAAAAGAAGAAAGAGCAAAAAAAAAAAAAAAATATTACACCCGGCCCCGCACCCCCGCTCTCGCCGTCTCACGGTACCGAAAGCTCAAAAAAAAAAAAAAAATACTTGATTACTGTGACAACGCTTCGGACGTTGCTGTTTTTTTTTTTTTGTAATTATTATTATTATTTTCTCAAATCGTAGCATTAATGCACATTTGAGGCTGCAGTGGTTCGACGCTCGCGGCGCGGACGCGCACGCGCTCGCAGGGACACTGCTTCAATATTTCAGCTGGTTGTCATGACGAGAAGGTCCGACGCATAACTCGGTGGCAATCTGCTGACGTCATCGTGTGAACAAAACAGTCATCACCACAGTCAATGTGGGGGGGGGGGGCGGACACAGCCGACAGGAAAGAGCAAAAAAAAAAAAAAGTTTGTTTCATCTTTCCAGAAGATGCCACAAGATCGCGGCAAAGGAAAAGACTGAAACTCCTCGAGTCCCTTCGACGTAGTTCCTTGACACCGCAACGCCACGAAATGGCAGCGAAGCACCCGCTTTGGCTCAAAAGGAGCTCCTCAAGTCACATCAATTCAGTTTAGTGCCTTTGGCACCGAGACGGCGCCAAAAGTAATTCTTCCTTTGGCTTGACCACAAAGACAAACAAAGTAGCGGAGTGTCAGTTTGATTTTGAAACCTTGTTGCGTTTGGTGACAGTAAATAAGGAGGGTCGGCCATAAATCCAGCTTCTCGCATCTTTTGGAAACAGTTGACGACTTTCTTATTTGGCGACATTTGTCTCGGAATTTTGCACCTTTTCAACTCTTTCCCCCAACCGCTAAATGCGCGGTTCTGTCAACTGCAGACTCATTGAAAGTATAAAACTTCCAATTAAAACTCTTGAGCGGGTCAAGCATCACGAAAATAACCCAAAGTTGACCGGCAGGGCGAGGAAAAGAGGAGAATCGCTTTAACGTCTGGGAGTGGCCCAATCACTCTCTGGACTGGAAACCATTTGTAAACATTTTGGAGGGACTTCAAGCTTCATCTTTCCAAGCGGCAGCCAGGAAATGTTCAGAGATTTTGAGAATTTCTGCAAGGGAGCGTGAGGCGCTGTGTGCAAACCTTGCCGACCAACAACAACAACAACATCATCTCCAAAAAGTGTCCCCAACAAGTACCGTGTCTTGGGGATCAAATACATCTTTCACTTTGCAAAATGCACACTTTCCATTCTATGATATTCATCCATGTATTTTGAAATGACATCCATTTCTACGTCCATAATCCATAAACAACCACGTAAAGTGCATTTCTTTGGAAGTGAGCAAACTTACACACACACACACAATTTTTTCCCACGCTGTAATTTTTTTTTTTTTTTTTTTAGCATTTTTAAGAAATGAATGCTCGTCACAGTTGGACCCGCCCTCAACTCGAGATTTTCAAGGGGCATTTACACACCAAAACGCGATTATTATACATTTATTTCTATTTCAATACAACAGTGCCTGTTGTTCCAAACAGTTTAGAGTATACAGAAAATTAATCCATCCATTTCCTTTGCCGCTTATCCTCACAAGGGTCGCGGGGAGCCCCAGAGCCTATCCCTGCTGTCGACGGGCAAGAGGCGGGGTACACCCTGAACTGGTCGCCGGCCAATCGCAAGGCACATAAAGACAAACAGTCGCATTCACAATCACACCTTGGGGCAATTTAGAGTGTCCAATTAATGTAGTTTTTGGAATGTGGGAGGAAACCCGAGTGCCCGGAGAAAGTCCACGCAGGCACGGGGAGAACATGCCAACTCCACACAGGTGGGTCCGGGATCGAACCCAAGACCTTAGAACTGCGAGGCCAACACTTTACCAGCTGCTACACCGTGCCGCCGCTCAATAAACACAAAAGTGAAAAAAAATACCATGGAGAGTCATATAAAGTCCTGAAGAATCCAAGGACAAGATTGTTGGAAATATGCAGTCCGCTAGGATTGCAAGGTCCTCGCAGTATTTTGCAAACCTTCCAAGACCACAAAGGTTGGACGGGGCACTGACGAAACGGCAACGTTTTTTGGGGAGCTTTTCTTATCGCCGTCAACCAGATTATTCTCACCAGTTTTCTTTGCCAATTCAAATGGCAGGGTGTCAATTTTGGTCGGGTAGCCTCAGCGTTCCGAACACACTTGGTTATCTGAGGACCTGATAGGCGTGGGACTGCGGACGGAGTCTTGAAGAATCATCAGCTGGTGAGTGTCATGAGCGAGTCTTGGCCACGGCCAAGAGGAGCGTGACCAGGCCACTGCTCTGGGCGGTGACACCTGTCACCAGTCACAGCCGTTTCCCCATCCGGACTGTAATTACACATGCATTTAAGTTGGAGTTTTCTCACTGGGATTTGCCAGTTCGTTGCCTTGCGTTAGTGAGTTGCGTTCACTGCTTGTGGGACTCTCCACTTCTACGCATAATTTAGAGTTACCCTAGTCACAGCGATGCCGTGCCCTTTTGTTTGATCCTGTCCCGTTGAGTTAGTTTGCTTCAGAGTCACCGAACCCTTGCTGCATGTCTTTTGGATCCCGCCTAGCTTAGCGTTTCTGTACCTCTGCCTTGTCGGACCACTACACCGTGTATGACCCAGCTTCCGGGATAAACCACATTGAACATTATGCCTCTGCCTCGTAGTCCCGCATTTGGGTCTGCCCCCGTACCGCAGGCTCGTGACAGTGTGCGTGAACAGTTGAGAAGAAACCGTAGAACTCTCCGGGAATTCAAAATGTCCGATTAAGAGCGAAAAAATGTTTTTGTGGTGTTTACAGGGTGGTTGACCCTGGAAATACTGACACACGACATTGACTTCAGAAGATATGTATGGTATACATATAATTTTAACCAGTGGAGGCTCTTTCTTTTCCCCATTCCAAGATATTCTTTCCTAAAGATGAGCATAGTCGGTCTGGTTTTCATATCGTTCTCGTTTCCAAAATAGTTTCATGTTTTCCAGAATCCTTGTGAAAAAGATGAACCCCCCCCCTTCGCACTGCATACATTACATTAGCCCCATCTCATAAATATTCCAACGGCTTCTGCTCAGTCAATCATATTTGTCATTCTTCTTTCACTTATTGTTATATTTATGCGTGACCTCACTCAAGGGGATTAAATAAGCGCAAATCACTCTCCCGAACATCGGAGAGGGACACATTTTTGGAAAGTCACTCGTTTGAGCCCTCCGGGCATTTTCCAACACAACAACAACAACACAACAACAACAACAACAACAACAGATTCGAGAGTCATCTGGAAAGCATTGCCAAATGAGTTGAACGTTTTTATAGCAGCTAAGGTTAGACCGCCTCAAAAATCAGTCTTTATTCACACGGTAAATAGCGTGACGTCCCAGAGCTTTTGTCCAAAATGGTGCATCGTCGAACAGCTGTTTTCAAATTCTAGAAAATCCCACATAAGGAGTATTTTTAAAAACCGTCAAATCTGCAAGAAGAAGGCCGTCTCCAGCATAGATGTGCTGAGAGATTGATGCGGTAACCATGGGGACCAGGCCCCTCCGTCACTAGTTAGCGCAAAACGACTGCACCGCATTAAAAAAAAAAAAAAAAGAATGCACGTAACGAAAGCTTCGTGAACCCAGTAAATATGTTTGAATCCGTCATGACGCGGCCCTTTAAAAAGCAGAAGAAGCAAATGACTGCAACATGGCCGCTCACGTGAGATTTAAGATGAGCCTCGAGATCCTGTTCAGGGAGGCAATCGTCAGGTCACAATGCACCCGCTTGCCGGGGAAACAGCGTCCTCTGCTGCAAACAATTGATACTGCACAATGAAGCAATCCAGTACCAATTGTGCAAAAACCATGGGGGGGGGGGGGGGGGAATAAAAATCTAAAATCTAAAACTGCTTTGGATTCTCAGAGTTTGCATTGAGAAATACTAGAAAAGGATAAGTAATACAATCATAAATAAATACAAATGCTGCATAAAGTAAAAGGTAGCATAATTTTAACAGACCAGCAAACAAATTAATGTACTTTATATGATTCTTGTCAAATGGATCTTACACATTGATACTGCCTGCAAACTAGGCAGCCATTATTTAAATAAATCAAAGAGTTTGATTCTTTTGGGCCCATGATAATTTGTTTTTCTTTTTCCTCTATTCCTCCACTTAGTCTATCATGATTGAATAAATACAAGCAAAAAGTGTAACTATGTATTATTGCGCTAACAAGTCTCCTTTATTCAAGATTCGCTGGTAGTGAACAACAAGAGTTCTGCAGCTCTCAAGGGTCGATCAAGTAAATGAACTGATTTGCAACTGTCTGCAAGAGTGAGCGTTCAATAAATTAGAGGCACTGCGGCAGAGACGTTATCAGACAACCTTAACGCAGTAATTGAGAAATCAGAGGATATTTCACATCATTGTGAGTCCGGGTCCGCATCCGAGGACGGCGAATAAAAAAAAAAAAAGAAAATGCTAATAATCCCGCGCGGACCCGATGTGGAGAGATCCACTGTGACGACACCTGCGTGAGGAGCGGCGGGGAGTCGGCGTCTTTCTCAAGGCTAGCGGAGCTGTTTTGAGTTGCTAGGGAAACAACAAGAGGGAGCCGTGGCGGCTGCGCTCGGTCGTGCTGGCCTATTAAAAATAAAAGGGATAGAAAACGATGCCCTCACCGATCGCAACAATCAGAAGACATCCATTCATTTTGTTAGCCGCTTATCCTCACGAGGGTCACAGGGAGTGCTGGCGCTCCTCCCAGCTGTCAACGGGCAGAAACTTAGAAACAAACAGCCGCACTCACAATCGCACCTTGGGGCAATTTAGAGTGTCCAATGAATGTTGCATGCTTTATGGGATGTGGGAGGAAATCGAAGTACCCGGACGAAACCCACGCGGGCACTTGGAGAACATGCAAACTCCACACACAGGCCGGGCCGGGATCGAACCCGGGTCCTCAGAACAGTGAGGCCAACGCTTTACATGCTGATTCACTGTGCCGCTCTTAGGCAACCAGTAGACCCAAATCCATCCATCCATCCATCCATCCATTCTCCAATGAGAATAACATTATAGTTCCATCCATTTTCTTTGCTGCTTATCCTCACAAGGGTCGTGGGGAGTGCTGGAGCCTTTCCAAGAAAAAGAAAAAAAAGTAATTCCACCCAAGTAGCACAAAGGACCTTTCAGTCCGCTCCTTGGTGCGATTCCCTTTGAGAATCTGCAAACCGTAGTTTGAATTACACGACGGTCGGTACAGTAATCGCGAACGGCAAATGCAACAGTCTTAAATTCAAGTTGACGCTCTATGTTGACATGAGATCCGAGCAGTTTTTGCAGTATAATGGCAATGTCTGCAAAATGACAACCCCCCCCCCGCCCCCATTGTGTGTCAAGAAATAATAACGAGCCCCTCCAGTCCACGAGCAAATGGAAGGTTATCTGCTGACTTCTATTCACATTTGGATCCTTTTGGTCCCCCGACATTGAGTGGTTAACAGTCGGCGCGTCGCCCTCTCCCACGCAGTCACTTCCTGCGTGCACAGAGCGTCCGCCTCATTTCCTGCGAGGGAGAACGCGTCTGTTTTTCTCCGTTCGGACTTTTGGATTTGGCCAAACAATAGAAGGTCGCCCGGTCAAATCGACAAGCGTTGATGCAGTGAAGTGGCGAGAGGCCTGACGGACGATAGAAAGAAGAGTGGAAGGAGGATTCGTTCTCCGCATCCAACATCCCGTCCCTCTCATCACCCCCCCTTCCCCCATTCCCTCCAACACGACCCATAGGTACGTGTTTAAAAGGATGAGGAAAATCACGTTAGTGGCTTTCGAACATCCGCAATGAAAGGGCGTCGATGTGCCAAGCTTCTCATTCTTGCCGTGCACTAAATGCTCTTCTCCTGTTTTTGGGGTTACTCCGCGCCGGCTGGGTTGTTCACTGTTCAAACCCGCACACGCTACAGCTCATTCATGCCGGATACGGAAAGTGCGACGATGAAAGTGTGCATGAGCGTGCCGTACGCGTCGAGAAGTTTCCCCATTTGACGGTTCCGCCGCGCCGGACGGAGTGAAGGGGTTGCTAGGCAAGCCGGCGCCCCAAACAGGAACTGGAACCGCAGCGTTTTCTGTGGGCGAACAAAGAGGCTGCTGTCGGGATTAAAACGTTAGAACCCAGACAAGTGAATGTGCTGCGGCGTCCCACTTTCTCCACTGTGACCAAACGAGCCGACGGCCTTTTCGCATTAGCGGCGATACAATTAGGCCGGATCAAATATGGAAACTGCGATCACGTGACAATGCCGCGCTCTGGAAGGGATTAACGCACTCGCTCAAAAAATACTACAATAAACACAATGTTGCATAAAATTGGCCCTCTTTAGTAATGTACGGAAGTTACATTAAATATAGCAACAATTTGATTACTTTTTGCCATGATAAAATCAACGGCTATGAGAGCTTATAATAACTTTACAATTGTTCATAAAATAATTTGAAAATTTATATACATATATAAATGTTGCCAACAAAAATGTTTAAAAAAAAATCTATAAAATTTGACTCCTAAAACCCGTCATGATCTGGTTTGCCCAACAATTTTGGTCAAAATTGGCCAGAGATATAAAAAGAGCAGAAATAAAATTTGCTTTCCACCCCAAAAAAAAAAAAAAAAACATATAATGATCATTAAAGATTGTTTGCATTACTTGTATTCACTCATGATGATGTTGTTACGTGGATGGTTTTGCTTAGGGCACACCAAAATGGCAGCAGCCATGTTTCCCTCACGAGGTCTGACAAATGACAAAACCAATGTCCTTGGTGTCTTCTTTTCAAGGATGCCGCAGATTTGTGACCGTCTTACACTCTTCATACAGCAGGTGGCGCTCGTTCACTGCGTTCACGTTTTCTTTTTCTTTTTTTTCCCCCACTCATTTTTTTCCCGTAATCCTGTAGTGGTTCTGCTGTGAATGAGAGATAGTCACGGTGTGCGGCTAAGACTATCAAGAAGGAGACGGAAAAACCAGGATCGAGAGGAAGATGAGAGGATACATGTGGGGCCAAGCTGGGCAAATGGGGGGGGGGGGGCTCTCTAGTCGGGTGTAAAGATAGAGGAACGGGAAAATAGGTGCAGGATTGTGTTTTGTTCGGGTAATCCTTGCGGACTGACAGTAGTGGGCTTTATCACAGCAACTTTCTCTCTTTTTTGTCTTCTTTTTCTGAAGCACGGTCTTCAACCTGCTTCTCTTCTCGTTCCAGCCTCTCCCCTCTTAAGTGTCCATGGCCATCATCCTTCCTCTTATCGCCCACTGAAACAATCCTTCGCCCCAGCCTTTGTTCTGGGTGTCGCAGGTGAAATTAGAGGGGATAATTTCTTGCAATCAGCAGAATTCGCTTCAGAGCACCCGGCACCCCCCACCCACACAGATCTCTTCTCATGGCCGGGGGGGGGGGGGGGGGGTCAAAGAAACCTCAGCAGTCTCAGTGAGAGAGCTCCCTTCCCTCCCTTGGTTCTGCCTCGCACACGAGGTCACTTTCATCTTCAGATCTCCGGCCCGACACCGAGGGGGAGAATTTGCGGGAAAGGAGCGCTAATGAGGGCAAAACGGCAGTGCAGAACGAGTTTGGGGTGAAGGGACGAGGAGGGGGGTGAGGGGTCAAAAGCGGGAGGGATGGCGAGCGAAGGATGGAGAGGTGGAGGTGGAGCGGTCGTGACAGTCGAAGCAATCGTGCGCAAGACACACCGTAAAGTCACACGCAAACACGTTGCACGCTCGACCAGTCGGCCGCGAATAAGAAGATTTTGCTGCCGAGTTTCCCGAAATATTCCCTGCTCCATTCCCTCAACCCTACCCCGACACACACACAGGCACACTCTCGCTTCTCGGGGATGTACCTCGGACATGGGAGGGGCCCGGGTGGCCTGATCCTCTCCAGTTATATAAGCTCAGCCCCATCGTTTGTCCCTAATGCAGGCCACTGTACATAAACATTAGCATCAGCCAAAACATCTTTTAAACTGTGCTTCCGCAGTCCCTTTGGAATGCAAATTAAAAATGCGGACTACCTTTCTGAGGTAACGATATTCTTTCTTGGTTCTATATCCATCAGCATCGCCGAGCTAAATGAGCAGTAGTCGTCTGCTGCAGATGCCTCGAGCCCCGTTGTCCTCGCAATCAACCCCACAGACATATCATAACGCGGCATGAAATATTTGACTTCACATGATGGACTTTATTCTTTCGTACTGTTCTGTGTTGAGAGTTTATGGCAGCGCTTCACTGCCAATAAATTCACGTTTTTCGAGTTTTATGACTTATCGTCGTGGCGTATTGACGTATGTACACATGGGTGTGAGGGGTAATTATGTCGAGTTCTTTTATAGGCTGCCCAATCACATTACGTCGCACAATCTTCAAGGACAATGGAGCTATTGTATTCCGTGAGAGGATCTTTCTGCTATGCTACAATTGTGTCTATAGCAAAGCGTTCCGTTCCATCCGAGGGACGACAATGGTGCTGTCATGAGCCATCTGTGCGAGGGAGGAGCCAAATGTAGGACTCCATGGCAAAGGCATAATGTCAAGTGGGTTTTATTTCAAAAGCAGTGTCCGCAACCGATAACCCGGTGCAAAATCAATGAACTGGCAAATGCACATGACAAAAACTCCAACATAAGTGCAGGGTCAATTATTAAGTCAAATGCGCAACAGCTGTGACGAGTGCCAGAGGTGACATCGCCCAGAGCGGTGACCAGGCCACGGCCCTCCTGGCAGTGCTCCAGCTCCGCTCATGATAGAACCCCTGCCCTAAGGCGTGGACCCCAGATGTGCCGAAACAAACAAAAAACATGATCAGGGGAGGGTAGAATGGGAGCCGGTAGAAGGCACAAACCTCCCATCCCCAGCCGGGGATCGGTCGGCACCGAGGCCTGGTGGCGAAGCGGCCGGGGCTGAGTCGCCATCACCGCTAAAACAGGAACACAAAGCGGCCGGGAACCGGTCGCCGTAGCCGCCGAAACAGAAATGTGAGGCAGCCGTGGAGGGGTTGTCGCCACCGAGACGAGGTCGTCAGGTGGCCGTGGATGGGTCGCGCCGAGACACGGTCGTCAGGCGGCCGTGGAAGGGTGGCCGCCAGGACAGGAACGTGATTTACCTTCGAGTCTGCTGGGTCCGTGTCTGGCCAGTTCATTCTGTCACGAGCCATCGGTACGGGGGAGGACCCAAATGCGGGACTCCGTGGCAAAGGCATAATGTCCAGTGGCTTTTACTTCAAAAGCAGTGTCCTCACCAGGTGACCCGATTGAAACTCGATGAACTGGCAAATGGCCATGACGAAACCTCCAAAATAAATATGCCTAATGCGCAACAGGAGTGAGGAGTGCCAGAGGTGGCACCGCCCAGAGCGGTGACCAGGCCACGCCGCTCCTGGCAGCGCTCCAGCCGGACTCATGACAAGCGTGTAATTCTGTGTTTTCACCTGAGCAAACACAAATGTTTATTTTCCTCACTACATGAAAGAAAAATTATAGAGACTCAGGAAAATAGCGCATATGTATCCAAAAGAATCATTGCCGGTGATTGTCCAGGTCAAAATTGTAACTTACTCATCATTCCCGTTTTTCCTGCTTGGGGTTTGTGCTGGAGTTATTTGGGATTATTTGATTACTTTGAGAATTTGGAGTTTAAAACCGCATACCATCAGACTTCCTCCAGTAAATATGTACGTCCAAACCAGTGGGACTCAATACAAAAAAATGTGGAATGTGCAGCCGGAGCTACTATTGTCGCCGGTGTGCATTGTGCACAAAACATATTGTAAATATATATCTGCCATAATCAAGACCGCCACAGACAAAGGTCAAGGCTTGTCGTTCTGCCATTTCACCTTGCGTCAGTAACAAAATACAATGCGCCAAACTCTATTAAATATTCTATGCTGATGATGTGATTATAATATATACAACCTCTTCATCTCGTTGCAAAATAAGATCTCTGTCTTCCCCCCCCCCCCCGCTAACTAGTTAAAACGTGCATTTTTTTAAAAACGTTTTTTTTTCCTTTTCTGTGGGCAACTCGAAATAAATCTGAATTCTCTGGCCAAATTTTGGTTTCAGTTTGGAACGGAACTCTCGGGTGCATCATAATTGGCTGCGGTTCAGAAGCTTTGAAGTCAAATTGCTTCAGTGAAGAGGACTATTGTAAACTGGATTAGGAGGAATAAGTCATCATTCTTATTCTCTATCATCTTTTTCATTTTTTTCCCCTCGCCCCGCATGAAAAGAGCTTCCGACTTCTTGCTTCTTCACCCATGCCCTTAATTACCGCTTCAGCGTCAGTATTACAGTGGTTTGAGTGTTTGTAGTGATGTAACGACTTCTTCTGTCACCTACATTTTTAACTCAACCAGAAAAAAATGCATATTTATAGCGTCTCGGTGAGCAAAATCACAACTACTCCTTACTAATTTCTAGTACGGCGAGTCCTCGGCTTGCGAACGACTTCTGTTCCCGTGCTGGTAATGTAACTCACATTTCCATTAAAGTCAGAATTTACGTCAAAATACTTTGTGTAAAAAAACAAATACATTGAAATAAATGTACTTACCATTACTGCTGAGAAGGTGGATGGAGAAGGAGAAGGGGAGGCTGCGCTAGCGATTGCAAAGGAATCTGGTCCTCAATCCGGAACGTAAGTCGCCTCTCCATCTGGACAAAATCAAACATCGTCATCAACCACATTTAAGAACGTTGTTTTGTAATCCGACATAGCAACGGAACCCACCACGTGCATTAAAATACGCACTTTGTCTTTAATAATTGTCACCATGGTGGACTGACTGAAGCCCAGATCGTTACCGATGTTCGTCAGTGTCTCTCCTTTCGGCGGTCTTTTAATGATCTCGAGCGTCGTTTCCATGGTAATGGATTTTGTTTTGGTGGAGAAGCATCGCTAAAAGACAAAAAAAGTCTTCATTTGGGGCCGTATTGTCTAAAAAGGAGGACGAAAATTGCGAAGATACGGACAAGCGCTATGCACATTAGCGAGACAAAACGACCAACGGGGTGCGGGCGTTGTAAAGTCGAAACGTTTTAAGTCGAGACCGTCTCGACCTGGAGGACTCCGTGTATTTGAAATGGAAATGGTGTCGGAGTTTAAAAGGAAGCGGATGAAGAATAATTCCTGGAACAAATGACAAATACATTATGCAGCTGAAAGTGGTCCAAAGGAACCGTAGAAGGGCAACGATGGATGGAAAGACAAGAGGAGGAAGACAGTGCACTTAATAGAGAAGAAAAAGACTTTTAGCAGAGCGTGACAAATGATCCTCCAAGCCACGGGCCACTCGATGGGCTGCAGTCTAAAAAAAAAAAAAAGGGGGGGGGGCAGGAATTCGACAAGCTTTCTCAAACAACGGCCAGACCGCGCAAGATGCGTCGAGCAAAGCGGGTCAAGTCTTTTGTGACTAGGATGAGTTTGAGTAAAGCCCAACTTGCAAAGTTTTTTGCTGGTTCGCTTTCCGTAACACTCCTCCTGGATTGCAGGTAAAATGGAGACGCGAAGGACAACGCGGACCGGTCAAAAGGCACTCAAGGGGGACGGAATTCTGACTACTTGTGACATATAAATACCAGAATTCCCGGCCCGCATCTGGTTATAAGCCTCACCCGGTACATTTGTAAAGGAAATACCATTTGGTACGTACATAGGCCACAGCCGTGTAAAACCCACTAGCACCCACATTGAAACCGACATTGAAACACGAGATATTTACAAAGACGGTACACAGAGTTTAACGCTAGTGACGGCGTGCTAACTTTAACGCCGCCGTGCTAACAATAATGCTAGCACCGCCGTGTTAACAGGGCCAGTAAAAAAAAAAAAAAAAAAACAAAAAAAAAACAACATACTGGTAAAAATCAGAGACACGGCAGTAACACGCCAGCGCAGCGCTAACAGGGCCAGACCGGTAAAAGTCACTTCCTCGGCACATATATTCCACCGGTCTCACTTTTACCTTTAACTTTTCCGCTCGCGTGCCCCCCTTGCCACCGTTAGAAAAAAAATGCACAAATTAGCAGTCATTTGTTCAGGACTGCAGATTAAAAAACAGCCCCCTTCCTTGTTTTTGATTTCACATGAACATGAATAATATTATATCCAGAAAAGGGATTGTAAGAAGGTGGGAAAGGAATACAAATGCTTTTGCGATGGGCGGAACAATGCAGACAGACAAAATTAGCGCAAGAAATGGTGGGAGGCAGCGACTGAGAGAAAATCAAGGGAACAACAAACCCAAAATCGGAAATAGAGTCAAGAAAAAATGAAGTTTACCCAAAACTTAACAGAAGCGGGGGGAATAAATAGACTTTGGTTTCAAAGCGGGTAGAGCACAAAGGCATAAAATGAGGTGGTTGGCTGCGAGGAAGGGGCAGGAAACCACAACAGTGCACTAAATCTACAAATCATTGGACATCTTTGATGCAATCCCCAAAAATTGCAGGAAGTTAGTCAATTACAGATTCAATTTTTATTCATATTCAAATGCTGACTGTGAGTAAACCAAAATGTATGACAGTTTGAATCTAAAAATATCCTGAACACAAAAAATATCTTATGAATCCAATATACTCTAGCGGGTTACAATTAATGATCAAACGACTCTGAGTACCAAAAAAAGCCACCGCGAAAATTTTAAAATGCCGCAAAAAACAGAACGAAGAAGCCACGATACTATGACATCAATTATTAATCATGTAAAGGCCGTAGTGGAGACGACCGAAGCCCAGACCTGCCCGTTTGCGCGCGAGAGCGCATCTGTGCGCTCGGACCAATCGAGCGGCATCTGGTGAGATGTTTCCGCACGGTGGGAGAAAACGCTATCATATTAATTTAATTGCAGACAGAGTCAGGGCCCCGCTTGAGAGACGGGCTTAATGTGGCAACAGATGAGGGCTTGGAGTAAACAAGGATTTGGCTGTCCTCCAAGGGAATTGAGAGGACAGAGTTGGTGGATTAAAGCGAGCGGTTTTTGGCTAGAAAATCAGCCCGCCAGCAGCGGCCGGAGCCGCAAACACAAGGACGTGCCACTGCGGACGTGGGGATTGGACGCAACCGATCGGTTGACATGTGAGCGCTCATATTTTGTGTCACGGTTTATCCCATTTGCACAACATGTGTGATTAATACAGGACGGTTGGACGGGGTGAAATGCCGCAAACCCCTTTTTTTTTAAATTATTATTATTTTTTAAATAACCTTTGAATAGAATGAATGACTTTGCAGCCGCTCTTTTGTTTTTTTCAGCTGCTGATGCGCCGAGCTCAATCTGGACTTTCTACGCAGGCGTTTCTCGCCCTCGCGTAGTAGTTTCCGGAACTCTGCTGTATGCGTCATCAGTCGTTGCAACTCTATAGTCCAATATGATAATTATGAGATGTTTTTTTTTTTCCCAAAAAGTCTAATAACTTCTGCAGCATCTTCACAAATCGTTGTTATATAATGTAGTTTCTGTCCATCACACCATTATTGCTTTCTAATCCCCTTGGAGCAATATTGGTACAACAAAAGGTCAAACAAAACCCAAACGCAACTGTGGTATTTACAATTTTGCGTTTACAAAGGTAACTAAAATGCACCTTTTGCCAAAGCCTCTCTGTTTGACCCTTTAAGAGCACCGTTGCAATCACTTTTTACAATCAGGAAAAAGACGACTCAAGCCTAAACAAGTAAAGTCGTGGTCACGGTCAAATAGTAACTTTCATTATTTGTACCATTTTTACTCGTTTGTCACATTGTGCCTCTCATATGGAAGCTTTATTGTGAGATTAGTAAGTAGCCAGCTAAATCTTAGTGATGAAAGTAAACATGACTTGTAGGTTAAAAAAAATGACCACATATCAGCTAGCCTGACATATCACTATCACACAGTAACAAAAGCAAGTAAAGAGCAACGATTAGCTTGATTAACAATAAAGAAGGTGGTAAAGCATGCTTGCAAGTAGCAGAGCTTATACTGTTGCTACAATACTGCATAATTAAAACGACTACCGTCTTTTCGTATACACACACGATGTAAACAATCAACTGGTTCTCAGATGTAAGGATAAAAAAAAAACAAAACGTGTTTATGCTTCAAAAGCATAATTGATCAAATCCAAAAAGGAAAATGAGGAAAATTTCAGTGACTGCATGAACTTGCATTGAAAGAAAAGGTGGAACAGGCCTCATTCATCGAGCATGAATTAAATTCTTAAGTTTCTTGAAATTTAATGACAAGAGATTGACTAAACTTTTTAATTCTTATCGCGTGTGAATCATTGTTTGTTTCGTACTGAACGTTGCGTCCTCTGCAGTCCCGCGACTGAAACATCCAAGAGGCAATTTGCACCCTGGGATACCGCAATAAACCTAAACCCGGATTTAAAATTTGACACACCTGAACTTCGCTGCTTCCTCTGTTTTGTATTAAACTTCTGAATTTCATGTGGGGACATAGAAACAAATCTATCTTTTTTTTTATTTTATTTTTTTTTATTTAAGCCATTCAAAAAAAAGTTTAGCCATTATCTGCAGCTCTCTGTCTTGCTACTTCAATCCATCCACTACGTTCCCCCTTTTCTACATCTGAAAGCAAAAATGAAAGTTGCCCCCCCGACTGGGACTCTGGCAAACTACCTGTTAATCTTTTGGCACGCCGATAGCATCACAGCAGCACGAGCAAATCCAGAGAGACTTGACTGCGGCATCCATTCAAAGGAAGCCATCGAAGTTTCCCCGTGGTTCAAAGGCTGTCCTGCAGCACAACATCAAACAAACTCACTTGAAGGGGACGGCGCAACGCAGAAGCTTAGGTTAAACTATGCGCACTGCATCACTGGCTTTGATTTTTACTACGAGGCACAGTTGAGAATACTGTACTTTAATTCAAGAGCCTTGTAGGTACATACATGGATGAGCGTACAAATCGTGTCCGATATCCCACACGTGCTGGATTTTGTGCATTACCGCGTAAGTGCGACATATGAGCAATGTCAATTTGAAAACTAGAAAATGGGAGGGCGAGACCTTTGCCAAAGCGATCAGGCGACAGTTTAGCAGGAGCGGCAATTTTGCAAATGAGCAACTTTTGAGATGTCCTTAAAGGTTATATTTACACCCTTGCATGGGAATAATGAATTGGTGAAAAATAAGGGCGGCACGGTGGCTCAGCTGGTAAAGCGTTGTCCTCGCAATTCTGACTACCCGGGTTCGATCCCGACCCCGCTTGCGTGGAGTGTGCATGTTCTCCCCGTGCCTTGCGTGGGTTTTCTCCGGGCACTCCGGTTTTCTCCCACATCCCCAAAAACATGCACTGTGAACTCTAAATTGCTCCGAGGTGTGATTGTGAGTGCGACTGTTTGTCTCTATGTTCCACGCGATTGGCTGGCGACCAGTTGAGGGCATACCCCTGCCTCCTGCCCGTTGAGGGCTGGGATAGGCTCCAGCACTCCCCGGGGCCCTTGTGAGGATAAGCGGCTAAGAAAATGCACGGATGGATGGATGGAATTTAAGATAGCAACCAAGACTGCAGAATACACAAAACGACAAAGAAAATGGATGGAATGAATGGATGGATGGATGGATGGATGGATGAAAAATAAAGGCAGCGTGCAGTACAGTCGCGTCCCAAGAAAAAGAAATAAATGTGATAATACGACTTTGTGGGTGGATTACAGTGATTTTCATCACCCATTATGGCCGACCGCATCTGTAAAGGTCATGCTGGTGCCCCCTTGAAGATCCTCATTTTTTTTTCATTTTTTTTTTTTAATCTGTTCACGGTATTCGACCGTCGCATAATCCTGCACACGCCGTCTCAGTGTAAACACATTATGTCTCCATCTGTAATCTGACTACAAATGTCCACCGGCTTAAATCTGGCACCCACGCTCTCATTTGCTGTAAAGCTCTCCGTGCGTTTTGGCTGAAAGCGAGGCAAAAGAACGTAAACACACACACACATAAATACATAAATCCCGGCAACAGCCCCACCCCCGACCGCCCCGCGTTAGGCAGCTGTGACCGCGAACAGGCAAAACAGCGTCTCCGACGGTGCCCCCGGTACGACCACCTGGTATGTCTGACAGCTGGAAATGGATGATGCCTATAAACAGAAAAGCACGCGAGTTCAACGCTACGTACATTTTGTGCACCTTGCAACCAGATGAGCAATGACGAATAGAGCCTTGCCGCCACCGGAGCAGACTGAACTGTGCGCAAGACCACATGCCAAGTTTCACATTGATTGAAGACCTTATTGACGATAATATGGTACATTTTCACTCTCCATCTCAATGCGTGTCATTCCCCGCCGCGAACGCGTGAAGCGGGACTCTGTCAGGTTAAGGTCATAAGCAATATTTCATCAGAATATGTGGTTCCCTCTAAAATGTATCTCACAAAATTTGCATTTGAACATTAAACGAGCACGTTAGCATTGTGGGTGGGCACTGGGGGTGACACGGAGGCTCAGCTAGTAAATCTTTGGCCTCACAGTACCGAGGTCCCGCCTGTGTGGAGTTTGGATGTTCTCCCCGTGCCTTCCGTGGGTTTTCTCCAGGTGGGCGCCGACCAGTTCAGGGCGTACCCCCGCCTCCTGTTCGTTGACAGCTTGCGATTGGCTCCAGAACTCCCTGTGACCCTTGTGAGGATAAGCGGCTTAGAACATGGTTGGAATTTAAGATGGAGATCTGGCAACCAAGACTGCAAGATACACAACAAAAGTACTGAGTCTTATTGAACTGATAATATGGAACCTTTGCAGTTATACATCTTATTCTCTTCTGGAAACTTTCCGTGGATTATTTTTTTTTACTGATGTTGGACAAAAACCCCTGGCTCGCGTGCTCATCAATAGATTTCACGGTAAAGATGTTGACTAGCCTTCCACACTAAGATGGAACCCAGAGATTCCTTTCCTTTCTGCACTGGGCCCCACAATCCTCCTGCGACAGAAAATTCCACCTCCCAAACTGTTCCAATGACGCTGGAAACAGGATTACAGCATTTAAAAAAGACTTATGAATCTATTTATGATACAATGAGATGCAGGATGCAAGTGGGAGAGTCAAACCCTGCAATGACTTTTTCATTTTGAGATGAGAAATTGAATTAAATTCTGTACAGTGGACCCTTGCATATTTGGCAACTGTGAATTCACCTATTCATAAGCTTTTTCCTGGGGGTTGGGGGCAATTATTTTACATTTTCTGGAGGGGGGATTGACCTCCTTTTGTTTTTGGTGGAAAATGCTCCCTCCCAATGCAATTAAAATGGATAATCAATTTCTCACCAGAATTTCTGGTCCAGTCCTTATGCCACACAAATTGGTTAAGTAGGTCCACTGCACCCTAAAACAAACACTGATGGTAAAGTATTGTTACTGCATCATACGAAGAATGCTAAAATGTCTCCAGTAATATGACAGTAGAATAATAAAAAAAAAAAATGCATCAATGAAAACGCCTGGCTCAGGTTCAATAGCCACAGCTGTGAAATCACAGGAAATCTCGCAGTCGTCTGGGTGCCAGAAGTTCGCTTTGAGCCAGTTAGAGATGTTCTGCTGATAAATCAGCAGAACATCTGTGATGGGAGGCGCTCATCTCATATCCCAAAAGACTCCTCAGCTTTCAGTTACAGAACCACATTGACGACCCAAATCGGCATTTCGCCTTGACTCGGTACGCCCTGAATTGTTTAGGTTGTTTAAGGGCAGGCATATGGAAGTAAATACGTGCCACCGGGATTTGAATTTGAAATCCCACAGAAAACAGGATTGGAATTTGAAATGTAAACTGATCTCATTTTCAATAGTTGGATTTCAGTGTAACTTTTCAATGTCAACAATTCAAATCGGCTACAATTCGCTGTCGAAAATTCGCCGTCCGTGCCACCTGGCGGGGTTACTTCAGGTCAGAACCGAACAGCCAGCCAATCCAGTTCCGCTTTCTTAGTATGTCACGTCACATGACTAAGAAAGCGGAACTGGATTGGCTGGCTGTTCGGTTCTGACCTGAAGTAACCCTGCCTGGTGGCACAGATGCTGAATTTCAGACAGCGAATTGTCGCCGATTTGAATTGTTGACATTGAAAAGTTACACTGAAATCCAACTATTGAAAATGTGATCACCTTACATTTCAAATTCAAATCCCGGGGGCACATATTTACATCCATACAGGCGGGCCGTCTCTTGATAAATTTCAGATGTTTCGAAATGAACATTAAAAGGTATTAATGTCCAGAAATGGGACAAGGACTTGTCGATTCCTCCATTGCGTAACTTACAAAGTTATTCAATTCCTGATAATTTTCAGTCTTTTATTGATTCCCTCACACACACACACATAACATATATATATATATATATATATATATATTAAAACTGGAGAGAACTCATCTTTTTGTTGTTGTCTTTTTTTGATTCCACAAATGTAATCTTCGTGACATTAAAATTGTGGATCATTTCAAAGAGACATTACTTAGAAGGTTCTGATCGCACATATTTATTCATTTTACGAGCTGGCTCTTCCGGTAATTCTAAAACGAAGAACCATTCGACCGGCGAGGTTTTGATCACGCTTGTGAAGACGCAATTATCCTGTTTTCAGTCAGCAAGATGCGCGACTGTTGGCAGAATCCGACGTGGTTTGGGTCTGAGAAGCGCTTTCGAGAATTTCCACGGAACAAGCAGTCTTTACTTTCTTATTGAAAGGCGAAGTTAATCTTACAGATTTAGCCGGTGAGACTTTAACCCGAGCCAAAAGTAAAAATGGCGGTAAGAGAGAAAATGGGATTTATTTTCATTTTTTTTCAGTCACCTAACTTTATTATGACGATGTTATGCTTATCAGAAACCCCAGACAAATATCAATTGGAATCTTTGACTAAAAATTTTAATTAGGACGGATCTGGACGACGGTGCCAAATTTGGAGGAAGTGCCTGCTGTATATTTGCTTTCTACTTTCACGTGACCTACATGTATCTGATTTCAATTTCTCAGATTGATGAACGAGGCTCATTGTGACAGTTTAGGGTGCGAAATAAGGGGAAAACCCCGCACCCCGTGTGCCGAGAAACTCTCGTTTAATTACCGTATAAGGATCGGAATGGGGCGTGTACGGCTCAGAGTTAATGAGCAACCAACCCATGGGTCATGGACATTGAAAATATAATTTCAGTATGCAAGAAGCAAGCTTTAGATTCCACATGGATGCATAATGGAGGGGGATTAGCGAAGAATGCCTCCTGTCATCGACGGACGGCGTGATGTGCTGAGGGGGGATTGAAGGAGAGCGAGAGCGATAACGGGGAGGAGGGAGACAAAGACAGAACTAGGCCAATTGTTTTGATGCGCTTAACTCTTCCTGGCTTTGCGTGCGTGTTTGTGCATGCGTTTGTATTCTTATGTAAACATACTTATACGTCACCGCGGCCATTGTGTATCATAGCACAAAGCGTCGGGATGCTCATTATCTGGCTCTCCAAACAGGAGTGACATGCGCTTTAATCATACACTGTATGCAAATGAGACCATTTTAATTATTGCATCTGCCAATTATTTCAATTTACTTGATTCAGGTGATGTAGCGCTTATCAGAAATCCCCCACAAACATCATTTCGGTGGAGCGGATTTCTTTTGTCCTTGGAACTAAATGTTAGTTGTGCAAGCTTTAAACTGAACGTCAAATTGCCCGATTCCTACTTCGAAGGTGTAACATTTAGAACATGCTTGCTTTTAGGGTAATTTGGATTTACTGCATTATTCTTGTTGTTTGGGTCGATGTTTGCACATCAGTGATCCCCACATTTTCTCTACAATTGCTCTGCTGTCACATTGTCAATTACCAAATAATATCCGATTGTTATCCAAATTTGAAGAGGCTTGATTCAAATCTTGAAGATATGTCCAATTTCATGCCGTTTTCCTTTTTACGCTCTCATGACTCAGAATTGTGCTACTTGGGAGAAAGAAAATATTCATCCCATGCGAACATTTGCACTTTACAGTGTTGAAGCACATAAGATCTCAACATACGGCACGTTTAACTTTCTTTTGCACAAGAAGAATCTTTGGTCATGTGTTCGGTTTCCAGTTGATTTTGGCCTGGTTCATTTTGAGCAAGACTTTTCCGTTCAATCCGCGTACGTACGTTATTTACTGTGGGCTGAGAAAGTATGTACTAAAGAACATATTTTGTTTTTATTGCATTCCCCCTGCATTCAGTTGCTGCTGTGTATGTAAGAAGAAAGGAAAGACAAAAATGTTCAACTTTGGCTGATGTTCTGTAGAACAACCCTGTCGGTCGTTACGTAGACAATATGATCGCCAATTGATGGAATACTCTGAAGTGTTACCGGAATACTGCTGCTTAGCTATTTTTTTAAAAATCACTTTATCAGGTATTAAGTGTTACAACACTACCATCTACTGCATATACCATGCACAGTTTGATTATTCTTTAAATCAAAAGTTGTGGCCCCAAGCGTGCTCACATTTGCCACTAGTTACAATGGGATCGAACAGGAAATGTTTTTCCCAGCCTTGTGCCTTTCTTGCCATGCTTGGACAGAAAGTAGGCCTCAGCTCGTCGATGTATATTCCTCACCGTTTCAAAGGTAAGCCCTCGCTTTTCTTATAATAATAATGAGGAGGAGGAGGAGGAGGAGGAGATGAGCGACAGCTAAAAGAATGGTATTGATACGAAAGGCACAGCAGACTCTAGGGAAGTTCAGGCTCGTCCGTGAGCTACATCACAGCAAAAGACCGCCTCGAGGGGAGGGAGTAGTTTGACAGCAAGAGTTCAAGTTTATTTTAAGATCATTTCAGCCTACAACGAAATTAGATTAAATGGCCTCATTGTTCCGATACAGTCTGAGTTGGGGGTGCGGGGTGGGTGTTTCCAATACTATGAACCTGGTAGCGGGAGTCGATCTAGGTTACCGAGTCTTTACCAGTGATAATAATAGATGAGCCGAACCTTCTGGCCCACCGGGAGGTGTTTGCTCCTTCTGAGTCACTACACTGAGAACGGTTGAAAATGGGCCATTCGATGGACTCCGACGATCCAAAACCAGAGTGTGGAGGTTTGAGCTACTGAAGTGGTTGGAACAAATTAGATCTGAAGTTGAAATGCATTCGAGGTAGCAGATATTCAGGAATGAAAAAAAAGTTGGCGTGTGTAAAGCAAGAAATAGAAAATAAAGAACTAATCAAAGGCAGTGGTGCAGTACTTAATTACTCGGAGCAAGAATTTAAAGGTTTTAGTCTTAATTCACCATAGTTGGGGTGATGTCAATTCATCAATTAGAGAGCCTTCTCCAGTGATTTCTACTACAAAATGTATTTCAACAATGGGGTATTTTCAATGACCTCAAGAAAGCAAAAAAAAATCTCAAGAATACACAGGAAGCCTTTTGTGCAGTATTTTAGCGACACAAGCAACACGTAGACGAACCATTGGCGACGGCCATCATGTCCATTAGGAGATTGATTCTCAACCACAAGACTGCGCTCCAGAATGGTGAAATATTTTCAGAACGAGGAGAAAACGTGTAGTTCTCTTTACTTGTCAATACAAAGTGCATTATCTCATCTGCGCCCTTGTGCCTCCACTGAGACCAACCACCCGCTGTCAACTGTCAATCACGTCGTGACGCGCGGTGACCTAGCTTGGCATCGTTAGAAACGATTTGAATTGACCTTGCCTTTTGCTTCTGCTCTTGGTTTCCTGGGAAAATTGGCTCGCAAAAGAAAAAAAAAATAGAAAGATTGATTAGCCCGCAGATTAGTTGCTTTAGAGGATTTTAAACCTGCGGTGGCAGAGAGATTTACACAGGCTTTCCATGTTAAATCACTGGATATCATCATGGTGTTTCTTTGACTATTAATTAGCCTTTCACATCATGCACGTGTCATTATTTTAGTTGAAACAAACATTGACAAAAATTATATTCTCATCTCGACAGCTGAAAATGTCATTTCTGTTCATAAAATGTTTAACAGAGGTCATTAAGATCATATTGACCCAAATATAATGTTTCCTTTCAGAAAGACTGCAGAGCAAAGTGAAAATAAATCATTTACATAGATTGTTGGAAACCACGAGGCCCTATCCGCATCTTCAAAATGAAATAAAATAAAAGATCGACAACACCTGCCCATTGTGTACACTTAAAGGAACTGAGACCAGACATCCAATCAGGATATGGTCTCCCCCTTTTCAGTCCCGGGAAGACATTTTGGAGCGTGTGTATGTGTTGTCGTCCGGTCGTCCGGTACATTTGCGACCGCTAACGTTGGGTGAGATGGGCCGAGTCACAATTTCGTTCCTAGTTGATCCCGAAGGTCAGGACGACAATCAGGAATTTCGGTTCTACCAGGTTCTTACTGACAACAACGAGTGTTCCAATTGATCTTGCTAAGGTTAGAGTATTTTGTCCATGGATTGCACAATAAATGAAAGTCATAAGACACTTAAATGTCCCGACCGACGACAGTGACTTGAGAGAGATCATCAGATAGCCGAAGGGAGAAAGAAATAAAACAGAGCAGCAGGAGACACAACAGCTGCCATTGTCGAAAGCACATCATTTTCCTAGATATGAAAGAGGGAAAAAATGGCCTATTATAACCCATGATTGAGCAATCAACTTGATTAAGAGGTGTACGCAGAGACTAATTGCCAGCATCAAGAACATAAGATATATGAATCAATATATTTATGTATGACTCTAATTTGGAATTTGAGCCGAATTAAATAAATCACCGGAAGAGCAGCAAATGATGGGTCGATTAGGAGTCCGACAGAGACACAGCAGCAGGGACGGCTGACGACTGCGTGTGCAGGTTCCACGTTGCGATGACGGTGGCCAAGCGCAACCTGCTCCGTTCGCCGTCAATTCTTCTCAAGTATGATTTCTCACCCCACCCCCATTAACAAACACGCAAGCAGCAGTCTCGACAAAGCTGTGAGTTTGTGAATTGGTCACTTACAGTCCCCCCCCCCCCACCCCCTCCGCCAGGGAAGCTCATTCTCACACATCGCAGCTTCTGACTCCCTCCACCCGGCACCCCCCCCTCCTCTCTCGCTCTCTCTGAGTCTGTTTCTCTTTCTCTCTCTCTTCTCTCTCTCTCTCCCTCTCACACTCATGAATGTCACCTCTACTGATGGTCGCTGCCGGAATTCACACACACATCCTCTCAAAACCACTGGCTGACTTCGGATGAGGAGGAAGAGGAGGAAGCGGGCAAAGGAAGGAGAGGGAGCGCCGGGGCCGAGGGGATTCGCCGAGGACTGTGGGAACGGAGCGATGCCATCGAGAGGCAGAAGAGGAGTCTCTTTCTACCCGAGTCCATGTCTCTTCAGTGTTCCCGCAAGCGTCGTCAGCGTGCCGTCTGCCGTTCTACCTCTGGATTTAAATCCGCCACGCTACCGCTCGGACTCCCGCATCTTTGCTGGACTCTGCCGCGTTTAAAGGGGAGGCAAAGTTCCTCCGTGGACTGCACAAATGACGACAAACGCGTTGGCTTTTCTTGCGTCTTCAATAGCTTCCTAACGTTAAAAATGGTTTCACTTTTCTGGAGTGAAAGTCTTTTTATATGTGGAAAATTTTTTTGTATCGCTTCAAAGTAGGACTAGTTTTTGGCAATGTGGGATTTTGAACTTGTCCGCAGAAGGATTTCCTTTGGTGTTAAATATGTGTGAAGAAAACAAGATCTATATCCTCATCTTCACCCTTTTCCAAAGCCATCCTTGCTAAACGATATCAAAATGTGACTGTAGCACTTTTTCGTGTATGATACTGTGGTGTCATTGTGACGAGCGTACATTGGACTGCAGGTGAACTTGAATCTCTCCCAGTTCTTCCATCTCTGAGGGAACCCTCCCAACTAAACGGTTCCCTTTTAACCCACTTTGGGTTCCCCTGCGGGGGCTTCGCTACAACCTTTCGTCCTACTCCAGTTTTTGCGCAAAGCAAAACCCACAGCGGCAAAAGGAGGACTGAGAAGGAAGACACCCCCCTCCCAAAGTTGAGAGGGGGGTGGGAAGATGGCAGCTCTCGCTAGCTCACTCATTAGACAGAAACGGGCGGTCAAGGACGACCAAACCAATCGACCGGTGGCCAACAAGCGCAAGCCCTGTCCAAAAAGCAACAAGTCCTTGTGCCAGAAACAGATCTTGGTTCTCATCTCCAAAGTAAGACTGTGCGGGGGTCGCAAAGGTCGGAATGAGAAAAGGCCGGGTGAGTCAATGTCACCATCAAACTAATCAATCTACTGTGCATAGCGTTGACATTTTATGTAACATTTTATTTGCTATGAACTCAGTTTATGTAGGTGGTGAAAAAAATAAGAGTGTTTTGTCGCAGGTAAATTCAATTCGGGTTTTTTTTTTTTTTTATCATGCCTAAAGAAAAGATCTGCATTGTATCGATTATTGGAAGAACAAGGGTTTATATAGACGTAATTGTATACAGTCTCACGCAAGCTAGTTCCTATAAAGCAAATAAAACTAGTTGTGTAATATTAAAATGGAATTCATGACTGCAAAACTCAATCAGGTACTTACGCTCTGTTTGTTTGCAGACTGGAAGAGATTTAACACTTCATGACAGCGGTTGTCGTTTTTCTGTTTTGCCTTTCAGAGATTAAGAGCACTTTCGAATATTTTGGCAACATGAGACAGGCAACCACAATAATTAACATTGTAGTATTGTGCTGCATTGAATTTGTAAAGGTCCCAGGCAGTATACAGCTCTTGAATTGTGCAGGTGCACTCACTGTTCCGAGTGAATATGGCAAGCTAAAATTGGTGATATGACGTAATATGACAGAACTTTCCGTCCAGTTATTCATTTGCATGATGAACGAAAGTTTTTCTTCTTCTTTTTAAACCCTTTGATCAGATTTAGGCTACATTTACATGAGAAGAACAACGACATCGAAATCGTAGTTTTTCTTTTCTTGGCAATTTTGAAAAAATTTGGCCGATATCAAAAAGAGCAGCAAAAAAATGGCCAGAGGCGCATGCGCTGCTTATCCTCCTCCCATTATCCGACAGCATACGTTTAAGAATTTGAGTTATCGCGTTGCCTCTGGCCACGGAAAATGTACACTTCGCCGGAAAAGCTTTGTCAAGCTCATTATATTTCGCTACAAACCCGCAACATCCCCGTCGACTGACATTCATGAAGTAAATGTGACATACTTAATGTTTTTAAAAGTGTGAAAAACATAACATACAAATGGATGATAAAGATTTGAGCAGATTTTAAATTGACACGCGATTCTGACATCCACTCGCCAGTCCTCCATGTTCATATGAATATTTCAATTCAACAGCCGTCAATGGCAGTGAAGGAGCTCCGCGCCTCAATCTACGTGGCCATTTTAAAAATAATCCTGCATAGACTGGTCAGAGATGCAGTTTCACTTGGCCTTTATGTGCCAAAGTTGACGTAAAATTCCCCCAAAAGTGATGCTCTCTTGGTATTCACGAGAGCAAAAACACAACAGTAAAATATGTAAAATGAACAACTGTCAGATTCTTTGATTGTCTTTCTCCTTCAAAGCACAAGTCCCTGGATGATAGATTATGTTTTTCAATTTACCAACAGAATAGATAATTTTATTCAATACAGGCAACAGTGGTTCTATTCTACATCCCCCCCCCATTCTTTTACAACTATATATTCATATAGTCGACTCTCCAAATCCATATGTCAATATAATAGCTTTTTTTTTCTTGTATTTTGCTTCTGTCGCACCATCTCTGCATATGCCCGAAATAATTGCTTTTTAAAGGACACGATTCCATGAACCTGGGAGAATCACAAGTACTGGGGCGGGGGGAGGTTATGATTATAATGCTCCCGTGGTGACGTTTTCCATCTATGAGGGAAAACTGTTTTGCTTTACTGAGCTGCAATAAGTTTTGCGACGCACAATCGAGACGTGTTGCTGAGCGGACGTCCTCCGCGGAGGAGCCGCATACTGTCACAGATGATCGGGGAAGACGGTGAAAGCGTTTTTTTTCTGCCTGCAGCGCCAAAGGCTGCTTCCAAGCACGTTGAATGTGGAGCACGATGAGCGATGATCAGTGCTTTGCACTGACGTGTCTGCTCATCTTCAAAGACTATTTTGCTTTAAAATTGTAAAAAAAAAAAAAAAAGCTACTGTATGATGTCGTAAATGAATCACATCATTTGCAGATGGCTTCACATTGTAAAGCTTACTCAGTTTCGTTCGGGACCGATCGTTTCAGTCATTTATATCGCGATTGCTTTTGCTTGAGCAGAGATGACAGTAATACGGTATGCAAGATGGCAGACTCTGTGGTCATTGTCTTTTTTTCCCTCTCCGACCCGTCAATCACTCGTACAATAACAGCCAATGAGATAGCCGCATTGTCTTGACACGCCCCTGCCTCCATGTTGTCCCACAAGCAAATGGTCCTCAGATGCGCTTGGGGAACGTGCAATTCTGATGAAAGATATCCTGCAAGGTTACAAGGGGCCCGCTTGAGTCATTTTCCAAAGCCTAAAACACAGTTGATGAAATGTCTATGATGGATTAAGGCTCGCGGAAGAGCGCACGTACAACTAAATGTGGACAATATCAACAAACACAAGGCTGTATGTTCGAAGGTAGAGTGAGGGAGAAGTATCTTCTCTGAGTATGATTGATTTATTATCAGTGCTTTATACATTGCAGGAGAACAACTTTCACTTTGTTAGCGTATCACTGACCTGTTGAACGAAGTGAGTCACGTTTTATGCCGAAGAGTCGGATAAATGATACGTAAATGCGCCATGTCATGCAAGAGAAAAGTCTATTTGCCTATTTGTGTCAAATTGGACTTTTAAGACAGAGCACTGCCTTCCATTAGGAGCCAAGTCAAACTTTTTCATCTGGTGACTACGGGACTGACTGAGTTAATTACCATTGCATAAATGTTGAAAATTGAACCTAACTCACTTCTAAAGACTACAATGATATTACTCATGATCTTTCCAAGTATAAAGTACTCACCCTGCTTTACACGCGCAGTACGATTCCACTATTTTATCCTGTTGGATTTCAATTTGAAGTTTGTGAGGCGTCAAACTTTTTTTTTTTTTTTTTTTTTTTTTTGCATCGCTCTCCCAACGTTTCGCTGTAACTCTGACATTGCGTCCTGCGCCGTCCAAAATCTTAATTCCGTGCACATATCCTTGCGTGAAATAGTTGAGACCTCTCTGGACACGCATTTGGCAAAAAAACACATACCGCAATATTATCTGGAATACACGTTAGAGAATCAACTTCAAACCTGTTCTGTTCAGTTGACATTTTGGAGGCTCGTGGAAAGCTAAGGGGGAGCGGAGCTTAAGAGCACCAGTCGGAAAGGTCCATTTTGTAGGCTGGACAGTAAATAAATGTAGAGGAGCTTGTCAAAGATAGACTACCAATGTTCCACCATGTCGGGTGTTGCGGTGGAAGTAGAAAAGTGCTGTGCTCATTGCCATCACACGAGCCAGCGTTTAGCTTGCTCGCATGCCGTTTAAGGAATGCTGCTCAGTGTGTGACATGCAAAAGCTGCTCAGGAGGATTTCAGAAATGCAATTGGAAATACGTTTCGGGGAAATAGCGGATGCCGCAATTGGCCGGCAACCAGTGCAGGGTGTACTTCCTCTCGCTTGCCCACAGACAGCAAACATACATTCTGTATGTGTACGCACAATTTATAGACATATTGAATGTGGAAGAAAGGAACAGGAAAATCATTTCAAGGAGTTCAGAGCACAGAAAACAGAAAACATTCACACGAATGCTCTTGTGGTTAGTAAATATTTTGATTTTCCAATTTGCTTTTTGCCTCTGATATGCTTCGGAACAACAACCGCGTTCAAATCGCGAGCCCATCAAAACGGGGCCATCTCATACATGGCATAATCTACGTGAATATTTCTTAGCCCAAATAGTGATTGGGGTCAAAATATTGGATTTTTTTTTTCCCCCTACAAGGAGATCAAAGGTGAGATCACGGCCAGAAAAGAAATTATGTGGAAATGAGGCCTTGGCAAGGCTTCAATCCACTTACTAAGCCTTCAGTAGGATTTGGCTCACAGCCCCAGGAAGCATAATATTTCATGCTATCTGGGGATTGCTACGATATGCTGTGATGTGTCAAATCAGTGTTGTGCTCATTCCTTCGTTTGTCACATTTTACAGCGACATCACGCCTCAGCAGTCGCGCAAACGTTTGAGGGAATTCCAATTTCCGACGTCATGACGGCTTTTGCCTTTTTGTTTGGTCATTCATTATTTTGATGGCCAGGCAAGACAAATACGTGTCTGATATTGACCTGCTATTAATTTTATTATTCGGTGACATGCAGAGCTGCAGGAGTCGCATGTCCCGCAAGTCGGTTAAAACTTTCGATTTAAGAAAACAGGAAGAGGTGAGGCGTGTTTGCAATCGTCGTCCCGCTACCCAGATTTGGCGGTAATGTCATTTTTTCTGCTGTAGTTTATGTCATATAGGTTGGGCCAACATCGCTGGAGAGAAATCGCTGACAAGAAATTGCCCGCCTACGGGATACATTGACGTTACAATATCCTGTGGGTGGGAAAAACGATTACAGATTAATCTTCTATATTCATACAACTCGAGCGCATGTCATTTCCGCTCACAATAGTTTCCCCACTTGCACGGACTCAAAGTAAAGCTGCATTTCCTCAAAACAACCAGGGGGGCTGTGGATTATTTAATCTCTTCTCTAATCTCCCAATTTTATTTATTTATTTTTTTTTCAAGAGGGGGAGAGTTGTCTCTACAATTGATCAAACCAGAGCGTCTCAATTTCTCACACGTCTGCATGAAAAAAAAAATGAACAAAATGAAAAGAATAATATAGATAAAAAAAAAAGATGTTTGGCATCATCAGATCACAATGTCTGTGTCTGGACATATTCTGGATTTTGTGGATGAAAGCAAACATTATAGGGGTGTGGTTATTTTGGAAGTGGAAAAATGATAGTTGACATAAAAAAAAATCCAAAGGTTATGCAGTTTTTTTTTTTTTAAAGAAATCTTATTTTAATGGAATAGAGTATAGCAACACCTGCTTTACATGTACCACATCTCCTCCTTGTTAGAAGCAAAGCCACAGCTTCTCCTTGTAAACGCTTTACATTCAAACCAGCGGAAAAAGGCACCTGGCTATTAGCTGCTCGCTATCTTAATAACCAGTGTCAAATATGGACTCATTTGCACAAGGGCGCCTTCCTGTGCTCTGCGCTGTGCTGAAGACTTAAAAAAAAAAGCAAGTGCAGAGTGCAAGTGCAAAGTGCCTCAATGCGTCCAACAATGCCCAAAGCAACGTGAAAACTTTCCAATTAGGGATCGTCATTTCAACGATACACGTGGAAAAAGTATGACCGTCATATTTGATAATATATCTTTTTTCAACACCACTTTGTGCAACAGCATCAAATGTCAGATAAAAGAGGGAAACTCGCCACACTTTCTGGGCAGGGTTGAGAAGCAGGTAAAGGAAGGCAGATTCCGGAAGAGAGAGGATCATTCTGGCGAGATTTTTGCTGAATGATCTGCAGCATGCTGGGAATAACTGGGCTGTATGACATTGCTATTTGTTCAATACGTATCATTTCACGTTTGGATCACTGAATCTCTCCACAACTGGTCACAGTCCAAACAACTATAACCTTTTTTATAATTTCCCGGGTTCCTGTTTTGTGTAAACAGTGCCGACATCAAATTTGCTGGCTTCAGACGTAGTATCGTTGTCTTTAAAGCAAAACTACTCACTATCTGACGAGCATTGTATATCCGACAAGTGCTGAGTCATCAGAATTAAAAATGAGCAAAGATAATTTTGAGCATTTCTTGCGCTGTGATCCGGGAGGAAGGAGCGATGCAGGGAAGTAGTTATTCCGAGGACCGTTTGAGCACAAACATTAGGCCGTGGCTGGGGAGCAGCAGACCGAGTTACAAGGAGAGATTCAGCCGAGGATGGCATTAAGCTGACCCCAAGAGATCAGGGCCGAGCAAAGTCGCTTACTCGACAACACCTGATCAGACGATGCAGTGTTGGGTAGCTTCTCATCAGAACTTTACTGACTGTGACAGGGGTCAGAGCCCGGCAGAGGGACAGCGTACAAGACGTGGAGGGAGGGAGGGAGGGAGTTAGGGAGGGAGGGGGAGGAGTCTGGCGAAGGTAAACAGACACTAATAGTGCAAAAGTCAAGATCTTAACCGTGTGAGAGAAAAATTGTGCGGCTGGATGGGAAGCGGCAGGTAAAGGGGGTAATCAAACATGCAGGAAGAAGGAGAAAAGAGAGATAGGAGAGGAGACTAAAGGGGAAAGTGGGTGGAAGGGAAAAGAGCCGTGAAACAGCCTGCCGTACAGAAAGTGCAAGATAGGAAACCACTGGGCTGGATATTAACTGTCACCATTGCAGAAAGAAGCTCCCTTCAACATGAACTTTTCACTCGTCCTTTTTCTTCAGAATTTGCCTTTTGTCTCGAGAGCCGTTTCTGTCGTCTAAAAATTGGGAGTGCTCGTTGGCTTGCGGATTTAGCAAGCCTCCCGGAAAGTGGCCGAAATGTGCCTGAAAATGTCTTTGGGAGGAGAAACGATGACTGTATATTTTAAACGCGGTGGAAATGCATGGAAGGGAAAAAGGCCACTTTAGTCTCATAAGAGACTTGGACTCAATCAAAAACTATTACTGTGGTATGTCCGCGTCTTGTGCCAAAAATGACAGTTGCCGAGGTTTTTCCAACTGTGGACGTCATCAGACGGATGTTTGAAAATATCTGGAACGAAATGGTGTGAAATGGCACGAGTGATGACGTTGAAACTCCGTCATCTATTCCATCCTTTAAACCTTATCAGATCGAAGCAAAAGCGATAAAGTTTCCAACCCTAATCTTTCAGGGTTTTCTTAATAAAAGTGCAAATCTGTACAAGATTAAGGGTTTTATTTATGCATTTACTTTCATTTCGTGGCTTATCTAATTCCTCGTCTCTTGATTGCAGAAGCTTCTCATCACTTGCAAAAAAAAAAAAAGAGAAAAAAAGTAAATGGACATGAGCGGATTGTCTGTGCGGCTTTCTGAATTTAGAGTGGGCTTGATATTTAGCTGTGGAGAAGCTGTTGACAAAGCTCTTAAGTCGTATTTAAAAGTGAGGCAGGCGAGGGATGTGCATGCAGAGCGCGTCCATTTGTTTCCTGTCGTCCTGAAGGTAGCACCTTAACCTCCCACACGTACTCGCTAAGTGGAATCAGTGGGCGCGTTGATTAAACTTGACAGGGACAGACCGAACTCACCGCCGACAAAAGAAAGACAGCGAAGATGTAGGACACCTACTGGGGCGCTGATGAGGAGACGACCAAGAAGCAAAGTCCAAGAAGTACAGTAGCCGATAAAGCAACTTGAATGACCGCAGTTACGTAATGTGTCTGGGGGTACACTTACAAATGCAAATTAAAAAGAACCCCCCACCCCCACCCCCACCCCGCGCAAACGACTTAACTACTTTAAAATATCCCCCGGCGATGTTCAAATGGGATGTGATTGCTTACTATTGCTGTATGCATAACACGGAGTATGGATTATGACGGAAATTTGCAAATAAATGCGTCTTGTATATTTACATTCAAGGGAAGCTGTGTGCATCGTGAAACTAACTCGCTCACACGTGAACTTGTCTGGCTCAAATGTATAACAGATTCCCCCTCCACCCATTCTGTGCCAATCTGCTCTTAAGACCATCTCCCGGGCAGCTAGCGTTCCTTTCTCACTTGTGAGCGTGTGAAACCAAATTAACGTACGACTAAAATGTGATAAATGTTTTTTTTTTTTTTTTTGCCGGGGGGGGAGGGGTGCGATGCATCACTGTGCAGTTGAGCAACGATTGTGTAAAGTGGGAGAGCTTGGAGCGTTCGGAGGAACATTTGCGTATTCAGGTCGCCGGGCTGCTCAATGAGACAAAGGACAGGTGAGATCATTCTCAACTCAGTGGGATTCTTCTTCTTCTTCTTTTTTTTTTCCCCCTGCCAACAGAAGAAGAACCTAAACGTCTTTGTGTGTGACAAGCTCTTGGCAGTATCATTTATAGGAAGCAATAACCTGGTGTCCCCCGGAAACCATTGTCACGGGAAATGATTTATTGAGCAGTGAATTTAAATGAAGAGGCGCTTGTTCGAGTCGCAGGTGATGCGACACACCTCATTCGGATGAATTTCCTTTTCGGTGCGAAGACGCTGCCTGCTTGTCCACACATCCTTCTCGTCGGGACAATCCGTTTTCCCTTTCTCGCCAATCTCTTCCCATCTGCGCAATTGCATCGTCGCCCTTTGTCATGTCTTTTTCGTGCCACCCTTCTTTTGCTTTGTAACTCGATCCCTCGGCGTTTCTTCGTCTCACCTGCGCCACGATATTTGTATAAAACGTTGATTACCGACTGCTCGTGGCCCAGTTCAGGAAAGTGATAAAAGACGAGGAGCTCCGTTCTCCCTTTCATAAAACGCAAAATCCCAAAGTCAGAATCCAACATGACAAAGACTCACACACCCCCCCACTGTCATTTTGGATGTTTTTTTTTTTTTTTTTTTTAAAGGCAATAGAAACAAATTCATCGGTGATTTCTTTCTGGATATGGAACGGTGCGACCGCATCCGACAGATTTGGTTTGTCATGCATTTCTTTGCCCGTCCACATAAACGTTAAACGTTAACATTCGTAATATGGAGCTCTGCTAGCTGAACAGAAGGGCGGTTGATCAAGAGAATGACAAGTGGACCTGCGGAGATTTATGTTCCCGATGCTGAAACGGATCAAACTTGCCTTTCAGTGCCACACAAGCGTAGAATAGTTAAGCGTAGCACAATAAAGATGGCGGCAGTAACTATAATAACAAATTGTTGATTCCTCACTGACAGTGCAAATCGAAATTGAGCACTCCTCTGTCTCCCAAGAAGAAAAAGCGAAACGCAGTCAATCGAAAGACATTTTAAGGGTAGCTGAGCCTCAGCAGAGGAATGCCCTCTATTAAAAGTCCTTGTAGTTAACTTTTGATGGGCGACATTTTGATGGATCGATCTCCAATCGTACGAGTGTACGTACAGTACCTACGGAAAGAAAGATAGCAGGTAAACATCATAAGGAGAGTGGTGAGTGACTGTACAGCAAGACTTGTGAATATAAGTCAAGGAAAACCCCCATTGTTCGATGCAGTCAGAGAAGATGAAAAAATGTCCTTGGCTGCTCAGTCATGCAGCTCCGAGTAATTACCTCCAGCCCTCTCAATAGAAAATCAGCTATCGGGGTATTAGCAAGCAACATACTGAGCTTGACTCCAGCCCGATAAATACATTAGTGATATGATAACTAACACTTACCCAACACTGATGAGTGCTAAAACTAAACTACAGCTTATTTTTTTCAGAGCAATTACATCGCAGATAAGGATTTAAGCGTCCTTGATGGTCTGCAGTTCTGCATGAAGCGATTGGCTCGGCTTCTAATGCGCATTGAACTCATTTATACAGACACGCATCTAATTGCTCAGTGAATGGTGGGTGCCGTTAGGATGAGGCCTCATTCCTCCCGCGAGGTTTTCAATACGATCATTGGTTTTGGATGTAAATTGACGAGGGCCGTCCCTGCACGTGGAGGCTGTCAAATGGCCGCCGCCGGCGGGGCGCGAGACACGCTCGGTTTAAGAAATAAAATGTTCTCGGTCGTCTTGTTTCCTCGCCCGTGTTGTATTTGTTTCGGAGATATTATCACCGGGGTTAAACTTATAAAGTATTTCCACCGAAACGCAGCAACTACTCGACGCGCTTTTCGACCCGTCGGCCGCTATTGCTGTTCCCGTTCATCTGTGATGAAGGTCACTCGGGAAACGGGGGCCTGCTGATGAGTCGACATGTTGTGGGTGCCACTTGTGCCGGTGATGTACACAAGCAGACAGGGGAGGTCTCTTTTGTGACCCGCACTCCACTGACCTGGATCAGCTAATGTTTTCTGTCACTCAAGCCCACACAAGTCCCGGGGAGTGACGGACAACAACAACAACGCGCACAGCGCTCACACGGGAAATGTCCACAGTCCAGAGCTGCGGAAATGGGCCTCGGGCGTATTTATCGAAAGTTCTACGAGTCCGGTGCACGTGCCGAAAGATAACGTGCTGCTGCAATCAAATCAAACTTTGCACAGCATCTTCAGCCATAAAAAAAAAAAAAAAAAAAAAAAAAAATTTGATTCCCTCTCGAAACCAAATTGGGAAAAAAAAAAAAAAAAGGTTTACAGCACTGATTTGTTGCATCTCCTTTAAAAGTGAAAGCTCCCTGGATGGACGAAGAAACGACGGAAAATGCTGCATCCAGTGAGCCTTTGAAGATGCATAAAAATGTAACAAAGCCATTTCAAAAGGTCAAAACTATTGTACCCTGGCCAATTAAGTCCGAGATGACAATCTGCAGGTATTTGGTGGAATGATCATTTCTAGCATTGCTGAACTTAAGTTTATGTGAAAATGTGTTTTTCCATTTTAACTGGACGCTCTAAATTGCCCCTAGGTGTGATCGTCAGTGCGGCTGTTTGTCTCAATGTGTCCTGCGATTGGCTGGCGACCAGTTCAGGGTGTGCCCCTCCTCCTCCCCGTTGACAGCTGGGATAGGCTCCAGCACTCCCGCGACCCTTGTGATGATAAGCGTCTAAGAAAATGGATGGATGGATTGCTACATTTACAAAAAGCACCTAGCAACACATTTTTCCACTTTTAAACTGTATTTTGGAAACCTCTTGCCACTTTTGCACAGTTGCATTTGGACTAAAATAATTAGGTCAATTAATAGCTCTTCTCCGCTACTGCGATATCTTCAGAATCACACACGGGTGTTGAGCGTTCTCTACAGCCCACCCGTATTGCAGCGACGTGTACGTCTTTCTCAAGGTATTCAAAAGAGCTCCCACTGTTTTGAAGTGTTTAAGCTGCCAAAATGTATGCCGGAAAGTTTTGGGGAGTTTCTACTTTATCACGATTCAAGGTCTTCTACTTGGCTGGCGACCGGTTCACGGTGCACCCCGCCCTCCTTGCCCGTCGACAGCTGGGATCGGCTCCAGCACTCCCCGCGACCCTCGTGGGGATAAGCGGCTAAGAAGATGGATGGATGTTTTTCCCATAAGGACAAGTTCATCCGTATAAAAAAAGTATTCAATTATTGTTCAATTATCAGTGTTCTAGGTTGTGAGTTATTTAATTGTACTAGTGTATCTACAAGTGGATTTTGGGGGTGGGAGATGGCATACGCCCTGCGCCGGTTGTACCCACCGACATACGTGGCATGGATGACTTTTTGTTTCCAGTCTGACTACATCTGCAATGTCCAAAACACAGAACAGTCGCACATTTTTCTACTTACGTCGCGCCACACGGGCCACATTTGCATCATTGTGACAGAAACACAGAGTTCTTCCTGCTCTTGTAAACAACTGCGCGTTTTGCTAATCCAACCGGAGGTAGACTGCTGTCAAAACATGTTGCTATCTTGTCAGTGCACTTCTCCGGGACTTTTGGGAGCAGTGAGCGGGAAGCAAACCATTAAAGCTGGAGTTCAACATTTTGTTTCTTTATAAAAAAAAAAAAGAAAAAAAAGTGGTACATGAGGATGTCGCATGCTTGCAAGATACATAGAAGGTAGCTACCGTAAACAACTGGCTAGCTGTGCTTTGCGAAAGGCCTATAAAAACAAGATGAGCACCATGTTTGTGTCATGTTGCATTTCAACCTAGAATAGCACTCAAAAGAGTGCCAAGGTTGAGATTTCAACAAACGTTTTATTTGAAAATGTGGAAAACTAAATTTGTGTTTGTGTTAGGGAGCAGAGCGGCTAGTGTCATGGCCATGTTTTTCGTGGGCAGCCCGCCCTAGTCACAATTTAATGATGGCGTCGGCAATAGAAAATTAAAGCGGCCCAGTTAATTTAAATGAAAAAAATGCTCAAACCAAAGTCCGGTATACATTTACTACAGTAATGACTGCAAATGAATCAAACGAATCTGGGCTTGTACACCTCTGCTATAGTAATAAATAAGTATCTAACCATTTATTATCTATGGCGCTATATCCTCATTAGGACCACGGGTGGATTGGTGGCAGCCATTTGCAGGGGGCTGTAAAGTGAAAGTTGTGTAATCTCCTCTTGCTGTCCCGACCTCGAGTGTCCAATTGATTATCTCCGAGTTTTGTTTTAGTGCAGTTGGTGGTAGACTGCCCGTCTTAAAATATGTTCCCCGTCACTCCTGTCACAGTAGAGCTTGAGCAAGATATGAAACTGTCGACTGTGTGATCGACATGGTCACCATAATCCCACCCGGCTTCCCCCCTTGAATAAGAACTAAACTATTCGGTTGAAGTGCATTATTTGACTAAACATTACAGGACCGCTTTATTAACAGCTAACTCCTTATAAATGTTCTGATTTTCAAAATTACTTTTCAGGGGCAAGAAAAAAAAATGGCAAAAAATGTTTTTGAGGTTGACAACTTTGTCGCGGACCGTGCTTGGTAATTACGTGTCAACAGTCTATAGAGAGGGGGGCACTTTGGCGCACAGTTTTGAGGACCGGGGTTCGAATCCCGGCCCCGCCTGTGCGGAATTTGCATGCTCTCCCCGTGCCTGCGTGGCTTTTCTCTCCCACATCCCCAGAACATGCATTCATTGGAGTCTCTAAATTGCCCCATGGTGCGACCGTCTCCATGTGCCCTGCGATTGGCTGCCAACCAGTTCGGGGTGCGCCCCGCCTCCTGCCCGATGACTGCCGGGATAGGCTCCGGCAATACCGCGACCCTCGTGAGGATAAGCGGCTCAGAAAATGGATGGATGGACAGTCAGTGGAGACTGTTTTTTTAGAGGGGTCTGTAAAACATGATTTTTGTTTTTGTGTTGTATTTAAGCAATATAGCACTTGTTAATATTGGATTGGGATGACTTGAGAGTGGATCTGTAGAGTCTGTGGAGAGCTAATTGAAACACAAGTTCGAGCGTGACCGAGACTAAAGTGAACGTTTTGATAGCAGCAAGATTGCGTGAGCTATCTTTTGAATTTCTCCCAAAGTGTGCTCTCGTAAATTGACGAATCCGTCAGATGTCGCAGCCATCGCTCTATTTATCTCACGCCTTCGCGATTTCATCACCATCTTTACATCCCCGTATCCCCTTCTCTCATCCTCCTGGGACCGACTTCTCTGATTGGATTGTAGATGATGAGGTGGGAAGTGTGAACTCATGTAAACTATTCAAAAATGGTAAAAACAACAACAACAAAAAAAAGATACACAAATGGGAGGACAAATGCACATTTTGACGCGCAGATTTGAATTTGATCGGGAAGCGCTGCAATAGGTCATTTCTGTCTCGACCCTGGAACACTCGCTGGGATAAAACGGTACTACAGAGCTCATCCATGCATCATCATCATCATCATCATCATCCTCACCATGCCAATTCCCTGCACTCGTCCCCATCCGACAGACATATTGCGCAGTGCGCCGGGTCCCTCGCTGGGAGCCGCGTGCGAGGGCGCGGGCGGACTTTGGCGGAAGAGGAACGCCGACTGGACTTCCTGGTCCTGCTCTTTCATCCACGTTCACCTCCCTCGTTAGACCGTACATCGGAAAGGACGGTGGAGATTAGTGAGCGTCAGCAGTGGGGGGAATGAGATGAGTCATTGTAGACCTGCAAGGTTCTTTCCAGTCTTTGAATTGCAAAGAAAGGAGATGAGGTTCTGTCTGTTTCTTAAATGAAAATAGGCTGTGGGGCTTTTGCTCATTAAACCGCCACTCAGCTTCCTGATTGCATCTTTTTATGTTGCAAACGCTCCAACTTGCTCTCTAAATTTAGCCTCTAATGACCCCGGCAGTAGCAAAAAGTGCATGTGACGGCAAACTATTGCTTTAATAAGATAGCAAAAACATTGTATTATTAATCAGCCGGTTGGAATACTGTGCACGTCTAAACTGTGTTATAATGCGTCTTGCTCAGGTTTTGCGCGTGAGTGCGAAATGCACCTTGGGCGATTCTTTAACTAAAAAATGAAAGTCACTGAAATTCAAAAGTGTTTATGCTGAATAACTGTTTGCAGTGAGACTTCTCTGAAGAGGACAGCTATTAACTGCATAATTTCATTGACCAAAATATTCAATTTCTGGAGAATAATATGATAATAATGTAGAAAACAATGTGATTACTGGGATAGCTGCAGCATTTTTTCTGTGTATTTTATTTAATTACTTGTTTGTTTGTTTTTTACATTTTTTTTGGTTTTATGATATACTTTGAAAAATAGCTGGATGGAAATTGTAGAGAATAGAATATAATACAATATTCGGGAGGGTGCAACACAGCAAAATGTTTACGTCAGCTTGTCAAGACGCTCACAACAATGCTAATGTGTATTTGCCACAGCTAGGCTATCATGATGAATAAATGGCCATCCATCCATTTTCCAAGCCACTTATCCTCAAAACAAGGGTTGCGGGAATGTTGGAGCCTGTCCCGGCTAACTTCGGGCAAAAGGTGGACTACACTTTTGATTTTTTTGTTTTGATTTTGTGTTTGTTTACAGAGCCGCAACTGAAGGGCATCGTATCCCGCCTGTACAGCCAACATGGCTACTACCTACAGATGCAGCCCGATGGCACCATGGACAGCACGAGAGATGAGAGCAGCTTATTTTGTAAGTGCGCGCATCGGCTTCTTTGAACTCAATTCCGGCCTTTCGGTCCATCTTAAACACCCGAAGAAAGGCCATGTTACCTTCAGCTTCAATATTGATCATTCAAATTCCTGCTGCTGACATAATGTGGATGTCACCCTAACCTCTTGAAGTCAAATTTGATCGTTTAAGGGCGCAAATTACTCGATTTTTAAACCCTCCATACAAAGCCATACATTCACGCTACAGTAGCAGTTGATTCAGTCAGCTAGTGAAACCTTTCACTGTTTTTTTTTTTTTTACTGTCTTAGCTTTGAAGCAGAGAGCTCAGGTGCTGTGTCTAACTATCTACTTTTAGCTCTGCTCCAAGCCCCATTTGCTGAGGTAGAGGATCCCGCTATGATCCAGTTTTAGAGGGAGTGTTAAGCTCAGTGAAGGTGACACGATGTGGAGTTTGCTGCAACATAAACTCGGAGAGGTCACAGCATTTGGGCAAAAAGGGAAATGTACTGTGTAGCTTGCGGTCGAGAGACGGGCGCCTCTGAGACTGCCACCCAGATCCTTTGAGCTAAATATGATATTTAGCCTTTGAATTCGCATTGTCTGACTTTCTATTTTCTCTCCCCCTTTCTATCTTCCCTGAACTGCTTTATCCAATTCAGCGCAGTTTAACCTAATTCCCGTGGGACTGCGGATTGTGGCAATCCAGGGTGCAAAGACGGGGCTGTATCTTGCCATGAATAGTGACGGATACCTCTATACTTCTGTGAGTATGTAGTCTAGGAAACTTTGCCGTTTGCCTCATATTCTGCTGTGCATGATATCCTGATCACACCAAAAGCCTTTAGCGCTAACCAATCAGGAAACATTTTACGAGGGAATACACAGTTTACCTCTCTGTTCCAAAAATATACACACACACAGAGAGAGAGAGAGAGAGAGAGAGAGAGAGAGAGAGAGAGAGAGAGAGAGAGAGAGAGAGAGAGAGAGAAGAGAGAGAGAGAGAGAGAGAGAGAGAGAGAGAGAGAGAGAGAGAGAGAGAGAGGAGAGAGAGAGAGAGAGAGAGAGAGAGAGAGAGAGAGAGAGAGAGAATCTGGCCATGGAACAACACAAAAGTTTGCCCACCACTGCTGCAGGCCAATTAGTGACGGAGGAATACATTTTTACCAGACACATCATTTTCTAAAATTAGCACTTAAGATGCACCTTTCGCTCTCTTTACTGAACAGGAAGCCGTGACACGTCACTCATAATCTCATATTCTTCACGAAATGTCTGCATGGCAATGATGATGCCATACTTTTAATTACCTGCCATTTTATTCCATCCATTTCATTCGAGCTCAGTGGCAGTATGATTGCTGATTGTCCAAAAACAGTATTGCTGAAGGATATGAGAACAATTCGACGGTAAATGCAGGAGCTCTTATTATCCTCTGAGCCCCCTGCTTAGTATGCTTTTTCCTCTGTGAACGTCACGGAGTGGGGATTTCCTCCACCGTAGTCAATAATTGTAGTGAGGCTCACATTTCTTTCGGAGAAACAGACATTTACACGCGTGCACGCACACACTGACACGCAGGTGCTTTACAACCGAACACCTGTCTTTTGGTGTAATATCATGCATATTTGATTTTATGAGCCCATATTTTCCTTTGGAGTGTGCCGAAGGCGCCGGTTTAATGGCGCAGGAAGGGACTGAAGGTAGAAGAATGGTTCTCTGCATATTTCTGCTCTGCTGTGTTTTGTTTTTACATTCGAACGAATCCCAAGGGAGTGAGAAACACATTAGGATCTCATTTCCTTCCATAAGCGAAACACAAACAAATGCTTTCTTGCCCAAATTGTCTGGAGCCCCTTCTGCTGTGAGTAAGACTTTTTCTACTGCGAAATTTACATCAGAATGACTTGTACAATTTTCCTTCTACTATACAAAAAAAAAAAAAAATTATATATATATATATATATATATATATATATATATATATATATATATATATATATATTATTTTCATTTATTTCTGGGTTCATCAGCCCTGGTCATTCTAGCTCGTTGCGTGCGCACATTTGGGAGCGGAAACTCCTTGAGTTTGAAGCCCAATACTTATTCCAATTTTGCAAAGTTATTTGCAAGATTTACAAATGACTTTTGTTTTGTTTTTTTATTTTCAGGGCCTTTAAAACCTATTCAGTACCACTCCAAAAATGTCAGTCATGACTGTTGCTCAAGGACAATGCAGAATGTCTCCTTTATCTAGATCAAGGAGAATTTTTCAATAAAATGAGTAAAATGCAGATATATAGTGTTAAATAAAGTACCTTTTCTTTCTGAATGACCAACATAAACCATTATACGTATGCATGTTGAAATGTATACAAGATTTATGGTTATGTGTAGCGACGTACAAAATGCCTCCGGAAATAATGACACAAGCGAGCGTTACTTGTTTTCCTTGGTAGCGTGGATAATTAAAAAATGAGGGATTACTTAAGGCGCCAGGTAACACAAAGGCTTGCAGAGAAACTGGAAGCTGCCACTCCTCTCCCAGCTATAGAGCTCGTGCACAAACGTCACCGAAGTTACGTGACTGGCCGGAAGTGCCGGTCAAACAAAGCATTGCTCAATGCCAAGTCGGTTGGAGACGGCAAGAAAATACGTCTGATAGCACGACGCCCAGAGTCTTGTCCGATAAGGTGATAATAAACGGAGGTAGGTGGAAAAATGAGAGACACTTGGCATAGAGGACCCATATTGAATGCAGAAGTCGAGGTTTTTGCCGATAACAAAGTGGACTGTTAACCCGCTTCCGCTTGTCTTTGACAACTGGATCCACACACGGATCTGGTGAGTAAGTTGTCGAGATTTACACGGAAGAGTTTGAAAGCGTAGAAAAATCTGGACGTATACAAATGCTTCATTGCTGGATCTGTTCTCAATCCCACAGAGTGATGGAGCCACTGTGACAAATACCAATATTTCAACTGTTTTTACACAAACTCGCATTCATTAACTAAGATTGGGGAAGAAAAAAAAAGACAGCGAGTTGGCTCCTCGTACACGAAGCGTCTTTTGGCCACATGTTAAACTTCGGTAAACCTCTCTGCGACAGACATTTTTTTTTTAAATATCCATTGTTCTCAAATAAGCCCTATGCGTATTTAAAAAAAAGAAAATAAACCACTGGGGTAGGCTTCAGCCCCCGTACACGGAAGAGTGCTGCGGCCACAGGTTAACCTATGTAAACCTCTGTGTGACCGACAGTTTATTTTCTTTTTAAAATACGCATTGGACTCATTTGACAACAGTGCATATTAAAAAAATAGGGAGAGGTTTATCGAAGATTAACGTGTGGCCGCAACACGCTTCCGTGTATGTTGGAGACAACTCCCTGTCTTTTCTTTTTTTTGTTCTCAAATGAGCCAACTTGGCATTATAAACACTTCTTGGGAATTTGAGATTGAGAAGAATAATTCCTATCAGAAATTAAGTGATCGCTACACAGTCGTGTGTATTTGGTTGGGCACCGTCCGTCACGTTTAATTGCCAAAATCCATCGATCTTTTCTCGTCTTTTGATCTCTTTGAATATCTGTCACGTCTGTTGTAACAACCGCCAGCACAACAAGTCTCGGGCATTGTGAATATTCTGCTCCGGTTCAATGCCCCCCCCCCCGACACTGTCAAGCAGCTCTTTTTGACCGGCAATATGCCGCCGTGAAAATGGTGCCGTCACGTGCACGAGCTCTATACGTAGCCCAGCCGCCAGTCTGCACAGCACTAAACACACGTCTCGTGCTTAATATATCTTATGAAAATCTGGAAAATACTGCACATGCAGCAAGAGCGTATTATTGACTGTCTCGTCGACTGTTCGACCTCTTTTTAAATGCACACCCGTGTCCAAGTGACTTATGTAACATCGTGCGCCGAAGAGCATCTGGCTCCAAAACAACATCAGCAACATGCGCTACTGCTGCTGCTGCTGCTGCTCCTTTTGCATCCTTTTCTGTGTCTGTTTAAGTGTTAAAGGAAAATGCTTTCCACTGCATGGTTTCACGCGAGGCGGGTTTGCCGCAGTAATATTATGGAAATATGGTGATGTTACCAGAGGCCGGGCACAACTCGTGCTTTTCCATAGCGTACCCGCGGGAGCTGATGGAATAGTCAGTCAATAGGCACAGGGAGCGTTGCATGACACTGTGACCCCTGGCGTCTAAAAAGGAGACTGGACGGAATTGCACGTTGAGGATTCGAGAACCACGGACGTCTACATTTGCCGTACATCTGTTCTAATTTCACACGCGGCGGCACAAGCCCAAATCAGACGTTTTAAATGAACGTTTGATTTTCATTTTGCACCCTTGACTGCCGATCAGAATTCTACACAGAATTAAATTTGTCATTTTGCCTTGCGCGTTAATATTGATACGTTACTTGTTCTGCTCAGAGGTATAATAGTGAGCCCAGTCTATCATAGCAAGGAGACTTAAGCTTCCTGAAGGAGGTTGGAGATATGTAATCAGAAAAGAGACTTGTGTATTGGGGAGAGTGGGGGGGGGGGGGGGGGGGAGGAGTTGCATTCCTGCATCATAAAATGCTTTTCAGCCATCTTGGGGATTCCTAGCACGGAGGCCCCATATTGTACATCATCTCATCTGCTTTCATTTGAATTCATTCTGGGCATTGGACACATGAGGGACGCAAAGTCTGGCATTCATTTATGCGAGGTGAGACGTACATAAAAAAAAAACCACAACACAAAATAGTCCCTGTTGACTTTTCTAACCATAAAAGGGTAATTCGGTAAACAACTAAGTTCCCCGCCGGTTGGATTCTGTTGTTCTGCTTGGATCCAAAGGTCATCTCAAGGATGTAATAACAGCGACAACCATTTAGACCTTTGTGCTATTTCGACCATGAAGAATCACTCTCTCGAACAATGATTGCATCGTCACGTCTGGATTTTTGTTTTTCGTCAAATCGCTCCGGAGATTACGGGAATGAAAGCTCGGCTGGTGTGGTTTCTATAGTTTGGTTATTTTCAGGGAAGTGATTATGAAGGGTAATTATGGGATTACTTGCGAGAGGGTTATCACTGGTGTTATTACAAAGCTTGAGCTGAAGGGCGTTTTGTTGGAATAATGGTTTCTTTAAATACACGGGCCTGCGTTTGTCAGATCAAGGGAAATGGGGATTGTCAGTCAAAAATTCTTAGATCTAGTGTAAGGGGAGCTCTAGAAGAGAGTCACAGTCTTATCGTGTACTTTTTTAAAAATTTTCTCCTACCTTCCTTTTCTTTCTGTCGCGGACACCTCCTGCCCCCTTGCTCTCCGAGCTGATTAATAATGAATGAAGCACATCACCCATCGATCCTGCCCTCTTTGTGTTAGCCAAAGCAGAGGGTATCAAACCTGTCGAGAGGATCTTAAAATAGCTTCATGCTGTGGCGGCGCTAGTAGCGGCTAAGATTGTTGAATTAGAACCCTTGTTTTGCTCTGCTCGGGGAGCAGACATGAAATGGGCATAAACTCTTGGAGCGGTGGCGTGGACCGAGAAAGGTCACAAAGTCCTGAATTGCCTTGTCAGCTAAAGGATGATGCCTCCCGGTGAAGGAGAAAGGTGATGATCTATGATAAGTGTGAAACTAGAGGTCCTGTGTACCACCTCCGTCCACTTCTGGCTCGTCACTGAAGTCTGTCTATGCCACGCGGTGGTCCCGTAGCTCTTGTGCTTCTCCTTCGAGTCTAAAGAGAAAGTTGCCACCCAGCCATCTCTGCAATGCTGATGCTTGTTAATCAATTCAACAGATTGGCTTTGCTCTCTGACAGCAGAAGGACCCTGACAAGACTAATCGCGACCCGGGGAGACGAATAGCCGTCTTCATTGCGTAATATCGCCAGTCAACGTTACGCAGGGTTCACTCGTCCTTATGCAGTGAACACACTGGAGGGGGAAGAGGTGGGGCGTAAGTGTGGGACTATGAGGGGAAATGATTATTTGGAACGACTGGCTGAATGGAGGAATTTCATTCATCTTTTGCTCATTTTCTTTGACTGCGGTTACCCAACCGTAGCAAGCCATGCGTGATTGACAGAACGTGAAAGAAATCACGAGTAGATCCCGTTTTTATGTTGGTAAATGTACAGACATTCATTAATCTCGGTCCGAATACTGCAATGGGCTCCTGGGCCAAATATACTTCAAGAAGAAGTTGAATTGATAAAGTCATCTTTTCTCTCTACACATTGATATATTTGATGGGCTCCAATATGGAGGATATGTTAGTTTTTTTTTCTTACGGTTCAATAAATTGTTCAATAAGGGCATCGCTTTGTTTGGCAGCAATGTAAATATAAATTAAACACATTCAGACTTGTACATTTCAGTCCAATTTCATCTGGTTCTTGTTGTCATAGAATTATATTTGATGTTTTTCCTCTTGGATAGAAGAATCCAATTTGATTTGATGGAAAAATGTGTGTCCATTTGTGTCGTGTCGTTACTGTGGTTGTTCTGCGTTCCCCTGTGGAACGTGTAATCATTAGGAATAATCAATGTTGACTACCATGTATTGCATGAAGATTCATGTTTTTGTACCCCAGGGATAAGGATAAACATGCTTTCAAACGTTTTCTTTTGCGACATTCAAAGACGCACAACGATGTTTTTCTGCTCTCATGACAATCGCACGTCATCTGTCATCCCTCGCAAAAGCCGCTAATGCGAATGTTCCTCTGCCCCATTCTCATATTCACGTTTATTTCTAGGATCACTTCACTCCGGAGTGCAAGTTCAAGGAGAGCGTGTTTGAGAACTACTACGTCACGTACTCGTCCATGCTCTATCGGCAGACCCAGTCTGGACGCTCTTGGTATATCGGTATCAACCGGGACGGCCAGGTCATGAAAGGGAACCGGGTAAAGAAGAACAAAGGAGCGGCACACTTCCTGCCCAAAGTTATCGAGGGTAAGTTTACATTTGTAGCAGCTGGGAAAATTATTAGGGATGGGCATTTGAAAACATGACTAATTCATGGCACTTTGTTTCCATCTGATCATTCATTTCCATCAATATTTTTTACATTTTGGAATAGATTTTAGATATGTCAAATCAAAAATATTGTAATCTAAGTTGATCAATAAGGGTGAAGACACCCCGTCCCTCCTGGAGCCGTCACCTTGTCGTAGTGGAGGTTTTTGTGTGTCCCAAAGGTCCTCAGAGCTAAGTTGTCCTGGGCTTCACAACCCTTGTAGGGTCACCCATGGCAAAAAAAAGGTCCTAGGTGAGGGCTCCATAAACCCTGAATACAAATACAACAATTGGATCGAGGTTTGCCTTGCCCAGACGCAGGTCACCGCCAACCTTCCCCTCTGGAGCCAGGGATGGAGGTGGAGCTCGAAGGCGAACGCCTTGCGGCTAGGCCTGCATCCGCGGGGCTCAGCCGGGCACCGCCTAAAAGTGTGACTAACCTGGGTCTCATTCCCGTGGGCTCACCACCTGTGGGAGGAGCCACAGAGGTCGAGTGCAGCGTGAGCTGGGCGGTGGCCGAAGACGGGGACCTTGGTGACTTGATTCCCGGCTACAGGAGCTGGCTCTCGGGACATGGAAAGTCACCTCTCTGACAGGGAAGGAACCTGAGCTGGTGTGTGAGGTCGAGAAGTTCTGATTAGATATATGCACACATGGCTTAGGCTCTGGTACCAGTCCTCTTGTGAAGGGTTGGATTCTCTTCCACTTTGGATTTGCCCAAGGTGGGCAGGTGTTGGTATAATTATTGCCTCCCGGGGCTTGGCACCAGTACGTTGGGGTTCATCCAACTGGGAGAGAGAGTAGCCTACCTGCAGCTTCGGGTGAGGGCACGGGTCCTGACTGTTTGTGCGAATGCACCAAGCAACAGTACCCATTAACCACCCTTTTACTTAGAGAGAGTCCTGGAGAGTACTCCTGTTTTAGGAATCCATCGTTCTGCTGGGGAACTTCAATGCTCACGTCAATGGCAGTGAGACCTGGAAGGGCGTGATTGGGAAAAAGCCCCCCTTGATCGGAGCCCAAATGCTGTTACTGGACTTCTGTGCTCACCATGGAATGCCCATAACGAACACCTTGTTCAAGAATAAGGGTGGCCACACGTGTACTTGGCACCTTGCCTGGGAACGCCTCAGGATCCCCCTGGAAGAACTGGACGAAGTGGCTGGGGAGAAAGAAGTCTGAGCGTCCCTGCTAAACCGACTGCCCTCGCAACCCGACCTCAGCTAAACGGTAGAAGATGGAGGGATGGATACAGACATTTGTTGTAATCATGAAACTTTGCCTTGGACAAAGAAACTTTTAAAGCCATCCATTTTTTCATGTTAACTTGTAATATCTTCTCGAGTCAGCAAATTTGATTAAAATTCTCTCTCTCTCTCTCTCTCTCTCTCTCTCTCTCTATCTATACAAACAATGATTTCCAGTTATAGTTCAGTAATTAGAATGATCATTTTTTCTTTGTTTTACAGTTGCCATGTATAAGGAGCCATCGCTACATGAGCTCACAAGTGAGCCTGTGAGTCCTCCGCGCAAGACAACCAAAACATCCAATTCCCCGTCCTTGAAAAATGGAGGGAAAGAAGCTCCCAAGGCCGACGCCTCATAGCACAGGAGACAGAGGGCAGGTCACAGGGCAACAGGGACATTTGGAACGCTGTCAGTCGCCCATCATGCGCGCAGGACGGCCGGGTGAACGGCCCTCATGGTCCACTACTCCAGAAGTGCACAATAAGATGCTGAGGGATGAAGGGTGAGCACTCCATCAGCAGACAACAGAATGAGAGAGGATCCCCCCCCACCCCACCACAGAATGGCTGGCCGAGACCCTGGCCGAAACAAATTTGATGCCCCATCCCGATGGTTGTCTCCTCACCAGCCCCTTTAAATTTCCTGATGCAAAGGCTGCTTCATTTCTCACTCTTTTGTTTTTTTCCTCCAATCCCTACGCAGCATTTGCTCTATGGCAACATGACATTCACCATTCACGTCTCTGGTTCATAATCCCCCAGTCATGAGCTCGCTTTGGATCCCGAAAGTTGGTGACCCAGTCGCCCCGCCGGCTTTCCCCGCGCCATCTGCCGACCGACTCGGCTAATCATCAAGGTCAACGAAAGCTCAACAAGAGATGAAACGGCTCAGAGTCGAGATGTCAACTGGAATCGCGGGTCACGTCAGGCCATCGGAGAGAAAGCGATGCCAGAGCATCAGCAAGTCTACGCCTGTAGCCGCCACTATTTTGTATCCATTATTTTGAAGAAACCTAAATTAAATCCACTAGAGTCCCAGAATACAAATTAAAACCATGACTTCCCAGCCTTCTGTAATATGGAAATGTATCCATCCATCCATCCATCCATCCATCCATCTTCTGAGGTGCTTATCCTTATAAGGGTCATGGGAGAGTTGCAGCCTATCCCAGCCATCAATGGGCAGGAGGCAGGGTACACCCTGAACTGGTTGCCAGCCAATCGCAGAGCACATAGAGACAGACAACAGTCGCACTCACAATCATACTTTGGGCTAATTTACAGTTTCCAGTGAATGTTTTTGGGATGTGAGAGGAAAGCGGGGCACGGGAAGAACACGCAAACTCCGCACAGGCGGGGTTGGGATTTGAACCCCACACCTTAGAACAGTGAGGCCAACGATCTAACCAGATGCTCCACCGTGCCGCTAACGTGGAAATATGAATAAATTGCAATAAAACCATCCACCAATCTTCTAAATACAACCCACGGGTTCTGAAATCAGAGTCATCGATAAGTTAATAAGCAAAAAAATATATAGTTCTTGCTCAAGAAGCCAGGGCATACTGTAGGTCCTGAAAAAAGAAATGAAAAATGACTGAGACAAGAGAATAGCGAACGCCTTTCCAACCTCCTCCTCATCAGGTGATCACTTATCGTTAGAGCAAGCTCAAAGGCTACACATGAACAAGCGCGTCATATTTTCAATCCAGTGCGGATCAGAAGCCAGTCATGTGAAAACGAGCTGAGAGGCGCACATCTCACTCGGCATCTGCTGTCAGCAGAAAGCCGTGTTTGAAGGCAAACATCAAAGCCGGAGGAGCCTCTGAGCAGGAGCACTTGTTATTCTGACGATGTCTGGCAGCTTATCCGTGTGCTCCGCGTTCTCAAATCACCTTGGAAGAATCGCCCTCAAAAAATGGAGCTGTCTGAGTGGATGTCTTGGTGTGACTGTGTCGTAACCCTGGCGTGTGGACGGCGTTGACTCTGCGCTGACGCTTTAAGCGTCTGTGTAGAGGAAAAGAGATACTGCAGGTAACCTTAACCGTGTCATTCAGAAACAACGCAATGTAGGGCGGCGGGAGAATTTCGATCAACTGTTTACATCTGAGAGCACACACATACACACAAGGTAATACATTAACCACCACCACCCGCTTTTTTTGGGCTCGCTATAGAAATTATAAGACAATTTTAAATAAATATGCAATGACCTCGTGCCAGTCTGAAAATTTTAAAAGATTCTGTCACACATGCAAGCTACTTTGCTTGGATACCATCAGCAAACATACAAAACAGTGCTAAGAATGGCAATATCATAACTATGGCCACAAAAATATACATGAGCTTGCCCCCCCCCCAAAAAAAAACCATACAAATAAGTAAGCCCTTACACACACACACAAAACAGTGGATTGTACGTATTTAATCACTTGGAAAAAACGCCAATTTAATTGAGATTCTACAGCCAAAGATAATGTTTTATGCAACGTATACGTTCAACGTGTTTCCAGATGGTGCTGTGGCAGGACTTGACATCGTTTTCTTTTCTTCTCGACTCGTTGTGATAACGGAACGGGTTAGTGAATTGGAGGCTTTGAACTATAAATGCGATGTACAGAGTCTGAAACCGTGTTGGATTGTAAAAACATGCGCTGTACATGCAGTAGATGCACGAAAGAAGCCGTTAGCGAGGGAAAGAGGCCATGCAAGTTCTCGAGGAATCCTGCTAAGGAATTTCTTCATCAGGCATGCGAGATGTTTTGTCAGGGATGCACGAAGAGGCATGAAAATATCATAATGAACGCAGGACAAACAGCACGTCTGGCACTGTGAGTTATTTATGACAGGGACTTTATGGATGAAATGGGTTGGAGCGCTCTTCATATTTCAGTGGCGTTTGCCGTTTTGAGTTTCAAGGAGAAATTGAGTCATATTTTCACATACAAAAAGGGAAACGCCAATCATCGCCGCTTAGTTCCTGTATAGCAATAATTTATTTTTCCAAATAGAGAGTAGACGTGTTCTGCAATGTTTTTTTTAAAGGTTTATTTAGCTGTGACTCTGGCAAAAATAGCGCATCTTATGATTTTCTCAGACATGCGTATCCTTATTGTCTTTATGAAGCACTAGTAAAAAAAAAAAAAAAAAGCCCTTGATGCTCATAATGCTGACAAAAGTCCCTCGCAAGTTGTCAAGAGAGCAAAACTACACGTAGACAGACGGCACATAGAATGTTGAAAAAAAAGATTGTTATTGAATGTGAAGTACAGAATGCAGTATAAAGGAAGTCAGTGAATTTGCAAGTATTTCCATGAAAGGTTAGCGCAATTGGAGTTTTCAAAAAAACCAAAAGGTTTGTTTGCAAAGTCCGTTGATTAAAAGTTGGCAAAGTGCAAGACAGAGCAGAGGAGAAAAACAAAGGGCATGGGAAACAATGATCGATAGATTCAATGAAACCCAAACAAGAGACTTGTGATGGTTGCAAAAATGACTTGAAGGTCTGGCAGAGACAGCAAAATCCATTTGTTCATGAAGAACTCAGAGACCATGTGAAGAGAACACACACACACACACACACACACACACACACACAAAAAAGACTTTTGCTTGTTTCTGCAGAGCAATAAAAAACGTGCTCCTGACTGCATTTCCTTTGATTATGAACAACATGACGAGACAGACGATCTTTTAGCACATATAAAGTGAGGCGAGATGCTTCAACCAAACCACCCCCGCGACTCGGATCCCTTGAAGAGTAATTGACTATGCAAGCCCTGGACAGCACTTGAAACATGAAAACATTAACTTAGCATCCCAAAGGATGACAACCCACGAGCCACTGACGGCTTCCGGACGATAAAGAACGTGAAATTGCTGTTAAAGTAGCCGTGAGGAACAATTGAGTTGTTGGACTTTCAAACGCTTGCGGTTAATAAAAGTCATAACTGCATTCCCCAAAAACAGAGAGAGAGTAATAAATAAATGAAAATAATTCCACCTTGAAATAAGCATCGCAATGCAACAAGAGCACGTCAATAGGTAAAAAAAAAAAAAAAAAAAATCCCAAAGATTCAGAACCTATTATATATTCAAGTAAGATTACTAAAAAAATTGTTGATGAATAATCGCAGCATAGACTGAACCCATTACACTCGAAAGAAAACGAACATAATCCGGTAAGTAATTTGGAGCCGTACGTTTCGCCTTCACCCGATGATATTTTTGATTTACACTGCAATAAGATATTCAGAGAACGATGCACCTTGGGACTTCACTGACTGACTCTTCCGAGGCTGTAAAATGATTGTAGTTGTTCCGTATCCGCAAGGGCAAAAACTCACGCCGTCGCTCTGCAAAGCGCAAAAATGTTTGCTTTGCTGCAGGTGGCCGCATTAACTGCCGCGTGTTCTGTCTGTTTGCAAAAAAATATACATATTTAAATGTCAGCATACATGGACGTCTGTGTACAACTAGCTCCCTCTAATGGAAATAACTGTTCGATTTTCCCAATTACTTACACATCTCCGATCAAAATTTGATAGCTATTGATTGCATTTTGCGATAATATGTATGATCTCGCAGTCATCCAAATGAATCGCCGCGTTACACCCCTTCTGAATAATTTGTCAATGTCAACACAAAGGTTATTTCCGGTTTTCTAGTCAGCATGTTGAAGAGAAAGTTATGTGCATACATTAAATGCAAAAATCTCAATTTTACAACCACTGGCTGAGGTAACAAAATGAATGAATCCTCCAGTCGAGAAAACGACTCCAGTCTTTGTGTTTGAGAGAGACGTCGATTTATTTTGATTGAAGGTTCCCATGAAGAAATCTTGCTCCATTTTGTCTTCCTGGTTTATGTAAATGGTGAGGATGAGTCACTAATCCTCCTCACTCCGGTGGGAAAGGAGAATATGAGCATGGATTACGACTGATGAAAGCAAAAAAAAAAAAAAAAAAAAAACTACCTAAAATTTACACTGACTTCATATCTTGAAATTGACCGTCTTTGGACAGAATATTGCTTCGCAGTCCTTTTGTTGATTTCTCTTTGAATGAGGAGAGTTTCTGACACAGGAAAAGGTGAGATCCGACGTGGTCTTCATAAACTATTTGGCAGTGTGCTTTTAGATAAAAAATGTTCTATCATATTAAATGTATGCTATGTCAATTATGTATACTGTACAGTATGAGTAGTGTACTATGTCAAGTTCTGTTTACAACTCTTGGTATGTATTGTCTGTTGTTTTTTATTTATTTATTGTGTTTCATTTCCAGTATGAAGTCCTCTAACAAAGCAGAGGGATTCTTCCTCTTCAAATCTGATCTCTTTTTGGCGGTTTTTTAATTTTTTGGGGGTCTTTGGTTCGCATTGACGCATCTTTACAAATGTCTACCCTTCATTGCCTCCTGTGTGACCAAGTTTTATGTTTGTGAAAGATGTACTCAAGTGAAAACTGAAGGGGGGGGGGGGGGGGGATGACCAAAGCTCACATGTGTCCTGTCAAAACCAACAATGACCTTTCTGGGCTCACAGTTCTGGTCACGCACGTCTTCCAAAAAGTTTCCGTAAACTACTCCCCCCCCCCATCTCTCTCTTTCCCTCACCCCCTCCCTCTCTCGCACTCAAGGCCATCTTCTCGTCTTCCAAAAAAAAAAAAAAAACGGACATTTTCAGCAAAAGAAGCAAGCTGATTTAAAGCCATAAAGGAACGTGGGTGGGCCTTGGCATTGAACGGCCAAAGAGAGTGAAGGTCTGGATCTGTAGGCACCTACGGATTTAGTCACATGGTGGACTCCAAATCAAGCAACAACAACAACAAAAAATGGCTCCTTTTTAAAAAAAAAAAAAAAAAAACAATTCCACAGAAATTACAACCAGCAATATGCAATGGGAACTTTGGACCAGTTTGGAATCAAGGATGTGGAAATTTAACAGGGGATTGAACTGAAATGGATTTGCTATGGCAATCTTTAGTCTGCAATAATAATTACTGTGTCTAGAAAGACAAAAAAATGATTTTTTTTTCCTTGCAAAGTATGTCTCTGTGGTTTGACTCTTCAGGGATGATCCCTCCCAGTATCTACAGACACAACCCCCCCCCTCCTCCTCCTCCCCGATTTACCCTCTCGAATAACCCGATGTTCCGTCAAACGTGTGTACATATACAGTGTCTGTACAAAAACTCCTCCCTGGATTGAAAGGAGATGTGGTATTCTGTAATATTAATCAATAAAACAACATATATTTGTATGGTTGTAAGCAGTGCTTGTTGGGGTTTTGTCTCCCCCCCCCTGCATGTCTACACACACACACACATACACACACATACACACACACACACACACACACACACACTATATGAAGGGAAGACAACGGAAGAAAATGCAAAAAAAAAATCGTGCAAAAGCACGTTCTTTTTTGTCAGTGACAAATGTATAAGCTCTAAAATTAAAATTAAACTGCACAGTATTTTGGAAATATAGGCTCTAGCACTCCCGTGACCCTTGTGAGAATAAGCAGCTTGGTTAATGGATGGATAAATATGAAGTGTTAACTACATGTCCACAAATTAGGCACTCTTGCAGTTAAAGTTGAACTCACTCAATCCAAACATTGGCTTTATGTATAACGTGGCACTGCTGTCAGCCATCTTGTTTCATCAATGACTGCGACGTGCGTCAACGTCCACAAGGTGGCAGAATAACTGCCCAACCAATATGGCATACATCTGCAAGATTGTTTCCAACCTGTTGAGCAGCTTGTCATACAGCATTTTCTGTGAAGATCCCATATGCAATGTCACCAAATACTGGGGTGTAATTTACACACGTAAAAGAAAAAAAAAAGCCCGAGACAAATCCATATTAATTGTAATTTACCTCAATTTACTTGCAATTAAAGTCTCACATGGGCGTCACATTGGCGCAGTAGTTCACGGAGTGGCCCGAGAGCAAGAAGGTGACACGACAGCGTAGCGGCGAGCAATCCGTCTCTCTCTGTGACAGCCTTGTGATCGACTGAGTTTGAGCCGTCCTGGGTGACCCCCGCCTGCACCCCTCGTGACCATGCACAGGATAATTGCTATAAACAATGGCCGGACGAGCATGAGCACATTGCAGTTCATAACCTGAAGTCATTTCCAAACACTCTAATAGGCAACTAGGAACTACAACATGACTCTAATTAAAGGAAATGCAACCCAAAAAAAAAAATAATAATAAAAACAAATGGGACAATAATGGTTGTCTAATTGCCGATAAATATGTGGAAATTCCCAGAGAAAGTCTGAGGAAACTGGGATACTTCTGTCCTGCGTGATCCAAAAAAAAAAAAAAAAGACTAAATTATTTCAAGAATCTGGAAAAATTCCAATTTGTAAAGGAAAAAGATGCAAGCTTGGAGAGAGTTCCTCCCAGAACTCAAAGGAAAGCAAAAATCCACCACTCACAAAAAGTTTGGGGTATTCGGCTTTCGGGTGGAAGATCAAAATGAAGCCGAAAGGGACCTTTTACGGGTGAACTTAATTTGAACTCAAAAAACTTCTGAATGCACCTGTCCAGCTGGCCAATGTTTCTGTACCTTTTGCTGAACGGCAAAATTCACAACTGACGTTTGATTTACTGCGCAAGCGTTGTTGGACATTCAGAAGTCAAATTAAGCTCACCCGTACATGTTGTCGTTCCATCCTGAGATTTCACCCGGGAGTTGTTGTAGTTTTAGCTGCAACAACTTCTCTTTTTATCTTTCTTTTGACTTCCTTTATGTGCAGTGATCACATGACGCACATGTTTCTCTTTTTATGTAAAAGGCAGTATAAATGATTGACTCGTTTTTACCACCGGGGAGAAAAGGGGAACAAAAACTTTCCAAGTATGACATAGGCAAATAGTTGATGCTGTGAAAAAGCGGACACCCTGATTTCCCAAATAAATATGTACAGCTATACAGTATATTACCATTATTTGGAAGAAATAATCAAATCCGAATTAGCTGCTAGCAGAAGTTCTCATTGCAGGTACTTCGTGCATCAATCAGAATCAGCTTGATTGTTTATTTATCCATACCATCCATTTTATTTGCCGCCTATCCTCACGAGGTTCGCGGGGGTGCTAGAGCCTATCCCAGCTATCATCGGGCAGGATACACCTTGAACTGGTTTCCAGCCAATTGCAGACAAACAGTCGCACTCACAATCACACCTAGGGGCAATTTAGAGTGTCCAATTAATATTGCGTGTTTTTGGGATGTGGGAGGAAACCGGAGTGCCCGGAGGAAACACACAGGCGGGGCCGGGATTGGACCCGGGACCTCAGAACTGTGAGGGCAGCGCTTTACCAGCTGCTCCACCGTGCCGCGTATTTATTTATTCATTATTAAACGACAGTAAAACACTGAAAGACGCTTTCCAATTGCATACGCGCCTAGTAGTGGGAAGTTAGGTGTGTCGCCACAAGTGCCCTCTGGGGGGCAGTCTGCCATTCTGCGCTTACGGCCCCTCCGACCGCCACCAAGCAGTCAACCACAATGAGGTTTAAATGTCTTGTCCAGGGACAAAGTGCGCTCGGGTAGGACATGAACGGGCAACCTTTTGCCATCCATTGTGCAGTACTGATTCATTTGCATCAAACCTCAACAACCATCCATTTTCTATACTGCCTGACCTCAGTCGGGTCAAAGGTGAACTTTCTGACAGGAAGGATCACAAGCCAAGTTGCCAACTACTACTTTACCATTCTGCGCAACTTCAAAATCATCTTTCTTTTTTCCAGCTACACCGCGTGCCATTTACTGAAGCGTCAGTTGAATATTTTGCATTCCATAAGACACGTGCAGCATTCAATGTACAGCTTGAAATAGTTGAAAAGGCCCAAGTGTGACATAAAATATCTGATGCCGGAAATATTCATTTGTATGATCAAGTCAGAAGTCAACTGTCTTTTGTAAAGTGCTCGGATTAACCCAAAATATATCAGATGGCTGAATAGATGCAATTACAACTCGTTCACACACCAGCAGTAAATTAGACATCACACTGTCAGAATGATTAGCGTGCAAAATGGATCTTTCATGTAGCACAGATTAGGGTAATTAATTTACAAGTTGAGGTCGTGATCAAGCTGAGCAGCATCCGATCCACTGGATTCCCGTGCGTCAGATGCGACCTGCGTCAGAATTTTAAAAAAGAAATAAAAATGACCCTCAAACTAGAGCGACTCAAATCTTACAAACATTCGTGTGCTTCAACTTTATGGAAGTAAATTAGTGCCACCAGGATTTGAATTCGAAATATAAAGTCATCACATTTTCAATAGTTGCTACAATTCGCTGTATGAAATTCAACCGGGAACAATTCGCCGTCTAAAATTCACTGTCTGTGCCGCCAGGCAAGGTTCAGGTCAGAACTGAGCACCCAGCCAATCGCAGTTCCGCTTTCTTAGTCACGTGAGGTCACATCCTAAGAAAGCGTAACTGGATTGGCTGGCTGTTCGGTTCTGACCTGGAGTAACCCCGCCTGGTGGCACAGACGGTGAATTTCAGTCAGCGAATTGTAGCAGCTATTGAAAATGTCATCACTTTACATTTCGTATTAAAATCCTGATGGCTAATAACTAATTTACTTCCATACATATTTTTGTGGTTTTTAATTTTCAGTAAAGCGCACGTTACAAAACAATCTGAGCTCAGACTGAAATCAACCAATCGCAGGGCACATGGAGACAGACAACAGTCGCACTCCCAATCACACCTATGGGCAATTTACAGCCTCCAATCAATGCGTGTTTTTGGAGGAAAGCGGAGTGCTCGCAGAAAACCCACGCAGGCACGGGGAGAAGATGCAAACTCCACACGGGCGGGGCCGGGATTCAAACCCTGGTCCTCAAGACTGCGAGGCCAACACTCTAACCAGGTGAGCCCCTGTGCCCTGATATCACACGTAATCCTAAATATACTTCAGATGATGCAATGGAATTTCCAGACCTAATTCCTCTCAGAAACAAATGTTATCATGTGACAAAATGGATGGAGATGAAGGTCATGGAAATGTGCAGTAGTTTTTGTGTGCATTCAGGCTTCTGTTCATCTACTCACTTGCTATGAAGAATGTTGAGATTCATATATATTTTTTTTTAACATAATGAGAATGTATAAATTCCACACTTGCCAGCACCTAAATTGTACCTCGGATGCTTCCTCACGTAACCTCTGCTACATGGACTTATGAGAGTGATGAGTCATCAACTCCTGTCATATTTTCCAGATGACAAGTTTAATTCTTGATACCAAATCCCAAACTTTTTTCCAGCAAAAACAAACAAACAATACTTAGCAGTAAGCTAACTCACGTCATGATATGGGGTTTTAAATAAATGTTCTTGCTAGGAAATTCTTTGATATCTTAATTATGCGTCAAAAATGTTGAATCGCCCTATGAGAAATCAAATTCCTGCACACGTGAGTCTTGAGAGCTGTGACCAATCGGGAAGCAGCGGGACCCAGAAAGCACACCCAGAACAAATACTGCCTCGAAAGTAATAAAGAGTCAGTTTGTTTCACTTTGTAACAGTTTCAGTTGGATCACTTCAAGTGAGTAATTCTTTTGGTTGATGTGGCTGTGCAAAAACTAAATTACAACCCGTCTGGCAGTATGACTCACGGGGCCTGTGGGCAAAGTTGATCTAACGTCATTGTGTACACCATTTGCCAACACGTCCGTGCAGTCTTGACTGTTCTATATTTAACTCGATAAAAAGACAATAACAAAAGAGATTTTTGCCAGGTCAATAAAAAAAAAAAGTCAATGACAGCATTGTGGTCTTAATATGAAAATGTAAAATTAGACTCCTGACTAATTAAAGACAATAGTAGCGAAAATATATCTTTTTCCCATAATGTAATTTTGGTAAAATAAGGAAGTAATACTAATAACATTCATGTAATAATAATAATTCCATTATCTAACGCTTTGAAATAAAACGATGATGTTTACAAGGAAGCAATCCCAAGAATATTCATATTAATGAATCAATAAAACTTGCGTGTGAAAGAGTTTATGACTGGTGTGATTCCAGTCAAAAAAACTTTAGTGTGTACATTAATACCTGACAAGTGAACATCTACTTGACATACTTACAAAAAAGACAAAAGAAATACTATTACTGTCATGACAAAAATGAAAGACTATTATCTGAAAAACGGGAAAGAAATCCCCCGAATTGAGAAGGGCTTCCACGGCTCGTTTGTCGCCAAAGTTCTCGCGAGTCCATTTCCCCGGAAATGCCTACGTCATGAAACTTAGGGCGTTCCCTTCGAGCGACGCAGGCTGTCGAAACTACGTGCGCGTGCACGCCCACCTCCAGCGGACACCACCTGATAAGCTCGCTCCCGCCGTTCCCTCCACATTCAAGGTGCGGCAGAGCAACAGGTGCGCAAGGCCATAGAAACCCACATTTAAAATATTTTTTACAAATTATTTTCACACTCACGGATAACTGGATTTATTTCAACATAAAACAGTCCGTTAATAACTTTGAGTTTGGATCTAGATTTTGATATTTTGAGCAGCAAGACGGTCTCTTGCCTGTTTCTGAAACCGCCCCGTCGTCATCGTCGAAGAAAATGGCCAACTCCGGTTTGCAGATGTTGGGATTCGTCCTGGCGCTTCTCGGCTTGATCGGCTTGGTCGTGGGCACCATTTTACCCCAGTGGAAGATGTCGGCCTACGTGGGGGACAACATCATCACCGCGGTGGCCATGTACGAAGGCCTCTGGATGTCCTGCGCCTTCCAGAGCACGGGCCAGATCCAGTGCAAGGTCTACGACTCCATCCTCCAACTCAATGGTAAATCATACCAATCGTTAGTAATCCCGAGGTTTATACCAGGACTTGAACTTTTTTTTTTTTTTTTTTTTTGCTTTTTCTGTGAAACTAAAAACTTTTTTTTTGAAGGGGGAGTTTTTTTTTTTTTTTTATATAAATGCGAAACAGTTTTTCCTAAATGAGCTAATTTACAGGTGAGGAAGAGGAACAAACGAACAACACTTGCAATGGGGAAGCTAAGAACTGATTCCTTAAGCCCCTCGACCTAACCGGTTTTGTCACTTATTAACAATACGGGAAATAAGCTCGTTTAAGAAAAAAAAAAAAAACCTCCCTCCTCCTAATGCAAGTTTACATTTTTAAAAAAAATTTACGACCAACACATAGTGTGCGGGATTTTCTGACAAAGAGGAGGTCATTTGAATGTTCAACACTTGAGCAGCAACGTGAAGTTTTGGATCACCTTCCTACCTACCTCATAACCCCCCTCCCTCCCCACGCCCCCAAAACTATACGCGTTGTATTAATAAAAAAAAAAAAAAAAAAAAAAGACCGTTGGCCTCGCTTTCGTGCTCAAGGAAGTGGAACAAGGCGCATTAACGTTTACACTCATTTTATGGCTCTTATCTGTCAGAGGGCGTTGGAGAAATGGGTCATTTGTATTCCTGCTCATCCGAGTTATAGCGCAGCACCTGTTCAATTTCATTTCTTGCCAAGCTTTATATATAAACGTGCGCGGCCATCTTTCACAAACGACGGCCGCGTGACGTCCAACAAAGAAATGCAGTCAATAAGGTGAAAATTCAGGAACCCTTTCCGGGCCAACTGAATGCATAGAGGGCATCTTTGTTTGTGGATCGAGGTCGCGAGCTTCACATGTTAACCTGGAGCCACCCCGTGAAATTCAGTGTCGTCCATGATGAAACCTGAAACCTGGTCAGACCTGTTTGAGTTGTGCTGTGCGCACTGTCGCACCGCAGAACCCCCCCCCCCTTCCAGTTCTGTTTTTGCAGCGCCCCCTCTGGGGGGAAAAAATAAATCCACAAATTTGGGAAAGGGCATCACAGCCCCTTGAATTACATATTCGCGTCTAGTGTTTAATTACTTGACTTAACGGCGTCTCTCATTGGATCAGGCGCCCTGCAGGCGACGCGAGCCCTCATGGTCGTCAGCATTATCGTAACGGTGGCCGGTTTGGGCGCGGCCTGCATGGGGATGAAGTGCACCAACTGCGGCGGGGACGACAAGACCCGGAAGTCTCGCATTGCCATGGGAGGCGGCATTATCCTTCTGATTGGCGGTAAGGGCAAAAAAAAAAAAAACAAAAAAAAAAAAAACCCAAAACACAAAGCCGACAAACAAATATGGGTAACTTTTTAAACCTTTGCTTCCCTGCAGCTTTGTGCTCCATTGTGGCCTGCTCTTGGTACGCTCACGACATCATCCAAGCCTTCTACAACCCTTTCACCCCAGTCAACACCAAGTGAGTACATGACTATTTTTTTGGGCCCTCATCTCACCCTCTGACTCACTTTTTATTTAATTTTTTCCCCCCACTCCAAGGTATGAGTTTGGGTCGGCCATCTTCATCGCCTGGGCTGGGGCCTTCCTGGTCGTAATCGGGGGCGGCATGCTGGCAGCGTCGTGCCCGAGAGGTAAACCTACACCAAAGTACCCCATCTCCAGACCTCCCAGCAGTACCAAGGAATACGTTTGAACGGGATGAGCATCAAAGTTTGAAGGCGTTTGTAACCCTTTACATGCAGCGAGCATAATTCGACTCCGAAGTTAAAAGAAAAAAAAAGACGATGCAAGTTTTTTTTTTTTTTTTTAAAGTTTATTCAGGGCAATGCTTAGATGTTACTGCAATATTTTAACCACGTTAAAGTGTTGACAATGTACCGTCTGGAACTTTATTGTCAAATCTTCGACATGTATACTGTATTTAAAGCTTGAGCACAAATTTTGATATGCAAGTTCAAAAAGCCCTGCTGCAATCCCATTGGCCATGCTCAGAAGTAGACGCCATGTTTGTGTTCGTTGACCCGTCCTTTAGAATGTATCATGTTTAGTGAACAGATCGAGCAGGCAACTTTCAGGCTAAATGTTCAGAAAAGTCATTCTGGCACCTGAGAAGCAAGATTACTGTCCGTTTGTGCCTTTTTATTTATACAAACAAATGATTCAAGTACCACAGTTGACTGCTTCAATCAAGCGCCAGAGTGAAATTATTTAATGTACAATATTGATTCCTTTCAGCAAAATTGCCAATATTTGTCCTAGCAGCACATCACAGGCTGTTTGGAGAGATCATTCCTGTATGTTAATGGGTTATACTTGTACACTTCTTTTTTAGAATGGATTTTTTTTTTTTAAATTTGTGATGTTTGTTGTACATAAGCGATAATTACATTTGAACTGTTTTGACTTTTAATAAAAGAGGCATGGAAACATCCTAAATACAATTCATTCTTTCATAACAATAGAATTTTACAGATGTGTATTGTAGTTTTGCAGCAATATGGTAATGTAAAACTAGAAAAAAAAATAAACTAAGGAATGTAATTACCATTGGAGGAGTCAACAACTTTAAATATTAAACATGCATAACCAGGATGTTTGTGAGCCTATTTGAGGGGCGAAACCGCAACATGTGGTGTGGAATTAAAACAATGTACAAAATGAACCACTTGATAAAACTGTATCTACGATAAGTGGGCAAAAGGGATGTGAGCAGTCCACTTCACAAGTCTTGAAACGGGAAGGTGGATTCCTTCGTTTTCGTACCGAAGTCGGGTGGATTTCAGAACAAACCGGTCGCGGTTAAAGGACCGGGAAAAAGAATTTGAAATCAAAATGCAACAGTCGGGTGAAGTCGACGGGTTCGAAGTCTTCCAGTTATTGCAGGTGAAAGGTCAAGCCGCAATCTATTAAATGTGATTCATCTGTTCAAATACTTTGCTCACTTGAAAAGCGGGTGGCTTCGAACTAATGGCACTCTCCCGAGTTGCTTAACACATTGCAATCTAAATATTAAAGAATTATGAGCTTTAGCTTGTCATCTTTTGATATGTAGCACAGATGTCCTTAGTATAAAACAAAACCAAAATTGACCTTGCCATTCCAATACTTTTGGAGGGGACTATAATTGTGCATATGCACATTAAATTATTTTGTGGGTATTTTAGATGCATTTAATTAATGTTGGGCAACGGAAAGAGGTAGCAGCTACAGTGTAAATAAGTTACTTTTTCCTCACATCACATCACAGCTCAGCATGCGTGTGCTTGTTTGGCCCAATTTCGAGACCATCTTTCTCCTTGCATAACATGAACAGCACAGAAGCTTTGCTTTTACTGCCACCTTGTGGTACAACACGTTGCCTGCAAGTAGAGCTTGACATTTTAATGACGACGAACCGGACTTTTTCACCCCGTCGTCAAAAATAAAGCAGAAATGTTTTTAGTATGAGTGTGATTTTTATTCAATGCGACGTTCGCCTTCAATTTTCCAGTGTCTCCTGTGATGCAACTCGATGGTTCTAATATTTTCTTCCTCTGCTCGGATTCTGGCTATTTTATATCAGTTATTCTTTGTTCCACCCCCCAAGGGTAGACTGTGAAAGTAATAAATGAAAGGATTTCAACGTGACCACCCCAACGCGCTTGTTTTTCACCTCAACCCATTTTAAAAAAAAAAAAAACAAATTGGGCCTGGGTTAAAAAAAAATACATATTTAGTCTTCTGCCTTTGACTGCTATTCATTCTATTCAATCGAGAATGTATATTTTGCACCAATGTTGGCTCAGAGGATCATAATTCCATTACGTGCGGGTTACATGCCGGCATCCAGCTACTGACATGAATAATTTGTCAAATACACAAAATAACGCGCAGCTAAAAGTCTGTTGCAAAAAGACTCCTAACGAGAACCTCAACATCTTCATTTCTGCCACCTCCAGTTCTGCTTTCTGTCGTCTCTTCGGTGCCAATCTGCAGATCATGGCTGGCGTCATCGTTGCGATGAGTCATAAATTGAAATTATCACCGTACTTAATATCAGCATGGGCAAAAAAGGTACTGACTTTTCATTGTCTACAGTGCTCGTGCCCCTACGTCATCGAAATCATGTGACTGGCTATATCGCCGGTCAAACAAAGCATTGTTCAATGCTAAATCCGTTGGGACGAAATGAAAATGTCATAGCATGAGTTTTTTCCGACACCGTTAAACATTTAGGTGGTGATAATAAACAAAGGTATGTGGAAAAATGACAGAAAATTGGCATAGAGGACCCGTATTTAATGCTGAAATTGATTTTCTTCATCGATAAGAAATTGGACAGTTAATTCGCTTCCGCTTATCTTGGACAACAGGATCGACAAATGGATCTGATGAGTAAGTCGTCGAGATTTACACGGAGGCGTTTGAAAGCGTAGAAAAGCCTGGACGCGTACAAATACTTCGGTGCTGGATCTCTTCACGGGGAAACGGTTCATGAACGCGGAAGCGTACGCTGCTACACGTTAACCTTTGCAAAATCTATCGATCTTTTCAGTAGGTATTTAATACAAATACCAATATTTAAATACATGACCCCTGGTTTTCCACAAACTGCATTCATTAACTATGATTGGGGGGGGGGGAGTAAAAGGAGGACAGGAGTCATTTCCTCCATACACGGAAGCGTATTGCAGCCACACACAAACACACACACTTCTAAACCTGACAGGGTTACTTTTTTTAAAAAAATATGCACTGTTCTGAAATGAGTCAATTTGGCATCATAAATACTTTGTAATTTGAGATTAACAATAATTCCTACCTGAAATGAAGCGATCGTTACACAGGCGTGTGTGTATTTGGTGGGCAGCAGCCATCACGTTTAATTGCCGAAATCCATCGATATTTTCTCGTCTTTTCAGATGGTATTCCATAGAATGAGCTCTTTTAATATCTGTCTTGTCTGTAGTGCCAACCAACCGCACAACAGCTCTAGACTATTGTAAATATTCTCTTCCGGTTCAATGTCGAGCAGGTCTGTTCGACCGGCAATACGGCGGCGTGAAAACGGTGACGTCACGCGTACGTACGAGCTCTATATACAAAGCGGATGAAGCTGCAATTTACATCAAACATTTGTAAAGTCACTCAAATCACCACAGTTAGAAATTCAGAGGTTATACAAATATCTTTATTGGGAACTTGGAACTATCTTCACTGGAACAGGTGCCAACGTCTCTCTTATCCCCGTGTTACGTTAGCTTTCAAACCCGAGAATATTACGACGGAAACGGCATCATGTTACTGCGATGCATCCTCTGACGATGTCACGGGCATGTAGCAATATCCTTTGCTCAAAGATGCCCAACCTTAAAAGTAAACAAAACCGCGTTGGCGATGAGGGGCCGATAAGAAGGGGGCCTATAAAGAAAAAAAAAAAAAAAAAAAAAAAAAAAAAAATTAAAACTCGTTCTCATGTTAGCCTTTGTGCTCAAAATGACGACAATACTTCAAGGTAGACTTTAGCTGATACATTTTTTACGCAGCACGTTATTGTTATCCCACAAGATCAAGCCCCATGATATCACCGCAGCTTTCGGGGTCAATCTCCAGATTCCCATATTTACATATATGCAAATAAGGGGGAACAAGTCCTTAAGGTTTACTTCACGGTATAAAGGAGCGATTGGAGGCTGCAACAATATGTACGTCATCGTATGCATGGTCATATAATGACAAAGGCCTTTGATTTGACTTAATAGTCATTGCAGAGTGGACAGAGTGAGGCACAAAGTATTTGGGACATTAAAAAAAAAAAAAATAAACGAACAAAAGGAAAAAATAACAAACCGAAGACCTTTACATTTATTTTGCGTCTGCCACAGTCTGTCTCCACTTCCACAGCTCAGCAATAACCTGAGTGGGAGAAAAAAAAAAAAAAAAAAAAAACCCCCACCAAATTCATCAATTTAACTTGTACACTGTATTAACAATGAATTAAAAATAAGTAAATATGGATACACTACCTTGGAATCAGTAACTCTATAAGAATTCTTCACAAAGTTCTCAAATTTGGCCTGGACTTTGGGCAGCATTATTCCCTAAAACAAAACAGAAAATTAGGGTGCGCTACCACAAAAAACTTCCCGACGGAAACGGAAGATTTCCGCCAAACAAGATTGTGACGCCACCGACCTTCTTGATGGCCTCAGTCATCTTTGTTTGGATCTCAGGAAGCGTTAAAGTTTCCTTGGGTGTTGCTGGGTTTTTAGGTGATTTGTCCGCTTTCTGTTTGGGGGTCTTCACCTGTGCAGAGCAAAGCGGCCCAAGTGGGAAGAAATGTCGCCAAGTTGTAAACTTGTTGGATCTTGTTCATTTTTCATGCATTCGACCAGCTAGCCCCCCCCCCCCCGCCTTCCTTTCCTCACGCTTTCAACCCTGCGATTTATGCGGTGATGTGGCTAATTGGGGCATTTTTCCTAACGGCCACAAGAGGGGCACTTGAGTGGAAAAGGTACGCGTGAGACCAGTGGAATATATGTGCCGAGGAAGTGACTTTTAATGGTAGTGCTGCGCTACTGCTGCCGTGTCTCAGTGATTTTTACCAGTATGTTTTTTTCCCTAACCAGTCCCGTTTGCGCTGTGCTAGCGTGTTGCTGCTGTGTAACTGCCATGTCTCTGTGATTTTTTTTTTACCGCCATGTTTTTTTTCCAACTGGCCCTGTTAGCGCTGCGCTAGCATGTTGGTGATGCGCTACTGCCGTGTCTCAGTGATTTTTACCAGTATGTTTTTTTTCCCTAACTGGTCCTGTTCGTGTTGCTGCTGTGTTACTGCCACGTCTCAGTGATTGTTTTACCAGCATGTTTTTTTCAAACCGGTCCGCTGCGCTAGTGTCTTTCTGCCGCATCTCAGTCATTTAGGTATTGTTTTTATTTTTTAACCCAGCTCTGTTAGTGGTCTGCTACCATGTTGCTACTGTGTAGCTGCCGCGACTGTTTTTATTAAAACCGTTTTTTCAAAAAAAAAAAAAAGCCCTGTTGTTATTAGTGTGTTGTTGCTATGTTAAGCTAAGCTAAGGTATTAAAACTCTGTGTACCATCTTTCTTTGTAAATATCTCGTGTTTCAATGTGGGCACTTGCTGCTTATGTATGCACCAAATGGTATTTCCTTTACAAATGTACTGCACGAGTCTTGCAATCTGGTGCGCTCTGTAGGCTAGTCTGTATTTATTTGAATTAGTTTTGATTTTTGGAAATCTGAGTATGGCTAAACACCACAGAAAAATGGTCATAGGGCAGGCGTGTCAAACTCATTTTTGTCTCGAGCCAACATTGTAGTTTTAGTTTCCCCTCAGAGGGCCGTTATGACTGTGAAATGATAAAGATCTTTAACTCCCTCCTCATGTTCACTCATTTATGAACTAGTTTTGGAATAAGAAATCAAAGGTAATGGGGTTTTTCAACTATTGTTGATACTTGGTAACACAAAAATGCTTGCAATATCTCATTGTTCTAAGTCATATGATAACTTGAAATATCCGGTACATGAAGTGGGCCGGATCTGGCCCCCCGGCCCTCGAGTTTGTCACCTGCGACATCGGGAACAAAGCCTCTGTTATAATGAATTACGTCAACGTTCCTAAATGACAGCCACATAAACACAGAGCAATCTACCGCATGCTAAATAGCGAGCCACTTCTCGTGCCGCTGCACCACTCATGCCGGGAATTTGTAATCATCTCTTGAAGAAACGTCAAATCTTAAATAAATGTCAGGTACCTGTTTTGTGGACGGAGTGGTGGCTTTTGGGCTTTTCCCGTTCTGAGCGGACTTTTTCGCGGGCTTGGCCTGCTGGAAAAGTCACATGACAAATAAGAATTGGCCGAGCGGAAGTGGCTTTTCTGAATAACTCACCTTAGCGGGAGTTTCTTCCTCCTCATCATCATCCCTGAAAATAAAATTTTCCTCAAGAAAGCGTTGCAAAAGTACATTTTTTTTCAAATACCTGAAACATTCCTTTTTTCAAGTTACCAAGCAAGGCTTGGCAAACGTAATACGTACTCATCATCCTCATCGTCGTCCTCTTCTTCCGCATCAAATTCCATCTTCTTTTTTTTCTGCACGACATGAATGACAGTTTTGACGGTTTCCGTGGCAATGGTGTGATTGAAGTTTTGGCGCCGTGCTCCGCCTGCATATATCGTCCAACATGGCATCGCCCGCGCAATCTACTTTGGATGAGGCGAACCCCTAAGAAGAGTTTTGTCAAAGTTTGAGCACTGTATTTACCCCAAAACGCATCCGATTGACGGGCGGCGGCGTGGCCGTGAGCCAGTTCCTCGTGTGCGCTGATGACGTGTATTTAAGATTCATTTTTTATGCCACTTGTTGCCAGATCCGACTATCAGCTAGGGTAACTGCCTCGTTCGGCGTCATAGCGTGAAAGAGCCATATCAAGTCGAGTCTTCATGTTTTTAGTTTTGGACCAAGCCTTCGTGAATTTTGATTTCGTTACGCACGAGAGAGGCTGAATTATAAACGAGAAAATGGCGGAAACGTGTGCTGGAGACAGAATAAGAATATTTTGTGTTAAAACACCAAAACCACCTACTGACCCTAGTTCTGAAATGTGGGAAATCAGAACCACAATAGTTTTTTTTTTTGTTTGGCCTTATTAACGTACCTGAGACTTGGTGACGGGAGAGGCGGCAGGTCTTTTCTTTGATGCTTTGAGAGCTTCTTGTTCCTCTTCCTCCTCCTCGTCATCATCAATATCATCCTCCTCGTCATCCTCAAGGGACTGATCGGACTCCATCACTTCAGTGGAAATTGAGGAGTATTAGATAACGAAATAAATGCAATGAAACAACAATTCTGTTTCCCAGCAGCACGTAAAAACACTTACAGACGAGGTGCTGCCCACTGATATGGATGGGACCAGAACCGGATGTCAGACGGAAAACTGCAGGTGGAATGATGGTGAAACCCCCGAGAGACACCTGCGGAAGGAGCCACGATCAGAAAAACCAGCACAGCGGGTTATGACCTTTGCTCTCATTCTTTGGTCATGACAGTTGTTCTCGACACGAATCTTCCAATCGTGGCAAGGTTAAAGCTGCTAATATTGAAAGTAGCTTTTGTAAACACATCTACTACATTAAAATTGTAAACCTAACTCCACCTGCGTAGATTCCCAAAGATGCCCTCCATTCCCCCCCCCCCCCAATGCCGTAAGTTCAATTTCATTGCGGTGGACACTCACGCTCGGCAGGGTGGCGGGGTTGAGCGAAACCAGCGTCGCAGTCACCTTCTGGCCCTCGGAGTCGTGTCCTTCCACCTCCACCAGGTGAAGTTCGTTTTTCGTGGCCGGGTCAGCACACGCCTGCGAGGGGGAAAACACAGCTCGGAATTTAATATCATCTTCTTGCACTTCAGAAAAGCCAGGATTTCAGTTTGTAAAAAGGACGCATGGATGGTTACCATCCGTAGATCGAGCTGATGCTCGAAGCCATCCCCCTTGGGATTGAACGTCACTTCCTTTCCTGATTCAAGCACACAACCTGAGGAGGACAAAGCGAAGATGAGTCTATAAATCTACTCTCAATTGTCATGTTCAATTTGACTTTATTGCACTTGTGTTCATCTTCAGTTTCTTAAGTGCTCTGAAATCCACTACAAACATTGATGTTGAGAAATAACAGGGTCGTGACTTCTGGGGCTTTTAAAGAGCATCGCGCTACGTGCCCCGAAAACGATTTTGCTCCTCACTTTTGACTTTCAGTGCGCGTCACCGTGACTTAACGCGTACTTCATCGCACAGACGCGAGGGGGCGCCGCAGCCCCAACGTGGTTCTCTCCACAATGGAAGGAACAGAACGGAATTCAGTACTACATTACGAAAATGTGATAAAGCGACATCGTCACAGAGTTATTTTACGTTAAGCGCAGACTGGTGGGGAAGTTGCGCCGCGAAACATCAACGCTTTAAAGGGGAAATTCGGGAAAAGAGGCGCCCGCGTGGTCCACGTGAGAGCCCACGTCGTGGCTGCTAGCATCGTAATTTGACGATTAAAACACTCTGCACAATGTGGTGATAAGATTTAATTTGCTGGGGCCGGAACTGGAAAACCAACTGACGTTCCCCCCCCCAGAGAAGATGCATTTTAAGAGCTAAACCGGTTGTGGGAACATGGGCGACGCCATGCTTTGGCCCAAACACGTGTGCAGCAGCAGCAGCAGCACCCAACCAGTGTGACACACACTCACTCATACGCACAACCCCTTGCCCATTTCCATTAAACATATTAAATGAACATTATTAATAAGCATGGCGCATGTAAGCCACTTGTTTCATGTTCTTTATAATCTCTAAGATATAACACGGCATTCTCCGCGTTCGCATCGATGAAACTCGCTCACCGTAAAGAAACGTCTGCGGAGCCACGTCTAAGCCGTTCATGGTGCGAAAAGGTCGGGATGCGGCGGCCCTGGAAGCACAACGAATATTGAAAAAAGAACAACGCAAGACGCGACCGCTACCGACGCTGCGCTCGAGTGAGCTAACCGACGTGACGTCACACAAGTGTCCACCCACCGGCCTCTTCTTCGCTTTCTGATTCCCTCGGAACATCCAGCCGAACGAGCTCACTCCCGCCACCTGGTTGTGACTGTCATGTAGTGCAGAGGTGGCCAAAATCGACTTCTGGACAAACTCAAGAGTTAAATGAGTCCACGCGTGCACCGCAAAGCTGCTTTCAGATAACGGAGTAAAAGTCAAAAGTTGTCACTCACGTAAATACTCAAGAAACTACGGAAGCCTGATAAAATTGAATTAAGTTTAAATAAAATGATGTGTTCTTTGTGACTGCCAACAAGACTACACCGATTTGATTGGTCTGATCAGATTGGGCGATACATGTTATTAATTGATGATGGGCTAATCTCTTTTGATGTCATCCGATCAGTGACCTCATTGATTGGGTTTGATAAAGACATTTACTCCTTGTTGCTGTATATGTACACCTGAATCCAAAAGCTAGTTTTTTTTTTTTTATACAGTAGTATTTATACAGTTTTTCCGTATACCACCGCATCCCATTTTTTATGATCTCTGGGCTTTATGACTATATTCTAACTTCTCAACTCGAGCATTGCAGCAAAGATTCAAAATAAAAACACCCGCATTTTAAGAGCAAAATATTTTATTTGTATGGCTTAGAATTAGTTGAAAGTTCTACTTGCGACGCTGAGAGAAATCCATTTCAACACAAGACCCGAGGCGGCGTCGGCCTACATATACGCAACGTATATATCGAGTAGCAGAAAGCTGCGTTGCCTGCAAAAACAAGCACGATTAATATTTTAGTGCCGATGGATTTCTGACGACAGCGGCACTTTTGAAATTGCAGGCAAGCCGAGAAGGCCGCCATACCTCCTCATACGTTTGCTTTAGCGTTACATCACAGATGCGCTTTCGAAGGAGGAGGCAGCGCCGATATTAAAATTTTGGCTATTCAATTCTATATAGCTCAAGCCTCAACCGTTGAATGATTTACGAACTATGCTGGCTGGACATATAGGAAACATTACAGCCATAATGTTGTCATCAGATATTTGCTTAACTAAAGATATCACTGATATGACGAAACCATTTTCTTCATACTGCATCTTAAATCTTAATTACACACATACTGTACAGGGTTGGTATGTTTCACAATACTTGTCTAACACTTTAAAGACACACAAACGCACGTAAAACAAAGCTGGAAAAGAAAAAAATATATAATTCCTAAATTGACATTAGGACCGGCACACACTATTCCAAGCCACAAGCTTCACACTGATTTACAAACAGCAACAGAGCGATTTTCCAATCGCATGAAAGCCAAACACACAAAAACACGGGACGATAAAACATCTCACAAATCTGGCAAATATTTATAGATAAATCTAAATCTTTCGGAGGAGCAAACACTTCAAGAGTATCTTCGGGCAAAATGATAATGAATATAGATGAGTAACTACGGTACTCTTGTCAGTAACTTTGACTGGCCCATCTGGCGTTTGACTCCCGAGTTTTTCTCGGGGTAATTTCAGGACACCCAAAACTCCAGTCCAGTCTTGTAAAAGTCTTTTGGGGGCTTTTCAGTTCACAGCTGGAAACAAGAGCAAGAGGACAGATTGGATCCACCGCACGTGGTGTGCCGCATCCGCTCGTAAGCTTGCGCCTAGCCCTCGGATTTGGAATATGTCCCCGTCATCGTCTCCTTTCCTACATCACATTCTCAAAGAGCTGCATGGATCTCATCATGATTTCGTCCTGCGAGGAGACAGTCGGAGAACAAAGGCTGTTGAAATAACAGGCTCTTAACAAAAAGACAAGCTCAGTTTTATTCGGCTTGGTCAGGACATCGTAGAATGTATTTTTCGGCTGCTGGAGAGCGTCGGCCTCACAGTTCTGAGGACTGGGGTTCAAATCCCGGCCCCCGCCTGTGTTGAGTTTGCATGTTCTTCCCGTGCCTGGTTGGGTTTTCTCCGGGCACTCCGGTTTCCCTCCCACATCCCAAAAAAAAAAAAAAAAAAAAAACATGCAACATTGATTGGATACTCTAAATAGCCCTGAGGTGTGATTGTGAGTGATTGTCTGTCTCTATGTGCGCTGCGATTGGCAGGCAATGAGTTCAGGCTGTATCCTGGCCGATGATATCTTGTGAGGATAAGCAGCTCAGAAAGTGCATGGATGGATGGATGGATGTATTTGGCATTTAGCTTGTAGTTTACTGTGGCGAGAACTGTCCTGCAGCATGCTGAGAGGCATTAACCTCAATTCAAATATCTCCATCCATCCATTTTCTTAGCCGCGTATCCTCACAAGGGTTGCAGGAGTGCGAGAGCCTATCCCAGCTCTCGACCGGCAGGAGTCACCCTTAACTGGTTGCCGGCCAATCGCATGGCACATAGAGACAAACAGTCGCACTCACAATCACACCTAGGGGCAATTTAGAGTGTCCAATTAATGTTGCATGTTTTTTTGGGATGTGGTAGGAAACCGGAGTGCCCACCTGGAGAAAAGCCACGCAGGCACGGGGAGAACATGCAACCTCCACACAGGGAGGACTGGGATTGAACCACGGTCCTCTGAACTGTGAGGCCAACGCTTTGCATCTGCGCCACCGTCCCCATCAAATAGATAAGGCGCATAATTCATTTGTGACTTAAATCAAACCTGAACTCAATAGCATATGTGAAGGAAGAATTTTGTATGCAACTCTTGTCAGGAGGCCAATCGAGTGTGTGACTAGAATCGAAATGAAGAAAATCCCCACCGGGAAAAAGACACATACCTCCTGGCAGGCGATAACAAATTCCTCTAAAGTTACCACTCCATCTTTGTTTTTGTCCATTTTCTGTGGCAAATGTAAAAAAAAAAAAAAAAAAAAAAGCGTCAGGAAGCGTTGGAAGCATTTCAAAGGTAAGCTTGTTCAGCCATTTAAGTCACACATTGTAAGGTCATATAAGGTCAAGGTGGCAAATACTACCAGTATTTGTATAAAAATCAAAGAAAAGCCTCGTTTAAAACTGCAGTGAATTATGTAATAAACAGAACATCAAATGTAGTTGTCCTTTTAGTTGCTCTCTAAAAGTTTCCCATTATTATTATTATTATTATTGTTGTTATCTGCCATTGTTAACCACTGTCCTGTATAAACGCTGGAACGTTTATAAACGCAAGCGTACAAACGTTGGAAATGCTTTTCTGGACCCACCTGAAAAAAAGCGTCCACGTGTTGCTTTGGCACGTCTCCCTTCAGCGCAGGGTGAGTGTACTTGCCCATCATGTCATAAATGGCCTTCACAATCTCCGTCATTTCCTACGAGAAAATTGGATGGACGCACAAATAGAAAGAAGACTTTGGATCGTGATGGAGTAGAAACTCCCCAAAACTTTCTGAAGATATCAAAGTAGCGGAGAAGAGCCATTAATTGACATAATTAGTTTGTGCTATTTAGAGGCCAAATGCATGCTTTTTAGTGCAAATTGCACCTTGCAAAAGTTGCAATTGGTTTCCAAAATACAGTTTAAAAGTAGAAAAAAATGTGTTGCTAGGTGCTTTTTTTTGGTAAATTGACATTCCAGTCATCCATTTTCCTAGCCGCTTATCCTCACGAGGGTCGCGGGGAGTGCTGCAGCCAGTCCCCAGCTGTCAACGGGCAGGAGGCAGGGTACACCCTGAACTGGTCGCCAGCCAATCGCAGGGCAGATCGAGACAAACGGCGGCGCTCACAATCACACCTCGGGGCAATTTAGAGTGTCCAATTAATGTTGCATGTTTTTCGAGATGTGGGAGGAAACCGGAGGCAAGCACGGGGAGAACATTCCAAACTCCACACAAGCAGGGCCGGGATTGAACCCGAAACCTCAGAACTGCGAGGCCAACGCTTTACCAGGTGACTTGACAAGTGTTGCGAAAATGAAGAACTCTTCTGTGACAACAACGGCGTGGAGCACTCACCTCCCTGTTTATGTAGCCGTCTCTGTTGATGTCATAAAGGTGAAAAGTCCACTCGAGTTTTTCCCTCAAGGTTCCCCTCAGCAGGATAGACAAGCCCATCACAAAGTCCTGAGAGCCACAGAACCGAGCGTCACCACGATCAGGACGGGAAAACGACCCCGTGCGATTGCAACTTTTTTTTTTTTTTTTTTTGCTGCTGTTACCTTAAACTTAATGGAGCCGTTGTTAGCGGTGTCAAAGGCGTTAAAAAGATAATGTGCGTACATGCTCGCGTCTGCAACACAGGAAGCAAAACCGCGTGACACCTGTTGTGAAAAATAAAATTGCGTGAGGAATTGAGTGACGGCGCAAACGTTTACCTCCGTGGGGAAAGAACTGTGCGTAAATGTGCTTAAACGTCTCCTCGTTTACGACTCCACTGGGACATTCCTGTCAACGAGAAGTACAACAAATATAACGGTGACATACGGAAGCCTGTGCATTGATGCAAGTAAGATGTGACGATTACATTCTTGAAACCACGATAGAGGATCTGGAGCTCCTGCTTGCAGAAGTTAGTTTGGGATTCCAGCTGTTCGAGAGCCTCTGGCCTGTGACACACGGTCGTCATCTCCAGCTCGTCATCTGTTTTATCTGCGGAGAACAGCCAGCGTTTAAAGCAATTCAACACTTAAGCTCTCTTTATGTCACACATTCAAGAATTTGTAGAGTAATGGGAATTGTACTCCATGAGATAGCTCAGTGAATGCAAATCTAATTTGACTACTGGTTTATGTGAAAAAAACTGCAAATGCTGATTGGAGTCAAACTGCATGTGCGTGACAAATTTGATTTTCACCGAGCAATTAAGGGAATTTATTAATGTTGACAAAGTTCTCATTGTCGAGTACTGATGAGAAAAATTTATGTTTAACACCTTGGCTCAGGTGACCCTTCGGGGAAAAGTTAGCGCATTTATCCAGAGAAAGGGGTGGTGGGAGAACAACATCCAGGCAGCCATCAGTCAAACTTTTCACATGCAAAATACAGAGTTGAAAACAAACATCTGGGAAGAACAAAAACGACCAAAATAAAGTGCTTTATTATGATTTTTTTTTAAATGAAAATTGTGTCTCACACGCAGAGCGTCGTTTTTCTCCAGGCACTTCGGTTTCCTCTCACATTATTGCAGACTCTAAATTTGGGTTTAGATCTGATTGTGAGAGCAAATGGTTGCTCGTCTCCATGTGCAACCGGTTCAAGGTGTACCCCGCCTCCTGCTGGGAGCGGTCCCAGCAGTCCCGTGACCCTCGTGAGGATAACCGCCTCAGAAAATGAATGGATGGGTCATGTTTATGAAATAAACCCTTTGGTCATTGACTATTGACTAAAGATGAATTCATTTAGGTGTTTGAATTCGTGTACGTTCTCTTTAACAAGGTACTTCAGGCACAGGATTTTTAAAAAAAATTTCAAGGCGAGAATTGAAATTCGCAGGTGTTGATTAGACTTGCGTGAAATATGAGGAAGGAGTGTGAGGAAAACATGCAGCTCGTGACAAAGCCTGCGCCTATATTGGAAACAGGATGAGTTATTTCCTGTTTAACTGCCTGGAAAATATTATATTTTTTTCCCCCTAAATTATAGCCAAACGCAAATACAGTAATATAATCACACAAAAATAAATAAATCAAATGAGCAATCATTATCACCAGTTCTTTGGGTGCAGAAGATTGCTCACAATGGAGGAAAGCGATGGAGATAATTTGAGCGTTGTCTGGCGGCGGTCGAGGCGATAAAGAGGAAACGGCGTCACTTGTTAATGACACCAGTTCGCACAAACAATATGAGCCAATGTTTGCCCCTTGGTCCAGCTTGGAGGTCGTATGGCCGGACTAGCGACACATCTTTTATTGTCGTCCGGTTTCCTGTTACCACTGGCAGGCAGATGACACACATGGTGAGAAAATGATTCTTTTATGTCCGGCATATCACACCGTGAGTGACATCCCGTCTCATCTTTGTCAACAAAATGCTAAAAACTGATCATTCAGCCTGGCACACGAGTGAGTGTTCACTCTCTTATGCCCCTTCAACCCAGTCTCCATGACAACAGGCTTGTCAAGCACGAGGCTGTGGAGAGAGGTATGATATGTGAGCTGGGTGTTAATTCACATGCGACGCTTGTTTCTCTCTTTTGCGAGGCCGCCCTCACGCGTGCACGTGCCACGAAAGAGTCAGGGACGCTGATTTTGCTCTCCGCTTACGTACAAGGACGGGCGACATGATGGCACACACATCAATCTCTCCATCATAAGTGCAGCGCATGAGACTCTATGACAGCAAGGGTGGCTGATCCTGAAACCCGTCTGTTGTAATCTTTTTTTATTTGGAAGCATGACCTGCTGCATGACGAAAAGCGTGCATATTAGCATATCCAAATGCAATTGCTTGATTGTCGCCACAGAAATCCCGCCCCCCTCCCCCTGAAAACTGTTGCTTTTTTTTTTTCATTTTCAATTATTTTCAAACAGAAAGACAGTAGACAGAGCGTCCAACGTAGCGCCGCTCAGTAAGCACATGTTGCACTTGTGCAGCAAAAACAATTCAAAGCGTGACCGCCATAAATGTCGCTTTTGTGAAATGTCGACATACCTCTTGTCGGTCTTCTTTGCTTGGTTTGCATGGTCAAAGTTCCCACCACTGCGCCCATGTTGTCAGCAGCCTGGCCGAATGGCTTTTTGTTTGTTGCTTGTCGTCCCCTTCACGCCTCCACGCACCCCCCCACCCCCCACTACAGTGTCCCTCCGTCGCTCCCCGTTTGTCGCCTTTCCCAGCTGTGGGGTGTCGGAGGGCGCTTTCCTCTCACAGCTCTCACTGAGGGTCGACTCTCCTCCGAGTGACGATTCTCTTGGATTTCTGAGCTCATTCTTGAACGCACGCACGAGCTGCTCCCATGTACCACTCCCTCTTCTCTGTGGCTCCCTCCACTCATCTGTCAGCCCCCCCCCCCACCCCAGCCCCTTCTTCCCACTTCTCTGCCTCCTCGTCATCCTCATGGCCTGATGTTATTGTGGTGTGCAGCTGCTCTGATGCAGCGTTCCCAGCGTGTACGGCAACTGGTCAGTGGATGGCCGCGAGCGGACAACAGCTGAAGCTGATAACAGCAACTCTGACTACATCCATGTGTGCAAGAAAATGATTGCATTGGCCTACTGTCGCTCACAGGATGAGAAGACCTCCTCACATTGGGCTGTGACGTGACCCTTGACATGTCGCCATTTTATTGCAGTTAATTCATCAAAAGAAGTATACTGCATAAGTACGTAGACACGCATGAATGTGATCCAGTGCAAGAACTTCAGAAGGATGACGCCTTTGCAAAGATGGCGCTCAGATGATTCTTTATTGTTGCGCTTGCACTTGTGGGTTGCAGAGTGCGAATGGGATTTCAGCCGTTAGCATTAATCAACAAGCCTCTGTACCTCGATGTTTCTCTTACTACGCGTGTGAGTGAGTGGTAATTTTGGAAATTCACATGGATTTTTCTCTCTCCCTTCAATGCAGTCGCAGCCTTTCTATTCCTTAAAAAGTCTGCATCAACGTTCCTCGCAAAGAGCGCATAGTAACAGTGTGAAAAAAGGATGGCAATTCCAGTTATCTAATACTGGAAACCTGCTTATTGGAGGAGTGCAAAACAAAAGTGATTCCAGTGTGGGGGCCTGTGGTCATTCGAACCCCGCAGCGATCCAAATCGCATTCGCCACATTTGCATGACATTTTTTCTACCTCTCCATTTTTATGGCTTATTGTCTCTGCAGTCTGACAAGTCGCAGAGCCCGCCGCAATTCCCTTGACGGATGTTTGCCATCTCCGACTGCGTTTTGCCCAACTCCAGGGACGTGCCAAGGTTGCTGCACTGCAGTCTGTAACTTCATTATCTTTTCATTAGCTCCTCAACAGCTCATGAGCTGCAACACAGCAGCAGCACACAGACGACCTCGTCGCCGCTTCACTCCCACCAGCCCCTTTTCCATAAGCGCAGCGAAAGATACGGGGCTCCACTGTGGGTGAGAATCAGGACAAGCCGCGCAAGACTGCACAGACAACCTCAACCATGGCCCTCAAAGAGCAGTATTACAGTATTTGTTAATTTCCTTATTTTGCTGTGATTGTGCATGTGTTCTTTTTTTTTTTTTTTATGAAAATTCAAAGCACATCACTGAATTCACCAAATGTGTAAAAAGTCAAAACAATTAAAGAGAGGCGGAAACAGTTGAACAGTTGCACAACACGCACTTCCAACTTCGGAGCCAAACTCAGAGCAGTTATGGCCTCAAATCCGTTTGTGGACACAATTCTGGGCCCAGACGGGGATCCTTGCCCTCACTGCCCTGCTTGCAGTCCACGAGCAAGAAGACAGGTAAACAACAAATAGATCCCGTAGTTATTACCTTGGAATAGTGCAAATATTACAACTTCAACTATTACAATACTGGACTGTAAACAGAGCTCTCTTAGAATTGTATTAAGCCACTTTTGCTCCTCAGTTCACAAAAAAAACTTTCAATAAACTCAAAGGAAGTATGATTTGATCTCCACTCTCTTTTTCATGTGTCATATTTGTCACTGGATGGTGGGTGGGAGATAAGGTGCCTCTCATTAAATTCTTATATCTGCAGGGTTCATGTGCTCGAAATACGGTGCAGTCAAGTCGATGAGATGAAAGATCTGCACGAAGACTCCAGATGTACGTACATATCTTTCTGGAATCATCAGTTATGTACACTATGTCCTCTAAGGAGTTTACAAAGAGTATCTTTACATTTTCAAAAGGCTTGATTATCCCCGGAGACACAGTTTACCTACTCATACAAATATACTGTATAGCAGCAAATTTGACCACCAAGTGTAAATATTAAACCATTTGACAAGGTTTCTGAAATGTTTCTTTCTCGATACCCCTCCAATACATTATTCACAAAGAATCCATGAAGAAAAATGCTTCATTCATATTTCATGTTTCTGATTTGGCATGTTGTCATCAATATAAGTATGGTGTAAACAAATCTATTTTCAGATTTGAAAATGGAGTTGTCTAAATCCAGTACTTCTTATGGTGTACAACTGACATTTTTTTAATAATTTTTTTAATTCATCCATCCGTCCATTTTCTTAGCCGCTTATCCTCACAAGGGTCGCGGGGAGTGCTGGAGCCTCGCTCAGCTGTACACCCTGAACTGGTCGCCAGGCAATCGCAGGGCAGTTTCACTCTACTATTTGAACAGCAGATGGCAGCAGAGCACTGCGTCATACTGTTCTTAGCGGTTTGCATATACAGCACAGCACAGCACAGTACTTCAACAAAGTAAGACAATACTGTTCTGTACTGTGCCATGTTAGGCCATTAAATGCAGGAAACTAAAATATTGCAGTTAAGAATACGACGCCTTGATACAACGCCGCAAAACTGGAAAACAATAATGAATTAAAAAAAAAAAAGATCATTGTGAAGGAGTTTTCGCCGCATTAGAAGGTGACGACGTACGTACCAAAAACTGTATCGCACTGCCTCGGTCATATTTGCAACGGAAAGGACGCCCACCTACTCCGTGTGAACAATAAAATATGAACATCCCGGAAAATAAAGAGGTGACAGAGTGTCGCAAAGAAAACTAGAGAGCGAGAAAGGCAACGATAAAAATACATCTCCGTGATGGCAGTTACATAAAAGTAAGCAGTGAGATGATGTAAAAAAAAAAATTAAAAGTCAGACAGTACCGCTCCAGTTCACTGCCTCCACAGCCGGAGCAAGATAAGAAAAGAATGAGGATGAAACGATAAAGGGCACAATACAGAATAACTCTCGCATAACCTTGGGCAAAGTAGATGCTTTGTGTAAAAACGTAGGCCAGTGAGTCACATTATTATCCTTATTTTACGGCCATTTTGAGTGGTGTATCCTTTTGAAAGTTAAGGATCCTTGCGCCCCTTGAAAGGCACTATATAAATGCAAGTTATTCTTATTTTAATGAGAAATGGGTTACCCTATGTGAGGCCAGGTGCCATGTAGCTGTGCACTGTAATGCTTTGGCTAGAAAGGGCATTCAGGACCTCCAGGTCCACATGCAAAAAGCACTTAGGTCCTTCCTTACAAATGCCCCCCCCCGACTATTTGAAGCAACATCTGCAGTTATATTTCTCTGTGACAGCTTTAAACGGACATTACACTGTACTGGGATGCACATCTTAAACCCAACATCGGTAAAAGCACAACAACAAAGTCTTCCTTTTGTTGCTCTCTGTACTATCTTCCCAGTTTTACGTCAACAAATCAGAAAAATGACGGCATGAGCTTGATTAAAGAAAATAAATGTCATCTGCCAGACTTTGCAGCGCATTATAAAGTAAATAAAAGCAATGTGTTGGAATAAGCGAGTTTAGATTTTTCATCAAGCCTAAAAATACTTTTTTCTTCCATTTACATACAGGCAAAACTTTCTAAGTTTGTCTGCAGCCTACGGAGCAACAATGAAACAGAAGAATGTAAAAAAGAGATAAAGCTTTCAGGGTCACGACGTATATCAGTGAGTCAGCCTCGCTCGGCCCGGCTCTTTTTAGCCTTGAATGTTTAAATGATGAAAATGAATATGGATGCTGCTGCATTTCCAATTTTCAAGGTGACTAAGCCGAGTTTCATGGTTCACGTCACCGCGAGTCTCCAGGAAGTGGAAGGGGGTTTTGATCATGAAATCAGCTTTGAGGTGGGTCGTCTTTACATTTTATGGTTTCACTGATATGCATGCGTGCACGAAGACAAATGTGTGTGGCCAAGGTATTCACGTCTTCCTCTTATGCATATTCTAGTCCAAATGCAGTGGGCTGCACTAAGAGACGATCGCGGGTGCGTTGCTCAAAGATGTTCAAAGTGGAGCTTGACTGCAGACGAAAAAATAATTTTTGAAATTAAAGAACTGTTTTTTTTTCCTTTTGGGGGAACTGCACACACACACACACACATACACATATCTATGTACTGTATGTAGATATGTACAGTTACAAAACATTTCACTTTGATGATGGCTTGTACTCTGGAAGGAACTTTTGAAGTAACCTATCTCTATGGGAAATTTTGTTTTGTAATTTTAACGCGAAAGTGCAAACTGATGGTGCACCAGCATCATGAAATGGACAGCGGTCAACTTTTGAGGTATCTTTGCTCTTTTTATTTATTCCCACTACATGCAGTATACGGAGCGAACTCTAAATGCTTTTGACTGTCAAATTTAAAGATTTAAAACTACATGGGCGAATAAAACATAGAATACTCCACGATATAATTCCGAGGTACGTGCACAGATTTTTTTTTTTTTGTGCCAGGTGCTCAAGCCAAAAGGAGACCTATTACCAAAATGATTTAAACAAGTAAGAAAAAACACGAGAACATATTCAACTTTTGTATTCCTTTTCTGTTAAGATAAGAATCACAGATAATAATACAACTATTAAACAAGGAGGAGAAGGGAAGCCACCCTTGATAGAAAAGTTTGCACACCCTGTTAAAATTTTTTTGGGGGGGGCGGGTTGAGGTAGGTTTTTGCGATTGAGATCAATATAAATTAATTGAAATCGATTTTCCATATTGAGGGTTAGTGATCATCAAGTGGACATTGACATGAGCAGAACGTGTGTCTCGTCAAGTGTGGCCAATACCTTTTGCGAGGCTTCCCGAAAGCAGTCGCTGAACAGACTGGATCAACTTGAGCACCCCCTGTCGACAACGAGAGGTACAGCAATCCATTTTTGGATCCAAACCCAAACAGTTTGGGTTTGAGGGTTGCCTGGATGAAGAGCCGCTTCCGCCACTGAATCTCGAAAAGGATTTTCAGTGGATGATACTGAGCGGGATCCGCCTCAGTCGTTGTTACAGTATACTCCAAAAGTGATAAAAAGGATAATTACTAGTAAATGAGTTCAATTCGAAAGAAAAACAGCTCCTGTGCAGATTCAAGAACACTTAAAAAAAGCCCAACGGCAGTCCAAATATTATTCTCTTTGAAGATCCATCTATTAAGTCCGCTCTGCCAGAAAAAAAAGATGCTGACTCAAAAAAAAAAAAAAAAAACAAGGTGAGCCGAGCAGAAAGTTCGGAAGACCAAAACGCAAAACGAAAGCGATCCAGTTGCTCAGGAGAACTGTTCGCAAATGAGCCCTGAAGTCCATTCGACATAAAAGAAAAAAATGTGCAGTACTTACATCGTTATAGTCGTAACACAAGCACTGATTTTCCTTTCGGGTCTCTCGTGAGGGGAAAGTTGACCCACAGGCTATTTGAAGTCCGGCACGGGGCCCGGGAGGATGCTCGGCCGAGGTCTGCGGAAGATCTCTCCTCTGGTACGTGTAACAGATTTGGACCTGCGAGCGCCAACGGCACTTAACCGCCCCCTCTACCGCGACATGCGCCCGCCTCCTCGCTTACATGTCAACTCCCTCTCTCTGCTTGCTAACGTCTGATCTTTAAGGTCTGTTTTTTTTTTTAAAATAAAATGCAGCATCCACTAAGTCACAAATGTGCACGTTAATGTTGAGAAGGAAATTATTCTCGTTTTTATAGTCAGCAATTACATGTCAAAATATAATGTCCGTAATATACTCGAGTATTCCGTGGTCGAGTTTTCACACCGTTTGCTATGGCAATTGTAATGAAGCACAGGTGCTCAATAATTGTTAACACGCTCAAAAGTAGAGGATGCCCAAAAGCCAATTAATCCTCCCACGGCCTCCTCCAATAGAAGACTTCACCTCATTAAAGTGCACCCAAAATGGGAAATTACGAGATGCGTTTCGACCCAGCTGAGAAGGAATAAAGGAAACATTTTGGACCCGGCTTGTATCTTCAATTACGCTACAGTGCAGCTTTGGAACGTCCACAAACGCACACTCTGTTCTTCCGGGGAGAGATTCCAAAAACAGGTTATGTAATCTTAGCGCTTTGTGGAGAAAGGAGAGAGTTTTTCTCCCTCTCCAATCAAGTGAAAAATACTTGCAGGGAGAGAGAACGATGCAAATCTCTCTTTACGTCAAGAAGTCTGTTGTCAGTCATGAAGGTCCAGATTAAGTTGAATAAAACAAGGGATCAATAGATCTTCCATTTCAGTTTCACTTAGCGTAATTCCCGTCCTACAGAGCGCACCTGGTTATAAGCCTCGCCCAGTACATTTGTAAAGGAAATACCATTTGGTGCATACATGGACCACAGCCGTGTAAAAGGCGCAAGTGCCCATATTGAAACCCACATTGAAACACGAGATATTTACAAAGAAAACACAGAGAGTTTAATGCTAGCGCCATGGCAACTCTAATGCTAATGGTAGCGCCGCGCTAACGGGGCCGGTTAAAAAAAAAAAAAACATACCGGTAAAAATCAAAGAAACATGGCTGTAACACGCTAACACAGCCCAAACAGTCCCGGATCGGTAAAAGTCACTTCCTCGGCACGTATATTCCACCGGTCTCATTCTTTATTTTTTCCGGTCGACTGCCCCCCTTGCGGCCATGAGAAAAAAACGCACAAATCAGCTGCATCACCGCATAAACCGCAGGGTTGAAAGCATGTGAAAAAAGTTGCGGCACGTAGGCCGGAAATTATGCTAGTTTGTCTACAAAATAGCTAAAGCCAAACAAGAGAATTTCTACCCCTGGTAGTTTGTTTTCAACATCTTGCTGTGCATATTCTGCCATTTTCTTAAACGTCAAGAAGAAATTTGTATGAACCTTGACAAATATGGTCATGCTGTGCTCTGCTCGGGCTCCACACGCAGCAAAGTGGAATTTATCCAAACACACTGTGGCAGTATTTACACTGGCCCGTTCTAACAAAAATAGCTGCGGAGAAATTAACAACATTCACCACCTCCGCAAATACACCTACTGTACTCCAAACGCTTCCATAATGTTTGAATGGATTTCAGCAATATCATACCACATGCGCATACATGCAACATACCGTACATGAGAATTATGTCATGGAGGGGATGAAAACCAATTTAATAGACATTTCTTTTTCCCCCTTCAAGCTCGCAGCGGTATTTGTCCAAGGGAACATTTGCTATACAGAACTTTTTACAACAACCAAATTAAAAAAAATGTTTTGAACATTTGTTCTTTTCTGTGGTGAAAATTAATCTTTTGTTAAAGGTCTAAACTCTAAAATAATTAACTGGCTGAGTGGACGAGACAGAAACAATCAGTTGTACCTCTTTTACACTGGGTAAATATCTTTTGCTGCCATCTAGCGGACACATGTGGACAGTTTTTTTTTGTCATTCGTAATTCGGGTTTCTCACATTTGTCTTTAAAAAAAAAAAATGAATAATCATTAGTGTTAAATTGTTCCAACGCTTGATAGCGTCACATTCCTCTGAGAGAAACTATTTTTCAACACGTGAGTAAGCAAAGATTAAACGCCAATTATGCAATCCAACTTTATTGCGGACAGAAAAATGTAGATTCATTTATCAGTATGCGTGATTCTCATTATTTTAAATCAAGCTGTGATCATAAGAAGTTAAAGAGCCGCATGAGAGCAGTTTATGGTAAAACTCGGTGATCATCAACTTGTCAACTGTATTTTTGCAGTCTGCGGGAAATCCTTCAATCATTCATCCCGTCTGGGTGCAGTCAGGCGTTTGAATCGCAATTGCAAAAACAATTTGTTGACCACTCATTCACCTTCGGTGGCAGAGTTGAGGGGACATGAGTTCACTTGTGAACTTTGAACTGCTCAAAGTCAAGTGGGCCGCCCGAGACAGAGAGTTATGAACTTATTTAATTCCCATTATCTTTCTTGTTGCTGCGCTCTTTTCAATAATGTGTTACTGTTGTGATGGGGAATTTATGACCACAATAATGAATCTCCCACCCCCCCAATCCGCCAATGTACAAATTGCAATGAACTATGCTCCATAATTTTTTTCATCTTCGGCATGATATGCAGCCTTTTCCAAAATGCTTTCATCTGAAGACCTAAATTAGAACGTATGCTTCTCCTGTGGGGAATTCAGATTTCTGAAGATTTTCATACGGTAGATGTGACTAAATGGTCACAGTGTCGTGGTTCGCTTGCCTGACGGACTGGGTTCGATTCCCGCTCAGCGAAAGTCTTAATGTGACTGTGAACAAGTGTGTTTGCGCCGTCAGCGTCTCGCTCCAGCTTCAATCGAACAACCCTGAAGCAGCACAGAAAATCGATGGAGGGAGAGCTGTCCATCCACTGTCCAAACCGCTTATCCCCACAAGGGTCAGGGGAGAGTCAGAGCCTATCCCAGCTAGTTTTGGGTGAAAGGCGGACTACACCCTGAACTGGTCACCAGTCAGTCGCACGGCAGATATCACTGAGGGGGAATCGAACCCACGCTGCCCACACCAAAGTCCGGCTTGTGTACCGCAACACCATCAGTGACTCTAGCGAACCTGATCTTATTCTGGAAAAAGTCTCCTCTACGTTGATCCTGGTTAGCAAATCTGGAGCCGTGCACAGCGAAGCATAGACTCGCTTATTACACCATTATTATTATTATTATTATTAGTATGCATATTGAAGTGTTTCATCTCTATTTCTCCAGACACTTGGGAATGACGTTTTCCGTCAGAGAGTGATGGTCTTTTGTGGGCTTGCAGTTTTCTGCGTGAAGATTCCCTGCAGAAGAGCAGCTCTGCGTAGGCCTTTCTGAAGTCCCGGTTCAAGGCGGGATAGAGGATGGGGTTCAGGACCGAGTTAAAATAGCCCAGCCACAGCAGTACCGAGTGAAGTGTCGTCGGCGGGTTCTTCTGTTCCTCGATCCCCGTTCGGGTGAAGAAGGTGAAGTAAGGGAACCAGCAGATGACGAAGGCCCCGAGGACAGCGGCGAGCGTCATGGTAGCTTTGTGCTCTTTGGCAATGGCCGCAGTTGACGCCATGCGAGCGAAAGATGGCGTGGTGGCACGGATTCGTCGGACCTGCAAAAGCAATCCCAAAAAAAAAAAAAAAAAAGGGACTTTAATTACCGCCGCATTTCATAAAGGACGGAACGTCTACCAGATTATGATTATTTTTTTTATGATATCCGAACATGAAAAGGCTGCCCGGTGACCCACAATAATGAGGTCTGCAGGAGGTGGAGGAAGACCTCCCGTGTCGCGCTCTCTCGCCTGTGAACGCAACGTGCGATGATCAAATTAGCCACTAGATGGCAGAAGCACCCACAACAGACACAGTAGTGGGCCTGCTGTTCACTCACCAGCTCCAAAGTAAAGACAGACTAACATATTGACGAGTGTGGGAGGGATGGGTTGTGAGCTCACATGGAGCCGCCACCCAAAAGCTACCATGCGGTTCTGGAGTTTGTACATGCAGGTGGGTCCAAGTGAGTCAGTTTGCAGACCTACAAAACAGGGCAGCGGCTCTGAGAACATCTCTGTGTCTCGCTCTTGCGGGGAACCCGAGGAGGTCGAGTTTGGGTGCTTGGAATTTTGCACATCCATGCGTACACTGTCTAGCGCTGCCCATCTGAGCCGTGACGCAGGAAAATAAATCAATGATTATTTTTAGGTTTTTTAAAAAAAAAGCAGATTCGGGTCATAATGCAGCTAATTTTGAAAGTCTGATCGCAAGAGCTGAAAATTCCTGTTAATGTTTTTTTTTTTCTACGCAAGTCATCAAGACAGGATTTTATGATTTCAGACCAGTGACCCCAAACAACCCATCTAAATACTCACCTGTTGGCGTGCCACTCTGAATATGCAAAGGTACATCCCGCACATAATCACCAGAGGAAGGTAAAAAGAGCACAAGACATACAAAATAATGTAGTTGTTATTCCACTCAAACTGGCAATAGCGTCCCTCCTCGTGCTCTTGCCCCACGTGCCAGTCCAAGTGCTGCACTCTGTAGTCCACCGTGTTCCAACCCAGGTGGATGGGCACGAAAGACACAGCCAGCGACAAGGCCCAGATGGCGACGATGGCCAGCGTCACTCTGGCAGGAGTGATTCTCGCCGAGTAGTTGAGAGGCGCCGAGATGGCGAGGTATCGGTCCACGCTGATGGCCAACAGGCTCAGGATGGAGGCGGCGCACAGCAAGACGTCCAAGGAGACGTAGATGTTGCACATGGTGCCGCCGAGGGGCCACCGCCAGCTGCGTAGCTCCAGCGTGGCGGAAAAGGGGAGCACCAGCAGGCCCATCAGGAGATCCGTCACCGCCAGCGACACCACAAAGCAGTTTGCGATGCGCCACAGGCGGCGGCTGAGGCCCACGGCCAAACACACCAGCGCGTTTCCGCCGATGGTCAAGACGATGAACGACACCAGAACGAGCCAGTGAAGAGCCGTGGAAATCATCGCGCTCTCCTGCGCCGGGCCCCTGGAACGACGTACAAGTCCTGGAGTTGCTCGCTTTTGTGTGCCAAGTTCATAAGTCACAGGATGGAAAAATCTTCCCAAGCACCGGCAAGTTTTTCCCTTTCCCTGCTGCAACTCTCCGAGGTCAACAAGTCCCTGATGGTAAAACAAACAACCCCCCCCCCCCAAAAAAAAAAAAAAAAATGAAATTATCATGACACTTGCAACAAAAGACATTGAGAGTGGAGGAATTGTTTGGACATCATCTTTTGAATCTTGAACAGAGTCATTTTTATCAACAGGGCATCTGAAATACACAAACTGCAAACTTTGATCAAAGATGAGTAAACAGAACAAATTTAATCACTCTCTGTTATTAAATTTATGAAGAATCTCCGTGGAGTCATTGCAGATTCAGATGATTTTATGAAGCCACGTTAAATTGGATTTATTGTCGAGTGTCAAGTAAATCAACCACTTTAAACATTAAAGTGTTGCATTTATTGAAGGTTGAGCTTTGTAATATCGCACACTATCAAATGGATAGTGCTTGTTCCACATATGATACATGCAGGGCATTTATGACCGTCAGAAGCAAAGAGGACGCTATGAAATTATTGTTTGTACTCATTGAGAATGTAAATCTGCTCCCTAGTGATGTAACTTATTTTACAAGCGCGAGAGCGCATTTGCTTAAGCGTGGGCAGCTCGGTGCATAAAGAAACAACAACCATAAAACATCCCGTCAAAGCCCGAAGAGTAAAATAAACACATTCGAGCAGTTTAAGGACATCGTGATTCCAAATTCCCCACACGGCCAACCAGGAAAAAAAAAAATTGAGGGAGGGTGGGTGTTAGAGGAGAGATTTGTCAGTGCAATCCCATGCCTATAAAATAACGGAATAGACATATTTGCAAGCCCGAGTGTGAAAAACTGTTATAAATGAACTTGAACTGAGTAAATGTAATGTTCAAATAGTTAATGTATATATTTTAAGATGATCAGGATGTGCTTGCAATTTACTACCCATACACATAAATGTGTACAGTATATTTCATCCTTCCATCTATCCATCCATTTTCTGAGCACACCAATGGGCAATTTAGAGTGTCCAATTAATGTTACATGTTTTGGGCATGTGGGAAGAAACCGGAATGGCCGGAGAAAACCCACGCAGGCGCGGGGAGAACATGAAAACTCCACACAGGCGGGGTCGAGATTCGAATCCAGATCCTCAGAACTGTGAGGCCAACGCTAGCTCACAAGGTAAACTTAAGACTTCTTCCGGCTGTATGGATAAACAATGAAAAATGTCCCTACAATACAATGCTCCATTTGTTTTGTTTTTTTAAAATTTATTTTAAATCAATGTCAAAGGTGCGGCACGGTGGCGCAGCTGGAAAGCGTAAAAATCGTTAAAAAAAAAAAAAAAAAATCACCGAGACATGGCAGTAACACGCTAGCGCAACGCTAACAGGGTCGGTAAAATCCCCTTCCTTGGCACAAATATTCCACCGGTGTCACTCTTACCTTTTCCGCTCGATTGCCCTCTTGCGGCCATTAGAAAAAAAAATGCACAAATTAGCTGCATCACCGCATAAACCGCAGGGTTGAAAGCGTGTGAAAAAAAAAGTTGCGACTTATAGGCCGGAAATTACGGTAGTTTATTCTCCTCATCAAAATCAATTCATAAAAAGAGATACTCACCTCACCACATGTTCTGGAAATTTCTTTCCAAATCATAAAAAAAAGGATGGAGCTGTGACCCGCACTCTCTCCCACAATCCAACTTTTTTGTTTCTTTTTTCTTTCATAGGCTTGTTGAGTGAAAGAAAGAAAGAAAGAAAGAAAGAAAATGCACCTCCCCCCTTCTGTAGTATACTCATTCATGGTTTTGGCTTAATCAGTCACCATTGTTTCACCTTGGCATTTTCCGACTTCGACATTAGCTTGTTTTTATGTATCACTTTTCTCATCAGAATCAGAACGTACAATCTCAGCCCCTATAATTATTTTTCATTGAAGCCAAGTTCAACACTTGGGTTTGAAAGCCTTGTAATTTCTCACACTTTGACGGACTTCCTGTTTGTACGAATGCGGGATGAAGTCCTCCTCTCACTCCAAGTTTGGGCGTAACGACACACACTTTGCACTCATTTTTTCCCCAAAGTTATATCGTTACTAAACTGGACGGATGATCAGCGAGTGCTTTTAACAGAACACAAACACACAAGCGTAGACAGGGAGTCATAAAATGAACATATTTATAATAGTTAAAAAAAAAAAGGAAGCTAAGACAATTTTGCCTGTTGCATTAAGATAGATTGCTTAATTTTGTATTATTTTTTTCTGTGATAATTCACACTAGATATGTTTGAAGTTGTATTTTAAATATTAAACCATCAGTCTAATTTACATGAAATGTGGGCTGGCCAAATATTAGGATTTGCCGAAATGAAAGTATTTTCTGTAACATCAATTTTGAACTCTCTGTTGTTTATATGGGATGCCGTTCGTGACTCTTCATTAAAGCCTCTGATCATGATTATGAATGTTGTTGTGCGTGCAGACTGATTACAAGCCAACAAGAGTAATTAGAGGAGCCCGCGAGCTGCGTTGGCTGTCAATCATCCTCTTGTGCGCTGTCGAGCGAGCCCGAGGTGACGTTTGGTTCTAACTAGCTCGTTTCAAGCATTTCACGGATGCCGCTGATGGCCTGACTTGCGTGATGTTTTGGCTTCACGTCAGCATCCAAGCGATCTTTTATCATCAATTGTCCCTCGTTTCCCTCAAACCAAAAAAGCACGCTCACGTATACTCCACGGTCGTGCGCCGATCCTTTTTATGATGGTGGATGAATAAACTCAAACTTGATCATTTGGTTGAAAACTATCTGTGGTATGTTCATCTCACTGAATGAGAATATTGAGGAAAACAATTCATAACAAAAGTGAAACTCACATGATGTACATACACTACAGACAGAGAAAGTTTTCTTTTTTTTTCCATTTTGTTGACTGTAGTTTGTAGCTAACCTAACTTAAAAATGAGCATCACAACAAATAAAAATATTACATAAAAATACGTTTTTTGAACACAGAAATGAAGTGCATATGAATTAGGCTTTTCCAACTCATTTTCAAATGTGATTTATGATTCTACATCTACCATCAGTTTCAATTTTTTGAACTGAGCTACTGAAATAAATCAGCTTTTCTGTGATCTTCCAGTTTAATGAGATGCACCTGTATCAGAATGCAGTATTGCAACAAAAAAAAAAAACAACAACATACAAATATTTATAAAAAATAAAATATAACAATGTTAATGCAATCAAACAAGATCAAATAATATACAGTAGATAATAAATGCTATTACAAGGATATCCATTCAGATTTTTGATTGTCCTTTCAAACGGATATTAACTGAAAGAACATTAGTTATAATTCTTATCTTATATATCGTCAAACATATGTAATATACCCATCCATCCATCCATCCATCCATGACTGACTATGTGTCATGTTCTGATATCATACATTATCCATGAAAATCTTACAAAAAAAAAAGCTGTGACGCAACGCAACAAAATCATCCCCAATCATAAAAATATTCCTGGATAACTATGTTTTTGATTGCATCATTCAAGAAAACCCATTCCAACAAAAAGAAGTCTCCCATAAAGGCCTGAGGCAAGCACAAATTCTACCGCGGCGTCATCTCCCATTTTTATCCCACAGAATGTCATCTCTCCCATCTCCCCCTCTGGAGGACCCTTGACCCCGGGAGGAGGAGTGACAGTAAACCCCGACCGCCCTTCTTTGCCTTCCTCGTCCTCAGGGAACGCTGCCAGTGAGCTTCGTCGTCAAAATGATTCATTAGTCGTGTCCGCGAATCAAACCGGTAGCAGCGCTCCTGCCCGTGATATAGACTTAGGGGGATTTTACTTTTGTGCAGGGAAAAAAAAACAAACAAACAAAAAAAAACTTCACAAGACTCAGCAAACAACAAATGAAAAGCATGACAGACAAAAAAAAAAAAAAAAATCCAAAAGTGGTTGACATGAATGTTTTGTTATTTTTCTCGTTTTTGGAACTTTACTTTATCCGCATCTTAACTTTCATATGCAGCCATTAACCAAACGTTGCTTTTTTTCAACAGCTGAATTATTACACTGCAGTCCAATACTGTACATGTTGATTCATGAGCCAAACAGTACAGATTTTGGATTTATGAGAATTATCTGCTATATTATGGCACACACGCACACACAGACAATCTTTTTTTTTTTTTTTTATCCGAGTTTCTGATCCAATTATGGAGTTTTGGGACAAATAGTCAATTTGCACTAATCTTGTATTTAATGTTGTTCATGTAATTGCTTTGTAAGATTAATAGTTGTAAATATTTGTACTTTCAGTTATGTACAGCTCATTTGAGCTAAAACACATTTTGGCAGTGTGAAAATGTAAGAAAATGTTTTTTATTTTAATTTATATATCCACCCATCCATCCATTTTCTTAGCCGCTTATCCTTAAAAGGTTCGCGGGAGTGCTGGAGCCAATCCCAGCTGTCATTGGGTGTGCAGGGCCCATGGAGGCAGACATCAGCCGCACAACCCAGGACCTCAGAACTGTGAGGCCAACGCTTAACCAGCTGATCCACCATGCCGCTATTAATATGATACTAAATTGCTCTCATATTTCCACATTTGCACCTTGTCTCTTCTGAACTTTGGCAAAACATTTCACCTAGCATATAAATATTAGCTATGAAACTACTATTGTCAATGGTATGTGATTTAAAAAAAATACTTACACTGCATGTGTAAATGATTCATATATCATAAATATATAATGCATAAAGATAATAATGATCGGAAAACAGGTACAAACTCCGTCTGAGACATAAAGGAATAATAGTTAAAATGATATTTCACTCAGGAGTGAATATGTCAGTTGTGCAAGTCTTTTGTCCATGACTGAATTGTTGAGTTTCAAGTTCTAAACCTGCTGGAGTTTCCTTGGCAGCAATTTCAAAAGAATCTTGCAGATTTTTTTGCTTTTATTCTTTGACTTCTTCACGTTCGCCACGGCTTTTCTGAGCAGACTGAAGTTCGACTCACGAAGACGGCTGGCAGCTTTCCCTCTGCTCGAGTGTGGAACCAGAACCTCCAAGAAGCGCCTCTCCTGCTGTCGAAAGTCGTACTCCACGCTGGATGGGTACATTTCAAAACAGATACATCAAATATGAGACTGTGGGAATCATTTTAGCGAATCTATGTCAACCATATTAAAATCATCATGACCTTCAGCCACAGCATAAAGGTGTCTGACGTTTTGCTTTGTCACGCGCAAAATATTTCTGCTGCATTTAAAAAGATCAAGAGAATTCTGGATTTCCGAGCCTTTCCCGACTTCCTCTCCACAAACAGAAAAGCTGATTCAAGGAATTATGTCATTATGCTGTTGCCTCCACCTGATGCAATGTTCCATTTTGAGGCTGTAATTGATCTCATCTAATTTGATCTGTGACGTACTTTAACCGACAGGAAAAAAAAACGCCTACAAAACAAAAACATTAGATATTGGTCAGGGTACGTTCAAGAAGAACCCATTAGCGTGATTTTATATGTAAACCATGAGTTGCATTTAAAAGGTCCAAAAACGACACTAACCTGTAGACAATGCAAGCATTCATTTGGCAGATGGAACAGTTTTTGAGGTCCAGTCCTGTTTTGTCGCATCCTCGACTGTAAAAGACACACACACACACACACCCACACACACAAAAAACCCTCCATGCATTTAAGATGTCAGGACAACTTCCTTGTTCTGGTGAAGCGAGGGTGTGTCCGCAGGCAGTGGCACAGGCCACCCAATGTCGGATCCGCTGAATCGCGCTAGTCTAGGAAATGAGCAAAACCGCCGGGCTCGGCCGCCTCCGGCAAACCACGAAAATAAGCTCCTTGGTTTGGTATTGTCTCGTTGTTGGCAGCGGTGAACGGTACCGCGCACATTATGCCGGACATAAAACCAGCTCCGATCTAAAAGTTGACCTCGGACAGTCACAACATATTACGACTCCGTGATGGATGAGAATGATTGCGAGTGACAGACCGCCGGAAGCCCGTTTGAAGCCGTATTATATCACAGCTAAATAATTGAGAAACAAATGAAATGCCTCAAGATTTTTGCAAGAAAGACTCTCCCGGAAGTTGTGTTATACTTTACTGTACGACATTTGTAGGTCCAGACAAAGTCATTTCCATTTTACGTAATAAAATGTAAAATGTAAATATACCCCCAGTGGACGTGCGCTGGGTTATTTCAAGACGATTGCGCCGTGAGAAACATCATTTCGACAGGGTTTCAAACCATGTATAAAACATGTTTTCTCTGACTAGTTCTATACTACAACAACTAATAATGCAAAAAGTAATTAAAGTCGATTTCTAGTGGGAGAGAAATAAAGTAGCCTAAGCGCTGTGATGTTCCACTCATGCACACACCTCCTCTTACCCCGTGGCAGGATTGCGGCCGGCCTCCAGGTCCTGGATGATGTTCAGCAGTGTGGTGATTCTGTCCTTGTTGGCCGCCAGACTGGCCTCCACGCTCGCAAGCCTTTGTTGTACGGTCGCCGGTTTAGCGCAGCGAGGGGAAGGAGGCAGGAACAGGGCCGTCGCCCCCGTCGGGTGGGAGTGGGCCGGGACGACGTCCGCCGAGAGTCGCCAATCCCGGCCGACGGCCGCCTCAGCCTCGCCGGACCCGAGGCGTTGGAGCCACGCGGAACTGCGACGCGTCCGGCGTTCTCCCTCGCTGCAGCGTGGTGCTGGTGAGATTCCAGACTCCCCGGAGGCCCTGAGAGATTGTCGAATCTGCCGTTGATGGGACTCAAGTCTTTGCAAGTGCACGAGCTCATAATGGACATTTGTGTTTGTCAGCGTGGCGCTAATGGGCTCGCATTTCCCTTTTGCTGCGACAGAGGCTGTTGGATCATTTGGATGAGTCTGTTTTTCCGCTTTTGATTCAGCCGTACTGCTTGCATGCACGGTTGATATGCCCGAGGCGGAGTTTTGTGCATTTGAATCCATCTGGCGGGCCGTTCTTCCTGCCGGGCATGCAGCACACTGTCCCTCGTGTTCTCTTGCTGTGCTTCCTTGATAATGTGCACCCGTTTGTTGTTGCAGACGGGAGTCATTCGACTTAATTGTGGAGATGCTGTTTCGCGGGGTTGTGTCCCGTGATATGATGCAATGTTTTTTGGACTCATTCCATAATAAATCCCCGGTCAATAGTTTTTCACTGGCATCCAATTCACCGTTAAGTTCGTTTGAATCATTCTCTTTATTTGGATGTCGTTGCATCACCTTTGACACGGGACCGCTTTCGCTGTGATATTCGGACACCTTTGACAGCCTGAGCGGTGCTGTCGGGTTTGGAACGAAACAAAAGAGCGCAGGTTGACGAGCGTGTTCTGATGTCACGTCAGTCGTTTGCGTGTGGCGAGGCTTGTTAAGGCAGGGAAATATATTATGATGAATTGATTTGTTATGTTTGCGCGGCACATCGCTTGTTTTAAGTGAAAAATTATACAACACACTTAAATTCTTCTGCTGTTCTTTCAGTGTAGATGAAGGGTGAATGTTTGTATAGCTCCTCAGGGCTTTGTTTCTGTCCAAAGCGTAATTAGTAGTTGTGGAGATGGGAGCTGAGGTCTCCAATTTAAAACCAGATCCGCTTAGAGATGCTGCGTTTCCACCCAGTGTTAATTCGGAATTTGAGGACACCAGCAGAGCTTTTTTATGCTTGCCCCTCGCACGGAAGTTTGGTTTGAAATTAACATCATGCTTGACGGGGCTAGTTACAGCCACGGTGCCGGACGAGCTCGTTTTTTCTTGCGGTGTCGGAACCACATCAACGGAAGTACGTGCAGGATTTACCGGTGTGGGCCGTGTTTGGGATTTTTTGTGGCCTGATAATCTGCTGAGATATTTAGGTGATACTTTTGAGTCATCTTTTCTTTCTGTTTCTTGTGCCGCATGCGTGGTGTTGCGGGACGTGTTTTCACGGTGAGGAAAAGCAGCGTCAGCAGGTGTAATTTTTGTGGACATCAGTGTAGAATTGAAAGTTGGGACAGTTTTAGGGATAATAGCTGATGAGTTTCCTTTGGACGTTGTGTACAAATGAGACGTTGCGTTTTCTTGCGTCTCGTGCACAGATACGCGTACCTTTTGCAGGCATTTCGAAAGGGCTTCCCTCAGCGGGTAGTTTGATTTGGTGGCTGTGGCCAAGAGAGGAGTCGACGGGAGACTTCCCGTTGGGGCCGTCTTATTGCCGAGGGTCACGTTTATGAAATGGTCCAAACGATCATCTTTTTTTGTTTCAATAGCGGCATCAGTGATCGTGATTGCATTGGTTCGGATGCTTTGCGGTTCAGTTAAGGTGGCGGCATGTTCCTGCCTCAAAAACTGCCCTTTAATTGAATGGACTGGACACCCAGGGTGTTGTGCTTTTTTGGCTCTTAGCGCATCTGGAAGATGAGATCCTTGTTGAGGGCTTCTGTCTGTTTTCCTGTTCGGGGAATTCTCCAGGAGTTGATGGTCGCTTGGTTTGATATCCCTCTCATTACGGCGCAGCTCAAAAGGTTTGCTGGAGTAGAGCAAGTCGTGGTCTGAATTAAATAAGCTCTCAGACAAGCGGCAAGCGGCAGCAGTAGGAACATTCTTCCCAAAAATCTTGAGTCCCGCTGATCGTCTGCCTCCACACTGGTTGCATATTTTTTGTGATGCACTGAAACGCAGCATCATATGCCTCGACTGCTGGGCGTAATGGCCGCGCAGTCTTTTTTGGTACCCTCCGTGAGTCGGGGTGGCGTCACCGTTATCGACGCTGATGCCACCCATTGCCTCCGAATCGACCACGCTACCGTTGGCGTAGCGGACAGGCGGTCTTATCCGCGGGCCCTCGTCGGTTACAGTTCTCGCAGAATGTGGCTTGGCCTTGATTGTTCTCGGAGTGCAGTCACTGCGACCCTCACTACACACATCATCCCCTAAGGTCTGGCCTACAAATTCTTGGAAGGTCACTTCCTTTTTACTCCTCAGATCCTCACTATTTGCCGCTTTTTCCTGATCACAGTTTGTCAGCAGTAGTCGCTCTTTGTGCTCCTCGGCGTTGTGGGCATGATGATGTGATTGCGTGTTGAGTTTATACGTGAGCTGCGCGCAGCTCTCGGGAGGTGCTCCCGCTATCCCCGGGGATGTTTGCACGCCAACGCTGCAGCTCTGAAGACCCGACTTCTGTAGCTGCGCTCCTCCGGTCGTGGCGCCTCCTGTCGTCCTCCAGCTACGCGCTCCAACCAAGGCCGGGACGCCCAAAACCGGGACTGGAGTGGTCAGGTCGGCTGCTCGTCTCCCCATCCTCTGGGTGATTGCGTCCAAGGTTTCGCGATTCAAAGGATCATTTTTGTACTGGCTAATACATCTGCAAGTACAAGAAGAAGAAGCTTACTATTCTGAAGAACTACTTGTGAAATACTTCACTACGGTGCTGCGCTATTGTGGATAAAGTCGTCCAAAGCAGCAAAACTTTCGGGCAAAGCAGTACAAATAACCAGAATATTTGATTCATTGAGTTGATTTTGACCTTTGAAAATAAATGGCCAAACCCAAAAGACGAAGATTTGATGCAATATGAACCAAAAATATACTTCTGTCTTTGTTTCGGTGACTACATTGATGCTCTACTGGTGGCACGTGGAATGAAATGAAAAAAAAATTACACATTTAACAGGCACCCCATGTTGGATTTGCCTTTTAATTGGAAAATAATAATATTTTGACATTACAAACGCATTCCATATTGCCCTTTTATCTATCTATCTATCTATCTATCTATCTATCTATCTATCTATCTATCTATCTATCTATCTATCTATCTATCTATCTATCTATCTATCTATCTATCTATCTATCTATCTATCTATCTATCTATCTATCTATCTATCTATCTATCTATCTATCTATCTATCTATTTTTATTAATTTATTTAGTTAAATTAAATTCGGTTCACTGAAAGCCAACACGTAAGCATGTGTATTCACGTTGAAAAATATGACACACACTGCACATAAAAGGCTATTTTCCTCTTTATTGCGCTTAACTTCTTTTCAAGCGGGTCCACGGTTGAGATCCAGCGCGTAGGCTATTTCATGGAGAATATGTACAATTAGACACACAGGAACCGCGGTGTCAGACTGACCTTTTTCCCGCAATTTTATCCACCAAAACTTAATTGATGATGGAACATTTGCCACCCGATTGAATTTAAAGCTGTTGGGAAGGTTGCGTGTGCGTGCGTCCGTCATCCTGCTACTAAGCAAACTATTAAAAGTAACACATCTTGCACTCGTCTGACTCTTGACCGCCTGACTAAACAAAAGGTGGAATGTTTTTCTTTCCTAGACGTGAATAATTATCCTTACGGAACCCGCGAAGGTAGCTTCTGCATTTGACAGACAGAAATGGAATCCTCCTCATTATTCCTCATCTCTGAATTTCAGACACGACTTAAAAATGGAACATGTAAATCGAGAGAAACATTTCCTTAAGAAACTAGCTTAATGGTATATTAGCATTTCCGACGGATGCACAGATCTCGATTTTGTCCCTGACACCAAACGGAATAATTTATTGGCAACCCTTCTGGAAAACTCACTGGCCTTCATGCTTGGCTGCGTGCATTCATCGTTCAGTTTATATTGGAAAGGGCCCCCACAGAGATGCTAACAGTAACTTGGTGAAAAATTAATAGGGAATAATGTCCTTTCACAGACATTGGGCAGTTTTTCCGTTTTGTGACCTATCAGTCATATCAGCTGGGTTCACAAACTCTGATCAGAGTTGCCACAGGCATCTATCTGCATGCCATATCTTGGTGGTCACAAAATAATCTGCAATAAATTATGTCTTTTATTTCCCCACAAAAGATCCATACCTTCAAGTGGGGACCAACATCCAAATAAAAGAAAGATACTGAGAAAGTACTATAATTTGCGGCCTGTAAGCCACGACTTTTTTCACTTGCTTTCAACCCTGCCGTTTATGTGGTGATGCTGCTAATTTGTGCATTTTTTTCTAATGGCCGCAAGGGGACACATGAGCGGAAAAGGTAAGAGTGAGACTGGTGGAATATATGTGCCGAGGAAGTGAATTTTAACGCCATGTTTTTTTTATTTACCGGCCTATTAGCACTGCGCTAGCATTAGCGCTGCGCTAGAGTGTTGCTGCTGTGTTACTGCCGTGTCTGAGTAGTTTTTACCGGTATGTCTTTTTTTAACAGGCCCTGTTAGCGCTGCACTAGCATGTTAGCTGCCGCGGCTGTTTTTTTTTTTAAACCGGTATATATATAGATTTTTTTTTTTTTAACAGCCCTGTTCATGCTATCGTGTTGTTGCTATGTTAACCTAGGCTAAGGTAATAAAACGTTGAACTCTTTTCGCGTAACGTTTTTTTGGGGTAAAAATCTCGTGTTTCAATCTGGGGACTTGCGGCGTTTACACAGCTGTGGCTTATGTATGTACCAAATGATATTTTCTTTCCACATGTACTGGGTCAGGTTTATAAACCGGTGCGCTCTATAGGCCAGAAATTACGGTACTCCTTAGTTTTGCCAAGCTCTTTTTCTCAATTCTGGCATCCTTGGATCAGTCACTGGCGAATCACTTGGCCAGCAATATTTCTAGCGACGGAAACGGATTTAAACACCTGTAAGTCAATCCAAACTGGCTAAACTGAGAAAATATGAATATTTGGTTGAGCCCCGTGTATATATATATATGCACAGTTTCTGTGGCGCAAAGTTGTTAAACATTATTGTACGGTATGCACAAGTGGCATTAGGATCGCGAAGAAGTCGGTCCAGTTGAGAGTCGCTGGCCCTGCGGTCTCAACAACACGAGAAGCCTTCAAGAGGACATCCTACACTATTCACAAGCCTTTGCAGAAAAGCAGGGATTTCACTGCAAAGTATAATGTGTGGACAGAATGGAGTTGATATGCATGTCATAGGTTTTACATGAATATATTCTGACAAGGCTCCTCTCACCCCCGCCTGCCTCTTCATCCTCACCCCTGACTGCCATCCAGACATGTCAAAACTGCAGAAAGAACACGTAGTCAGTTATCCCTGTAGGGCCTATTATTTATTATTTTGGGTGGCCAATACTTGAACCCGGTCAAGTGAAGCATGTACGTGGTGCCACTGTACAACTCAAGAAAGGTTGCACCTAAACCAACTCTTTGCCGAGTCGAGATGTGCGTTCATGCAGTCGAATCTACTTTTTTTTTTTTATGCTTTAAAAAATGCAAATTCGACTTTGGTTTCATACCTCGGCGACGTCCATATCTGAAGAAGTAAGTTTTGACACTTTCTTCTTGGCGTCCTCCAGAGTTGCCGACGCGCAGAGCATCTCAGAGCTTCAGACCATTCAAACTCGGAGCAGATTACAATCATTCACTCCCGCAACGTGAAGCCCTGTTTTCACACACGGCAGCTCTGACCGACTCGACCTCACACTGATCAGACCCAATTGAATCTCCCCCGACTTTATGTCGCAATTGCTCCATAAGCTCGCTTCAGCGTCTCGATGCTGCTGCATGCTCGCCTACGACACTCTCCTCTCCTCTCATCCACTACCTCTCAACTGTTTCCATCACGGTCCTCTCTCCTCACAGCATCCTGGGCTACAGCTCGGTGGAGATTTGAGGGGAAGAGAGAAAGAGAAAAAGAGAAAAGAGAAAGGGAGGGAGAGACAAGTGACTTGCATCAGGGTGGTAGGGACCGTGTTTAAATTGCATGCACTAAAGATGAGAAATGCCTTTAGAGGAAACCAAATATTCAAAACAGAAAGACATTAAAAGCAGTAAATCTGATAAGAAAAAAAATTGTATTTATGCTAATTTTAACTAGGGCATCTGAGAAGGATTTGCTGATTACAAATATGTCAATTTGGGCCCAGCTGTTCAGGTTGGCTTTCTGAATTTTGTGCTGTTTTTTATTGTGATGATGATGTTTTTTTTTGAAAAGCATTGTTGGATCGCATTTATCTGAGCATCCGTGGAGCTTTATGGAATACTGTCATATGCTGATCAAAAAAAGACATTACATTTTTGAAGTTCGGTTTTTGTCAGAATGGAACTGTTCCTCTGCCCGAGAACCAAATCAAAGAGTCCTGAACATTTGATGCTCTTTCCTGACTCTCATTGTCATCATCCTACTTGATGAATCGCAAATTGTGATTTTTTTTTCTTTTCGGGGTTGTGAGCTTATTTTGGACTTTTTAATAGAGCTCAGATCCTCATTGTTGTCATCCCACAGCACAAAAAAAAAAAAAAAAAAAACTCATGACACATTAAAAATCAATTTTTTTTCCAAGGAAATTGGTGCCAAACTGTATGCTTTTAATTTAATTTTAATTCTTTATAAAATCACTTTCTCTGCTTGGAAAAAAAAGTGCTACGTTATTACCTTTTTACTATTTGCACAAAGCAAGTAGATACACTAATTTACCCAACATTCTGATGTTATAATAAATTACAAAAGACAAATTCTTTATTGCCCATCATGGTGGAAAATGACTGATAATCAGATTTCACACATTGCTTGTAGTTGTTAAATTTCCAAATATCAATCTCTTTCAAATTATTTTAAATCAAGAAATCAAATGTAATCAAGTAAAAATAAAAGATGTATAAGCACACAAATACAAGCTATCAACTATTGTTCCTCTTTCATCTGCTGGTTTCACATTTATTTTTATTTTGTTAGTAGACCATAAGTTTTATTTGAGGATTATTCATCTCTAAGAATGTGGGTACCAAAATCCACCAGCAGATGTCAGCATTGCAGGAGAGAAACAAAGCAAAGGAACAAAATGAGAGGGGAAACGTTCTTCAGTCTACATGCAGATGGCGCCCACAGCACACAATGCTGTAGATACAGGATACTGTACTGCACTGTAATACTGTAGTAGACGCCCCCTCACAGACAGTAATTAACATGAAACCCAACAATTGTGTGCAAATGCAAGGGGGGCATTAGGCTGCCATGTCGGCGGCGGCGCCCTTGAATACCCACTATTTGAATTCCATACTTTTAAAAATAGTTCATATGTCATTGTTAACTGTTTTGTGTAAGTATTCGAGTATAAAAATGTAATTGCAAAAAAAAAAGAAAAAAAAGAATTGCTTATGTGTAATAGTTGCAATGACGCAGGCCTTCATTTATATAAATCAAAGCATGGAAATTACTCCAGACATTTTCTTGGGGATTACGATATATATATTCCACATATTTGCAAATTTACCAACTGACACATTTTTGGGGCTATTCCCTGAAAACTCACCTATTTGCTGTTTTCATGCTCAGGCCAAAGCCCTAAAAGTATAACTTTGGCGCCACCTTTGAGTACCACGGGGCAAAGGAACTGAGTTGATGTGCTTCATGTATACTTTGCTCCTGTCGTACGGCGTCTTTACTGCCAAAAAACAACCTTGAAGTGACTTCAGGAGCGCCATGTAATGTTTTTGTCGCTTATATTCTACAAACGTCTTGTCACTTGTTGAATTGCCATCTTTAATATTTTCCCTGATAAAAGGAAAACAACAACAACAAAAGATTGCATGATTCAACCCAATCTCAGTTTAAAGTGTACAGAGGAGAGAATCCGAAGTAAAGTTTGAGATATTTAAGAAAAACTTTATTTGTGACTTATTAACAAAACACATTACCAGGTTGATGAACTCATTAAAAGCACTATTATCACCTTAACGATAAGTAGGTGTACAAAATAAGTTTATGAAGAGATTTGCACTGTCACAGTCGACTAGCATGTGCCACCCACTGTCACACCCAGTGACCGACATATATTCACTATACACGAGCAGAGAGTACATCGACTTTATTTTTTTTTTTCCATTTTAAGTATTTTGTTTGTTTTTTTTTCAACCTTTTTGTCTTGATTAAGCAAGGAATAACCATGGAGGGTGCGCACATGAGTTCACGACAGTGTTTGTTTGATCATTTCAAAGGTTAACACAAGTAAGGGTCTATTTTCTTACCTATGAAAACCATAGGCAAAAAAACAAAAAAAAAAAAAAGGCATTTCATAGCATAACACAATAGCATCATGTATTTACTGTGGAGACGATCCAACGCTATTTTTACAGGATTAAAAAAAGTGTGATACTTTTAGGTTTTGCCACCAATTGCTCGACTGTTTGGTTTGTGTGTGCATGGATCTGTATTCAGGTTTGTGGTTTCCAATAAAAAAAAGGAAAAGTATAAATAGTATTTTTATAATATCTGTTTCCTTTGCTCATAACATGCAAACACTTGGTGATCCGAGAGCACAGAAGTACACCTGACGGACGGCCGGGGCAAGGAAACACACGAGCGTGATTGGTTCGGAGCGTGACAGCAGCGCCTACAGCTGTGGCTGGAAATAGGATGTTTCCGGAAAAGTAACGCAAACACAGACGAGAGACTCCCACTTGCATTGCCGTCAGCTCAAAGTACACGTTTTCTCCCGTGCTAGACCCGGGCGGGCTCCTTCAGTAAGGCCAAAATAAAGTTCATCTTTTTATAAATGTTCTATACACTAGAAAAACAGCTAATTAAAAAAAAACAAAAACAAAACAACAACTACCGCTTATTTGCAGTAATAAAAGCGAATGTAAAATAAGTATTTTGCACGTGTACGCACCTCAACCGACTGTACCATAATTAACATTGATGTTTGAACTCTTGTTGGCGCTATCGGTAAACGCCTTCCAACTTCAAACTGTTCAGATGTCGACTGATTCGACGTCGGACAATCGGTAGCGCGGCGTCCTCCGTTTATGAATATGCAAAGACGTGACATGGCTGCACACTCCATTTAAAAAGGGGGTGGGGGATGACGTTATACAGATGTTATTCCCGACTGTCATTTCGGGGGGGGGGGGAGACACAAGAAGGGAGAGAGGAAACAAGCAGTGGGCAAGCACGTCCTACAAGCACTGAAGCGATGGCGATGAGCTTGAAGAACATCTACTTAACATTCAAAGACAGAAGAAGAGGGACCGGGCTCCCAAGAGCCGCACAATAACGCTCTCGTCATTAAGAATGCCATCGGCCCCCAGAACGGGGTGCAGATTCCATATTTTTGCACATCACTGACAAGAAGATATTGGGGAGTCGGTGTTAACGGTCAAAACGTCAGTTTGAGTAGAATGCTGCACAACTGGATCACGATGACCCCGCTGTGCCCTATTGCGAGAAAAGTGGCAAAGGTCAGGGGGGGGGGCGCTTGCATCAGAGGCACATTTTACGCTGCACCACGAGACGACAAGAGGCAACAACAAAATAGTTCAGCCGACATCTGATGCAAATAATACCAAGTCACGTAATTACATTTTTTTTAAAAAGGTAGATGATACTGTATTTATAAATGACGAGTGGACATTTTCTTGATCATTTTCTTACGTCAATCAACATTTAATTTGACCAAAATCTTAATTTCAACGATGTTTTTGAATAGCTGTAGACGGAGCCAAAGATGGACTCAACTTAAATTTATTAGACGAAATTAAGATCAAATCTTCAATATGAAACGAGTCACTTTAGAAAACGGTTAGTGTTGTGAAAATATCATAGTTTTCTTCTTTGTTGGGCCATAATGTGTTATTGACAAATCATAAATCAAATTTCCTTCCAGTTACACGAGCATGTAGCAAAATGAGAATGGTTTCCCGGTCGTTATCCTTAATTTTTTACATTGTAATGTTAAAACGAGCAAGCGGCTTAGAACACCCCTTCATAAATATACCCCGGCTCAACCAAAAGCTGTCCACTTATACTGACGGATTGCTGCATTTGGACTTTGTTGACGTTTTTGGCGTCCTGCTCGCCACTTTTTTGCTCTTAAATTGAGAATCTCACTTTTCTGCATACGTTTCTTTTTTTGTGACGACATTTGCTGAATTTCTACGATGTCTACCTAATACTGACAAGAAAAAAAAACATTTTTTTTAGTTTTGTCTTTGACTTTATGCCGAGCGAGGCGAGCCAGTATCAAAAGGTGGGGTGCAACATTTCTAAGGTGCCGGCACAGGCGCCCTTTGCTGACAATAGTTGAATACAAATCAGTTGCATTTCTTTCTTTTTGGGACATTTTGTTTTCTGTTCTACAAACTTGATGACATTCGCAGGCTACAGCAAACCTGTAAAATTCCCATTTGAACCTCCGTTTATTTTGTACAGGTCAAAGTTGAAGGCCAAATGGGCCACGGAAGAGAGCGGGCGTTAGTTAAGCGGGTTTGCTTTGTGCTGCGGGTCGGGCAGGCCCCTAAATCAGAGATTGGCCACTGTACAATGTAAATATCGCATATGTAACTTGCTGTGCATATGGTGCAAAGAGACACCCCCTCTACCAAGATGGATTTGGCTTCTTTTTCTGGCTCTGTCAACAGAATGGCATCTTAATAGCTGACTTCACCCCTCTTCATTCTTCCTCTCCATCATCCTTTCCTTTCTCCTTCTTTTCCTTCTTATCCTTCTTCTTCTTTTTCTTCTTCTTGGCTTCCTCCTTCTTGCCGAAGCTTATGAAGTCCCCTTTATTGTCAACAGGGCCGGGGTCGTGGCGGATAGAAATGATGGCCGGGGATCCGGGGATGATGAAGGCTTCGGGAGGAATCTCGCCGGGCTTCAGGCCCTGCGGTGGGCAATAGCTCTGTCCGGCTCCGTATCGGAAGTGCCAGCTGTTGCTGTTGACGCCGGCGCCGACCGGAGGCGAGAGCTCGCCGCCGCCTTCTCCGTCTGTACAAATATAAACAACACAATTTGTCAAATCATAATCATTACAAGATGCAATCTATAGACTTGGGTCACCAACGCGGTACTCGCGTGCGCACGGTTGCTCCTCCGCTTAAAACAATGACAAGCACAAAACACCAGAACTTTTGTTTGGAGGTTTGTGTTCAAATGATTGGAGCAGATATCTAATCCTGCTCTCAACGGGGATGATCGGATAAAGATTAAATAGACGCACGTGCAATTATGTACGGCGAGCATAAGATAGCGGGGTCAAAAGGTTACAAATGCACAAACGGAAAAGGAAAGCGAGATGAGATCCAGTGAGATGGAGAGATGAGCAAGTGACGCGGTAAAGAAGATTCGGGGGTGAGCGCGGGGGGGGACGACATTGCAGACACGGTGCTCTCAAGCCCACACCAGTTCTCTCTCTGCTCTGACCTACTTTCCAGCAGGATTTTATTTAGATCAAGCAGGCCCTTGCCAAAAGATTCTTTTTGATTTTTCTTTGTAGGCTATTTATGACATTAATGGAATGCTGAAATGGTTTCAACGACTCTCCCTCTGGGAAGTACGCCATTATACTACGCAGTGCATCGTCTGGTACAAATCTGGGCCTGTAGTTCATCAAGTCAATTACACGCGTGTGCTCGTACCGGCGACCACTACAATAGACAACAACAAAAAAAAGAATTCTAACAACTGGACAGCAACTTGTATCAAAATAAGGCACTGTTCACACAAACATCTATTGCTAATTATTATTGAACAGGAAGTGTCATGAATAGAAACTTTGTGACTCAAAGAACTCAATTTGAATCTCTTTTTATTTCAATTTTCCAAAGTATAGTACTTCACCACCATGACAACCTGCTTATAATATGTAACTAAACCTATTGGAAAAAATAAAAGAATGATCCTGTATGTGTATCAATCCATCCATTTACTGAGCCGCTTATCCTCACAAGGAATGCTGGATCCAATCCCAGCTGTCACCGGGCAGGAGGCGATGTCCACCCTGAACTGGTTGCAGATGGAGACAGATGACATTCGCACTCACGATCACACCTTGAGGCAATTTAGAGTCCCCAATCAATGCATGTTTTGGGGATGTGGGAGGAAACCGGAGTGCCCACCCCGGGGAAAACCCAGGCAGGCACGGGGAGTACATGCAAACTCCACACAGGCGGGGCCGGTCCTCAGAAATGTGAGCCCGACCCTCTAACCAGTTGCTCCACCGTGCTGGCCCAGAATGTGTATTTGGATTTATTTCCGATAATGTGCCAAAAAAAAAAGAGAGAGTAAGTTAATTACTCCATGCAGATGAGCATGTTTAATGATAAATCAGTGTCAGATTAAATGATTTTATCTCACCACTAGTCGCGTAAGTCCCGTAATACTGTAATGCCGCTCTCTTTTTGAAGGATTATGACACGACATAATGGTATGCATTTAATCACGCTATGAATCCACGGAAGAGGCGAGCATTTTAAACACTGTCGGTCTTGTCCAACTGTTTTCAATAGCCAGGGAAGAGGAATTTCCTCCCCCCGTGTAGGGAAATACTTAAAATATCAAATGACAGCAAATTGATTAGAACTTCAACAGAAGTGTATGACACTTTCATGACACATACATGAATGAATACATAAAAAAAAACTTCAGCATCTCTTTGTTCATCCTGTTAACAAATGGGAAAATGTATTTTTAGGGACAACACTTAAGTCATCTGCTCGGTACGATTAAAGACTTGTGTCCACAAACTTTTTGTCATTCTTCTATTTCCTCAATTTCAGCAATTTTCCTCTGATCCAGCAATTTCTAATCTAATACTGGACCAGCCGAGGCAAAACATCCAGTGGCTGAGTTTCTTCAAGTCAAGGTTGTCAAAGTTGTTTTGAGACATCTTTTTGCTCCGAGTGGCGGCTGCAGCAAATCTGATCCGAATCCAGGCTCAGGTACAAATAAGAGACCTTGCGTTGTGTGTGCGTGAAACCGGCTGCGTATTTGTGATTCTGCCGGTCTTCACGCTCACCTATGCTCCACTGAAAATAGATTAAGGAGTAACTGCAGTTAAGCCGGGTTGTACGAGACCTTGAGGTGGTTGCCATGACACCTGACGTTGACGAGTGGTCGACAGAAGTCTTGTATGTTGTAAGGTGATGTCCTACATGTTCTTCTGTTTCCGTTCCACACAAACCTTCTCGGTGACGGGCGTGCCGTCATGATTTTGGGATTGTCTTATTCTGCATTTCCTTCACGGCACCGTATTCCCACTTTCTAGCGCTTCTTGTCGCCGCCCCGTCCACCTCCTCCTTTTGGTGCCTAATTCTTCCGTGCGGCGGTATGGCCGGTTGCCATGGGAACAGCCTTCACCCACTCCCTGCTGATGGAGGGTGCGGCTACTGCAGCAATCGCTCCGTTAGGCAGTGCTGCCAGGCAACGAGTCACATGGTGTTCCCTAGCAACAACACTACTGCAGGAACTTGCCAATCCTCTTAACCTTTCTCATTCTCCATCCCAGCCGCACCCCCTCCATCGCCACCCTTCTTTTGTACCTCTCCTTTGCTCTTCCTCTCCTAAATTACTTTTCTTAATAAGGGGTCTATTTTCTCACCGCAGTCGCTTATGACTGATAATAAATAGCTTTTGTCATCAGACTTCATGGCAGGAGAAAAATGTCTCCTTTTTTTGAGCCACAGGGCAATTTTGAAGGTGCTGCATTCACATTCATCACGATAACAATTCACATCAGGCTTTCTGTAAGAAAAAAAAAATCTTAAAAGAAGATTTGCCTTTTGATGCATACTAAAAAGGATCAACCTGCAAGTAGGTTCATGAATATGCCTCCGCATTGAACCGCCACTAACAGAAAAGTCTCCTCATGCAACACTGCGCTCCTGATACGCGAACTGCGCTCTCTTCTTGAAGACAATATTTGAGGATCTGCATGGCCGAAGGAAGCAGATTTCAAAATTAGTGAATAAGAGGCCGAAGGACCAGGCGAAACCGATCACAGTGAACACCGAAACTGCCTCAAAAATGCTCTTTTCAATCAACAAAAGCCTTTTCTCAGTTATTAGCGCTGAGCCGGCGTGTGTAAATAATGAAGGAAAGGTCACGTTGGAGGGCAGCGCAATTTACAATGCTCGTGTTGCCCCAGATCGTCAAAGTTGCGACCTACACACTTCAAATCATTTCCCATTTGTGTGAAAAGAAAAAATACATTCAAGCAAGAATAACCAATTGAATAACTGTTTCGGTGTGCAAAAGTTGTTGATGTGTGCTTCTCAACAAATTTCGCAGCCTTTTGGATGCTCAACTAGACTCTGAAAATACAATTTACGGTCAATGTAATAAAGATTATAAGAGGATGTTTGTACGACACCCCCCCCCCCGCGCCCCCTATTCTTTTTTTAGGACAAGTACTATTTTTAATAAGCGGTCTTTAAATATGTAGGAGCACTCCCTAATCATATGACATGCGTATCCCACTGGCCTACTAAAACACATGACTTCCAGCAGCAGAACGAATGGAACAGAAAATCTTTAGAGTGCAGATTGCGCAAGAATTTTAGCATCATAGATCAAATTCGTGTCAAGCAATTTTTAAAAAATCCAAACATGTACGGAGCAAGTCGAGACTTAAACCGTGAGAAATACATGAATTAAAAAATGGCATAGATGGCTGGTATTTGTGTGCTTTTGCTATGCAAAAGCAATGTCTTACAGTATATAAAGTACAGATTCCATATTCGATAATTGCATCTTTCTTTCCAATTCATCAAATTTCTCAATCGATTGAATTCAGTTTGGTCATGAGAAAGTACAGTAATTAGGTTTCTATCCAAAAGTAGCGACTCATTTTCTGCCATTGCGCAGCACAACCTCTCTTTTTACGCCTCCTCTGCAAAATTCTGTGTCTCACCTGCAGCACTGGACACGGTAGGCCAGTTCTGGACCAGCATGCCCTGGGCTCCCTGCATGACAGAGGCCTGCTCCATGTGGACCGAACTGAAAAGAACAAGACGTTAAATGAGATCCATGCAAAGAGATTTCGAGTCATTCCGAACACATTTTCTTCAACAATCTCGATCATTTATGTTTCTGGATAGGTGGGCTTCTAATTATGTACTGCTCAGCCAAGTTAAAATCCATCTTTTGTCATGGCACTGAATGACATTTACTAGCCACAACATTAGGAATGGCTAATCTATATTCTCGGGACCCATACAGGAACTAAATTATCATTTGGTAGTATAAAAACATATGACAATGATGGTCAAAAGTGTGGTACAAATACCACGAATGGTACCTGAGCTTCTTCTTGTGGTATGCCAAAGCGTCACATAATTAAATGTGGATTAATGTGTGCATAATGTTACGGCGACAAACATACGAATAAATAATTTACGTACAGTTCAATTTGATTTAACCTGTTTTGTTTTTGAACATTAATTTAAATTTTTTTGTTTCAAGCATGTTTTTATTAACCATTATTTGAGAGCTGTGTTTATTGCTCTATACTTTGCGACATTTTAATTGTGAACAATCTTACAGGCATTTACAATATGATAAAATGTTTTATCTAATAGGACCAACGCCTGGTTGTGATGGTGGTACTTGAAAAGGTTTGAGAACCAGTGCCTTTGTGTAACACTATATCCAATTTTACAACAGGTTTTTTTTTTTCCCACCTAAAGTTCCTTAGTAGGAATTAATATTGTCACAATGTAGTAGTGCAGGGATGCATAACGATGAAGTTTCCAGTAGTGTAAAAGTAGAAGACAGTTCGCCAAGTGTCAAATATTTTTTTCCACTGCAAATATTAGAACATAACATTTGGGAACAGCATTATTTCACGTCAGTTTGTTAATTATTTGCCACGAGCTTAGGCCAAAGACTTCTGTTTTGGAATATGTGCATGTTTCAAGGCGTTTATGCTGCCGTGACGATCGTTCCCGATGAATATCACGGCGTGACAAATGAAAAGGCCAAATGCCGTTGTATGTTACCACATGCGGAAGCTGCTGCGATGCAACAAGGATCACTCGCTAGTGATGGCACAGCTCAGGGCGAGCGTGTGTGTGTTCCGTTTCGCTCTGTGACTTTTCGTGGAATCTGTGCTAATGCACCTGCTTCACAGTGAAAGCTTTCTAGTAGCAAAACACCTGCTACATTAGCGTCGCTATGTCTGCTGTTGAGTACATTAGCGCAGGGGTGGAGGAACCTTTTCGACTGAGAGAGACAAAAATGGCAAATATTTTGAAATGTGATTTCAGAAGAGCCATACAGTATTTTAAAAGCTAAGTACAGGCGTATTTGCACATTTATGTAAAAGGAACACTTTTACAATACGATAAGTCTTTGAATTCTTTTAAATAACATTGTTACGGTGTTGCCAACCAATGACGACAAAAGTACTTCTTAAGCATTAATGCGACTTCTGTTGCTGCACGGTTTTGCAGATGGTTTTATAGTTTCGTACGTCGTTAGATTAAGGTTCATGCAGGCGTTGAGACTTCAATCTGTTAACCGTGAACGTAATTCAATTTGATTTGCCGTCACGGTGGTACGATGGTGAACAGCTCTTGCCGACAAAGGCACGTCTTGTCTTGATCCGAAGTTGTCAAAATGTCAAGTACGAATGCTTTAGAATACTCCCCATCTGTGAATGGCTTTCCGTTTCTCACGATTGCTAAAGTGCCAGCAAAGCTATCGGAATTCCATTCACCTTGTTGGGTCCAAACACGGATGAGCTGCTGACTAACTTTGACTCTGGAAAGTCGCCCTTGACGAGCTTTCTTTCTGCTGCCCCCCCCGCAGGGTATTTTGATGGAAACGTAGTTTGGTGCGTGTCAAAACGGCGCTTTATATTTGAGTATTTCATCGTTGCAATTTTGTCGTTGTGATTTAGACGCACAGCAGAACTTTCTTTCTCCAACAAGGCGAATTCTTGCTGAAAACTGCGGTACTCTTTTTTTCTTTGAGCGATCTTTGTCATAAGTGTTTCCACAATTAGTTGTTCCGACTTGATCTGCGTTTGACCATTCTGCACCTGCGCACATCGACTGCCATATAGGACAGCAAACTACGGTTAGCCTAATAGGACAAACTGTCACTGCTGCATTTGCGTTTGGTTAAGCAACAGATACTACATGTACAGTGGGTTGTTATGAGGGCTCTGCGAGCCATATGCAACCATCAAAAGAGCCAGATATAGCTCGCGAGCCGTAGGTTCCCGACCCCTGCATTAGCGTCTCCACCTCAGTGTTTATCCAGTCAGTTGGATGTAAATACTGGAGGGAAGAACTGTTGAAATTAAAAGATCCGGCACGATAATCATGCTGCAGTTTGTGAATAATAAAAAGCACACAACATCGTCCAGCCTGCGTGGAGCTTCAAACTCCGGCTGACATTTTCCCCTCCATACCACCACGAAGAGAACAATGTTGGCTTTTTGGATAAATGAACTTGCTGGAATACAGTATATCCAGAAAGTCTTACGTACGACACCTGTTGAGGGGATAGATGTGGCATAAATACAAAATGGCTACGTTTGCCGAGAGTGAATATTATGCTTTTACTTGCTAAAATGCTGCTGGCACCAACAAAACTGGTGTCTTCTTCCCCTGTACTGGTCATTCCAAGAATGAGGATCAGTACATTTAGTGCTACATGCAAAATGTGTTAAGAGTAGAAGATTACAGTACGCCCGTTTTGGGGCGAAGTGTTGATGAGAGCGTCTACTGTGTCGACGAATATTACAGGCTATGGCATTTTTGAGATGGTGGCGGGAAATTGCAGTGATGGTTTCTGTTAATCCACATCATGTTACAGTCACTGATGACATGATGCACATTAGGCTACTTCCACACCATAGAAATTAACACTAATTTCCAATTAAAGCCAACTTGGATGGTGCACTGGTGAGCAGAAAAAGGAGCAGTCAGCATTCTTAGCGTGAAATCATAAAAAATTGCACGCAAAGGAGAGACATGTGGAGGGAAAAAAATTGTCCACTTATCCCTTTAGCGGAGCATTTGATTTATATATATTTCTGCATTCATTTGTAACCTGAATATTCCAAATGCAAGGGTCAGACATGGATGAAAACAACTCTTGTATTGTTCACACATGCATGGCGTCTGCCAGCGAGCTCCAAAATTACAACACAATGAGTCTCACAGAGTGGGATTGAACATACTTTGGTTGGTTGCTAATGAGATGCACACTTCCATGAAAATTCCTTCATTATTCAGACAAAGATGGGAAACATCTGCTATAAATTCAGACTTCACAAAAGGTCACAACTACAATCGTGGAAACACATTTGCTGTTGTTGAAAATATTTCCAAATAGGAACGTCTAATGAAATCATGTTGCAGTATTATATATATATATATATATATTTGTCTTTTTTATTTTTATTTTTTTAGATATTTTGATGATGCAGCAACCTGCTTGTTTAAAAAAAAAAAAAACGTCTTGTTTTGATGACACTTCTAGTTTGGGGATTTTCTCCAGTTGAGAAGCAAAAAGCAAAAATGAAAACATCATTTAAAAAAACAAACAAACACAATTCAAGTCCATGTGTTGTACACAACACTGAATATTGAGATTCCCATGATCAATTATTTCATCAATTTCGACTTGGACCGTGTCTCTTAATTGTCCCAGATCAGCGTGTAGGTTTAGTTTGAAGAATGCCACAAGTTGTTCCACAAGTAATGTACCCCATTGGACAAATTAAGTTTAGTTTGAGAGCCCCGATCTCAACCCCACCAAATGCCTTTGGCATCGATGCTGATTTGTTGTTTCCAGATCCTCCACAATCTGTTAAAAAAGAAGGCCCTGACTGGCAGACCCACACAGATTGAAAGTTTTTGACATTGTTTTTTGTCAATTACTCATCAAGTTTTCATTTTTATTTTCCTTTTGAACTTCTGCTTGAATTAAGACATTTACCTGAACTGCAGCTTTTTGAATGCCCGTCTTGTAAAACCGTTCAGATTCTTTCGGTCTCATGGTCTGGTGTGCCAGTAATATCGTCCAAATAGCAGATTAGCAAGTATGACCGGAGCGCTTGATGTCGGCTTTTGTCTACGTTAACGGCTTCACACCTCCAGAACAAAAAAAAAACGGGTATACTTCAACAGCAGTGGGTGCAGGGCAAGTTGCACGTGCAGAAACTGATGTGTATGTGCATGAGCTAATCTGAAAAAGGTCGTATCTCATTTGTCCTTCAGGCTTCCTGCTTAAAAACGAGAAGAGGGGGGATGTGACGCTGTGAGGTTGGAAGCGGCTAAGCGATATAGTGTTCCACTGCGGAGAAGATGCGCTGCGTCTTTGCCGACGAGCGAGAACGCTTTGGGTTAAAAGAGATGCCGAGGGTCATTTATTTGATCCTGACAGTAGCAGATGCTTGTTTGCAGTTTTGTTCTGCCTTTTAGGCTCTGTGAGACTCATTGTGTTGTAATTTTGGAGCTCGCTGGCACACGCCATGCATGTGTGAACAACTAAGTCTCAGAACATAAGTGGAAGATGACAAAAAAGCGGGGTGTAAGGCTACTTTTTAATCGAGTGTCGGGGGACTCAAAGTTGTAAAGAGTTACTTACCTCTGCACCCCGGCTCTCAAAGATGCGGAATATCGCCAGTCAGCATTTGGAGCTTTTGGCTGAGTGTGCAAGAGGTGAGTGGGAAAGTGCGTGAGAGAGAGGGAGGGGTGGGTGAGAGACATTGGGAGAGAGATAACACCAGAGAGAGGTTAGTTCAATCTCATGCGGTGCAGAGCCAGGCCAGGCTACAGTCTCATCAATTAATAATTATACACATCCCTGCTCTGGATTTGATCTGCACCCACACACACATAAACACACACACACACACACACACACACACACACACACACGCACGCAGCAATACATATCGATGTCCACGGGCACACATCTGCTAAATAGGGTTAGTGATCGACTTTCGGCGCTTTGGTCTTTCCCTGCAAAACGCCGTGAATGAGAGAGACGGACACTTTCTGGTCTTTGGTGTTTGTGAGCATGGAATGCTCCCAGCAGACTTGCGGTTAAATTACTGCCATAAAAGTCATACGGAAAAGTCATTGGCACGGCAACCGATCTGATGGGATGGTTTCAACGTGCCATACAAGTGCATCCCACAATTTAGACACTATGACGGGAGAATGTAATCTTGTTGACATCGACCTTTTTTTTTTTTTTTTACTCCAACTGTAGGATGCAGAGGATTTAAACAGTTTGTTTACAAAGACCCCTTTTGAGTTTTTTTTTTTTCATTTTTTTTAAATAAAATAATACATAATAGTATGGGATAATAATGTCAGTGTACCTTTCATAACAGCCACGATGGCTATGCCTTTAAGTTTCGTGAAGAATATTGTAATGAGTATCTTTATTAATTTTGTTTGGTCTTTTCATAGCAACATTTCAATGTGAGCAACTGTAGCCTGCTACAACTATGACTGGATGCCACTGCGAGACTCGTTTTGGGTCAACTCTTCATGGAGAGTAGCACAGTTTTGTAAATGTGTTGTCATCAAGCTAGGTTGCAATATTCGACCTCCAAAACATTTTGACTTAGCGGTACGACGTTTCAGGCCTTAGCAAGCGTCTCTGATTCCACAGATTGCACAGAATGTTCCGTCAGTGCAATTCACGGAGGAGTACTTTGGTGCTCTTAGACACGGCCTCTTTGACGCAATCTAATTTGCAGGGTCGAGCGACGGAGGCTGGAGGTTAATCAAATATCCTTCGCTACAGTGAAACATTTCCTCAAAACGTCACATGAAGTAAGGAAATGGAATTGGAAGTAACATCATGAAAACCCTCAAGATTAGATACCCAAATCTCCATACTGGTGCAAAACTTAAACTGTTAGTGTATACTCGTGTAGTCATAATACACTAATATGAAGCCTGATGTGGAATTTAATTCACTTTATTTAGTGTTTATGTTGTAGAGTTACTAAAAGGCCCCATTTTTCCCCAAGTGGTCTGGTTTGCTTCAGCATGGTCCGGTTTTGTGCTGAACTTGAACTGACAAGCAAATTTTTCTGGGGTGCCCGTTGCATGAATTGAAAACATGAATTGGTTGTAAATTCGCAACAACAACGGGTTTGTGACGATGGAGTGATGTTTCCTATGCTGCAAGGCTGCATCTACTCGATGACTTCTACTTATTACATTTTTTAACAGTCGGTCATATGTCGAGGTTTCGCTCAGACCCTCATTTTTCTGCTTATAAAATCCTTTTTTAAAATGTAATTTTAATTTTGCAATGAAATTACAATCTCAAACAACAGTCTCTCGGTGTCATTATTAGATTGCTAATTACACGTTACATCCTTAGTTCAAATTAGCCAAACCAGAAGGCCTGATCTTAATTTAACTTGACAACAAGTCTTACAGTAACTTTTACTGAGTCAATCAAGTGCACCAATCCAACTGGAAAGTCGAAGTCTCTTTCAGACACACACACGCGCACGCTTAGTTCAAGCCCACTTGGTCAGATATCAAGAGCGACGAGGTAAAGACGACATGACCCGCTCTGAGAGTGGATGCGATGACAACCTCAAATGGAGACACAAATCTCTGAATCATCAGAAATCACACAGGGATGTAGAAAAAGCATCAGGAGTGACATTAATGCAGTGTGAGTGCTGAGCTGGGCTCGGCAGAGAGACTGCACGGTATAGGGGGCGAAGTGAACCAAAGAGAATGAAGACCAGCATTCATTCAAGTTGTCGGCTTCCATGCCGGAGGGAAGCCATACAAATGTGTCTCAAATGGGGGACGTTGGGGTGCCCATCTAAAACAAAGTAATAAACGGTTCCACCTGCATTGAGCCCAAAGTCGCGCATGTAGTTTGAGGTTTGCAGTTAAGCTGCACATCGATAGATATAGAAAGAGGATAGTCGTTCGACGTACCTCTGGGCAGATTTGAAGTGAGGCATCGGGCATGCTCAGCCTGCGTACAAATCCGCTTCCGCTCGTGAAGAAGCGGTCGGCACCGCTGCCCCAGGTGCCGCTGATGGGCCTTCCCGTGTTGTAGAACATGAAGGTGTCACTGCCGGAAGTGGCTGTCAAGCAGGTCTTGTAGCAGTAAGTCTTTGTGAGTGAGCCATTCCCGCGCACTTCAATGTAGTGAGGCTCAACTTTAAGGTCCCTCCGGAGTACCACATTGTTATTGGGTTGCCCTGCAGCTGCGCCACCGGCCCCTCCTCCACCCGCACTCACACTACTGTTCCCACCATCTGGAGGGGGCTTCTGCGAGCCACAGCAAGGGGAGCAGGATCCAGGTTGTGTGCAGTAGGCATGGCAGCGGACAATGGCCAGCACCACCACAGTGACCAGGAAAACAAAGGTGGTGGCACTCAGAGCGACAATCAAGTACAGGGTCATGTTTGAGAAAAGCAGGGTGCTGTGTGGTCTGATGATCCTTTTGGGGTCTGGGACGACCTTGGGGGGCACCTCCATGACAGCCACATTGATGGTGGCAGTGGAGGAGAGCGCAGGTTGCCCATGGTCTTTCACCAAGACCGTTAGAGCAAACGAGGTGGAGTTGTCCTCCAGGATCCTACGAGTGGTCCTGATCTCACCCGTGTGTTCGTGCACCTTGAACAAGTCAAGGTCCGTGGCAGTCTCCAGCACGTACACCAGCCAGGCGTTTGGACCGGCATCTGCATCGTATGCCACCACTTTGGTCACTAAAGCTCCAGGATCTGCATTCTTTTGAATCGTCTCCAAAGAGCGTGTGCCGTTACCCGGAGGGCTGACTATGAGTGGCGCGTGGTCGTTCTGATCCATGATGTAGATGTAGACGGTGGCGACGCGACTAAGCGGAGGAATGCCCCCGTCTTGGGCTTTGACCTGGAAGTGAAACTCTCTCAGTGACTCATAGTCGAAGGCTCGCAGGGCATAGGCCTCCCCGGTGTCGGCCTTCACAGACACATAAGACGTGACGGGGATGCCGTGGTTATTATCGTTGAGCACTGTGTAAGTAATGCGAGCGTTCTCCTTGATGTCGGCGTCTTGAGCTTTCACCGTACATAAAGAGGCCCCTGGAGCGTTGTTCTCAGTCACATAGACGGTATACGATGTCTGCTCAAATCGCGGTGGGTTGTCATTGACATCGGCCACGTCCACCTGGATGGTCTTCTGAGAGGAAAGAGGGGGGGTTCCTCCGTCCGTGGCACTCAGCGTGACATTGTAGGCATCGGTGGTCTCGCGGTCCAAGAACGCTGAGGTAACCAGGGTGTAGTAGTTTCTGAAAGATTTGATCTTGAAAGGAAGGCCTGCTGGGATCTCTAAAGTCACCTGCTTGTTGGCGCCGGAGTCCCGATCGGTGACGCTGATGAGAGCCACTACTGTGTCGGCGCGGGCGTCCTCTCTCACCGGGCTCGACAGGGATGACAGCACAATCTGAGGGACGTTATCATTCACGTCCACCACCTCGACCACCACCTTGCAGTGCGCCGCCACAGCCCCGGGGCCTTTGTCCATTGCTTGGATGTACATCTCATAGGAGTTGGTCTCTTCGTAGTCAACATTTTTGCTGACTCTTATTTCTCCCGTGTTCGTGTCCATGCTGAACATCTGTCTCACTCTCTCGGGAGTGTAGCTGCTAAAAGAGTAATAGACCTCTCCGTTCTTGCCCTCGTCCAGATCGGTAGCGTTCAATTTGATGACCAGCGTGTTTTTGGGTGAATTCTCCAACAGTTTCACCTTGTACACCGAGCTGTCGAACATGGGAACGTTGTCGTTTGAGTCCAGGACTCGTACGTTGATGATCGCTGTGCCTGTTTTTTCAGGTGTCCCGCCATCAACAGCACTTAGAATTAACTGGTGGTAAGGCGTTTGCTCCCGATCCAGGGGCTTTTTGAGCACGAGCTCGATGTGCTTAGTATTTAAGGAGGGTTTGTTGGACACCAGCGCAAAATGCTCATTTGGGCTCAGCTGATACAAACGCACTGAATTGGACCCGATGTCTGGGTCCTGAGCATTTTCGATTGGATACCGAGACCCCGGTAATGCCGATTCGGTTATCTCAACTTGATACTCATCCCGAGGGAACTGTGGCGCATTATCATTGACGTCCACAATCTCCAGCACAACATGGTGAACCTCAGTAGGATTTTCGACAAGGACCTCTAGATTGATGAGGCAGCTGCTGGATACATCACACAGCGCCTCCCTGTCGATTCTTTCGTTGACAAGCATTTTGCCGTTCTTAGGGTTGACAATCACGTAGCGTTTACTGCTGCTGCTGGAGGTTACCTTGATTTTTCGGCTGGCCAGCTTTCGAATATCCAGCCCCAAGTCATACGCCAGATCAGTGACCAGTGCTCCATTTTCGAGTTCTTCCGTTACGGAATAGCGCAACTGTCCGAATGAAAGGCCACAAAATAGGGAGAATATGACAAAATAATAAAAAGGCACGTTGCTCCCTAGCCGGTTGCGTATACCCGCAAGAGCCATTGCAAACTCATAGGACCCGCAGACGGATTAAATGCAGCCTTCCGCCTTTTTTGCTTGCAGTACCATGCGTCCCAGCACCTCATTAAGGTGGGCTAGATGGAGTCCGGCTGAATGGAAGACAAGTCGCTCATCCATCGTTGGGCCCGGCGGTGGCAAATCCTCTCCAGCTCACCCATATTCCTTTGTCCGTGATGCGCTTTCCCCCCACCCCTCGTCTCCCCTGCGCGCTGCTGACGGGTGTGTTTCCTTGCCACTGGAGCTGTGAGATCTGTCAAAGCAGCCACAATGGCTCTCAGTACCCCTTCAAAATAAAAGGTTCACATTTTTGGGGAAGCATTCTTTTTGTGTGAGGTACAAAAAAAATGCTCAGGTTTCACACCAAGCAATCTTACTCAACGAGATGTTGGAATTAAAGCCATTAGTGTGATCTTGCCTTCTGTATTTTGTGCGATTAGCATCAACGGGTATTCCTGAAGTAACTCACAAGGTGAATTCTCCTCCTCCGGTTTTTATTTTGAAAATCCCAAAGCGGAATGAGATTACAACGAATACTGTTGGCTTTATTTTTGCATTGCTTCATCCCACCCTTGCGCGCACCCAGACCCCGGTTCCCCCCCCCCCAAAAAAAAAAGAAAAAAAAAGAACCAATGCGATGTCGGAGTGCTTGCTTGGCTTGTACGCGACCAATTATCAAATCTGCTATGAAATAAAATACAGCGTGATGTTCACACTGAAAATGAATTTTACCCAAAATAGCCAATAATATGTCTTACTTACACATACAGTGTCGTGCAAGGGCGGTGCTATGCAAGTTGTACGGATGCAATTAAAGCATGGGATCAATTGCCGAAACGGGGTGTTGTCCGTGCAATCATAATTAGCATGACGAATGAAAATACGGAGCGGAGCGCACGCAGAGGCGCACATGCTTGGAGACCGGCTCGTGTTTTTGCTGCCATTGTCTGCATCGGAGTCGCGAGGATGCTTAATATGCCGGTAGCCATTCTGTGTTGCAGCCTACCGCATGACGAGCATTTGGGCAAGGCACAGCAGGGAGAAAACATTGCACTGACAATCACAACCTTCGCTCCACATGGATCACTGTCAGTGGTAGACCCCAGACTGTCAGGTCACATCATCGCAACGGAGACGCCCGTGGTGGACCCCAGAAAACAGAAGTAGCACGTTGCCTCTGGTCCATGTGCCAGAGACGAGCATGAGATGGGGGTTTTATGTACGCCCAGACGGCCTGCTCATTTCCTAAACAGCCCAATTAGCAAGCGCGGATCTTCAAATTTCGTGGACTATCCCCTACATCATGAATTGACGCTGGGAACGACGATTTCACTGGCTTATCAATCGATTAAACACATTATAGTTGCATAGTACAGATGATACAAAAAATGTACATGATTAATGCTTCAAGTGAGCCTGGAATGTCACACTGCACAAAGAAACGTATTCCTATATGACGCATTAGACTGCTTCTCTTGCCTACAGGTGGAAAATGGGATTTTCTGTCTGTGTTACATCACAACTTCACAGACCTTTGTCTCTAAAACGTGTGCATTTGGAACAAAACACTTAATAAACAAAACAATACAAATAAACAAGAGCTACAGTGACTACTGTGCTTACTTGCTGCCATGATATGCACTGTGAGCAAAACATAATGGAAAAAAAAAGCACATGCTACAAAGCAGTTCCACTCTAAATGACAAAAACTGTCATTTCTGGATTTCGTTACTTTGTGATGGTGTACTTCAACGACAATCTGTTGCCCCGCCCCCTTATAAGGGAAGTACGTAGTAGGCAACATTTCCTTCAGCAACAAGGGCAGCTTCCTTAAGAGCCACTTGCAGGGCCTCTGTTTGTGTCCACCCAATCAGATTAATTAAAAGGAATTTACACAGTCACAGCAGACAATAAATGAAGCCATCACCTTCATTTCAAGAATTGCTGTGTATCTGCGGGGTGTTACATGCTTGTATATTTTAACAGGGCATCACTAATAACCATCACACGCTGCTGGTAAATTCATTTTAGACTGTGGTGTAGTTGCGATGATGTCCTCTGAAGTTGTTTGGAAGCCGTCCGCACAATGTTTAAATGGTCCATAAGCAGCTGTGAGGCAGTAGGTTTCAGCCAAATCACAATTAGAGCATCAGCAAGTAGACGCCAGTCAAAGTAGGACAGCGTTCATCTAAAAATGGCAGCCATTTTACCACCATTCTCACGCTCGTTAAAATAGCTGCCTATTTAATCCTCTTTCCTGTTCAAAGGTGCATTGTTAAGTGTCCTCTGTACTGCTTATAGAAATCATTTTGGGATCCGTTGCATGAGATCAGAATGCTGCGTTTCCATGACAACAGCGGCTCGCTGCATGTTGCAGTGCCAGTTGTGATCACTGTCCTAAATTTGATGTCTGTTTCCGCAAATCGAACTGTGAACACATCATTTTCGGGAGCGCTGCATTATAAGCCAAGGTATGGCACCATAAATCTATATTTTACTCTTTTTTTTCCTTGAGTCACTGGCCACACCTGCACAAAATTGTGATGAATAATTACACATTCTGCCTTCGCAACGATAATGATACTGCATCTGAGGAAAAAAAAATCAATGCATCTCAGAGGTTACAATACAATGGTGTTTTTCTTCTTCTCTGGTCGTACTTAGCAGTCGCATAGAGCCGGGATTATTATTTGGGTGACTTTATTTCAGTGCAGGCATGTGCACACAAAAACACCAAGTGGTGCTCAAGCACCTGACCTTTTCTTCTGGATGTTAAACAAAAGAACTTTTTTTTCAAGATATTTTTTAAATTAATTCAGATATTTACACACACACACACACACACAACACACACACACACACACACACACACACACACCACACACACACACACATACACACACACACACCAAAATGAACTGCCCTTTCTGTCATCAGATCCACAAAAAGTATTTCAACATTTGAGGGGATTTCTTGGAGTCTCTGATAAAATTGTGCTTATAATTCATTTTCAATTTCACCTGCACCCAAAAGTGTGTATGCACGCTCTTGTTTAGGAGCAACTCCGGAGCAAAAATGAAACTGTATTTTGTCAAAGGCAACATTTGATTGAATGATATCACACTATTGCCTCTGGATGGATGAAGTCGTCCAGGTATCTGATTTTGTGTTTTTGGTGGCTATTTGAGAGAGAGAGAGAGAGAGAGAGAAAGAAAGCATAATGGCCAACGTCATAATGCAGCACTGACCCCTTGGCAAGGGTACACACACATCTAAATAATCTGCCACAGGCGTCACTCAAGATGGAGTCCAAACTGCAATGCACTGTACTTAGCTCCATCATCAGACTGCACACTATTTCAGTTACTTGTTCCCTTGGGAATACGAGGCCTCGTCCTTATTCCCGTATAGACTCGGATTTATGAATAATCCAAAATCGACGGTCCAAATTCTTTTTGATCTACGGCAACATTCACCCCGTCAAACAAGCCTTTGCGTTGTATGATAAAGGCGACATGACAGATGTTTGTCTTTGGAGGTCTGCCATTTCGCATGACATTTTTTTTTTTTTTTTTGCAGAGGCACTCACACATTTGTATTCCTGTCTTGCTCCTTGTGTGTTTCGAAATTGAAGTGACAATCTGTTCATATCTTTTTTTGCAGAGTCGCAGTCACAGACTTATCTTTTCACGCAGGGCTAAAAAAAAAAAAAAAAAAGAAGAAAGAAGAGACAACAACAATAAAATTCTCCCTCTGAGTTATGGCCGGGCTGCACATCACAGAGCTGAAGTGAACTGCATTCGTCTTCACTGTCCCCTTGCAGCCATGCTGGAAATTGAAGCGCTAGGTAATAGACTCATGACCCCATTGTGCGTGGCGTTCCAGCTATCCTTCCCTCTCTTCTGACAACTTTGTACAAATGGGTCAGTCATCTGAATCCTGCTTCAGCCTTTAAAAAAAAAAAAAGTTATCAATACAGTTCGACCAGAAACTATTATTTCATTTTGAATGCCTGATAAAGCTCAAAATATGCACCCAAAAAATGGCAGTTTGTAACGTTGTAACTATTTTCATACAGCTGTATCGTAATTGTACCAAAACTTCATCTACCATCCTTTCTCGTGTGTAATAATAGCAAGTGTTTCCATGAAATATGAAAGCGGCAGTCAGGCTCTCTTGACTCTCTCACGAACACTCGGACCCTTTTACACGCTCAGCCTTTCAAGGTACAGCAAGGTGGCGCCAGAGAGCACGTTTCTGCTCAGATGCCAATCCTGTGCAAAGCCTTCACTGGCCCGTTGCCATCTAAGCCCAAGAGGGGAGTTTGCCTCCCGATGATACTAAGAATAAACTTGAGCGCAATTTCATGCAAAATATGTGAAGAGCTGGAATTACATTTTCCCGTGAATTGTTATTAGTGTCTGCATCGAACAAACGGGCACGTATTCACTTTCCAATAGTCGAGAAATAACTGAAGAAAGGAGGGGAAAACAATTGGCAAATCAACATAATCTGTTAAAATCCCCCTAAACCGCTTTTGTCCAAATCTGAAAATCTACATCATTTAATAACCTAATCCACTGGGGAAAAAAAAAAAAAAACAGTGAAACCAACACTGAAGCCAAGTGACGTCCGCAAGTCTCCTCTCTATGTGGAATTGATCATTTTGTCAGGAGTGGATCGGTTATGCACATAACCTATTCATGAAATACATTTTGCTGTTGATATTAGTGTGCACAAATGTGACTTTTCTTCGAGAAGCTTCGTCCCCATCGAACAACATGCATCCGTCCGACAATTTCCTCGTACACGGAGACCGATGAACATTGGGCTTGTCGGTGCTCCAGCAGTCTCGTCTCTTTGCGGGGTCATTCGAGGATGAGACACTCCACGAGGGTGGCGTGCAAGACAAAGTTGCCACTCCGGCTCCTCGCAGCTGGGTGATTAAGTCAGTCCATCTCCAGTGTGCAAAAATCGCGAGTACGGCTGAGGGTCGCGGCCTTTTATTGGCAACACGGGCAACGGATCCAACTTTTTAAGTTTGTTTACATCTGAATCTGCTTGTAAAGCAACGGACGAGTTCACATTTTGTTCTTGTCTTTCTTTGATTATTTTAGGATAAGTGTACATATTTTCCTGAGTCTTTATGTTTTTTTTTGGGGGGGGGGCAGTATAAAATGAAATAATTGGAAAGTACTTCTTAATTTGGTCAAATGTATTTGTACGCGGTGGAACGGTGGATCTGCTGGTAAAGCGTTGGCCTCACAGTTCTGAGGTCCCGGGTTCGATCCCAAACCCACCTGTGTGTAGTTTTGCATGTTCTCCCCGTGCCTGCGTGGGTTTCCTCCAGGCACTCCGGTTTCCCCCCCACATCCCAAAAACCAGGCAACATCAATTGGACACTCCAAATTGCCCCAAGGTGTGATTGTGAGTGCGACTGATGTTTGTCTCGATGTGCCCTGCGATTGGCTGCCAACCAGTTCAGGCTCCAGCACTCCTCTCGCGAGGATAAGCGGCAAAGAAAATGGATGGATGGATATTTGTATACATGAATAAAATAAACATGCTGCTGTTCCTCATAATTCATAAGCAACATATCAAGACTGAATCCATATGAAAAATATGGATCAGTGAAACGTGGCAATGAGGTGATGCCATCTTTAATTGAAGTCTCCAGATGACATGGAGGAGCTCGAACTTTTTTTTTTTTTTGACCCTCCTCACGCTGTGGCGACCCCGAAAGGGACAAGCCGAAAGAAACTTACTTTTTTCACTCGACTCCAGCGGGAGGAAGTAACAGAAATGCAGGAAACCGCAAAGTGTGATGATGTCATTTCCTTTTGCTTCGCAATATTTTAAAAACGCACATTGCATTCGGCTTGGAGCCAATTGATATAAAAAATATGAAGTCAAGCCAGAATGAGTTTGAGTGATGTTGCGTTGTCATCATTTCAACCAACAGGGCAATATGTATATATTTTTTCATTTGCTGTGCAGTCAGTTGTACCAGCTCCTCATAAACTAATGGATGCTAATGAAAGCTCAAACTATGCAAATACAGCCTGACAAATTATTTATTTGCGCTTCTGCAAGTTGAAGCGGAAGCACGAGTCCCTTCTTTTGGTTTCTAGGAATGAGCCCACAGCATCGAACAGAGAAACTGGGTCATTACGTGTGTGCGCGCGCGCGTGCCTGCATTTGACACCCGATAAGTCCATTTTGATCGCTTCACTCACTTTTCTTCTTTCCGATGCATCGGAGGCACAACGGAGAGACTGATTAAAAAAAAAAAAAAAACAATCTTTATTCAAATGATCATAATTAAGCAGAACATTGAAGCCAAATAAGCGACAGCAAAAACCTGACAATTAACTGGACTTGAAAAGAAAGCGTGGCCTTTCTCTATGCAAGTTTTGCACATTGTGATGGAACTTTCAAGTACGCCGCACAATCGCACTGGTGATGAGATGAGGGGGAAAAAACGCGGAGACGCATTCACAAATGAGAACAACACCAAGTGACAACACGCACTCCTGTGCCATCGGATCACAGTCAACTTTACAGGCGATATCAAAAAGTCTACTTTATAAAAAAAACACAGGTATAAAGTGTTTGGATGTACCGTAAATGCATCTACTGGTGGCGGAAAACAAAAGACTGACTTGCTAACTTTCAGTGTCTCCCTATGAGCAACAAATTGCGGCATGTCATCATGAGAACCGTAATTTTGAAGAATTTTGTCGGATCAATGGATGGTACAAGAGCATTTCCAATCCCAGTAATACATGTATTTGGTAAATTATAACATTATTGTTGTGTGGGTTTTTTTTTTTTTTTGTCTGTGTGTACTAACTACGTGTTTCCCATGTGCTTATGACGCCTGTTGTTTTACAATACTGGTCGTAATTATTCCATTCGTCAAAAGTCTTTTTACAATGCAGAAGGCACACAAAAAGCTTATTCGATGGGCAATTGCACACTTTAGGAAGTGTCGGCTTTAAAAATTTATTGCACTTATGCATGTTCTCCACGGCAATAGATTCCTTGTTGTCTATAGTTTGTTGTCTAATGTCACAAAAGCAAAAGTATCAAACGTTAAGCTTTTGCTGTCTTGCTCGGTACGATTCTGGAAATATTTTCCTCTTCATTGGATCCTTGCGAGTGCTGCGATTCCCTTTCTGATTTGTGCATATTTGAAAAGTTTGCAGTACTTAGCTTAATGCTCATTTGTCCAGCACTGCAACTTAAACCACATTCTCTTCTTCTAACTCTATCACATTTGATCACTAAGCACCGGAATGAGTTGCTTTAAATCAGCCGCTTGTTTCTGAGAAATGAAAGTTTAGTCTTCTCAGAGGTCAAAAAGATCACAATAAAGGACAGCAAGTTAAAATCTCAGTTAGAAACTACGGAATAGCAAAACATCGAATCCACTAAACTTCACGACTGCAACACAAAATGCCCTTAAAAAAGCCCACAGAAGCAGCATTAAAAGTTATGACACAAACTATCAATAAAAACAAATAAACCCCCCACCCCTAAAAAAAAAAATTATCAACCTTGGATGCGCTTCAATTCGGTCGTGTCCAAAATGAACGACTACATTTCTATGTTCTTCTTTATATGAATTGATAGATTCATTATTACAATCGAAATATTAATATACATTTTCAGCTACATTTGAAGTTTATTTTGATATTTTCATGTTGATAGAAAAAGAGATGGACATTTGTTTTGAAGCAGTGCTACTGTTCACTATGCTTGAATGTACAATGCCCTTTCACCTCATTGGTCATGTCACATTAAGTTTGAGGGCAATTTCAACTTTTGTCTCCCTCATGCCACATTCCAAGTATTTTTTTTTTTTAAATAAATACAGATTTTGCGAAGTAACTTGTCCCCAAAATACAGCAAAAACACTAGCTAAGATAATTAATACATGGCCGGTCAGACTATTTATTACAGTATCTATGGCGAGAAATTATCCACTTGATACTCAAAACTCATTCAAAATGTTGGACGAGAAACACATAAAAACTTTTTCTGCACCCATTAGCTTTAGCTTTCATTTTTAGACATTTGTGAGTACTCTGAGTAAAATGCCAGAGAAAGTCAGATTGCTTGATGATAGTGGGAGCTTTTTTTTTTTTTTGGACAACAGCTCCACACATAGAACAGTCAAAATGTCATATATATATATATATATATATATAAAGGAAAGCAAGCAGCATTTAAATGGATGACATAAACCTGTCACAATTGAATAAGTAAATAAGTCCTATGGAAGAATCATGTTCACCCTGACTGTTATTGATAAAGCACATTTTGTACACGGCACTACCCGTTTGAGTCGCGTTGAAAAGAAATGGGAGTGAGACCGCTCAACTCATGTTAAGAACAATAAAAGTTTTCAATTCTTAGTCCAAATGAGACATATTTTAGAATCATGCAGATTCATGCTGAAAATAGAAGACCTGGGATGATGAAGCTGAACGAACTGAGAATGATTCCTTTACTTCCATCACACGATTATTAAAGTATACGATATCTACGGTATCTGCCTATCTAGCTAATGACAATATTTGGAGGATTGAAGGAGAGAAGAGTTGGCTCGGAAGGACTCAAGGAAACGGTTCTGGATTGGTGTGGGAGTCATTGACTACTCGCAAGAGAAGATCGGATCACGCCGGTTCTCTTCTGGTTGCCTGCTGAGAGACAGAACATCGAATTAGTCCTGGAATCAACATGACGAAGATTACACAAACTCCTCACTCATGCAACGGCGGATTGCGACTGGTTACTGCCACCATCGTTCAAGCGTCATTGTGGCAAAACTAAATGAAGTTGTAGCAACTTGTATTCATCCCAGTTCAAAATAAAAATATAAAAATACAAAATCATTCATTAGGACACATCAGTGTGGACAAAACATGCAGCAAGCGTCATAATGTGAACTTTGGCAATTAAACTGGCCTGGCCAGAATTGAGGATGGCCAGATGTGCACGACACGATTCTGACCGCCAGCCAATTTCATTCTAATCTGTGCTCTCGGTAAGCTTATTGGATTCCCGACTTGAGATCTTGGCCAATTTAAATGTAATGCAATGTTGTGCGCCTGTTGACACAAATACAGGCAGCTACCCATCCGGGGAAAAGGTCAGTCATAGCGTTTTAAAACTAAATCAATTTGAACTGAAAAAAACAAAAACAAAAAACAACCAGCGTACCTCCAGTTGTAGAATGGACTTCTTTTTCATTTTGAATACTTAAGAACAGAAGAAAAGAGACAAGTTGCACAATGAGTATGAATGTCAAACACCATGCAAACATACGCTATTCCCGTGTACTTGTTTCATTGTACTGTACACGTTTGTCCTGTCCAGTGTTTAGTTGTTACGGTTCAGTTTGCTGGTTGCCCGCCGCCAGAAGGGACTTGGACTCTTTGCACTTCATAGTTTCACAGCAGTTAACTTGGTTTTTACGCTCGTGACATTTGAGAATAATTAGAGGAAAAATAAAAGAAAACTAAAGGTGATTCTGCTCACCCCGCCGTCCATCTTCTTCATTACAGCACACAGGTATGATAGTTCTGAACTTTAAAATCTAAATGTCGACATTGCGCGTACGCTCCGTAAAGTTTTTGCCACGGCAACGGTTTGACTCTGGGACAGACTCTTTCAATTTGGGAACGTTGTGCTTGTTTGACCTTGGAGGTTCCACTCCACGTGGGGCTGTGCAGGAGCTGCTTCTGATTGGCCAGACCCCCTGCACGATTTGGCACTTGTTTGTGAGGATAAGCGGCTCCCAAAGTGGATGGCTGTCCCTGAAGAGGAGCGCTCCCCGTCAGCTTTCTTTGAAGTCGATTCCCGCTCTTCTGCCACCCACCCCTGTGATATGCATCTGGGATGAATGACCTACATCTTGCATTAGACATTGAACAGTGGAACATCATACGTGCATGTCGGCGCGCATGTGTGTGTTTGTGGGTGCGCGAGGTGGGGGCGGTGCTGTCATTGTTTGACCCAATTATTCAATGTGATTGCTTGTCGGCTCTTTCAGTACTCGAATAAGTAATAGTCGGTCCTGCACCTCATCAAATTGCACTAAGAAATCAGCGCATCACTTCACCCCCGACCATTGTCTCTTTGTTTTGTTTCTGTCGTGGTTCAAGGTCGTGAATACATTTTAGCTGGAAATGTAGCCGACAGTGTGAAAGCTGGGACTTTGCCAGTCTTTGTTATGATCTATGTCAGACCTTGATGGAGGCAAACCATATCTAGCAGCATGACAATATGTCTGCACGTCGCGGTGCGGAGACCACATACTGTTTCAATATCGGAATTGGCAAGCCGGTTGCTGTTTGTTTGCTATTTTCTTTTCTTTTGATAGCGCTTTAATGTTTGACCTAGACAAACCTAAAGTGGACTGTGGATTTGGTGATAGCCGCTGACTCATTTTTTGTTTTGTTAAGTATTATTCTTGAACCCAAACTATACTCCTATATTTCACTTTGTTGGGTTGTTGGCAAACCTTTTCCCTATTATCGTCATTGTCTACGGTGGAATCATGCCATATTTTTGCCATCCCTCATTTTGATCTTGAGTAGAAATAGTTTGAGGAAACCCACCATGAGAAATACTTTTGTCTGTTCATTGTAAATACTTAAAAACAAAAACATATTTAACGGTGATCAACAATCTCCAAGTATCATAAAGTTATCGGAATTTGTTGAACCTTCTATTAGTATTATGTTTAACTTCGTATGTGCCGCCGGTGCCTTTAAAAAGTCCCTCAACACACAGGTTAGTCTGCATTTGTTCTTGTTGATGATTGTGCTGTTTGTGGTGTTATTTAGCAGCCAGTAGACTGCCAAATATCGCACATTGGACGTACCTCCAGTGTAGATGCTCTGGACTCTGTGGTCTCGCTCGGCCCTATGCTCCTGGGTATGCTGGACACAAAGTAGCCGGCTCCTTTGGGTATGATGGGCTGTCTGACGACGACTTTCCCTTTCCTGGTCTCAGCGAGAAAGAGGCTGTACCAGTAGGCGTCGCTGGAGATCAAGGTGGAGTCTGCGATTGTGGAGCTCCTCTGGCTGATCACGCTATTCCTGCTGATCACGCTGTTCCGATTAGCTGGGGGAATCTTGATCGCCTTTGGCTTGGGCTTTTGACACTTCAGCACAATAATCACCAAGATGGTAATGAGCAGCATGAAGGAAACGGCCCCTAAGCCGATGACTAAATACAAATTGAGGTCTGTGAAGACGTCATACTCCAGCGGCAACTCTGTTGTCTCTGAAAATGCCATGGCGTGTTCGACAGTGGCTATTTTGATGGTGACGGTGGTAGAGAGGGCAGGGTTGCCGTTGTCTTTCGCGGCGATTACGAGTCGCTGTTGCCGGGGGTCTCTGTAGCTGAACATTCGGGTTGTCCGGATCTCCCCGTTGTATTGGTCTAGACTGAAGAGGGTTGTATCGCTGATTTGCAAAAGCTGGTAGGTGACCCTGCCGTTCTGCTCCGAGTCAGCGTCGATGGCAATCACTTTGGCCACGAGATGTCCCTTATCTGTAGACCTGGGTATCACCTGCTCGACGACAGACCCCTGCGCCCGCCACGGCGACACTATGACAGGGGTGTTGTCGTTTTGGTCCAGAATGATGATATGAACCGTGACATTGCTGCTCAGCGCGGGGACGCCGGAATCCCTCGCCTCAATGTGGAAAAGGTACTCCCGTTCTCGCTCAAAATCAAAAGTCTTCAAGGCGTAAAGGTCGCCATTTTCTGGATTGATGGAGAACAGCATTGACATGGATGTGTTGGCTATCTCCTTCTCCATTATGAAATAGACCAAGTACTGGTTCTCATTCAGATCGGGGTCAAACGCACTCAGAGATGTCAGCGAGGCTCCCGGCAGATTATTCTCCATCACGTGGATGGTGTAAAAGGACTTTGGGAATGCGGGAGCATTGTCGTTGATATCATGAATCTCTAACGTGAAAGTCTCGCTTTCAGTTAACGGCGGCGTTCCTTTATCTGTCACCTTCAACGTTATTTCATATTTGCTTTTTATCTCTCTGTCCAGTGGCTTTGAAACCAAGAGCTCAAAGTAACCCTCTGAGGACTGATTGAGGATGAAGGGTAACATTTCTTGCTGACTTAAAGTCAGCTCCACTTGGCCGTTGACCCCGGAGTCCCTGTCACTGACACCGACCACCGCGATCAGGGTCCCTACAGCCGTATTCTCGGCTGTTGCGCTCTTGAGAGACTTAATGGTCAGTTCTGGGTAGTTATCGTTCAGGTCGGTGACAGATACCACAACTTTGCAGTGTCCTGACAGCGGGCTGGACCCTTCATCCTGAGCTTGTACGTGCATCTCAAAGCTCTGATTCTCCTCAAAGTCAACGACCCCCTTCACCTTGATCTCGCCCGAATGTCGGTCAAGCAAGAAGAGCTCCTGTGTCTTCTCAGATGTGTAGAGCGTATACGAATATAATAAGCGTGCATTTGTGCCTTCGTCCAAATCTGTTGCATTTAAGGTAATGACAACAGTCCCTGCACCTGAATTCTCCGGAAAACTGACTTCAAACACCGGTTGAGAGAAGAGGGGGGCGTTGTCATTGATATCGAGGACATTGATAATAATACCGGCTGTGCCGGAGCGGGGAGGAACCCCTCCGTCCACCGCGGTTAAAATTAGATTATGCACCGCATCTGTCTCTCGGTCCAGATTGCCATTAAGAACCAAGTCTACGTATTTGGAGCCATCGCTGCCAGTTTGTATGTCAATGTTGAAGTATTTGCTCTCGCTTAGATAGTAAGTCTTAATTGAATTAGCGCCAACATCCGCATCGACGGCATTTGTTAATGAGAATCTCTCACCGGGAGGAGTTGCCTCGGAAACATCCAAATTGATGGTCTTCCTCCGGAACACCGGTGCGTTGTCATTAATGTCCATGATCTCCAGTTCGATGTTGAAAATACGAATTGGGTTTTCCAGTATGACATCCATCTTCATAAAGCACGAGGCTGTTTTAGACATGCAGATGCTCTCCCGGTCGATCTTCTCGCGGATGATGAGCTCTCCGGTTTCTTTGTTGATGTCAAGGTAATTTTTGCTGTGAATCATATCCAGCTTTGCTTTCCGCTCCACCATGCTTCGAACATCCAGACCCAAATCGCTGGCGAGGTTGGCGACAAAGGAACCCTCTTCCATCTCCTCCGGAATGGAGTAGCGAGTGATTGAAAGCACAGACGCGCACAACGCACAAAATGCAAAAGCTGCGACCAGCAGTCGTGTCCGTAAAAGCGCCACGAGAGAAGCCATTGCGCTGCCTTTTAAGTGAAGCGATCGAGCAAATGCGTCCTGATGTTCAAGCTGTCTGGATGCAAACGAGCGTCGGATTCATTCTTGGCTCCACGCGTGGGAGCTGCAGCAAGCGGTCCATCCGATTCCTGCAGGGGCGTGTGCAGCGTTTGTGTAGACCGGCCTCGGGTGGCCCAGCTCACATAAAAAGGATGTGGGGGGAGGGCGCGCGGGGAGGGGGGGGGTCTATGGAGGAGAGGGGGTGGGGGAATTGACCATTTTATACATCCAAACGTCATAACCTCCTTTAAAAACGTGCATTTGGTGTGGATGTAATTTAATGCCAACACAGAAAGGGAATTTAATGAATGAAAATGTTTTTTTTTTTTTTTTTTTGAATGATGCTGGCATAGAGCATGTAGGAATTTTAAGAGCAAGAAATAAGCATTCACGATGATGGCATTGCTACCAAAGAGAACTATCGCACAAACCCAAAGCCCCCATAAATCATTTTGCCTTTTCATTTTTATCAGGAGCTGCAATTTTACGCTCATGTTTGCATCTATTAAAAGCATCCCCCATATTCCCCTATATTAACTCATCATTTCCGGTTTCTGGAATAACCCCCCACGAACAATGTAGAGGGACTAAATTAAGTTTTCTTTTCACGTAACCATGGTGACGATTAGCTCTTTGTCATGGTTGTGTGATTTAGATTTAGCTCAACTGCAGTGATGCTTGGTGAGAGGTTCTTTGTGGTGGGTGCGTTGTGCTTCCATTTGTCTGTATTTTACCGCCACCTAGTGAAACATTTAGGAATTAGAGCAACATGCAGGATGTGATACATTTGGCACGATTGGTCTCTGGGATGGGAAGTGAGGGTACAAAGACTCATCTGAACCTGCGTGAGGTACTGCTGCACAACCGGATGAGATCCAAGAGGCTGGATGAAATATGATAGATACTATTGTTCAGTTTTGATTGACACAGAAATACAATGAACAATGTGTGCTTTGCAATTGCGGCTTGCGGTCAAGCTTTTTGTGGAAAAAGTATTTTAACTTGTCTCAGGTTCTAAAGCATTAGGACGGATTGCTTGGTTGCCAAGGCAAACTGCTCAGGTGAAGAAACTGTTTTTGTGCCGTGAGGTGTTTTTGCGCAGATAGACCTTGACCTCCCACCAGCTGAGAGTGATTGGAACGAGCACTAACGAAGGGGCGAGTCGTCAGCCACGACCTTTGACCCTTTGCTTTCAAAGTCCTTGAGGATTACAAAGTCCTGGGGGGACTCTTTCTACAGAGAGATTGAGAACCTGCACATGTACGTCCTCAACAGTGGCCGCAGTGCATGAGAACATGCATGCACTCGCCATTTCCCCCCAATTCAATTAATAATCCAACTCGATTTAACAAAGGCAAAGTATCTGTGATGAAGTTACACCCTCTAGTGGCAAAACGATACTTCCTCACCCTAGCCATATTGCTCACGGGAGGAAAAAAAACAAAAATCGTGAAGCGCATCTTGAGTTCTCCCGGTTTGATATGAAACAGACAATATCCATATGCGCGTCCTCTGGCTGCATGCCGGACGCGTGTTCTGCTCGGTTGCCTTGCCGGGCCGCTTTTGGCGGTGTTTGTGATTCAGTCAAATATTTCTTTTTGGCTCTTTTCTCTGGAAGAACTGCCAGGATAAACGTTTGCGAGTCAATCTGTATTTGTGTGGATGTTCTTTCGGTTGCCTTTAAACGCCACAGATTCCAGGCTCTTTTAGACAGATGGGGAATGAAACTATGCTCAAATATTATTGACTCTTCCATGCATGGCATGCGTACAGCGGGTTTGATGTGCCCAATCTGGACCTGAATTGTACATACGACGATTGCAGACAACTTTTCTCTGACACATTTTACTTAATATTCTCTATACATGTTGTCATGTGTGGTCACCACACGCGTCACTTTAAAAACTACTGCACTTTTCAAGTTGATTTGGTTAAAACAAACAAACAATCAGGACATGTTTTGGGTTTAAGGTGAATTTTATGGATAGAATATATATTTACTGTACAAACCCTGTACAAAGTGAATATTTCTCCCACGTATGAACATGTATTTGAATACAGATGAATCATGGCTAGGCCGAGATCACATTGGACATTCATCCTGTATTGTGGAGCAAGCCTTAAAGCCACACGTCCACCTAAATCCTGTCATTATTCGCATGTGAGATGAAAAACAGTCAAAAGTACTCAGAGAAATTTGTCCAACATGTACAAGACTTCTTGAGGAAGATTAAACAGCTACTACTGAACGAGTTGCTAAATAGAAAATGTACTCATGAGAACTAAGTAGGAAAGCATTTACAATATTTTACCATATGCAGTTAGGGCTGTAGGTTTTGGACACTAATTGGGGAAAAAAAAACATATTTTGAATAACCCTGACCATCAGTCTGTTTTGTTCTTCTTATATATATATATATATATAGAATTGCTTTTTAAAAAATCTCACAAGAACAAACTTGCTAGTTCCAAATACATCAGACCAAGAGTCCGCAGAACGCTCGGTGTCTTATTTCAGAACACCACGGCTCATGAGGCCATCATCTTTGTCAGAAGACTGTTCATATTTAGAGGTCATTTTCTTTTTCTTCCCAAAAGTAGAAAAGGTGTTGTAGACGTCCAGCTCCCCCCGCGGTGCAAGCTTGAGTGTGCTGTAGCCAGATATGCTGCCAGGAATGTACACATTGTGCTGGTAGTCCGGTGTATCGGAGGGAATGTACACATTGTGCTGATAGCCCGCTGCCTCGGACTGAGGCTGCGAGTACTTTGGAGTACAAATGACGTTGGTTTTGTCTTGAAGAGACGTTTTGCATTCTGTAAAATTGGGCAGTGAGTACACGACAATTGCGTGCTTACTTAGCAACGCGACCAAGAACAGATTTAACACCCGGCACTCACCACTCATTTGTTTTCCCCAGGTCCAGTACTGCGGTGCCGCAGAGCTGAAATACTCATCAGCGTCGTACTGCTGTGGACGGGATAATGTGCATTCCACATTTCCGGAACTGTACCTGAAGAGGTAGAAATACAACTTCGGTGTAGTGTCATCCATCTGCATCGAGTGCATGTGTGACCTCTGTTCAACTTTTCACCTCTTGTATGATGAATTGCGTTGGTTCTTGGTCCAGGTCCAGTCCTGACTGGAATACTTAAGCTGCATGGTCCAAGCAAACCAAATGCAAATCAATAACTTGCACAAGTGCAGCAAATGTGTTTTCTGCTCGACTTGTGTGCCTTTTTCTCCTTTGTTTGCGATCACGCTCAATAGCTCGTATGGGTTCATATCTTACTGGTAAAAAAAAAAAACAAAACAAAACAAAACAAAATTGGATGTTATATTGCTTTCAAACATAAATTTCAAGATATTTCTGTGTGTAGTCGTTATGATGGAACAAACTTCATACTGGAATGCTTTTGATACGCCTGAAGAATCAAAAAAAAAAAAAAAGCAAACCCTAAAAGGATGATCATGAGGTAACGATGAACAAATTGATTGGATGTGAGGTATCACATGACTTGGGGTGCACGAAATGACGAACGGGATGAATAATGAATGTCGCTGCAAATTTAGCAATTTGCACTGAATCAGGGACAAAGTTGTGATCAGCTATTTAGCCCCTAATGGCAGAACAATCCAATTTTAGATTTTTGGAACAGTGCCCCCCCCCCCCCCGGGCCACTCCCCCCGAGTTACACAATCTTGATGATTGTATTCATACAAAAAAAATCCCTGCAATGGGTAACCAATGCTTTACATTTGCATTCCGCGCTCGATCCATCGTTCTCAAAGTTTTTACATTGAGTACCACCTCAAATAATACTTAACTCTGCAACAACTACCATAATCAAAAACAAAGTACAATAATGTGGTGGGCCCAAGTGTTCATCCCAAAAAATGAGACAAATTTACAGTATGTTAAAGCTTCATACAACCGGAGTTAAAAAAAAACATTTACTGTACTGTATTAAAAGAAACATTTCAAGACAGTGTACATCTATAGCAAAGCAACTAAAACCGTTTACATACAACAGTCTGCATTGGTGGATTGTAGATCAATCCACGACGCCATCTCCACGAGTCACTTACGAGAACTACTACATTAACAACATCCCACAGACTGCATTGGTTCATTCCACTGTATTATCACATCCCCTCCTTTATTAACAGTTGTTTTGTTGATTGCATCAACAGGAAAAAATACATTATAAATAATTTAATTTTCACGCTATTTTGTATGGACCTTTTGGGGGAGCTTGAGCACCCGCCCCAAGAAATGTCTGTGCTGAATATGATATGTAGTACAGAAAAAGTACAGCTGCATGGAAAGTGTCGTTCTACACCACTGAATTCAAAACAGGAGCAAAATGAATAACACGGCCCTTACGGTGAAAGTTGGTGGTTGGAAGAGGTTTGTGTGTGGTTTTTTTTTTAATTTGTGTGCCGTTACCTCTTTGGGGGTTGACGTTCGGTTGTTGGCCAGCTCATTATGGCCCAGTGCGCTCCAACCAGATGTCAGGTAGTCTGCGCTTTTGGCATTATTCTGCCGAGCAGACAGGATGGGACTGTAGGGCTTGAGGAACATGAAGTCGCTTTTGGAGGATTCTGGCGTCAGGCACATCTTGTAGCAGTAAGCTTGAGGGAGCGCGCTATTACCGCTGGCCTCGGCGCACCCGACCGGGTCCGCCGACGTTCTGATGTTCAAATTGGACTTTTTGAAGACGTTGGTGCCTCCGGGCGATGCCGAGCGACAACAACAGCACCGCACGCCGGTGGAGTGCAAGTTGGACTCTTTCCGGGACGCTCCGTCCTTCAGCCTCCTCACAGTAACAATGACGATGATAGCCACCAGAAACGTTAAGGAGACAGTGCCGAGGGACACGATTAAGTAGAGGCTAAAGTTGGAGCTGTGACGGGGGCTCAGGGACAGGTCACCCGAATCGGCCTGAGATTCTGGCAGGCTGTCAACCACTGACAGAATGATGGAAACTGTGGCCGAGAGGGGTAGTTGGCCATTGTCCTTCACCAGAATGACCAATCTGTGCCTCGTGGGGTCTTTCTCCACTAAATGTCGTACTGTCCTAATTTCCCCCGTGTACAAAGCCACACTGCACAAGCTCGGATCAGTTGCTTGGAGCATTTGGAAGAAGAGGCGCGAGTTCTGACCCGCGTCTGCGTCCACCGCTCGTATTTTGGTGATCAGGTAGCCGGCATCAGCGGATCTCGGCACCGTTTCAGTCGGCGGCGTCCCGTTTTGAGGGAGAGGCGACACGATGATGGGCGCGTTGTCATTTTGGTCCAAAATAAAGACGGTCACCGTAACGTTGCCGGTCAACGGCGGGAATCCGGCATCTTGAGCTTGCACTGTGATTTGAAAACTTTTTAACTGCTCATGGTCAAACGACCTGAGGGCATAAACGTTCCCATTATCGGAATTGATGGAGACGTAGGTCGAGGCGGGCATTTCCTGTATGTCGGCTTCTACTATAGAGTAAGAGAGATATGCGTTCTGCCCATAGTCCGGGTCCTGTGCCGTCACCGAGCAGATGGAGGCCCCGGGTGCATTATTCTCAGTCAAGTAGACAGAATAAGAAGGTTGCTTGAAGAGAGGGGCATTGTCATTCACATCAGAAACTTGCACAACAATCGTCTTCCTCGTAAACAGAGGCGGAGACCCCAAATCTCTTGCGGTGAGAGTGATGTTGTACTCTGCCACGCTTTCCCTGTCCAGAAAGTCACTGGTCACCAACGTGTAGTAGTTTTTAAAGGAGGAGTGGAGCTGGAAGGGGATCAGATTTGGGATCTCACAGTCCACGTTGCCGTTTTCCCCCGAGTCCTTGTCTGTGACGCTGATGACGGCAATGACGGTGCCCGGGGGCGCGTCCTCCTGCACAGGCGTGGACACGGACGTTAGGATCACCTCTGGGACGTTGTCGTTCCGGTCCAAGACGTTCACCAGCACCTTGCAGTGCACCGCGACAGCGGAAGGACCTTTGTCCTTTGCCTGGATGTAAATTTCATGCATCCTTGCTTTTTCAAAATCGATCAGCCCCTTCACTTTGATTTCCCCGGTGCGCGCGTCCACCGCGAAGAGCTGGCGCACTTTGATGGGGGCGTGCCCGCTGAAAGAGTAGCTGATGTCCGCGTTGGTGCCCTCGTCTAAGTCGGACGCGTTGAGCTTGATGACAACTGCACCCTTGAGTGCGTTCTCCGCCAGGCGCACGCGATAGAAAGACTGGTCGAAGACAGGCGCGTTATCGTTTGCATCCAAAACGGTGATGTCAATTTGCGCCGTTCCAGACCTCTCTGGCGAGCCTCCGTCCACCGCTGTCAGAACCATCTGGTGAGCGCTCTGCTGTTCCCGGTCCAACGGGTTCTGCAGGACGAGCTCGGCGAATTTACTGCCATCACTTCTTGTGTGGATGTCCAAAGTGAAATGCTCATTGACGCTCAGCAAGTAAGTGCGCAACGAATTGGAACCCACGTCCAAGTCTTGCGCGCTCTCCAGTGGGAAACGGGACCCCGGTGCCGCGGATTCCGAAATGTCCAGATTAAATTCGCCCCACGGGAAGCTAGGAGAGTTGTCATTCACGTCCAGAATTTCGACCTCGACTCTATACAGCTCCAGCGGGTTTTCGATCACCACTTGCAAATGGAAAGAACACGCCAAACTCTGCTCGCACAGTTCTTCCCGATCGAGCCTCTCGTTCACAAATAAGACTCCATTTTCCAGATTGACCTCCACGTACTGCCTCCTTGCGCCGGACACGATGCGGAATCTTCGCGCAGAGAGTTTATCCAGATCCAAACCCAAGTCCTCCGCTATATTCCCCACAAAGGCGCCGTGTTCCAGCTCCTCCGGGATGGAGTAGCGGATCTGTGCGCATGCCGAGTGCAAGAAGCAGACCAGCACCGCAAACGCGCAGGATATGGAGCAGTTTACGCACACCTTGCGTCCCTTCTTCGCCCCTTGAGTGTCCATTTGGAGGCTGGCTCTCAACTCCCATGAAAACTTGACGCTGCGGATGGAGGCCAAGTCGCGCACGACGCTGCGGTGTGGAGGGCAAACAATACAAAACTTGACATTGGTGGGGATGATACGGCTCCTGTTTGTCTGTCTGAGAGGAAGGAGAGAGGAAAGAGCGGAAGGGCGATCGCAGAGGTGTGTGTGCGCGCGCGCGCCCCCGAATCATTGGCCCCACTGTTTCTGTTGAAGGCAAGACGACATCTGCTCGGATAATCTTTACTGCCCACTAGGCCGAGCCAATCCATATCACGGTCCCAAGGCTTTAATTGCATGTAAACGTGCTTGGTTCACTTTGAGACGTTGAACGCAGCATTTGACCACAACAGAAGCTTAAAAAAAAAAAAAAAAAAAAAAAAAAAAGCCAACCGAGAGTTGTAATTTTGCCATATTGTAGAAGTACACTGTGTTATGTTTTTTTATTTTGTTTTTCGTCAACCTGCACGTCCACATCCATCCATCCTCCGTCCATCTATTTTCTGAGCCGCTTATCCTCAAGAGGGTGGCAGGTGTGCTGGAGCCCATGCCAATTAACTTTGGGCAGGAGGTAAGGCCGACCCTCAACTAGTTGCCAGCCAATCGTAGACCTCCAAATCACTTGGTCCAAATTCTGTACATGCATCAGATGAATGATCTTGATCTTGAAGTTTTAAGAAAATTGCTTTCCAAAGACTTGCTGTATGTCTGTGAAAGGGCCCGCTTGAAGATTAAATGTAAATAAACGAGTATAATTCTCTTTTCTCCACCTGCACCATCAAGAAGTTGTGCTCTTGGTTATCAGTAGGATTATAGTGAGGTTTTTTTTTTTTTTTTATATTTTGGCGAACTTAATTTAAAGCAAAATTACATTAGTCATGGTGCCATACAAAACAGTTTTATACATTTAGTGACGGTGCAATTTTTAGTACAGTGTCTGTTGGCACTCATTAGATTGCGCAGGTGTATTTAATGTGGAATTTCACTGAAGGAGAATAATATATACATACACCATTCCAACACATCTGAGAGCGTGATCACTTCAACGGAGCAGTTTTATCTGTTTACTGTCTCCTCAATGCGTGCTCGACCCATTTGCTCCCCAAATCCCAGTTAGGCGGCATGCTGAAAGCTGAAAACACAATCTGTCTGCAGCAGTGAGACCGAAGCAGATGGCGAGGTTTTCCACGGGCTCATGCTCTTTTTAATTAATGGAATGGAGATTAGAGGGCATTTTCCCTGGATCATTAGCGAACAGAGGAATTAAGACATTTTGTGAGAAATAATCCCAAGGCTATCCGTGTAATGCACATGTGGTTTCCTCTCAGTGGTCATATTGACCTGCTTTTCGCAGCCTAAGTGCATGGCATCGCTTACCCAGTGCACAACTAAGTAGCTCGGATGAGGGCACGCAATCACCACATTTAGGGATCAAAAAAAAATACAAAAGAGATTATCTCCCTGTCACTCTTGCTGGCTCTGCAACACACCCGCAAAACACTGACAATCACCCGCTGTCGCTCACTCAAGGGCAAAAGTGGAGAAGCAATCCTTTTGTCTTTCACCACGTTTCAGTTTTAAAACCTTAGGATTAGAAAAGGTTGGGCTGCCGCAGCTTCTTACTCATAATCGGTTTTAGTGAAACATTAAAAAAAAAAAATCCTTTGCATTCTGCTATGATGGTTTAAAGAGCATGTTATGTGTTTCGAGACCAACTAACCATTTTGAATTTGATGATTTGACCTCACAGGCGAAGACCCAAAACAAAACAAAACAAAAAAAAAAAACTATGCCATATTTTCTGCACCACCTGCTCTGAACATGCCATAAGCAAAAATATTCTTCTCACATGATTGTCTCCTCTGGTTATGGGATTAATAACAATTACCACCACTGACCGCTTTCTCTCGTCTTGTCGACGCAGTGCGGCGATTTTACTTCAATGCGACACAATATCAGGACAATATAAGACAAGGCAATTTTGATCAAAATACTGACTTCCGTAAAAAAAAAGCCCGTGTTCACTGTATATTGCGTTGGATTAGAACATGCCCCGCAGGCACCTTAAATAGTCCTCGCGGGCAACCGTGCGCCCGTGGGCATCACGTCGGTGACCCCTTGTTCATATGCTTTAATCAGCATTGTGTCGTCGTCTGTAGTTGCAGCCAGGGTAGAAAATAAAATGTTCAACAGTCCAGTTTTGGTTAGATTAATCATGGCGTTAGATTTGTGCCACAACCACATACTCGTACCCAGAAATAGAGCACAAAAGTGTGTTTTGTGCGCACAAGAACACATTTTGAGTGTATGAACTCACAATTATATTTCGTATACAAGTGATCTTTTCCCACCGTTTTTCTGCACTTTGCCTGCTCGAAAGGTTTTTCCGCGCTTGTGGCTATCGTGTCTGCAACCGTGTGTTTCCCTCCGCGCGCACAAAACTGCCCTTTACGACACTTGACATGTTACAAATGTGTCACAACTGTCAACCAATCTGGAGTCAAAGAGCAGAGCAATTTGATTTGAATGATTTGGCCCTTGCCCTCATCCGCTGTGCTCGCCGTGTTCCGATCCTCCTCCTCTCCACGTGTGTCTTTTCTTGTCTGCCATTTTTTCCTCTACATTTGGGTCTTCAGCCTCTGCCGAGAAAACCATTTACCATAAGAAAATGGTAACAATGTGCTTTTAATCTTCTTGGCTATCCAACAAGCCTTTCAAATATATTATTCATGTATTTCTTTCCTTTGAACAAATGTTAATTAAAAAAGGGACCCGGCGCCTCAAAACTATTATCTGTCAATTGACTGTCTGTCTGCTGTCGTACTCAACATGTACGTCGTACTCGCGCGACTCCAACTAGCGAAGATAAGTTCCTCGTGTGTCGTTTACAGACTTGGCCAATAAAGATGATTTCTGAATTGCTTAAGTTGCACAGTTATTCATAGTGAGTATATCACCATCGCAGAAGAAGCAGCACATAAAACCGAGATAACGCAAACACAGTTAACACACGAGGAAAGCGCCGCCTGGAGATTACAGCACAATTGAGGTCACTGGCAGATGTGCAGGGGCTAAACAATGAACTCACCAACAAGAAGATGTCTCGGTGATCCGACACACCAGTGAGAAAAGCTCTGTGAGGCGATCTTCTTTGTCACGTGTCTTGCCAACTCTCTGGAACAGAAGCTATGAGACTCTCCTGGGCCCCACTGAAGACAGCTCAACAAATGGCTGTGCCCCTCGAATGCTCAAGGTGAATGATATATCACTTTGGGGTGACACGATCGGAATGAATGAATGCATTAATGAGGGCAGCATGGTGAACGAGTGGTTATTATTTCTGCCTCACAGTCTTGACCTTGGGGATTCGAGTCCTAGACTTATTTCACTGGGTGGGGTGGGGTGGGGTGGGGTGGGGGCACGGTGGGGGGAGCTGGAAAGCGTTGGCCACGCAGTTCTGAGGTACCGGGTTCAAACCCCGGCCCGCCTGTGTGGAGTTTGCATGTTCTCCCCGTGCCTGCGTGGATTTTCTCCGGGCACTCCGGTTTCCTCCCACATCCCAAAAACATGCAACATTACTTGGACACTCGAAATTGTGCAGGGTTCCACTCACATAAAAAAACAAAACAACGAAAAAAATACTGCTTAGGTTCACAGTGTGAATGGTAATTTTAGTACACTCACAACTGTAACCCTAATGAGGACAAGCGTGAGTGAAAATGGATGCATGCTTATATTAATGAGGTCAGAGTGGAACTGGAAGGGAATGCGCTGTAAGTATTAAATATATACCGTACCCCCCTATCATGTATGCAAATGAGTTAGCCAAGATATGACAAATGTGAACTAGAACAGTAAGCGGGGTCAAACTCATTTTTGCCCTAGCCTGGCCACATTTAATTCTGGTTTTCTTCAGTGAGCCATTATGAATGAAAACCAGATAAAAATGTAATCACCTCAACATATTAGATAAAGACATTCCCCCAGTATATATTATTATTTACGGTGGTTTTTTTTAATAAAAAATATACTTTAAATCTCAAGTAATGATGGATGAATGGAAACTGATGGCACACAGATACTTTAGTCGAGAATTTTTGTCCGATTATGAGATCACGAGAAGGGACACGAGGCAAATCAATGCTTGTGAAACCAGCAAAAGTGAATCATTTCCGGACAAGAAAAGAACAATTTCATTTTGCATTAAGAAATACGTGGAAGACACACTTGGCTTACTTTGGTTGGACCGGGGAACTCTGTTGAAAAGCAAGATGTGGAACGTCATAAAGTCCAGCATACCGTGTGTGTGTGTGCGTTCTCTCTTCTGAATCCTAATAGGATTATTGACCTGACCTTTTTGCCTCCTGCTTTTGGTTGTGACAGCCTTCGCTGAGTGCCTACTCATGCATCAAACCCGGCCCGTTCATTCAACATTGTGATTTCGGAACCGTGGTTTTTGCCTCTGCATCTTGCGTTTGGGTCCGATCTCACTTCCCGTTTATGATACACTCCAGTTTGAAGTATGCATATCTTACCTATGATCACATATATCAAACACCATATTATTCCTAGTTGGGCATTCTAAAAGGGAAAATTGCAACATCATACACATATTGCAGAAACAGAACCTACCTTTTTTGGGGACTTCCTGGACATTTGGACTTCCTGTATCATCTCTTCAATGCTTGCCTGATGTGGCTTGATGTGGCCCACTATTATTTTTTGTTCTTTTCCGTCAGAACTAACGTGCAGGACACAATCATAAAGCACAAATATAAGCTTGGTGTCACAACCTAAATCAGCATTGACAGATATATTGATTGGCACGTTATTCATACTTATTGGAAATTAAAATACATTTTTCTAATTAACTAAAAAAGATTTATATTTTGTTGGGAAAAGCTCTCATGCTAACATTGTGTTTTTAGACTGAAATAATAAAGGTAAATAATCTAGGTGTGTTTTGTATTCATTCCTGAATGGTAGGCTCTTTTTTTTTTAATCTCAATCTTTACTTCCTTCAGCATCTCCTCTTCTCCCTTTAAGCAGAAACCGATCATTATTTCAGCCCAGTGAAAATTGCAGTCTTCAGGTCAGAAAATCGATAATTGTCAGCCAATTGTTAACCAAGCATGCCTAAGTACTTTCTGCTTGGGTCGCTTAGCTCTGCTGCAGCTAAGTAATATCTTGTGTCCGTGTGTCAAAGTCAGATTTGGCTGATAGAACAGAACGTTATTATCCGTTGTTGTGGCGCAATCAAAGGCAATGAAGTGCGGCAGCTCGGGTCGTGCACAATACACACAGAAGGACATTAGATTTCGCTAAGTGCATCATTTAATCTAGTGGCAGAGTCCTCCCCTAAACATTTTTTTTATTTTGCGCTTACAGATGTAAACAATAAAAGCCAAGGAATAAGAATATGGGTAATTGATGTAGCTCTAGTTTGGACACGGCTATTTATTTATTTAGCAAATACAACAAGATGTATTTGGAGCTTTGTCGAGGTGCTTGATATTTCAGTGTTTCATTAATGCGCTGCTCAATACTGCACGCTTGTTGGTATGGTAATAGATTTATACATCAATTTACATAGTGTTGTATGAAAGTGTCTACCCCTGCTGGCAGTTTGATAGAATGCAGTTTAAAGGACTTGGATTGTCGGGTTTGATCGGGCATTCAGGTGGAAAGTACACGCTCAACGCACCAGCCCTCAAAATTGCACACAAAAAAAAAAGCAAACACTATGCCTTTTGTATATATATAAAATATAATTTGGATGTGTAAATGATTATTAATCTCACAAAATGTGACCATAATGGTTAGCAGAAACACGCAAGCCATAACAAACATGACATCTTTTCGTACTTTCGAGCAGCTTTTGTAGAGTTTCCAACGTACCGCATACAAATGGATTTCATTATTTGCCCAACTACATCACCTATTATTCACAAGTCATTTACACTGATGTTGCATAAAATTCATTGTACGCACGCACATTTCAAAGAATCACATCCTGAAAGTGTAATCGGATCTTGAATTTTGTTGTAACTCTGTGAGGATTGGAGTACAGTATTGGTTGATGTGTCATTTCTGAACAACTGAGAAATGCACATTAGAGATCATCACTTTTGTGGGGCAGTGGAAAAACATACAAAGACATTTTACACACTGTAATATAGTTCAACCAAAACACAAAAAACGAAACAAAAACAAAAAAATCTGTTCATGGGTTCAGAAATTAGCAACAAATATTGACTCTCTGGTGAGTTCTATCGACTCCAGTGATGTACAGTGACAGACGGAAGAATTTATTGGGCATTCCACTAGATGGCAAAAGGTGCAATCAACCACTTGTTGCCATTCATACAACATAAACACATTTTGTGGGCAAAAGGAGAAGTCTCCCCACGCAAATATACTCCAAGCAGCCGTGCAATCAGACATTATCTCTTCAAGTGAGCAGCGAGCAGCTCGATACGCCGATGCCTCTGCCCATGTCTCATGTGGCAATCACCACATTCGTTTCCTCCCTCATTTCACCCTCAATTGCTGCCACTTACGTCTTAAAGGCTGTCATCTCCACTTTGTGCAACTCTCCCCCTGCTCTAGTTTTCCCCAATTCAGTCAAGAACTCTGGATGTTTGTCAGAAGATGTCGACGGGCCAGTGATTCACTTTATTTGCAGCTCCGCCATCCCATTTTGGCTCCGTGCCCAAGTTCTGGTGATATCATTGTCAATACTTGCCTCGCTGTGGGCGAAATGTCATGAAACATCTGTGAGGAAACACACCTGCATAGAATTTCTGCTGCAGAGATTTCTATGACGATGCCTGCCTCTTTTTAATTTCAGTAAGCGCCTGAAATATGCTCTTTTGCTGGAAGTGATGGCTGTCGTGAATGCAAGACAGGATGGTACCTGTAGAGGTCAGCACATGTCTAATCTTTTTATGATGGAATATGAATAGCGTGCACTATAGACAGACAATAAACATATAGGCGCTCGCCACCTTTTAAAAATGATCTGTTTGGAAAATAAGCAATGCAACCGTTTACCATAGGCAAATGAAAAAAATGACATTAGTAGATCTTCTTATACTTGGCATTATAAGTTGCTTACAGTAATGCAATGGACAAAACGTGAAGTTGTGTCAAAAATACAACTACAACAGTGCTCTTATGATGATTGCAACGTTTGGTCTGGTCTGAGTCTCATTTTTTTTTTTTTTTTTTTTGCAGTGAGCCCCTTTCTTAACACCTTTTAAAGCAGTATTTCTTCAAGAAAAGCTTATCAGGTACCCTCAGTAGTGTGTAACTAGAAAAAAAATCCCACATAACATGTAATTTTATACATTATGTAGATCCAGAAAGCCCATTATGCTTGACACTGCATAACACAAAATGCAAATACTAAACACATGCTGCGCTGGAAGCAATGTTTTGTACAGTGTAATAAGCATCCATTTATGTGGTTTCTTCTTTAGAAAACTAGAAGACAATAATCATGTTGACACGTGGAGATTGTTTTCAAACAGGATATTCACAATGACAAGAAAATGATGAACAGGTGAGTGTGATAACCTAGATTGGTGAGCGTTTAGGACTTAAATGCTCATCGGTGAATGCTGTTAACTGTTTTTTTTTTTTTTGCCCCTCTTTTTTCTTTATTGTGGCAAGCTAAAATGATACATTTATTTGTGCTTTCTACTTAGCAACCATGTCATATGTGTGCCATTTATAATTTACATCGATTTGGAACATTCCAAATCTTTATGTCATAGCAAATTCAAATTTTTCACATTTCAAAAGCATTGAAAAGTAAAACTGTGATAAATTTGAGCATAAGCACTGAATGCTCACCAACTGTTAATCGAAGGCAGCTGTGGCATTGTTCTTACATTGGGTGGCGGTCTGATACATTTCTTAAAGACGACTGTATATATTAACTCTATTTTGCCTTCTCGATTTCCACCCCACATTCCGAGCACTTCCAGGAGTGCTTTATCTTGCCAATTCTAATTAGCTGGAATCCCTCAATGTCACAACATGCCAAAAAGGATTATTGACTAAATTTATAACTGTTCAAAGCCTCAGGTTAAGTCTATAACAAATAAATCACATCTTTCTAATTTAATTTGTAAATTAATTTCCGAGAAAATGGGTCACATTTAGGTGGCTGATTGCCAAACCATTTTTTTTCCATGACGAAAGCTCAGATGACTCATCAGTTTGCAGATCAGCACGCCCAATAATTTTAAGAATAAAACTGTGAAAAAAAAACCCATGCTGCACTATGACCTCTTGTTTTACAGCTCGAAGTAAAAGATGTCATTATGACAGAATTGATAGCAACAGTGTAGTTATATTTTAGCAATCAGTTCGACAATATTAAGGTAACACCATGTGCTACGTTTTCCAAAACAATTTAGTGGAACTAAAAAAAAATAAAATAAAACAATATGCCATGCGACTCTCTCTCTAGGGCTACGTCTACTTCAAAATCATTGGAATCACCGATATGTGGAATGATAATAATAATGAAGTTAAATTACAGATGCATTTTACTTCATGATGCCCCTGCCCCTCTCACCCCGAAAAATAAAAAAATTAATGATGGAAAAGATGTTCTGCCATATATGAGACAGCTTTCTCAGCCACAGAGAGACAAAACTTGTCAAAACTTGAGTGTCGTCATGATTTCTAGTTTAATTGGGTTTTTATTTAGCACCATTGAATGTGGTTGTGGACCTAAATATGCATTCATTGTGTTAGTGAGAGGAGCTACAAAAACGAGCTGTGCGCACGTCTGGCTCCTGCTTTGACTGTCGTGGGTGCACATGGAATAACTTCGTTCTTGTTCTTCAGCTCACATGCTATAGCATCAATAATATGACGACAGTTTTGTATTTTGTATATAACAGCAACTATATAAAGGTTTATTGTAGACTGTAGGCTATACCCCAGTCTTGTAGCTGACTTAGTGATGTGCTAAAGTGATTGTCTGGCCTGCTATGCACTTGGTGTGATGTAGCCCAACATTTTATTTCACTTCTTTCTAAAGCACCAAAGGCTCGCGAGGCAAACCTGGCTCTTTTGATGGTTGCATATGGCTCTCAGAGCCCTCATAACGATGCGTACATGCAATTCCTGTCGTGCAGGCAACGCAAATGACGAGAGAGAGTTTGTCCTAGTGGCGTTGCCGTAGTTGCTGTGGCAGTCGATGTGCGCAGGCGCAGGAGGGTCAGACGTGGATCAGGTCAGAACAATTTATTATGGAAAACCCTTTTGGCAAAGGTCGCTCAAAGAGAAAAGACGAGGAGTACTGAAGTTTTCAACTAAAATGGATAGCATACCAGTTCTGCTGTGTTTTTAATTTCACAAATGCGGAGTATGCCAAAGCATTCGTACTCGACGTTGCCAATAAACATTTTGCCAACTTTGCAAAAAGACAAGATAATCAAACGAATAAAAGACATGTCTTTGTCGGCAAGAACCGATCACCATCTACCAGCATGGTGGCAAATCAAATTGAATTACGTTCACGATAAACGGCCGAAGTCTCAACGCCTGCGTGACGTTTAATCTAACGACATATGAAACAGCAGATGTCGGATTAATTGATCCCTCCGTGGATATTGCGCAATCCGCGTCACTGACCAATCAGAGGCCAGAGATCTGCATAAACCAAAGCCCGTTTTTGCTCCCGCCATTTTCTCTGGCAACATTGAATGGTCCAGTATAGGTTTAGTTAGCGTTTTATCGCGTATTTGGGTTATTTAACAAAAAATATGGTTAAGAGGTGTAGTCACGGACTTTGTAATAGTGACGACAGGTATCCTGAAAGGCTAGTTGGTGGAGTTCGATTCGTACCCTTTCCAAAACCGAAGACCCAGTACGAAAAATGCCTTCGATGAATCAAACTTTGTGGAAGACCGTATCGTCAACTAAATCCATCTAATATCAACCGGAACACATATGTTTGCACGAAGTTTTGCCCTATATTTGATTTTCAATACATGTCTCGTATAAATGAATTCGAAGTTCTTCGCTAGCATAACACTGCTGCGTGTGAACGATTGACACACTTATTCTTTGTTGAGCGATATTTAGCGATGAGCGGACTGCACAAACGTATGGATTTCTTGCTGGCTCGCGGCCGAAGCTTAACCAGACTGTGTTTGCACGAAGATATGCCCTAAATTTGATTTTTAATACACGTCTCGTATAAATGAATGAGACGTTCTCCGCTGGCATAACACCGCTACGTGTGAACGATTGACACACTTATCCTTTGTTGAGCGATATTTAGCGATGATCGGACTGCGGAAACGTATTGATTTCTTGCTGGCTCGCAGCCAGAAGCTTAACCAGACGGTGTTTGCACGAAGATATGCCCTAAATTTGATTTTTAATACACGTCTCGTATAAATGAATGAGACGTTCTCCGCTAGCATAACATTGCTACGTGTGAATGATTGAATGAAATCAGAAGCATGGCATCTCTCTCAGTTAAGAATGTATTGTATTTAGAATCTATCATATATCGTTGATTTGAATGAAATCAGAAGCATGGAGTCTGTCTCAGTTCAGAATGTATTGTATTGTATTTGCCATTTTTACTGTTTGTCTTACGTCAGCGCACGTGGCGTGACGTCACTTCAGGAGGCGTGGTTAAGTGCCCTGTGCGGAGGGGTCAATTGTAAGAAGTACTTTTGTCATCATTGGTTAGCAACAATCGTTCCACTGGGGCTGACAAATTTGTCAAAAACATGCTGTAATGCATACACTTTACAGAGGCTGTGACTGCTTTCGTACGTTCAAAGTCAAAAGCCAAAAGCCAAAAGCCACAGAAGCAATTTAGTGATTTTGACCACCTTCTTTGTGTTTGCTGCATAAAGGTTTGAATGGAGTCAATCAGTTGAAAGATGTATTTCAGCTTGGCAGCCGGCCTGAGTCGGCAGGCAAGTATTGAGGATAGAAACCGCCGAAGCAGGAGGCAGAGCCAGCGAAGAAGGACTAATTCCACCTCCCACAAGTCCTCCAACAGTTGATTGCCTGGGTGGGTAGCATTGGAGGCAAACCCTTCTGCCCACGTATTCTCTCAGGTGTGAGGTGACTGTTCAGCGGAGAACTACGAGCAAACAATAACTCTGTCATCCAGAACACACACTGCGGTTTTTCTCCCACCGCAAGAAAAACGGAGTGTTGCACAAGCGGCGGACATCACTACACTTATGTCTGTCTGTCTGTGTAGTGGCTAGACTGATGTATTATGTATTCATTATTTTTCAGAAGAATTATTTGCGTCGTGACACTGTAGTAACACTAATTTGAGTTGACAACATGCAGAATAACATCAAGATAGGTAACTAATGGACACTTTCATGCCGAAAGCTAATATCGGCTGGCTCCTGCATGAGGGCATTAAGATTAGATTTTGAGTTCAAGCATCAGGCTTCGAGAGAATAAACACTTGCGTATCAATGCATGGAATATGTCATCATGCAAAAGATCGGAATCAACGGCTATCTGTCAATAAAGACAAAATACACGGTGGTTATCAGAATGATGCATGATGATAATGGTTTCAACTTCCTCTTTGTGCTAATGGGTGGAATCAAAGGCAGGGGCTAAAAAATACTGCGGAATCAATATGAAGCACTTATTCTGATTGGGCACAGTACCCACAAACAACTAGCTGAGGAGGTGTCAGCTCACTTTTCCCCCCAGCCTTTGTGTTATCTTCTTCTTCAGAAAAAAAAAAAAAAGTGCCCAATCGCTTGTTAACAAAAATGCATTCAAAAACCCTCCAAATTGACACGTACTCAGAGAGATGCATTATGGTACAATTGAAGGGCATTCATCTTACAACACTTCACATCAAATATCCATTCCATTTAAATGAGTGTTATCTAACTGTCAACTATATGATAAGATGAAAACAGTTTTTTTTTTTTTTTTTTTTTTGCCCCGTCTCTAAAAGGGACAGTCCCTGGCTTTGAACATGTAATCTCTGTCCTTTGGACCAAATGTTGAGCAAATGACAGACCATCAATAGCCTTGCTATTTTTAACATTGTTCGAGCTCAACAGCCTGGGGAGTATGTTAGATGAAAAAATATTAATGTCTCTCAACGAGTCAATCTGCTGTTCAGTATAAAAAAAAACTAAAAATGTACACAGGGCACTCAATCAGCTGCCGGTCTGTCTTGAAGTTTGATGCAAATGCAGAATGACGCCAACATATTTGTGTATGTGGTTCTACCTGTTGTACCTGAAAATGCGAAATTTACATGCTTGCTCACAAATAAGAATCAGATTGTCAACATTCTGCAGAGGATTTTGCACTACAGAGTGTATTTTCTCCGTAGTTTGAATCAGGACGATTGGGATCCAAAGTGCGTAGCTGCAAAAGTGATTTCAAGCTTCTTGCCCGGCACTTGTCCATGGTCGAGTCGAGTCCTGCATTTGCCACTTTCTAAAACCTGCAGCGTGGTGAATCTCACACCTTTCAACTTGATGGACACTCACAACAACGACCACTCCCTCACTCACCGGCTTTTCTTTCCTTGAAGTTGAAGCTTTTCAGTTGCAAATGTGTACACGGTCCAACACGAAGCCGTCGGATGAAATCAATAAGCATTCTGGAATGGAGGCAGATCAGCGTTTCCAATGTGTAACAAGAGTCTTACAGTAATTAAAGGCTAATTATGACAGTTATTTAACTGTCAATCAACTACGCAAATACGCATATGACAACAAGTAGTAACAGTGGATTACAACAATTTTTATCCACAAAAGAGAGTCAGTATTTGTCCAGACAAGACACTCAATAAGGCACTCAGCCCAAAATACCCATATTGCAATGGATGGCACTATTACGATCGTGCTAGATAAATTTAGATGTCACGTAGGTGTAAATATGGGACTGCAGTTGGAAATTCTTCAGTCCTGGTTCAAAATGATAAAACACGGAGAGCGCTTTGAGTCACAATTAAGCTGATGTGCATCCTGTTTCCACTGCTGTTTCTCCGGCTTAGTTGGAGTCCACCATTGGGTGAACATGACTTGAAGAGGCACACATCTGTCCAAATTCGGTCCCACAGTGCATGTCAGAGCACAAAGCAACCACGAAGTTAAATGATAAGCAGACCTGCGAGACAAGATGATCTCGTGGCCCAAACCTGGAGAAGGCGGTAGAAATATTGGTGATGCTTTGAAGGTCCCAATTATCACAGTGGTCCCACTCGTCCACTAATGGAAGAAATTCAGAACCGCAAAGACCACTAGTGCACCGTACATCACCGGGCCAACAGCATCCATGGAGTGAAGCAACGTGGTGCCATCACCTTGCTGTGGGGATGTTTTGGTGGCAGGAACCGGGAGACTAGTCAGGACTGAGGGGGGAAAAAAAAATAATGCAGCAATGTGCAGAGACATCTTTGATTTAAACCTGCTCTAAAGAACTTGGCCTGAAACTCAGGTACTAGATTCTCTTTTAGCGCAAGCACACAGCCCAGATATCAAAGGAGTGGCCTCAGGACAACTCTGTTCAAGTCCTACTGGCCAGCTAGAGCCAAAACATAAACATTCATTCATTCAAGCATCTTCTGTACAGTTGATCCTCTTCAACATCTCTGGAGAAATCTGAAAATGGTCCGTGACCGTCGCTCGCTATCCAACCAAATGGCGCTCGACAGGTGGTGCAAATACCGATGGGTGAGGCTGCTCAAAGGTGCTGTAGGTGCGATCAGTTTGTGGAGTCACATTCAAAATGACTGGAGGCTGGAATCGCTGCCAACATTGCGTCAACAAAAAAGATTGAACAAATAACACGCAATTTTTCCGTGTTCATAAACACTGTGGTTTTTTTTCCCCTTACAGCTGTAACATAATCAAATGTGAAAATGGTGAAGCGCTATGAATACATTTCGGATGCACTGTAGGTTAAAATCATGCTCCATACTTTGCCATGATGACGGCTGGCCTTTGAATCCTGTGAATTAAGTGAGAACATGGACCTCTCGCAAACAAAATTCAATTATTATGAAGGTCAGCTTGGTGTTCGGGTGGCTAATATTCTTTGTTGAAAGGAAAATCCAATAAACGGACCGAAAAATCATAAAGGTTCTGAAAAAATGCGCCGTTGTCGAGTGTGCCGTGAGAGATCATCAAGGCCGTTGTGGGAAATTAGCTAATTCCACTTGATTTGTTTAAAAATGATTATTTATCAATTAAAAAAATACTGAGAATCTTTGTTTCTATGTCCAAGCCAGTGACATACTGTGATGATTTATATTACGTTCCTCTGTTAAATGGCAGAAGGTACAATAAATCTGTTTATCCACCTGCTGCCATACGCACGCCAAGGCTTCCTGTGACAGTTTCAGCTTTGGGGTCAATTAAACGGGCTCAGATTTCACGGCGAGTCAGCAAACATTTTGGTTTCTCATACCAAATGGGTGCCTCGGCCCAGTAACCAGCGCGCCGCACACTTTTGATCACTCACAAAGATGTTGATTTGGATCTTCAAATTGTCACATTTGGCAGCATTTACAAGATCAAATGGCTCCGTGCAAGTCACGGGAAAATGATGTGACACCGATCTGCCCTGTAGGTAACATATGCTGCGCGCATTCACACTTTCACAAAGCCTTTCAGCGCCAACATATCTGATGTCATCATGGAGTAATGGCTGTCTCCCATTTTGCCCAAGTATGAATTCTAATCTAAAAACCATGATGTAATTGGAAGCAATATGATTATCGCATGGGACCGACCGCGGCAGGTCAAAATAGAGACTGGACAATTTTCTTTTTCTGTGAAACTATTTTGGACCTTTTAAAACATGCATTTACCTTCAAACAAACCTATTTAATTATGTAACGATATTAAGGTTACGCCAAAAGTATTTCATCATGTAATATCGGCATGCACTTTTTAAAATATATCCAGGTATTCTGTTCTGTTACAGGTCAAAATAAAGATCTTTTTTGAATGGCAATTGACAGTCCATAAGCAAAATTTAGAAAAAAATAAAAAAAATAAATGCAATGCATTACCTGAGCTATTTTATATGTTGGACCACAAGTGCTTTCACTTTCTTTGGCATTGCTCTGCGTATTATTTAATTTGCTTAGTGTATGTAGTGACGGGGGCGCCTCATTCGCAAGCGGGTGACATCGGACTGCAGAGGTGTCGAGAAAATGTTAAAGCGTCACCCCGGGGCAATGGCTTCGAGAAAACATATTCAGGCTTTTCATAGATATTCTCCACTCAAATTAGTTATGGCTCCGAGTTTTTAATATGGGTCAATAGTAAGAGGTAAGTTGAACTGTAAAAGTGAAGAAAAAAAAAAGAAAAGAAAACCCAGACTCCTGCAAATCATATTATGTACAGTAAGCATTCAGAAAGCTATAATTCACGACAGACTAGAAAAAGACTTGAATGTTATCCAGTTTTTAAACTTGATAGCTGATTTGATAGCAGAAAATATATATCCAAAAGTTAATATACCACACACCATATAGTCTATGAAGTGTTTCTCAGTTTTGCAATCCACATTTTATTCACAGCATAGCACAGAATTGTAGTTGTATTTGAAAATCATTATGTCCTCACAACGCTATATATTTTTTTAGATGGATACCTCTGCAAACATTTCCCTTCATTGGCAGACATATTAATTGGCTTATCGGGCAGTCAACATGACAGAGCCTGATGAATTCTGCCTAGCAACACAGGGCTTTCAAAATAAATGTACGTGATGACCACAAAAAAACAAAAGAATCTGAGCATTTTAGTTGATGCTAGAATTATATTTTGAGATGATATATATATATATATAAAACCTCATTCTTGTTGTCAGCATGATTCATAACATGTCTGAAGATGAAGTACATCTGGATGTTTTCATAATGCTTAATATCAGTGGCATCAGTCTATAGATGAGAACCCGTCAGTTATTTTAATTTAATTTCCTCATTTTTAAATGATCATTCCAATTATTTTCTTTATTATTTGGGCAGTTTGAGTCATCAACACCAAGCTTCGGTGTCCTGTTGGATTATTATTATTATTTTTTTTTTTGACTGCACTGTTATCAGACCCGTGGGGGGGAACATTTGCTTGTCACATGACTACTGATATGATATCCTTGGTGTTATAGTTCATGATTTCTGTATTGGCATTTCAGCCCAGCAACAGCATTTCCTGCTTGATTAATTTAAGATATCATAAAAATGACTTGCCATAGCAGGTACCATAAACAATAACAAAGCACCACCTAATAAAAATACATTTGCTCTGTAATCATGTGTGCTCGTCTCATGATATGGATTTCTCTGATGTATTGCCGAACATCACCAGTAAATTCATTTGACAGAGATTCCGTTAATTAATATGCTATTTTTTTTCAAGATGGAAACAATACAGACTATGCCAAGTTGACAAATGATTGTCACATAAATAGAAAATTGACATAACATTTTTCAACAGTCCTTTTTGGTTTGCCATACGTTGTCTTGTAATGCTATGTCTGCATGCAGGTTGTCAATACCGACCACGCTAGATTCATTATTTTCCGAACATTTCCCCCCCGAGACCCTTGTGAGCATAAGCGGCTCAGAAAATGAATGCATGGATAATTTCCACATTTTCCCAATCATGTAATAAGTGTGTTTCTATTTGAATTATATCTTTTGACAGGATGTATTCCCGCACACAAATGACAAGAATTAGTTGGGACAAGGTGGGAATTGTGTATAGTAGTGTTCAATAATACCTCCACAGTACTTTGAGCGAGTAAAGGTTACTGGGAAAAAAAATAAATCCTTCCGACGTTGATTATTGGAAAAGGCTTTCATTGTTCTTGGAAGCAGGATGAGTGCGGCGAGTGAAGTGATTCATTTACTTCTTAAAGTGTCAAAGCAGAGGATTCAGTGATGGGGCGAAGCGTTTCAAATATTCGCCGGGGTGAATGTTCTTGTGCAAAACCTATTAATCACCGAGATTTTTTAGCTGCGCAGATGAATTGCAGCGCGGTGCTTCCGTGCCCACCGCCACGGAATCATTAGCGAGCACAGTCGCTCACTCCGCAAACGTACGCGGTGGCTAATCAGCAGCTCTAATGGACACACTTCATAACTGTCAAACATTGGCAGCATGCTTGAAACACCCACACGTGGAGACTTGGAGCAGACCAGACCAACAATTGCGACACGAAAACAGGTGATGCGTCCCGCACATTATTTTACCTGCGCATTTAACTTCTACTTAGTGAAGGGAGGCGAGCTCGCTATAATTAAGGCAACCTTATAGACGTTGTTCCCGGGCGAGTGCACGTATGAGTACCTGTGTTGTCGATGTTTCATCTTTATTAGCCAGAGTATGGTAAGCCTAGCGCTTCATGCACTAATCCCCAGCTAAAGAAACAGCTTTCAAGGAATTAACATCAAAAGTAAAGCTTTGCATGCCAACGGGGGAGCTTTCAATAGAGCCTGCCTCAACTATCTTCTAAGTATTTTCAGAGCCTCGGGGATAAAGTGGAAGTTAAGTTTAACTTGCTCGGTGCTCTTCTTCAAGTCTTTGACCTTGTTTTCAGGTTCCTTAATAATCCCAGAGATACTTGAATCTGTGCAGTGTTCGGGGCAGTTCCATGGGGCACTGCCGAGGGTAATTCCTTCTTTTCCTTATTTTTTTATTTTTATTTTTTTTGCTCAATTTGGAGCTTCAGGGTGAAGTCTTGGTGAAAAATCGTACACGCCGATACTTTATATTACCTGGAAGTACTGTACAGTTACATTTTCTTTGTCCTTGGGAGGGATCTAATTTGATGTCAAAGCTTGCAGCGATTGTGCTGATTGGAAAGGACAGGACAGATAAAAATAAAAAAAAAAATTAAGAAGCCTAGATAATGGATACAACTGCCTATCAAATTTGAAATAATAATTTTAAGGCAAACTGATGAAGTTACAATAACAATGGTGCAAATACTAAAGATGGCTTTGAACAATTATGGTAGTAGCAACCAGTGAAGCGCTTTAAATACACATTTTGTCAATGTAAAATAACCTAGCTTTGCTGAATCAGTGGAGCAACAGGTTAGACCATTGGCATCACAGATCTGAGGTTCAAATCCTGGCCCCGCCTGTGTGGAGTGTGCACGTTCTCCCCGTGCCTGCGTGGGTTTTCTCCGGGCACTCCGTTTTCCACCCGCATCCCAAAAACATGCCACATTTATTGGAGACTCTCGTCTCCGTGTGCCCTGCCATTGGCTGGCAACCAGTTCAGGGTTTACCCCGCTGATGGCAGCTGGGATTAGCTCCAGCACTCCCATGACCCTTGTGAGGATAGGGAATCAGAAAATGGATGGATGGGTTTGCAAGTGACTTCAAGGAGCATATGTGTGGAGTTGGTTCAGCTCCATTCTATCGTGTACTTACTCCATATGAAGTTCAACCTCGCAAATTGGTTCTCGCCGCAGCTCCTTTCTTGTGATATTTCTGCGCGGTGATGATTGCCGGTCTTCGATATTTTTCCATCGCACTTTAAGTCTTTCAAAGACTGAGCTAAGGGACATTGGTGGTGTTTCATTTTCTTTTCCTCCAATGTGTATTTCAGAGAATTTAGTTTGCTTTGTAGCTTCAAGCAACAAAGCAATCTATGTCTCATATCTTGCGAGGGCCGTAAAGAATTCTCTGTAGTAATATGAATAGCTTGTCTAATCTTAATGTCCCATCAGGCCCTTATCAAAAAATCTTTCTTTCCTCCTTCTAAATCTGTTGACGACATTCTTGACAGAAGGTTATTTAGGCTATTTATTTTTATTATCCAAAGCCCCGTGACACAGAACCTGGTGAAGCAGAAAAACACATTACACATGTTCAGTTTAATTCACAATGAGTGAGGGATGGAGTGATGCGTTTTCTTTTAACTACAATATATTCAAAAAACATTGAAAGTCCAAGACTAAAATGTAACGGAATAGCTTTGGAGTGTTAAAGACACACACGCAGGCACACGCACAGTACAAACACCAAACAAGCCCTATTTCTCGGTATTGATGCATTTTGCCTCCAGCCATCATCCCTGCGGATCTTCACAATTTTTTTTCTTTTTTTTCTTTGTATTCTTGAAAACAGGATGCAGCGCCCATGCATTAATTCATTTTTTTTTTTGTGCGTGAACAACCGTTTGGCCTCATCCATCCATCAATCCATTTTCTGTGCCGCTTATCCTCATAACGGTCGTGGGAGCGCTGGAGCCTATTCCAGCTATCTTTGGAACTGTTTAAAAATGAAGACTAATGTTACTTTCCACCTATTTTGCCCTTCAGCAAAGCAGAAACGCTTACTACTATATGATTTTACTGGGAGGGAGGAGTTCACTCACTCAGTCTGAGAGCTCTGGCATAGAATCTTGCAAAAAACGACTGGCTGTTTGATGTACTCAGGTTAAGACGGTCTCGGCCGAAGACGTTTCGACTTTACAACCCCCGTCCCCTGTCCACCATTTTGTCTGGCTAATGCTTGTCCGTGTATGTGCGCCGGGAGTATCCGCGCATCGTTTGCCCTCTTTTTAACACATAATTGCCCAAAAGAAGAAAGCTGTGTCTTTTTAGCAATGCTTCTGCAGCCGTAAGAAAACCCATTACCATGGAAACAAAGCTCAAGATCATAAAAAGATTGGAGAAAGGAGAGAACACCAAGGCTTCAGTCGGTTGACTGTGGTGACAATTATTAAAGACAAAGCCCGTATTTTAGCGCATGTGAAGAGTTCCGTTCCTCTGTCGGATACAATGATCACAAACACAAGGTTCTTTGATACTTGTCGAGATGGAGAGGATTGAGGACCAGGTTCTTTCGCAATAGCTAACCGCAGCCTCCCCTTCTTCTTCTCCATCCACCTCTCAGCAGTAATGCTACGTACATCATTTTGTTTATTTCAATATACGTGTTTTTTTTTATACAAAGTATTTTGATGTAGATTCTGACTTTAATGGTGTAAGCCGACTTAAGTCGAAATTCGAGTTAACGCTACTGGTGGAACAGACCGAGGACTCTCTGTATCTCGGTTCACCGACCCCGGCCCGACTACGTCGCACATTCATTTTTGCATGTTGGAAAGAAAACAAAGCCACAGTTCACCTTCAATCATTGAAAGCAGGGAGACCAGTAAAACAAAAACAATGTGTACACACCGTCTCGGCTTTCCACCCACTGTGGGTTGCTGTGGAACGTCATCGACTTTGAAGAGGAGTTGCCTGTCCTACTCTTAAAGTCAGGCTGCCCTTGAGCTCGGAATTGGGCATCACAATTAATAATGATTGTTCAATTGTACACACAACAATTCCCATTTTCACTGAATACAAACTTTGTAAATATCGATGCAATGCATATACTGGTATAATTTTGTTATCATTATTTCTGCTAATTACAAAATGTGTATTTCAGGAGCTGCTCTCCACTATTGGTCAACTTTAATAGGGTCAAGTGCTAAAGTAAATGTCAAATATTTAGGACACTTTCAATGTGTAGTTTTTAAAAAATAAAGTATACAGTTGTACTATAGACAGCGCTAGTAAATTAGGTTGCTGTGTACAATTTCCTTTTTGTTTTGTTTAGTTTCATGGCTCTTTTGCGTGATGGTGACTCTGAAACAAAAATAGCACGCTCGCATTAGCATAGACATGATGTCATAGAGCACTGGTAAAGGGTAATGTAGCAGTTAGAATTGTGCTTTAATCTCTCATGCGGAGACAAAGAGCCTGACTTTGACTGTGCACAAGAGACAACATCTGCAAATTCACTCTTGACACACACTGTGTAAGTATGCTGGACACAGAAGCAATCAGTTGAAAGAATCTGAGTCCTAAACAGCAGGATTCACATAATGAAGGCACCAGCCAGTTTTACCACATGTTGCCCTGCTTGTCCTTGTATTTTGTCACATTGTGTATGATACTCAACTCTTTGCAAAGTCATTTGCCCTTTGTGGTGTCGAGTCTACGCACGTTTATTTATCTGAAAGACACTCTCACGCAGTGTTGGAATTAATGCGACATCTTTCGACCTCTCCGTTGTATTTCTACAACATGCTCACGCTGTGCTTTCCTAAAGATACTCCATCATACTTCTTTGTTTGAAATAGAAGGAAATCACCTTAAACGGGTTGCAAAATGTAATTACTGATATGCATATCCAACATACTAAAGTGGTAATGCAGTTTATGTAATGTGCGATTTGATGATCTATAGACACTTAAGTTGATTCTGATAAGGACAAAAAATACTTCAGCTTCTCCAATATAAGAACATATTTGAGACTGTCGTCATTTGTGTACCTTTAGTCATATGGCATAATAACGGTCTTTATTTTGATTACAATAAAATGCAGAGGGAGCCGATATTTGCTCCCCTAAACTATTGGCTGAACTTATGAAACTTAAACTTTAGCTGAACTGGGTATTGCAGAAAGGGGGTCATTGATCACTGAAGAAGAAGGGAAACATTACCTACTGCTATATGGATATTTAACTGCTGCTAATAAAGTTTGAGAAGTTGCTGTACATGTTAAGGAAGCCGATGAACTCTCCCAGAGAATGTTGGAAACAAACACTTGCACAGGAGATTGCCTGATAGATCCAGCCGTGCACTGGGGTAAAGGCGGCCCTGAATAGTAGTGATTTAATGAGTAGTGGAGGGCCCTGACAGGCACGTCTCTCATTAGACCGACAGAGTTTTAATTAGGAGCACAGTGGCACTGCAGGTGTTTACATTTAGAGAGAGAATCTATGCCACGAGCAGAGGGGATCAAACTGCTTACGCCGTCGCTGAACAGTGCATGAGATGAGGATGCGAGGGGGGGGGGGAAATGACAGGAGTTGAACAACTTCAGTTAAGTAAGCGCTGCAACGATCGCATTCATTAGATTTCACCCTTGCCGACATACAGCAAACAACCAGCAGGATCTCGTTTTGAATGCACTTTTACAATGCGTGACTTGCTCCTTGAAAAGGAATTGCAACTACTCATTGGAGAGGTGCTGCTCTGCATCCTTACTCCTATCCAAGTGCCCTCGAGCAAGGTACTGAACCACCCGAACCTCATCTCAGTAAATCATCTTTGGCACACTCGTTACTCTGGCATCCCTCTTTTGCATGCCTGCATGTGAGTAGTGTGGAACATTTGTCTCCCTTAAGGTATCCTAATGAGTATAACTGAATTAAAAAAAAAAAAAAAAGGTATCAAGAAACTTTGGAATGTTTCCAATGTGTACTACACCACAGACAACCCCAAGCAAATTGTAATGAAAAATTGCCACAATATTTCAGCCTCACCTCTCGGGGCCACTCACCGCCATGAAGTTGACATTTTGAAAGTAGAAATATTTTTGGAATGATTTAGTGCAAGGTACACACTGAGGAGCCATCCCACTATATTCCAGTGTGTGGATACGTGATGTGAATTTCATTTCGAAATAGCACATTGGTGTATTCATTCATTCTCCATTCAAGCGATTGAAGAAAAAAAAGTGGCTACTTTTCCAAAGTGAGTTTTTATTTTTTTTCTTGACATCCCGACCAAATGTTTATGAATGTCACACGAGAGGGTCAGAGATGTACGTTTGTAGCGTTTTTCTTTGCCATGATGGTAAGAGGCCACGACTCATTGCATGCCGTCACTTTCAGTCCACATGGCGACAAAAACATTAGACGTTAAGATTAATGCTGTGCCGGGCACGGGCAACTAAATTATATTGATCGCTGGCTAGATGCGTTACCTCGTTTCCATGGTAGCGGGACTTAATGATGTGAAGGTGCAACGCACACTAGCGTCACTGCTTTTCCACCGAGGAATTCAGCGCTGGTGCAAGGAGTCCTTGGCACAATTCCGCAAAATAATACAATACAATAGTAATTAACACCGCTCATTACACATTCAGACAAGAAGCGCGGCACAGCAGACCTGTGTAATCACCGCTCGGTGGAAAAATGAAGCTGAAATAAGATGTTGAAGTCTAATGGCAGCATGAAGGGGACAGGTGCTGTGTCGCCCAAAAAAAGGAAATAATTTTTTTGGACTTATTGTACCTACATAATGTAGGTGTGTGAGAGTGGATGTAAACAAAGAGGGAGTTTGCCTCAATTAGTACAGACATTTTTTTTCCAATCGAGTCCTACCATATATGAAATGGAGGACATGCATGTCAATTTTTGGACGTGCGGCAAAACGAAACCTATCTGGGTGTGATGAGATAGTGTCAGCTTCATTCTTCTCCCAGCGAATGTACTTCAGCAAACGATTGCACTTAGTTTCCACCAAGGACGATTGTTATGGGAGCGTTCTATCCATTAACACGATTTGATTTTTTCCCCTCCTTAGAACCACATTGCAGCAATTCCTTTTTAGTGTCTCTTCGACTTTCTTTTTTTTTTTCTCTCACTGTTTACATTCACCGAAATCCTTGACAACATGTACAGCAAGCAGACAAAAACGTGCGTGTGTGTCAACATGGGGCCGCAACAACATGGAAGTTTTACATAAATATGTAAATGGAGCACCAAATGTTTTGCTTCTTTACAATTAAACACATTGAGTTACCTTGTTTATGCGCTATACAAATAAATTCGGCATACACAAGCAATACTTAAAGGCCTACAATTTTGCTGACGTTTTGATGTGTTATGCATATTTTTTTTCTGTTCAATATGGGCTTATTGTTTGGGTGGACGTGTAAATAAATATACACTTGAAGTATTCTGGTGCCAATTTGAGGAGATCTAATTTCATATGTGGTAGGACTTGATTAAAAAAAAATTATTGAGGGAAACTCCCATTTTATTTGCATGCACTCTCACATACCTACGTAATGTAGTGGTACTTCGCATTCTCTCTGAGAAAAGTTGTTACCTTGAGTGCCAAAATTATAAAGTATGATTTTTTTTGTTTGTTTTTTTAGAAAAAAAATATTGCACTTAATACATGGAAATGAAGGCATTTAAAATTAGACTTATTTGTATTTACGCCAACACAACACAAAATGGACTTCTGGCAAAAATCTGCATTGTGTGATTTACGATGAATGAAAGCAATATGAACATGTCAATAAGTATCAATGCGTATTCTAAGAATTATTGGGCCTTTGTCAACTTCTCTGTTACGAGTTGGGTACGAAGGTTTGGTAATGACTACGTGGTTTTCTCAGACAAGTCTATTATTCGGAGCTTCCACCTTACACAGTTCCTAACAGTGACAATTGCATTTTGTGCCTTGTGTGTGCTTTGTAAGTGTGCTGACAAGAACAGAACTAACCCAGACAACCGGCGGAACAATTGTTGACTTCAATTTGTATATTTCCCATCACTGTGTTAACTACAAATGTACACGAATGCAATGAAAAGTGAAGTGTTGCCGGAGTCTGCTGGGTAAGTAAATGCAGCCTCCTAAGGAGACAGAATTTGCCATGGGTATATACACACATTTTAAATTTGCATTTTCAATCAAGTGTGTGTGCGTGTGTGTGTCTGTGTGCGCGTCCGCGTGTTAGGCACTTTATTCATCCACTTGAAAGTTCTAGTACCCAGGAGCAGCAATCAAGAAACAAAATATCACTAACATAGCACAGCAAGCAATGTCCTGGAAATATAAATTACGTAGCGTACTGTTATAGTCAATAGGCAAGTGTGTGACAGAGTGGCAGCAGGAAATAAAATGTAAAAAAAAATACGTACTAAAAACAAAATACAAAGTGCAGTTGAAGTGCTAATGAAAAAAAAAGTAATCAATCAACAAGATAATTTGCATTCTGTGTAACATGTGCAAGGTAGTTTAGAGACTTTAAGGTAGTTGTACATCTTAACTTCTCCGGAGTTGGTGCCAATTCTGGCTGGGAGGAGTTGGGAGAGTCATCTTAGTAGGGGAACTTGAGACTTCTTCAGTATAATATGTAGAATGTATACGTCGAGCAGGACAGACGCTATCCTGCCACAGAAAGTGCTTCTCGGCCTGATCGCTGTGTGGTGGTGTTGACGTTGTTCAAGACGGACAGCAGTTTTTTTTTTTTTTTTTCCATAAGAGAGTTGATGAGGATTTTCACCAGCTTTTCCAGGCAAGTAGCATTCCTCTTCCATAAACTGCTTCCCAGGCACACTAGAGAAGAGGACACTTGGGACTGCACTTCGATAAAACATCTGGAGCGGTTTTCAACAACTGTGGTCCTTCAACATAAGTATTACAGTCACATTTCAGTGGATGGTGAGAGCGTTTAAAAATAAATAATCCAAATTTCAAGTGAAAGCATCTATTATTACCAGTAGAACCCAAACAATGTTTTTTTTTTTCTTCCCCATTACAGTTATTTCTCTGGATGTTGATGCAAGTTCTATTCAGAGAGGAACTTGATGGGTGGAGCTGGGGTGGAGTGGGGGGTAATTGTACCAGAGACTGTTTGGTATCAGGAGAATTAAAGCAAATATAAGCTGGGAAATAAAACAAAACAAATTCTTTACAGCTCTCACTCTATTTTTTTGCCACCCATTGATGTGCTTTTTATTTACTCGTTATTACACCCTGTTCTTATTCCTTTTCAGGACGTTGTAAATGACTACTGATTATGGCCAGTGGTTGCGCCATGACTGATTGACATTCAGCCCTCTCTCGTTTTAACAATTGCTTGCATCATGCAATTATATATTTTTTTCCAACGCGGTTTCCACTTCAGACAAGTTTAAATCTTCAGAGGCAAAACTTAAATCTGAATCTGAGGCCACACAAACAAGGTGCCAGTCAGATGGTCCAAAAAGTTGCGCTCTTAGAAAAGGTGTTATCTTTTTTGTTGTGTATCAGATGCAGACGTGGCTGCAAAATAAAAGCTGAACTGCTTATCTTAAGTTTCATATTCCTCTGTGAACATCAAACCCCAAATGGATATAGTCAACTGCAAAAATAATGCGATTTTTCTCACTGTTCCAATTTTATGGAGGGGAACTTACAGTTTGTTAAGCAGCACCTCATTTAAATTGCTGTGTTCTTATGCTAAAGGGCAGTCATGTCAAAACTACTGTTATTGAAGATGACCGACCCGAGCATGTTTAACCCTCTCAGAAACAAAGCAGCCAACAGTACGTCTTTTCCTCGTCTGTCATATGGAACGATTATGAAATGTAACAAGCTTGGATTTCATCCTAAAGAGACCAAAAAATAAAAATACACCGTCGTACTATTATCCTTCAGGGATGGCAGGTAATTTGGTGCTACAAGATTTGAACACAAAATTCCCTAAACACCTACCAACAACGCAGGAGGGATCAACGTACAACAGAACGCCTCCTCGGGGTAGGTTCATTTGTAAATCCCAGATGTAATTAAAAGTTAAATAAATGAATAAAATAAGGAAATGGGGTTTTCTTTCTGCCCTGAATAAAATCATCCCTACCATCATTACGGTACAAAGGACCAAGAAGGTGTGCTGCCGCTTTTGAAGACGCCCTCTTTGTTGGTCCCACTTTCTTAGACCAAAGCGGGTGAAGGACAATTCTTGTCCTTGGATGAAAAACCCACAAATGTGAATGCATCATCTCTCCATCGTTAAAAAACACGTTTCAGTCTTTACCATTAGATGTCAACAAACCAGTGTTACGCATAATCATTAACAATAGTAATAATAATAATAATAATTATAAAGTGAAGTCATGTTGTATTCTTGTAACTGTAAATGTGTAAATTAACACCAGACAGCTTTTTTTCTTCACGTTATTTCAAGGTTTTATGTATGCAACATTTTGTTCCAGGTTGCAGATTGAATTGTGCCAACACTGTTCTGAATAGACAAAGAAGGATCATGTTTTTACAACAGTGCTAAATCACAGAAATTAAATTCAAATACATTGTACAGATGTATTATTCAGGCATGCATATCTTGCATTGGATATATTGTGGCATTAAATGGATTGCCCTGAAAATAAAACTCAAAATCTTGCATATTAAACAAAATGTAAATATTACATTTTTATAATATATTTTTAATATAATTCAGGTGTTAGTAAGAGAGTTTAAAAAAAAAAAAACACTAGTGGAGATTAAGCGGTGAAGTGACCTCAGTCCACCAAGGAGACAAATGGCGACAGCTCGTCACTTCCTTGGCTCCTGACAAAGATCAGTCCAGAATTTCGATGTAAGTCTCAATGTCGTCTGACCGTATCTTCGGCTCACTTTTGTGAGCTGTCTACAGTATCTCCCAAAATCTTCTTTGGGTGAGCTGTTCCCGATTTTGCTGAAGTGTGAAGATACAATGGACAAAAGCGTTCACTGCGTGCACCACATGCGTGGATCCACTCACAATTGTAGTCAATCATCTTGGTGATGACTTGAAAGTCACTGACTTTTTCTTGATGGGGTGGGGGGTGGGGGTGGGGTGGGGTGGTGGAGGGTTGCGTTTCTCCCTCAAAGTGAGCTGCTTGAGAGCAAGCGTCGCAAGGCTCGAGCTCAATCCCCAGTCGTTATGGCAACGAAAGCCATACTAAGCATCGTGAGCAGTGGCACATTTCCGCGGAACAAAATGTTGAGATGAGAATAATTGGACATTGCCGTAATTCTTGATCCTCGAAGTACGATGACGAAAGCAAGCCGTAGACGTGTGATTAAGACCTCCGGGACGCGCTTAAAATGCATAACGTCTTGTTTAAGACAATCTGCAGGGAAAATATTCAGCATCAAAGGTCAAAATAATCAGTTAGGGTGTGGTAGAATTGCAACAAGTATGCTCTCAATAAAATAATCATCACCAACAGGAGTTACAGAGGCAGGTACACCTCGTTTTGTACAATTGGGTTTCACGTGACGATGATTATTCAGGCTCACTGGTTCATTCTTCTGAAACGGATTCTTTTCTCTCCCCTGATGATCCTGTATTTTAATTAATCATTGATTCAGCTCATCAACCTCTACTGTCGGATCTGAAAACCAAATTCCCCCATTGTTCCACTTCACTGTCCTCAATATCTCAGATGGTTTTGTTTAAGGCTTGATGAAACATTCACCAAACTGAGGAGTCTGTTCTGTAAAAAATGAACAATATTATTGGAGAGAGATGTTTTGGAGGGGTGTTGGGGCTTGTTGATTTGTAAGACCTTTGTAGGACCATAATGACTTCAATGGAAGCCATCTTTTCTCTTATCCTGCTCGCAATAAAGACGACTGTCCTTAAAACGGCACACACAAACAGAGGTTATTCAAAGAATTGGAAAGGTTCCTGGAACTTCGGAAGTCACAATAAATATATTTCAAATCCAAACTACAGCTATCCTTTCCATCTTCATCATTCGGGCTACCTTGATGTCATGTGATGTCTTCAAAACGGTTCCCCATGATGAGCTAAGGAAAGAAGAAAGTATGCGAGGAAATGTCAGACGCTCAGGGCATTGTAAAGAAGCAAATACTGCAGGTTGCCTTTATAGATTTGGTGGCCTACTTTGAAAGGGAAAACATACTTTGGCTTTGAAATATGTTTTGCAGAACTTTTTTGACACACTTCCTGTAACACCTTTTGTTGACAAGCGGTGGTGAGAAGCTAAAGTAACGGTGCTCGGCATTGTCAATCAGCACACACATATTGGATTCATGTCTGGGCTGGCAGTCCTTTCAAATCCAGAGCAATTGAAAAATACATTGGAAGTAGCAAGATTCCAAAATAAAACAGCAATTACAATTATTTACACTGACATGCGCACCTGTGGGAAATTTAGTCCTCGCTGAACCAAATAATTTTTTTTTCACATTTGAGAAGAAGCTTGGGTATCTAGATTGAAAAAAAAAAAAAAAAAAAAAAAAACTCATGAGGAGAACATGCAAAGTTCACAATGACACCAGCCAAGGGAACGTCACAGCTCCTAAATGTGAGGTGGACATGCTAATTAATCAGTATTCCACCTGGCTTCTCATCTCTTTGACATCCTTTAAGACATTGTTGCAAAAAAAAAAAAAAAAAAATCGCAAAGGAGGAGCTAAATAAAAACAAAAAAAAAATGCACTTTTTAATCCTTTGAAGCTGGCTGAAATGACCTTGACTGAGGTGGGCTTTTTATTTTCTTTGTTGAAGATTCCAAATTGGGGGAATGCAAACAGTGCAAACTTTACTAAAATGGAATTTTTTGAAGGACATATGCTATTAGTACATGTTTATTGATATATTTTTTTTGGCACGGTGCTTCATCTTATGAATATGCATCATACACACAGCAATTTACAACAAAATTTGGAGCAAAGAAAGTAATGTTTTAAACTCGTGATCAGAGGACGTGGATTGAGACACAGAACTGATTCAAACGGACACTAATAATTTGATCATCTGAGTTATTATATCATTTATATCACGTAGAAAGCAAAATGTGATTTGTTTTGACAGATAGCGGCTGTTATCTGATTATGAAAAATCAGATGAACACACTTCAGATCCCTCCCAAAATACACAATTTTGTAGATACAAAACTATGATTGATTTTGTTCTTTCACACCAGCAAATGTGGCCTCAGAAACATTTTGAAGTTCCCCCTTCATCCCACATCTGTGAATACTCTCAGCATCACCCACCCACCAGTCCTTACTCTTTTTTTAGGAGGGAGTGGAAGAAGGCCCATCAGGTCGAGACCGAGGTCGGACACCTGCCGTAAGAAGGCCAACCCTAGTTTTTGCCCGTGGGGTACAAACCACGGGGAGCAGCAGGATGGAACTTATCATTCGAGGCCAATTAGCTCCCACGAGAGCTAATTCCAAGAATGTTGGCAACTTCAACAAAAAGGGATGTTTTAAAAATAACACGAAGTGGAGTGTTACATTACTCGGTATGTCAGATAAAGAGGTGTGCTATTATGGTCTTCCTCTTGGAATATCATGTTCATTTACTTTTTTTTTTTTTTCCTGGCTGAGAGCTTTTAGTACTTCAGTTCTAGAGATACACTCGAGCATTTTGATGTGACGTACATCTGCATTGTTCGGTCCTGCTTTTTTTTTTTTTTTAAAAGCCCACCTATTCACAAAGGGAGAGAATGTTATATGAAAGTAAACAACAACTCATTTTTGAAAGACATACTCAAATGGCACTCAATAGAATACAAGCAGAGGAATCTGTTCAAATTACTGTTGAATCATCAGGAACAAGTCCATATCTCTACTTTTAATAAAACCAAGACGTGCAAGATGTACACACACACGGAGACACACAAACACACGCACCATATAAGGAGTTCCACAACAGTAATGTAATGCAAATCAAGTCCACGCTGACTTGTTGTTGATGATGTCATTGATATTTTTTTTGGAGTACAGCTCTAATAGATAAACACATAAATCACAGAATGAGGGAATGCTTTGCAATAACTGAGAATGGCGAGCTCATGCACTGAATGTACACAGAATATCCATATCAGATACCCCCATAACAACGACATGGGCCGGGTGATGATGTTGTTTCCACTTCGAGAAAAATTCCTTCCTCCCACGAGGGCAGCCAGTTAACGTTTGCAAAACTTAGTAAATGGACAAACCTATCATGACTCTGGGGTCACCATAGCGCCCACCTCGGAAAAATACTGGTCCAATCTATCATCCCCCCCCCCCCCCCCCCAGTTTACTACTTCTCCCTTACCAGAGCTGTGCATTGAGAAAAAATGGACAATCCAAATCAATTAAGCTAACAGTTGAATTATCTTAAGCACACGCATCCATTGCTCAAGGCGACTGCCTCTTCCTCAAGCCCAAAACAATGTTGCCGTCGTTGATGTTATGCTCTAAATGTCACTGTGAAATAGCAATTATCAATAAATTGAGTTGTCTGGAAAAATTTCTGAATTCTACCGTATCTAGACCTGTCTCTTCTTCAAAATAACAAAAGCTCAAACTGCTGCGGTGGACATTGTGAAGATGAGATCAAATGAACACCTGTCAAGCCTCCAGGAATCGTGAAAAGGTCATTTTTAAGTCCCTGCCTCCAATGGTCGTATTACACCCCCCCCCCCCCCCCTTGGCTACAGCAACCAGGCGCTGAGTGAAAAGCAGTTAGTTTGTCTGGATGAAATGTATCTGCAGAGAGATGCAACTGCATGGGCGTTGAGGGCTCAACGTCTTGCTTGTTGACATTCTCCTGGACAGGATATTTGTTAACGGGAGGAATGAAACCACAGTGTTCCGTTTAGAGGCCATCGACGGAACCTTCTGGGGTTCATGGTCCATTATGTGGCCCCTCCCACTTCACTGGATTTAATGCATGTGTTTATTTTTTGTTTTCCTTCTTTTTTTTCTTGTAACATTGGTCTGTCTTTGCACTGCTGTATGTTAACATGACCCACATCGTCGAGCAGCTTTAGTTCCCCCTGCTCGAAAATTAAAAACTATATGAGAAATGTCATAAGCATTCTTTGCGGACTTCTCACTAGACAAGATTTGGTGAAACAAGTTCTAAATGGAAAAATACTCTCATTTGAAGCATTCCATCATGTCACAAACATCCTAAAACTACATATTACATTATATTTACGAAAAATAAATCATAAGAAGGCTCCTTCCTCGTCTGTTGAAATGTATTCTTGTTTTTTTTGCGACTGAAATTGTTTTATACAAGTCTTTTGACATCACTGTAAACGAACAAACGAACCAAAAAAAAAAAAAAAAAACAGGCTGCCCTCTTACATATGTGAGGCATCTAAGCCCAAATTGTCCCACGTCACATGTTTCATCAAAAGGACACCCATGGGAATCTCTTATCTGATGGATGTCTTCCAACAGCTTTGTGCAGTCTAAAAGGGTTGGAAAAGTCAACCATTTAGTCGAGCCCAGAGGTTTGCGGTGGTCCTTTGTTTGTGGCCGCTCAAAGGCTCAGAAAGGCCAAATGCTTATCATAGAGCAAAAGACCTTTAAGGCTTTAAGGCCACCTGCTCACAAAATTAAATCGGTTTCGTGACTGTGCTGCTGGTGGTGATTAATGCTTTTGCGAGTGGACAAGAAAACACTCTTTTCAGTTGGCAAATTATTTTGTTTCTTTCCTCCGTCAGACTTTAATGACCTCCTATCAACCAAGTTACAGAAATTCACTACTAAGTTAAACAGGATTGTTGGTCTATTTTGCTTCCTGGGTTCGTCGTCACTAACTTTTGCTTTTTCTGCTAGAATTTGGATAATCCAATTAGTCAATGACGAGACATTAGCGTATGAATGTTTACATATTTGCATTCCCTCGCAAATCCCACCCTGGTTTGATATTTTCCTTTGATCGCGCTGATACCCAAGCTGCCCTCCTACCTGGTTGCCATAGGAACAGTTGTCACATGACCTGGAGTGAGACAAACTTTGAATGATAGAGGATCAGCTCCCCGGAGGTTGTCCGCTGCCCTCTCGATTCATCTGACACGGTTGCCTGGGAAACAAGGCTGTGAGGCAGGAAACTGAGAGGAGATGTACAGTTAATGTGTGTTTGTTTGCAAAAGAGAAGAAAAGCCTCTTCACGCCTTGGGGACAAACTTTTATTTTGAAGCTTAGTCACTGGCTCTGTCTCCTTACCTCCTTTTTGCCAATCCTGACCTGATACACAGCTGTCACTCAGTCCGTGTATGTGGCTTTACTCATCACTTTTTTTTTGTATGCAGGCAAGGGCGATACCAAAAAATTATACAGGCAAAAGAACGGTGAAGAGGCAAAACGGTGTGTTGGGATGCAATGCCATCATCATTTAACATAAAAACAAAAGAGTTCATTGACCCTGACAGATTCTTCATGAATGAATGAGTGGATTAGATAATTCCAGCATTTGTAGCACTTCCTGCCCTTACGACCACGCTCACAACAATCAGTTTTCCTCTTCAACTTTAACTATTTTTGCAACCAACTGCAGCCTTCCCACAACTTATTACTGTATGCGCCGCCTCCTATCATGAAACACAAAAAAGCCCTTTTTTACAAAGTGCATTCACAGGAATGCGCTAACGATGAACCGCTGTCTGCAAAAGTTCAATAGTATGTCGACAAACTTGTTTTAATTATTTAGCCTACAACCCAAAGCAGACAAAAGGAAAAAGTAGCACAATGACATTCTCGCACTAGTATCTTATACCATAAATAACGAAGGGTCTCCTCAACAATCAGCATTTGATCAAGGCGCTCTCTGGTGCACAATCATGAAAGAGAATACATTAACCTAATATCATAATATCCCAAGCTATGTTTTTGCTCAAAGGAAAGGAATATAATTCAAGAAATAACAGAAGCAATCTTGGTCCTTGTTTTCTAGGTATCGCATAATGAGCGTGAGCTGGGGTTTGTGAGATTTGTTTTTTAATGTTTCCTTATCTATTCATTGGATTTAATAAATTGAGGCAGTCCGCACGTCTGCCCACACAGGTGAATTTATTTAGTGTTGAGATTTCATTAGTTCCAAACTACACAATCACAATATCAGCAGCAGAAAAATGGGAAGAACTACATGAATCCCTGCCACCCCCAATCCACCCATTGCTTGGGTTACATCCCCAACCCACCATCACGATAAATGAAATCTGTGATATAAAAATACCCCATTGAAAAGAGAATAACTATAACAGCAACAACAAAAATAGAGTAACAACTTATTGTGTCTCATCGTATCAACAACACTAATCAACAAATGGGCGATGCACAGAGATTGTGAAGCGGAACCCATGAAATATGGGGGATTACTGCACAGTACAAATATTTCCAATGGGGGTTAAGACTGACAGTGGGATCACATTCGTTACAAATGGTCAAGAATAATCGAACACAGCATTGCCAGTGAGAGGTTATTTCCCGCTGTTTAGCTGTAAAGTTAGTTAGCAGGTAGAGTCAATGATGAAGTAGCTACTCGTGGTCATTTCCGTTGCATATATTTGTAATCCATCCAAGCAAGGGCAGCATAGCGACGGAAGCAATGACCATTTCCAGTGATGCTCTCAATATGTCACTGAATGACCGTGCGTAACACAAAATCCTGAACACGGCAGACCTGCGATAATGACTGCCACTCATTGCCGGTAGCCCGATGAACGGGCCTCGCTCGTGCAGTCATGCGTTTGTTTTTAGGATGACATTTGGAAAACACACATGCAGTTAGCAAACTGGAGCATGCCTCAGTCCATTATTGTATGATTTGTGTGACAGGCTTGAATGAAGTTTAATTAGTAATTATTGTTTTAACAAGGAAAAATAACTGCAACACAACAATTAGTGTGAAACTACCAACTCTCACACCGAGTTTACATGCCCCGTGCCCTGCTTGAAAAGCAACAAATCATTCGGGAGACATCTGCCCACACAGCTTGTTAGAGGTGGAAATGCTATTTGCATACAAATATGCTCTTATTTTCCCTTTTCCTTGTACATAATATTTCAAGATTTTGATCACATCACTCATTTGGTATGGGATGTTATTTCCCCAGCTCTCTCCCTTTAGATCCTTTAGCTTGAGGTAGTTTTCTTTAGCTGGCGTCCTTTTCTCGGATAGTCTCAAAATCTGTCCTGGCCTTGCCATTTTCCCACTTCCCCTGTATGATGCCTGCCACAATGTCTTTTGCTTTTGCAAAATACATACAAGCCATCTCCACTTTCTCATCATCCCACGCTGGCTGATAGGCTTCTTTATCCTGTCAGACTGCCTGATGTTCAGGATGTCTGTCTTAGGCACATCGACAACAATGCTATTTTCTTCATTCTTTTCGTGTTTACAATCTTTAAAATGTAGTATCTAACATATAACTGGACATACAGGCAGTACATATGTACAATACCCATCTAACACATGGTGGCCATTATGGTGCACTCATCAAAAATATCAAAAACAAACATACATGTTCCTGATAAGACACCATGTTAAATTCCCTTCAACAAGTGGATTTTAATGATACAAAGAGAGAAGAAAATTTATTGTTGCCATAAAAGCACTTATTCACCTTGAATAAGTAACCCCTATAATTGTGAATAATTCATGTTCAAAAGCCAATATATTTCCAGTATAATAAATCTCTTTCTCATTTCAAATGCTGGCCATGTGATCCCAGTTCCTGCCATCCTATTTATTGTCAACGGCCGGCTCATTGGAAAATTCTTGGCAGACATTTGCAGTTCGTCTGTGAAACTCTTCCAGCAGTTGTATTAATTGCAGGGAGTGTTTACAGCTTATTTGACCGTCATGAGTGGAACTATAATTTGTATTGGCGCGATGGTTATATTTCAGGACTTGCTGATGACTCTACTGTATATTTTAAGTGTTGTCAACTTTTATAATAATTTAAGTATGGCTGCTGGTCCTGGACCGTACATCCACTACCTTTGATATGTGATGAGCAACTTGTTCCTTTTACTTATCATGTTTGGAAAGACTGACTCATTGAAGCTATTCTTTCGAGGATAAATTATTCACGTTCGTTTTGGAACCAGCCTTTCCGAAACTGGCATTGATTAAATAATGGATGTGTGTTTTGTCGATAATAAAGGCTTTGCATTAAAGGTATTATGTATTTTCCCCTCGTTCCACAGGGCAGATTCTTACCTGGGCTCATTATTGTGTACAAAAATAGATTTCCCAAGAAGCCATTGTGTTACACGGCATCGGTCAGCACAATCCGCGAGGTAAACCTCCCCACAACCCCCTCTTGCCCCCCAAAAAAACCCACCATGTTACAAGTGTAACACAAAGGTTATTACGTTTAATTCCACACATTAGCAAAGGTAAAGCTAATTATTTCCATAATGGAGAGAAACTGCCGAAGAAATAGATCAATAAGATGAACGGTAACCCGGCTCCTGCGATGATAACAAATGTGCATTGCAAATTGGATTAGGGTCTCTATTGAATGTGACTTTTTGCCTCTTAATGTGAGTTCCTGCTACTGACTGGAAAAAAAAAAAAAAAAAAAAAAAGTAAACATCAATGTTTAAATATTTACTGTTCATTGAGGTTTGAAGATTATGTAAGGCCAGTGCGATTTGGGTTATATTTTAGCGATGGGCTGATCACATATGCATTAAAAACAACAGCCTAAAGTACAAAACAAAACTAAAAATAATTTTCTCTCGCTCAAACTATGGCATGTCTCTATCCAATCTTCTCACATCCGTCCACTTGTGGCAGCATTAAATTATGAAATAATATATCATATAACAGCATATAATATATAATACTATGGGCACGGTGAGCAACGGGTTAGGGTGTTGCCCTCACAGTTCTGAGGACAGGGGTTCAAATCCCGGCCCTGCCTGTGTGAAGTTTTGCACTTTCTTCCTGTGCCTGTGTGGGTTTTCTCCAGGCAGACTGGATTCCTGCCACATCCCAAAAACATGCTTCCATTTATTGGAGACTGTAAATTGCCCCTAGGTGTGATTGTGAGTGCGACTGTTTGTCTCTATGTGCCCTGTGATTGGCTGGTAACCAGTTCAGGGTGTACCCTGCCTTCTGCCCGTTGACAGCTGGGATAGGCTCAAGCACTCCCGCGATCCTTTTGAGAATAAGCAGCTCAGAAAAGTGGATGGATGGATGTACTGTAAGGCCATCTTAAACTTGGTTGTGTCAAATCACGACCAGTCCATCTTGGACGGCAATTAGCCTCATCCGGGTTGCTGATGTGCTGGACCCTGTCCCAACTCACAGCTAAGGTCACATTCATAGTTAATGAGAATTTAGGCTTCAATGAACCTAATATGCATGTTTTTGAAATGTGGGAGAATGCCGGAGTTCCCGCAGAATCCCCACACAAACAGTGGGCAAATATGCAAATTCCACACTGGAAGGCGCGGATTTCTTGGAAAACCAGGCCAAGACTGCTTTCCAAAGTCCTAAATAGCTTGCCATCTTGGGCCTTCTTCTCCTGGTAATTGATCCAACTGTTGTCCAATCTCAAGTTCTGTACTGAGATTTTGTTTTTTTTTCATGTGTACCTCAGCAACTTTCTCCCCAGTGATGGACATGTCCACATTTGGATCCGCTGTTACCGCCAACCCCGACGGGGGGGGAATCTAGCCCCATACAACAAAGCTCCAGGAATAACTCGAGCCCTGAAACGTGTTAAAGGTTTTGTGCTTTACGAAGGTGTCCTATTTACATACTATATTCAGCTTGAGTAACCAAAACAAACAAAAGTGCAGAGCTTTGTATACTCCAATTACACATTCAAATCCTGTCAGCCATGTTATAAAAGTGAACTATGAATGGAATAAAAGCAACAGAGGTGGTGTCACATTTCTTGTCATTCTACCATCCAGTCCAAGTAAAACACATAGTTGATGATCCAAAAATGTTGTCAGCTTTTTATTTGACATGTTCACAATCAAAAGATTGAGACAGCAAACAATATTACAAAGTCATAATATTTTTTTTTTGTCACAAAAGAGACAGATGTTAACAGATTTCTGCATTTCACATGCCCATATCACGCTCCATCAAATGTTTTATTAATGAGTGTTCAACATGGAAGGGATTTATTTTTCACATTTTATTTCTAATCTGTACTGAAAGGGAAGAGGGAAGTAAAGGACACTTAATCAAATAGTTCTGTTTCTTGCTCAGTAATAATTACAGTTAGGCCAGCTGTCCAGATACAGTACGTGATTTATGACAGAACATTATGGATTAATGGATTTTTTAATTGGTGCATATGTTTAGAAAACTAGCTGTCTACTTCAACATGTACTGTACTGAAAAGATGTCCACCATAGCGCATTTGTCCCATGACCAGCCAAGTGAGTGTGGCACAAGACAGAGAGGGAACTATACTTCAAGAGGACCCAATTAAAAATAAACATGCCGTGCTATGTAAATGAAACATTCTAAGATTGAACTGTAGTCTGCGCAGCCAAGTATGACACAATATGGCCGTTCGTGTCGTGTCCCAAAACACAAATGAGCATCCTAAGTCTCAAAATGGACATAGGCTGCTGTCAAGGTTTGAGGTTCAAATGCACTATTTACATTTACAAAATTAGATTTTTATTCTTTTGAATATCTTCCAATATTTTGTCATTTTTTCAGATTTGGATATGTGTATATATATATAATTATGGAATCCTAAAAGACAGTGGAAGAAAAATAGAAAATTATATCAGTAAACACTCCATTGAATGACAAACTATACGAGAAATAAATATTTTAAAACCATATTTCATTTTAGGCGAAGTGCAAAAATATTTACTTTTTCAGCCCTGCAACATATTTTAATTGCAAAGTTTTCTGTTAGTTGCGGGAGCTGCATGTCTAAGAACGGTGATCTGGTTTCTAGGTCACTCTCCACCTCAGATTATTTATTAAACGCGGTGTGTTTCACAATGTCTTTACATTTTTGTGCACGCAAGCAGTGCTCAGTAGATTGTATGCCAGATCATTTGGTTGATCAACTGATTGCCAAGAACTCTTTATAATGTCCGCGTGAAAAGTATTTTTTTCTTCCTGGAATGTAGCAAAGAGGCCCTGATAAAAACATTGTTACGTCCATTGTGCCATTCAGACACTTATTGTGAAGACATTTTGTGCTAGAAAAACTTTGTGAACAGTTCCTTTCGCTAGCTATGAAGGATGAATCTTTGAGTACATCTATTTTGAAGGCAAACTATTGAACAGTTTGGAGGGTGCAATCTTTCAAATTTCCATTTGGGTCTCATTTTCTACACATGCCAACAATGAAGCCAGTGCATGAAGATTAAAAAAAAAATCCCGCTATAAACTTTCTGATTGTCAGTTCATTCTGAATCCCAAACAACATTTGCCTACCAAATACATTCCCTGAAAAGATATCTTCTCTGTTTCATCCAGCTATTTCAAATACATATTTTCTAATGAAAACTTCATTTTCTTTTCGCTTGTCAACTTAACAGTTTTACAAACTTGGTTTCGAAGCGGTCTTGAAAAAGTGCTGAGAAACTGGATGAATCAGAAATTCTGTTGCCGCGAAGAGGACTCTGCCTCTAAACCCGATTAGGCAGATTCACTGCATCTGTACTTCTGATACAGGCTTCAAAGCCCAGGCTGGTTACCAACGGACCCCCAGGGAAGCGCAATCTGTTTTTTTTAAAAAAAAAAAAAAAAAAAAACCCTGGCAATATCGTAAAATCTGATACAGCTCTCCCCAAATAGGCCATCGAGGGTTGACCTTGACTGACACAGTCATGGCAGTTACGGCTGACTCCTCACTGCCGTGACGGGTGAGGAAACCGTTCACTTCCAAATTTCTCTCCAAATGCCATTTCTTTCCCTCATGACTTCTTACAGTCAGAACGAAGCCCAATCGTGTCAACTACAGTCTCAGGTGGCTCTGCTTGTGGCGGACCTTATAAAATCAAATTATTATTAAAAGTGCTTTTTTTCCCCCACTTTTCTTTTTCATAATCAGGGTACACATTGCTTCAGAGATTTGATCATTTCAGTTCAAATTGTGGGTGTATTTTGAGCTAAACTAAATCCCAATCTGGAGGGAGCTAGACAAAGTTTACTTTATTATTATTTTTTTTATTTAAAACATTTTATTTTTGTATATTCAAGCTATCTTTGGGCAGGAGGGAGGGTACACTCCCAAGTGGTTGCAAACCATTCGCAGTCACATTCACACCCATGGGCAATTTAGAGTCTTGCATGTTTTTGGTGTATAGGAGGAAACCGGTGGCCGGAGAAAACCCACGCAGGTACGAGGAGAATATGCGAACCTCACGTAGGCTGGGCTGGGATTTGGACCCTGGACCTCAGAACTGTGAGGCAGACGTTCTAACAAGTAGTTCCCATTTTGCCGCCCAGTTTTTACATTTAAAAACAAACAAACAAAAAAACGGCAGCGTGATTTATTTGATTTTAACTGCTCTGGCATCATCTAAAAATTGAATGCATCAAAAAAAGGGAAAAAAGTCATGGCACGGAGACGATTTCATGTCCGCCTGTAATCCCGAGTAAATTAAAATGACCGGAACAAAGGTTTGTACACTATTTACAGAACAGATCCCCTTTAGCGGCCAAAGCTGCTTGACTTTAGAATTTCTTTGTCCACAAGAACTGCAACTCAGACATCTCTTCACGGAATTAGCCCATAAATATGGATGAGAGTTTTGCATTGTGAAAGGTCAAAGACAGAATCCCATTGCTGAAAATGTTGGCCAGTGGAAGCAGTTGGACATTATTGAAGCTGGCAAAACAAATAAATTCAGCTGTCAACCTTTATATGTACCCAACCCTAATGGTCTTTTGTAGATGCACAAAGTCAACATTTGATTGACAAGTATACTTATGATTGTGTACAAAAGCTGTGTGGGCAGCGTGGGTTCAATTCCCACTCAGTGATGGTGTCGATATGTGCCCCGCGACTGACTAACAACCAGTTCAGGGTGTTGTCCGCGTATTTCCCCAAGTTCACATGGACGGGCCCCAGCACCCCCTTGACCCTCGTCAGAACAAGCAGCTGGGAAAATGGATGGATGAATGCACAAAAGCAGAAACATCTTTAGAATTTGGCAATTTGGTTACAAACCTGTTCCCAGTGTTACGATACCCATGTGAAGTAAAATTGTTAACAGTGAAACTTTAAATCAATGAAACATGTTTGCTCTCTCTGGATAATAAGTAAAGAATTGAGCTATTAAACTTAACGGGCCATTTTATCGGACCACCAATGCCGTTGACATGCTTGTGACAAAACAATGTTATTCTTTTTGTTACATGCCATTTAAACCTGCAAAATTATCATCAGTCACAATCAACACTACACAACAACTTTAACGTGCGTCAGCATACATTTATCAATACCGTTTTATTTAATGTTAAGAGGGCAGCTGTAGAGCGTTGGCCTCACAGTTCTGAGGACTGGCGTTCAAATCCCGGCCCCGCCTGTGTGGAGTTTGCATGTGCTCCCCGTGCCTGCGTGGGTTTCCTCCGGGCACTCCGGTTTCCTCCCACATCCCAAAAACATGTATTCATTGGACACTCGTAGGTCTGATTGTGAGTGCGACCATTGTCTGTCTCCATGTGCCTTGCAGTAGGCTGGCCACCAGTTCAGGGTGTACCCTCCCTCCTGCCCAATGACAATTGGAATAGGCTCCAGCACTCCCGCAGCCCTTCTGAGGATAAGCGGATCAGAAAATGGATGGTTGGATGTAATGTAAGAGCCTTACATTACATCAGCGACTTCTTACTTCTGGAACTTAATAGCCAACTATTACATATGAGTAGAAGGTTAAATCAAGTTTTACCTTGTGCGTCTCAAAAAGTAATTGCAACATGTGTGTTTGTGCATTTCTGAATTGCTGCTCATGCGTGGGACGTACCCTAAAGCAATCAAACCGAGTTAGGTCAAAAGAGGCTCACCACTCTCTGTTGAGACCAGAAGTGATATTTAGCCTCCCTGTGCGCCTCTGTAACAAATACTTCACTTAATGTGAAGCATCGTGTGCCAAACTACTCTTCAGTGCTGTGTGATGATGAGGAGGAGGCCCATGGCCTCTTTGTTTATAACCTCCTGCACTGGTGAAATATACAGTAGCTTGTTCTTTTCCACTTTCCAACAACTGCATTATTCTACACACGGTCTTTTCTGAATTTGCCCAGATTAACCATCACAGACAGTAAATTGCATTGTTGGTTTTTTTTAATCCCATTTTACTTGAGATCCCCCACATCTTTGAGTCCGGGACACTGTAGGACAAATTCTAAAATGTTTACTGAAGTGAATATGGCATATTATGTGTTCCTGTCGGCTGGCTTCCTTCCAATTTTTGTTCGTTGCGCAGATGTTCAGACTCACACTAGTTTGAAGTTGCCTCTATATGGAGCAGCTTGTGATCTCGCTATGCTGTGGAACTAATCCAGCGCATCGTTTCCCGGCTCACCTGACCCTATCACCTTGTTGCTTTGGCCATATGAACAAAGGACTTTAAACCAACAATGAGTGTGCCGAACCATGACCGAAACCAGCAACTGAAGCCATTTTGTGCCAAATGACTTCATCTGTTTCTTGAGCCTCGATAACCGGGCTTCCCTTTATACTTTATTCCTGAGCTCTTGTGGCACACGGGTAGGTCCATGGCTGTTGTCACCGCCAAAATGAAGAAAGAGCCATCCCTCTCTGGGGTGAATTATCTTCTAATTAAGGACCTGTTTGAGGTACGTAATCTTGCATTCTCATTTCTCCCACCGCCCACCTTTTATGGCCCGTTTCCTCTTGTGAGCAGTGCAGGCCAACGATGGCGGGCCATGGTTGTGTCTGCAGTAATGAGCTGTCAGATATGTTGAAAAGGTTGGACTTTTTTCCTTTGCATTTCTCCCCTTTAAAATTGGGACTGTGGATGGCAAAGCTTGTCTGGCGGCAGCAGCATCTGTTCAGAACATGCCCTCTGGGATTCTCGTGTCACACATGCAGGGTCGGAAGCATGTGGACGAGGTGGCGATTCCTAACTGCAGGCTGCGCTACAGGCATGATGAGACCCATCCGCGTCTGTCGAAGGCAAACTGTGCTTTGTGGTGGATTTAAAAAAAAAAAAAAAAAAAGTCCTGCAATGAATAAATGTTCCTTTGGGTTTTACTCTCTCTCTCTGATCGTGAAAGTTCTAATGGTCTGCCTAATGATATATTACAACTTGGCATGAACATATTCTTCTGTATGATTCATAGCTGTCAGCCATAATTTTTGCTCTCCGGCGAGAGATGCTTAAATAAGTAGTTAATAATATGTCCCAATCACAAATAAGAGAAATATGAATGAAAAAACAGGATTCTATCCAGTTGAAATGGCATTCTCGGGATTTCCATACAAAATCCAGCAAAAATTTACCACTAAACGGCCCAATTGATGTGATCGGTGTAAATCCGCAGAGGGAGGCACATTAAGAACATTGTTGGTAATTTCGTAACCGGCCAGCTCTGAGAGTGGGCGGGCTCAGTATTAGAGTACTTATTTACTCTTGAGCAAGTACCCATTTGGAGAGCTAATTTTTAATTTGAAGCTACTCTACTCACCTCTTTCACACACTACAGCCAATTTAAACTTCAGATGGAAAAAAAAAAAAAAAAATCAAATAGTGCTTTAACTGCTTACTTCACAATGTTGACGGAAATCATTGTCGAGAAGCGTGACGTCTACTGGAGAAATATATTGCACTCATTTGCGATTATCTTTGTTGAACTTTTTTTTTTATGAAAGACAAATACAGATTCATAAAGAGTGGGGTCAAAATTGCTTTGGAATTCTTAATAATTTAATTTTACAGGACATCTAACATGGCAAAAACAGAAATATTTTGAATGCTGCAACTGTAACTGTAAAAATGCTACAATTTATCTCACTTTTCACAGTAGAAAAAACATTAAATATGGCCAATATTCACGTTTAATAGGCTGTCATCCAGAGGTATTTTTAAACCATTTTGGGAAATATAAGCCTCGAAGGTATCTTGAAGGGAGGTAATGCCAGGCCAAAAAATTCACAGATGGGCTCTTCTACTAAAGACAGAACCTAACCTTAATGTGCAAATAAACACATTTCATGCTCAGATCTGCTGTGCCCATGGAAACTGCATCAAGCTTTATTTCAGATGACTGGCAAATGTGTGTACCTGAGAAGCATTTCTTGGCTCTTCGATTAAAAAAAAATAATAATCCAACTCATACAATACGCTTGCTTTTCATTATTTATCATTTGTGAATTAAAAAAAAAACATATTTCAACCTCCAATATGGGAGCATTCATTTTGTTGTTCTTTTCACATTTCGTTATTCAAACTAACTATGCGGTAATAGCAATTTTAAGATCTCCAAATTCAATGCTTACCTGGACTGTTTTTTTTGTTTTGACACATCAAACAGGAACTCACAGCAAAATCCATGTTACACAATGAGCATAAAATAATCAAAAATGTGTGGGCTGACCAGAAGAGAATCGCCCAAAGGAGATGACCTCTCGATCACCATAGTAATCTGGAGTGCAAGGAAGAGTGGGGAATCAAGCAAAGTCAAGATGTACAACCTTGATAGAATCTTACCCTGAAATACTGATTGTTCAAAAAAAAAAAAAAAAATGGACAAGTGCTTTCATGTTACAGAGTTGTACGATAATCTGATGATCTGATTTTTCAATTTCACAGTCTGAAATGAAAACGAAAATGTAAGCCAGGTTATGGGTGGTAAAAAAAAATGACCTGGATGAGCCACATCTGGCAGCAATAACCACAACCAAAGATTTCCTCGTTGCAGAACACGTCTGCACAAAGGTCGAGAAGATGTGAGGACCATTCCTCCTCACAAAAATCTTTCAGTTCAGCAATAATCTTGGAATGCCTAACGTGAAATCCTCTCGAGGTCATGTTGCAGCATCTAAATCAGGCCGATGTCAGGACACGCAGCCACTCCAGAAAGGTCTATTCACTTCTTTTGTAAGCCTTTCATTGTAAATTGAGGGTTCTTTTACAGCACTCATCCTCTGTGCAGTCTCAACTGGCGGGCAGGTGCTCTTAAACGATCTTGTTGAATTGGGGAATTCATTTGTCTGTTGACAGGAGATCCACGAGGAGTCGCATTGACCAATGATTCTTCAGAATTGAAAACTCTAAAGTTATATATGTCGATGGTTGTGTCTTTCCTTGTGAGGCATTGCAATAAGCAAATGCATTGAAATAAAAAATGATTGCAACTACAGAAAGAATATTGTGACAAGGAAGGAACAAGAAGATTGTAAAGTTTATGATGACAACCTCCAATCAAACCAAAATTTACCATGTAGTAATACATTTTCATTTTAATAGGCACGTAAAGATCAATAGTTTGAATACAACTGGGTGTCAAGACCATGCCAGAAAATCTCACATCTTTCCATATACAAGGTGTCCCCGAAAAATGGATACACACTTTAAATAATTGTAAAATGGATGCTTATTATGATTCAAATATGTTTTTAACATGTAAAAGAATTTACAAATATTATTTAAAGTGTGTATACATTATTGTTTTGGGGGGGGGGGACACCCTGTATTTGGAACTCAGCGACCATCAAGACGTGAGCTTCATACTTGAATAGATTTGGACACTCCCCTGATTAAAGAGTCGCACATGGGGAGGCTGTTCACAGCAGAAGTGTTAAAACTGAAGTGAACATCCGAGGGGAAGTGTGATTTCACAGAAACAGAGAAATGTTGAAGATGCGTAACTAGAGGTCGGACGGCAAATGAGAAGACAAAAAGTTTGACGCGTCGACTCTTCACTCGTTCATCAACAAAATAAAAGTGTTTGTGGAATTCAGCGCACCCTTTTAAAATTTACAGCTCAATCGGTGTATGATGAATTTCACATTATCTCCTTGACCATGATAAGCGCTAATATAAAACATACTTTTTATATTTCTTATCATACAAGCAATGCATGATAATATTTACATGATATATTGATACTATTTTTTTTCTCGTTAATTCCCTTTTGCGTTAGCTTCAATCTCAATTTCCCATTGAATTGCAACATTTTTCATTCAGGTTCAAAACCTCCTTCCTAGCCGTCAAACCATTAGCTTTCTCAAAATGTTAAAAAAAATTGGAGTTTTTCATTCATATTGCATACTGTAGTCACGTTTTTCTTCTCGAGCACAAGGTTTTCATTTATTAAATGTACTGCATGTTAACCATTCAATTACGTTAGATGCATTACGCAAATAAATTGCCTTGTTTCCAACATATAACACCAAATGCAAGAGAGCAAATAGTCACGTTTTTCAAATGCCCCCCAGCTTTCCCATTCCACCTGCTTCCGCATGTATAGGATCCATTATACTGCTCTTTTTTTTTTTTTTTTTAAAGATTTTAGCCATTGAATTTAATGAAAAATATGCCCTAAACATTAAGTCTACGTGCATATGAATAAAACATGTCTTCAGGCAAAATTGCAGCATTTTTTTCTTTTTTTTTTTTCAAGCAGCATATCCACATCATGCCAAGTGTTTTGTGGCAGTACTTGACTTTTTCAGATGACAGCAGCTCGAAAAGGGCACAGCTGTGCTGGGAGGTGGAAAGTACTCAGACTGCAACAAGTGATTAATGGTTTTCCATTTAATCATGCAAAATTTCTGTGGACCAGGGTCCCCTTTGGAGGTCATTGCTTGAAAGTGTGAATACTAGTCTTCTGCACACAGTAGTAGCATTTACACAAAGCGATACAAACTCTCCTCCCTGACACATTTGGAAAGTTGCTAGCAATTTACGAGAGGCCAAATGTCTCGTTAACAAGGCTGCTCCATACAGTATGTGTAATTTTGTGTCACTACTGACTTGTCAATGACAGTCACACAAATGTATCATCTCCTTCCCACCAATTCTCTGTTTCAACAACTTCAATTTCCAGTTTTCTGGTTTTCACCACACTTTGACTCTCTGTGATTCGCCCAAACATATTGCGGAGTTAATCTTATAGCTGTTCATTGAGCTGAAGTCTCACGAGACTTTCCCCATCACTCCTAACCTCTCACATAATGACTAATCATAAATACTGTCATTTTACATTTGACTCTTGTTAAATCATCCATCCATTCATCCACCTATGGGCAATTTAGAGTCTCCACTGAATCCATGTTTTGGGAATGTGGGAAGAAACCGGAGTGCCTGGAGAAAAACCCTCGCAGGCATGTTTAGAACATGCAAATTCCACACAGGAGGGGCCGGGATTGAACCCTGGACCTCAGAACTGCGAGGCCAATGCTTTCCAGCTGCCTCATCGTGCCGCCCTTGTCCAATCATTTTCCAGTGTGTGAAACTCATAAAGCTTTTAGGGTGTTGAGTTTGAGGTTTCATCGATAATACAAATATTTCCAAAAAGCAAACTGTTTTAAGTTTCAGGCAATTTGCCAAAGAATGCTGGATTCTGTTACTGACCAGATGCTCGCTTTTCTAAGAGTGAGTTAGGATAACATACAAGTCTCGCATTGGGGAAATTTGGGTTTACAAGAAAATTGAACTGTAGCAACAGAAAAGAAGCATACCAAAGATGAAAAATGTATAGAATTTGAATCTATGTTCCAGCACGGTGGGGACAAACTGGTTCGAGAGTTCTGAGGACTGGGGTTCGAATCCCAGCCCCGCATGTATGGAGTTTGCACGTTCTCCTCGTGCATTTGTTGGCTTTCTCTGAGCACACCGGTTTCCTCCCACATCCCAAAAACACACATCCATTGGAGACTCTAAATTGTCCCTAGGTGTGATTATGTGTGTGACTGTGGTCTGTCTCCATGTGCCCTGCGATTGGCCGGCAACCAATTCAGGATGTACCCCGTCTCCTGCACGATGACAGCTGGGATAGGCTCTGGCAGTCCCGTGACCCTTGTGAGCATAAGCGGCTCAGAAAATGGATGGATGGATATTGTGACCATGGACATTAGCAACAATAAACGCCAGCATTTTATTCAGCAAAAATGATTCATGTTTCCATACAGTTGCAAGTAAACACCACCGCTATCAGTTACAGGCAGTGCATTGAAGGCTAAATAAAATGATTACTACTCAGTATTAAAAACACTAAATGTGGAGATGTGAATATGAAGCATTGTATCAAAAATAGGCTTTGGCATTGTACAACTACACGATTTAACAAAATATTCATCTACTGTACTGTAAATGTCAGATGTATGAACCCAGAAATAGTAACTATTGACGAAGGAGTGACAACAGATAGATAAATGATGTACGCTACAAAATGTTGTGTACTGTTTGACAATGTGCAGGTTTTTCTGCTGTTGAGGCAACACAAATGGAAGAAGAAGAAGAAGGCAGGAGTCATGATGGCATTGAATTTCAAAAATGAGAAAAAAAAACAAACAAACAGTATACACACCATAGAATCAGGACAATAAATCATTAAAGTCCAGAAAAACAAGGTTCACGGAAATAAATAATGTCACCACAAAGGAAACATGAGAAGAAAAAATATTGTCATAACACAATAACACAGCAAACAGCAACATTGACAATATCACTGAATAGCCATCGACTGAAAGAATCTAACACAAGACGAGACAACGAGGCACACCAGCACATGGCACAAGTGGCTGGAGGAAGCTGACCGCTAGACACAAGGAACGCGGTTAGCAACAATAAGTGGGAATTTGCACACTTTTCTCTGAGACAAACATTTCTCTTGTCTTGGCCTTGTTACAGTGTTCATATGTGTGTCAGCAACGACCAGACGGGACGCTCTTTGTCAATGTGTCCCGGTTGTGGAAGGTGGCATTAACCTCCTAGTCTCCCTTTGCGTATGCTATAGGCCACGAGCGCTGGTAGAATTAATGATCAGACTCGCGCAGGAAAAAGGAATCGGGCTCTGCCAAAGGGTACACAGAGCTGTCAGCTGGAATAATGACTGTGGCACTGCACATCACTAATGAGAATTCTTCCATTGGATCGCTTGAAGATGAGAGATTATAGCCGGCCTGCTTTCATGCTAATACATTTTGAACCTCATAGGTTAACACAATATTAGTCAAATGATTTAAGCCAGTGAATTTTGTTAAAAAATGTGTGTACAAATATTTCAAGATATGACTTCCAATGAAATGCATTTCTCCTGGGTTAGACTTGGATTCAGTATAAAAGAAACACACGTGGATCTGGGATTGCCCAGACAATACACAAATCGTACGACTGAATTTGTCATGATCAATTTTTCTGTGGTTTGAAAAGCCAACGGGTCATATCATAACAATGAAAAGCAGAAAACTGGAGACATTCACAATACTCAAATGCAGGCCTGAAACATCAGAAAAACAAAAACAAAAAAATGGGTAGAAGGGGAAAGATTCATCAAGAAATTACATTACCCATCTTTAACCTGGTAATCATAACATATCATGGCAGTCACGAGACACCAGGCAAATACAACCACATCAGCAGGAGTACTTAAAGCCCGGGTGTCATCCCTATAAACATTCTAAAATAGATATTGAAATGAAAAATACATATAACATGATTCACTTCAATGTCAATACGAAAAAATAAATGTGAGCGGAGAGCGCGTCATCCACGCGCAAAGTTGCAGAAGTGTCATTCTACGATATCCAAGTGGTCGCCATATTAGCTGCGTCCTCCGTCCGTGACGTCACCCGGACATTCGCAAATGAAAACACGTGGTGCACCCTAACTGTGGGAGACAAACGGGCTCTTTTCGAAAAGGAGAACACCGCACAACCGAGTGAAGTTACCGGGGCAATATTACACTATTGTTTCGAGCCATATTCAGATGATATGCGATCACGGCCAAACCTCATCCCCGTCGCGCAGCCTTCGCAGAAGCAGTGACCGCTGAACGCAGCGCCTCAGCCGGTGTGGCTGCCGTGGTGGCATATAAGGAGGAGGTGGAGCCATGCTGATTTAGGGGTAGGTTCAAAGCCGCCGCAGTACTTGTTGAACACCTTTTAGCCGGGACACATTACTGCCTACCTGTTATTTGGAACCCACGAAGCTCTCCTCCTCTACACCCGTGCAATCCATTTTTCACAACGAACCGGGTCTCTTGCAAACTTATGAAGGCTAAATCCATTCTCCCGAGTGTTCAATCAATATCCAGCGATGCAATGAGCCGGCATTTTGGCTAACACGAAGGAACAACGAGCTACCTTCCCAGAGGTAAAACTAATGGAAACAAACGAGTCCACTCGGGGGCGCCTCTGTCCTGTGCGTCACTTCCTGCTTCTTCTCGAAAACAAATCCCTAGAGAGGAGTTACAAAAAGCTGTATACGTCAAAATCATGTTTTGTGGTGAATTAATTAACTATCATTAATAATATACCAAAAATCATTAATTTCATGACACTTGACCTTTAAACACATTCATATATATTTTTTTAAATGAGTCGAAACCAACAACAAAGATCCCATTAATCTATGCATTTTTTTTAAATCATCTTTGTCATTTATCCATCGACTGCAGGGGTCAATTAGCATGTAGGTTTTGAAAAACAATTCCTCCACGCTGTGTGACTCTAGAAAAAGACGGCAACAAGATTCAGTAGAGTTGACCAGAAACACGCTTGAGCGGAGTCAGCTGAGCTCCCAATAAATGAGCTAATTGGCATCGCAAATGGACTTCATACCTCCGTTACGGCTTTGGGCTTCCGAGTCAGCGCAGTCTCTGACAAAAGATGATGTTGTAATCATCATTTTATACAACACTAACCTCCTCCAAAGGCATTCTATTAAATTTAAAGCGACAGACTTCAGTGCATTTCTACCCCCCCAAAAAAAAAAAAAAAATCGCACTTTTCAAGGTAGTCAGTAGGTGTTAACCATCAATGGCTTTTTTTTTTTTTTTTTTTTATATACAGGTAATTTAAGGAGAAACTCGGGACATTAACTACTTCAGACCGAAACGAGTTTGGAACATAAGTTACAATGATGGTCCCTCAGGGTTAATAGAGAGACGCCCTGGTGGTTTTACGCACAGCATACATCGCTAACACACCAATCTCGATCGCTGAGTGTTGAATAAACCTTCTCAGTCATTCTCTGTACAGCACTTTGGGTGTCTGGTGGAAAGAAAAAAAACAGACTCCACAATTTTAATTGTTTTGATTGGATGTATTGATCTCTCTCTCTCTCTCTCTCTCTATATATATATATATATATATATATATATATATATATATATGTGTGTGTGTGTGTGTGTGTGTGCGCGCACACACGCACAATATACTGTGTGTATGTGTGTACGTCTGATTCTGTGTTCAACAGAACCTTTCAAGGATTTCATGCCTTGTGCATATCACCATAGCAACATAGCAGGCCCTAGAGGCGTCTGACAAATTGTAAAACAGGACCCACTCATCCACCCCTTCATTCAGCCCCTATCCCCACCACCGCCTTTAGAGCAAAGAAATCAGTTGTATACTTCATTTGCATATGTACATATATATTTATGATAATTTTTTCAGCCTGCATGTTTTTTTTTTTTTTTTGGTGGGGTGGGGTGCTGTGGGTTCGAGATCTTCAAAAGTCATCAACTGACTTGTTCCTTTTTAATGGTTCATTCCATCAGTATTAGGAGAAGCAAACAGTAATGGAGGTTTCTAACCAAAAGCCTTTAAGGTTGAGATGGAGTCAGGCGTAGGAGCTGGATCACAGTGTAGGAGGATTTAATAGACTCTTACCTGCAGGGTACACAAGAATTTTCAACTACTGAGTCGTGATGTTGGTATGCTGTTAGAACGCTAGTGATGACACTCAGAGTGAGAGTTCACATTCTCCACGTACAGAAAGTCATCATACTTGAAGGCAAGGCATGTATTAGATTCATTATTCTTTTGTTGCTCATACATTATGACCGTGACAGCTGACTTCCGCAATTCTTAAAAAAAAAATAAAAAATAAAATAAATCAGGTGTTTTATACCTCAGAGTGAACTATTGGATGCAATTCAGTGAACAACAAATCAATGAGCCATGCTTGTTTGAAGACACTTTTTCCCGGATCTGTAAAATGTGAAGTGAGCCTGCTGTGTTTTTAATAGGCGCTCCCAAAGGACATTTGATGCACATGTCAGCCTTGAGTTGTTTTTCATTCTCGGTACATGCATTGTGTTTGCAATTAGCACGCGGAATTTATGCATGATCATCACATCACTGTTGCAATAGTAACAAAGTAACAACAGCCCATCATCAAACATATAAAGTGAGGATATCTTCTATCTGCAAATTCACGGCAGACTGGAAACGCGTCACCAATCCAAATATATTGAATAAATATTGAAATAGTTTTAATCAATATATGCATTTCATATTTTCAAGAAAATGAATGTCGTGGGGTGGCACTCTCATGCCCTCTATTGAACAGCCACAACTTCTTTAATGTTAACGTCATGATCTTTTCGATTGCAAAGACAGCACTAGTCATAGACATTCAGAGAGATTTCTACTTATACAGTCTTTAACAGTTTGTAGTAGTGGGGGGCGGGGGACACTGTGCTAAATTTGAGATGATCTATGCTTATTAACAGTCCCTAGTGCAGTCTAATTAGCATGTAATAGGACACCCAATCTAGAACAGGAGGCTTGTTATTTAAGGACAAAGCCCATCTCTCATTTGAATGCATTTTTCATAAGCTGCTCTAATTAAGTTTCATTAGCATTATTAATTAAACATGAAAAGCTCCATTTCCTCTGTTTCATGGCATCTACTTCAAAACAGCTCAGACTGACAGTCTTCATAGTTACAGGAGTCCGCTATCTCACGATATCTAATGGATCAAAGGAAGTCCAGCACATAAATGCCCTGGGTGGCTCCGAAACGGATCCTTCAACACCACACTCTCACTCCGACGCATCTATGAAATGAGTAAAAACAAACAAACAAAAAATCCCGTGATATGTTGGTAAGTATTTCCGAATGTAATTTCAACCAAAAAATATGCCTTACACCATTGTAACACCGCCGAGCTCGGATTTCTGACAGGTAATTGGCTTCTGCTTTGCTGTGTGACGTGTTTGTTTGATCAGCGTGTTTGTTTCTGCACAGACAATCAACCGCCAAGTCTGTTCGACTTTGCCTGAAAGGGGGAGAACAGTTTTGCTGTCTATGGAACATAAATTCAATGGAGCCCCACTTTCAGGGAGCACAAAAACAAGGGAAATCATCAGACCCCAGCAGAAAGAATGTTTATGGATTGGAATCACTTGATCCCATGAGAATATATCCAGACTGTGAAATACACATTCCTTAAAATTTTGATTTTGTGACCACATTCGGCTAAAACATGATGCAGCATGATCTTTTAAGTGGTTCGCACATCTGCTTCACCTTTGAAAAGTTTGAATCTTAGCTCAGACTTTCTTCTGCGTGCATGTTCGTCCTTTGCTTGAATGGATTTTCTCCGGGCACTCCGGTTTCCTGACACACTCCCAAAACACGAATACTCTAAATTGCCCATAGGTATGAACTTGTTTAAATGCACCCTGTGATTGGCTCTTGCCCAAAGTCAGCAAGAAAAAAAAACCATTTATGTTCAACCCCAGTGAAGACAAGCGATACAGGAAATTGATCTATGATCCTGAAATTGTCCTCACTTTAATCAAGAGTTGTTTGTGCTCATGCAGATTCTGCTCTTTCACTGGCGTTCTAATCTCTGATGTCGCACCAATCAACAAGGCTTTGTTTTCTGACCAAACCCATCCGAGCCAAGATAACGCAAAACACGTTTCATTGTCATAACGGCATTTCCGTGTTTAGTCCAGAAAATGCAGTTCCATGGAGATTAACTTCAAGATCCCAAGTGCACCTAGTTTAGTATGAAAACCTATTTAAAGGGATTGCTTTGAAAGATTTTTTCATTTTAATTGAGCCGAATCAAAGAAATTTAGAGAGCCAAAACTTTGGTGAGTCACCAACATCTGTGATAGTTTACGTAGTGTGAAAACTGCAGTACTTATACTGTACACTAGTACTAGAAAATGTATTTTTTTCTTCAAATTTTACTTCCGACTGCCATGACACAAACAATTTGCGAAATAACATTTTACCGAGTTACCAGAACCAGTGATCGATTGCCAGAAATATGAGAAGAATCAAATTTAACCATCTTTACAGTAATCTGCTGCAAGCATTTTTTTTTTCTTCAGGTAATCTTGCAGGATCATCCATAAACTGACACACAAATCACATAGACCGGCAATGACAAAGCATCTTTACCTGAATTACTGTAGTTTGAAAGTATTTTGTTGTCGCTCAAGAGCCAATGCATCACGATAGGCGAACTCTTTCAAAGAAAAGCCACTTTAAACAGTCATCATTCATTGTTGTCTGTAGCCACAAAATACATTTGTACAGTTCACATCTGACACCCATGGGGAACTGGCCGAGGATCTTGCAAACACACATCACTCACATTCAGACAAGGATAGTTTTAACAATCGAGATGAAAAATGCTTTTTATCAGAGAGTTTTCAACAATGCTTCCAACACCTTAAGCTGTAGCAAACGCCCTCTTGAAAACTGTATTCGTCGGCTTGCGAAGTCGGACGTGGTCTCGCAATGTCATGCATAATATTGACTGAACAAAATCAGGCTTGAGGAAGAGCCTGATGCTGAAAACGCTGAAGCCTTTTAGAGCAGTGAAGCAGCAGCCCCCCTCCCAGTGTGCTGTAAAATCTGTCCACCCCCCCATCCCCCGCTCCATTGCCAGTTGCACTTCAGTTGAACTGAACTAATTTGCGCATATAAAACTTCAAATCAAACAAACAACCTGACAAAATTGATTCACTTGCGTACTTTGCCAACTCAGACTAGATAATTGTACCCCAAATCCCAAGTTTATGGTTTTGGTACAAAATTCAAAACATTCATTTAAATCCTTGCATACTTCTCCGAATTGTTTATCTCTGAGTAATAAGGAGAAATGATTTCCACCTTAAATTAAAAATGGATCAATTATTTCTTACGCGTTATCAAGTATTCCATTGGGATAAGGCACATCCCAGTATGTAAAATGAAAGAACTCCCAGTGGTTAAATCTAATTAAAAATTGGAGGCCAGATGCTACGCCTTCACGCTTTACCCTGATGAATACATTTGGCTTCCATCAGCTTCTGCATTTTTCAAGAAGCTGTTTGGATCCACAAGAAAGCAAGAAAAATGTATTGAATGCAGCGGCTATATGCCGGATGTGGTCATTGACGGCGTGGCTAACCCGTTCTAACATTAGTCGGAGATGAATGTTGACACTGAATTTGAGTGGCAATAACGTTCGGCGTCGGACCTTCTGGGCAGCGTCGTCAGACTTCTACTGAGCATGTTTAGCTGGTGACCTCAGGTGAGCTGCAACGCTTCATCATTTTTCCTCTCTCTCCTGTTCCAGTTTTTTTTTTTTTTTTAACCTTTTGGTAGTGCTGGCACATGGAGCTTCCCCCTTGTACCTCTTGGCAATTATTGCCATCTGTTATTTCAAATTTGTGGCAATCCAACTGCCATTTTTTTTTTTTTTTGGCATAAAAAGTATACTTTTTTTCCCGAATCTAAAATTTTCTGCATTTGTAGGTGAAAGTTGGTTTTGTTTCCATCTTCTTGACTTCTATCTGCAGTAATGAAATGTCAAATCATGGATTGTTTTATAGTGGCACCTTCCTTCTTTCTGCTGTGGCTCTGCCCTTTTCCGTAAAGTATTTGATAATACATCATATTTGTTGCTATTTCGCGACGACCTTTTGTCCCCATTGTTCTGTTTGGGTGTACTTTTCTCTTGTATTTCATGCTTGGTCGATTGAAAATGAGTAAATTGCTTAAGAATTGTTGTTTCTGCTGAAGCCAACGTTTAGCTTCCGTGTAACCTCATTGTAGACGATTTCTACCACGATGTATTGTTTTAGAATCAACACGTTAACGTGACACGGCTCACTCCAAAATTTTTCAGAATCTACCTTCGGGAGATTACGTTGAAATTGAACAGAATGCTTATTTTACAAAAGTTATCTGAGGCATGGTATTTTTTAATTGGTGCTGGAACACACGCACACACACACGACCACCATCACCTCAAGCCCTTGCAACACACGTCTTGCACTTCATTTTAAGCATTTCAAATTTTATACATCATATTATACAATACCACACCACAGGGAACTTAATTTCACACATCATTAGAGGATAACATCTTCCAAAGCACTGTCATTAAATGCAGCCTGTAATCGACTGAGTGTTTCAACACAATGCATGATAAATAACCCCAAAAGTTTCATAAAAGAGGAACAATAATTTAATTAAGTGAACCTCTGACTTAAACTATAAGACTGTGGATTCTGGTAATCAATTTATTTATGACCTCGCAGACACATTTTTAATTCTTTGAAAATGAAATCGCATGTTGTGAAGTACAGTTGTTGAAAATGTTTGGATGGTGAAGAGCTAGCATTGAATGAATGCTGGGGTATTTAAAGTGGACTCTTTCACTTTCAGCAAATGTTATTGTCGCTACTGATGCATGCCTAACTGTCAGGATCGTGTGGATATAATCCTAGCCCGTGGCAAATATAAACAATAAACTAAAAACAGAAACGCAAACTATACCATTGCTCTAAGCAATGTTAAAATCCCTCAACCCCCAATACCTCAAAGACAAACAATGACATCCAATACTACTGCACAGTTGAACATTCTGACTACGAAAAAGACATATCATGCACAAGACACACAGATGTGAAGCAAGAGGATTACTGCACTTGAACTACAATCTTCACAATCACAGGCTGAGTGAAATTCAACTCCAGTTTCGTGACGTTCCCTTTTCAGAATCAGTATTTCACGTGGCATACTTCACTCGGAGGTGGGAAGGGAGAAGGCGCGCAGAGACTTTGTTTGCAGTCGTTTGACTGCCTGCCTGTGTTTGGACTCCGCCATTGCTCTCGTGACAGCGCCCCGTGCAGTGATCTCGCTCCTCATCGCTCAAGCAATAATAGATGAAAAGTTAAAGCAGCGAGCAGAATGTAGCTCATAGTAACAGCGATAAAGAACATTTCTTTTGAACCATAAACACTCAGGAGTAGTCTGCTGTAATAAAAGTATTCTGACAAGTACAATATATTCCAAAAGTAAATGTAATATCATAAATTCAATTCCAATAAAGGCCAACATCCGAATGAATTAAAAAAATATTGCAGGCATTGATTGCAAATTATTATAATTTTTTTTTATTTTTGCCGTCGCCCATTTTCTGAGTCGCTTATCCTCACAAGGGTCACAAGAGTGCTGGAGCCTGTCGCCCTATCGCAGGGCACATGTAGACAGACAACAGTCGCACTCACCCTCACACCTAGTTCATCCTCCCAGATACCAAAAGCATGCATTCACTGGACACTCTAAATTGCCCGTAGGTGTGATTTTGACTGTGACTGTTGTCTGTCTCTACGTGCCCTGCAATTGGCTGACGATCAGTCCAGAATGTACTCTGGTCTGACAATGCCATAACACATACTGAGTGATGTTATTATTCATACACTTAAAGTTTGCAGCTACATCAATTGTTTGTGAGAAAAATCTCAATGCTTTTTTTTTTTTGGGGATTTCCGTCATTATCATTTGAATGTGGTTGTCAGGTTTATCCCCACTTGCGCCTTATGCGGCATCGTCTCTGATCTCGCTACATCAAATGTGAAATATGAATTTTTCAATGAAAAGAAACAGGTCACTCTTTTTTTTATCCGCGCATAATAGTCAAAAATATGGGATTTCTCTTTCTTGTCATTGCTCAATCAGTCTACTCATTGGAGCGTCTCGTCCTCTTCCTCTTCAGAAGCTTAAGTTTTCTCAGACTCTTAAGAAGTAAATCCATGTCCGTGCTAAATCGCATAGCAGGCCCAACAGTGATTCCCGTTGGCTTAAATGTTATAGCATGTCTTGCAACACCTTGGGATGGATGTGAGCGCGTGTGTTTTCAATCAGCTGTCAAAGCCGAAACGCATGCTGCGAAAGCGTCCTTGAAGATTTGTGCCCTCAGACAGGCGTACAGCCAAAGATGTCACATTTTCATTTATCGCGGATTTACGCCTGTGCGTGGACATCTTTTTTTTAATTGTATTTTTGTTGTTGTTTTTTTTCATTACACATTCTGCCGACTTATCTCCTCTTTTTTAAATTTCCCCTCAAATGTGACACACGTGCCCAATGTGTGTGTTTGCGGAGGCGGGGCAATGGGCTCCAGGTGCCTTGTGTGATAAGAGAGGTTAGAAAGATGCAAATGAGTGCAGATCACAGCCACATAGTGTTTTGCACTGAACCCAAATAAAAGGAAACCTCTCTTGGGCTCAGAGTTTCCACCATTCTACTTGTGAAAATGATCCATTTTGAAATGTGCGAATTGGGAGGCACTGCAAATCATCAACTGAAAAATCTCAAATGAATCAAATATTTCACAAAAAGCTAATGCAAATGGAAAGATTCGTTTCCAGAAGAGGAACATCGATCCATCCATTCTCAATTGCATTCATCCTGGTTAGGGTCCCGGTGAGCTGGAGCCTAACCCGGCGCTGAGTTCAGGCAAAAGGCGGACAACGCCCTGAGGTGGCCGCCAACATCGTCACATGACGCCAACGCGTGTACACAGCAACAGTGCAATTCCACTTATGTCTTTTAACTGAAATGGTTCATTTGGATTGCATCGTCGTGGAGGATTGTGCCCCGTGGATTTAAACATTTTGCTCATGTCTCGCTCATTTTTCGATAGCTAGTATGGATGGACTGCAGATCGCGAGACAATCCATATTTTCCCCTATGCTTTTCTCTTTTGAGACAAAGGCATTGACCACCAGGGTAAATTGCTTTAATATTATTAATTGGGCTGGTTAGGAGCAGCTATGCAGTAGTGGTGCGTAGGTGGGTGCTCTAATATGATTGGCTCGGGGACATTGTAAGCCTGAGTGGCAGCCCTTAATGGGAGCCCTGGAGAGGCAACCCAACAGCTGTGTGTTTGCAGCTAATGAGAGGTAGGGGGTAAAGAATTGCAGACAGAAAAGCTTTCGGATAAACTCTGGTTGCAGAATGGCGGGGGGGGAGAGATAGAAAATCAAATTTTCTCCAGAGGGCATATGAATCGCTCAAGGCTTTTGCATTGTGGCAAAAACACTCTTTGTCTCATTGCTCCTAGTTCATTACTTATGACTAAGCGTTTATGATCGTTGCCATCAGTGTTTGGCGGGATGGCTTTCACTCCCTGCAGAGCCGTGCTGATTTTTAGCCTTGAGCAAAGCTATAGGACTTTAATGGTTTCGTACTGGGGCAGTTGGGGCGGGCGTCGAACTAACTACTTGATTCAATAATGATCAAAGCCAAAATCTTACCCATGTCGCCATTGTTCTTTTACGCAGATGCATTTGACTGTACGGCCTCGATCGAGGACACAACAGCCTACAACCTGAACTAGTTGGTAGTCCTTCATAAGATAGGAAGAAATGTAGTTGGTTACTTTACATTACGCTTTGATTACTTCAATTGGAATGAATGCATCAACTGTCGGGCGGCACGGTGGGGCAGCTGGTAAAGGGTTGGCCTCACAGTTCTGAGGTCCCGGGTTCGATCCCGGCCCCGCCTGTGTGGAGGTTGCATGTTCTCCCCGTGCTTGCGTGGGTTTTCTCCGGGCACTCCAGTTTCCTCCCACATCCCAAAAACATGCAACATTAATTGGACACTCTAAATTGTCCCTAGGTGTGATTGTGAGTCCGGCAGTTTGCCTGTCTCTATGTGCCCTGCGATTGGCTGGCGACCAGTTCAGGGTGTGCTCCACCTCCTGCCTGTTGACAGCTGGGATAGGCTCCAGCACTCCCGTGACCCTCGTGAGGATAAGCAGCTAAGAAAATTGATGGATGGATGCATCAACTCTTCTAAAAAAAAATTGATTAAAATGAGAGATTCTTACACAACTCATAAACTAGTAACAATGTACTGTATAATTGCATTTAAATACATAAAGACAGTACTGTGCATTTGTTGCTTTATATTTGTACAGCTTGTGGAAAAACACAATCTCTAATTACAAATGTGCACAATTTAGACAAATTTGCTCCCTAACAAAAGCAAGGAAATGAATGTTTAATAAAAGTCCAAAATTATAGATGAAAGTCTGCAAAAGTCAATGTACTATTCTGGTTTCAAAAGCATTACAATGAATGTAACTGTTTCAAAATCTCAAACAAGTTAAGAGGTCACATCACAAGGTGGTGCTTTGAGGCCATGTTTGGAAAAATAAGTTATGTTTGAAACTACAGCAGTACTGTACATGACCAAAGATTGCCTAATCACAAGCATTGACTTCAGCACAAGAATGTGAAAAAGGGAAAAACAGCAACAACAAATCTGAGCTTTGTTGTCTATTTTCAGATGTAACTAAAAGTATCATTGAAATTTCCAAAGGAACATTTTTTTTTATTTTTCACATTTGCATTCAGTCATGTAATAGTATACAGTTACATACTGTATATTTGGGAATCCAGTTATGTCATCTAGTTACACGTATAGTTTAGTTAGTGAATGGATGTGATCAATATTGGTCACACATAGCGTGATGCAGATAACCCTTCAAGATTGGGGATGATTCCACGCTGGCTGCAATCCAACCATGAGAAATGAGCTTTGCATGAAGACATCACGTGCACATGCACTTCTGCAGCCACATCAATAAATGTAACGTTCCACTGATAGCACTTCGACAGAATCAATTACAGCTTATATCTCTTCGGCGATTTTTTTTCTTCTTCTTTTTTTTTTTTTTTTATGAAGCCCTTCTATTGAATCCAATTCTCTTGTGCAATAACATTGCTAATCAGGGTATGGCCTCTTTATAATAACCGCCTGAGGGTGGCGCCAAATGAATAAAGAGAAGCCAATGCCAGTGGCTTCATTTATTTTGGGTGTTCTCATGTTCAACATGGAATGCATAGCAACAAGTAAACTATCAGCACACGAAACCTGTTGTTAATTCATATTCAAACAAGTGGCGTCATCATTTGTTGTGTTTTTTAAAATCTGGTTTTCCGCGAGTGTGTCGTATGCAGGAAGTCAATGACGTACGAGAAGCGCACGTGTAAAAAAAAAAAAGTGTGCTGATGTAAATGAAGTGAGTTTGAGGATATGAGGTGACCTAGTTTGATGTGATCTCATTAAAGTGCAGGAATGGAGCAATTTGGTGGTCGGCAGACGGGCACATAACGCGATGTTGAGTGTGAAGTTGCTGCGTTCTGCAGTTGATGGGAGCCCCACCTCCTCCCACCTTCTGATGAGAGGAGAGAGGCAGCAAAGGGAGCAAGTCAGCCACAGCATCTCACCACCACTTGCTCTCTGGAACTGCTTCAGATGAGCGCTTTGTATCATCATTATTATTATTATTATTATTATTATTATTGACGCGGTCCGTGTTCGCGTTTCTCGCATTGAAGCACGAGGCGTGTCCTCAGAGTGCGCTCCAGACTACTTTCTTGTGGACAAACTCGGACCGAAAGGGACACGCCAGTCATTGCCTTTTGGCTGAGGACTGAACATGACTCACAGGAAAGCAATCCCGAGTGGAATGAGGCCGCTCATTTCCCAGGTTAATCGTCAAATACTTGAAGGCTAACCACAAACTTTGAATATTTCTGCAGAGGGCTGAGGAGGAGAAAAAAAAATCAATCTCGCTTGAGGACTGTCGGCTGACCAGACGCGGTTGCAGTATTGTGAATTTTAATGCGGGAAAGTTATAAACGGATTGAGTGGCAACTGAAGTTATTTTGACGCTGCACTCTGGGTTGGTGGATGTAGCAATTTTTGGACGGATTGCGGTCAAGCGCTCATCCAAGTCTCCTGGTTCAGGTAATGTAAATATCCGCACTAACACATGAAGAATTAACGCTGTGGTGTTGCATTGCTTTTGTGTGTGTGTGTGTGTGTGTGTGTCAGCTCATTTGGAACGTATTTGCGACTTGTCATGGTCCAGTACCAACAAGTTGCTCAATACACCTCCTACATCGCGCGCTTAAACACTTCAGAGGAATGAGAGATCATATGACGAACGGATGGACTGTATGTGAGGAAAAAAAAGAAGAGGGGGAAAAAAACAGCCCTTGGTCTTGTAGGAATGCATGCGCGCATACCGCTGCACTTCAGCTTCAAGAGTACAAGTCAATTGCACCGAATGCTCTGCGGTAATTGCATTTTATAGCAGCGTTATGATCCCGTGAAGCAGAAAATGCGATCCATTTGAAACCTTTCTTGGTGGTCCTTTCTTTCTAGCTACAAATCTGACGCTAATTGCGTGTATTAGTAAGGTGTGTTTGCTCAAGAGTAACATTTTGTACGCAAAATAACAAATCTTGTTGGAAACGGTTGCGCTTCCATTCGGAGAGGAGCGGAAATGCGCGCGTCCACATGGGAAATTCCCCCCCCCCCTCTCCCGCGCGCTCCAAGTGAGAGTCCTGGGTGTTGTTTCTCCCCACTCCACCGACCACTCGGCTCATTTTAATAGTCTGCTAGACACGTAGTGTACACACTACAAGGCCGTCAAAGCAGTCCACAAACACAACAGGGTTGTAAAAGTGTTCTAGCTCATATCCCACAAACTGCCTGCAACACGAGTCCTCTCAATGTGGTGAGCTCATCTGTGGCGAGCTCAAGGCAGTGGCCAAGCAGTGATTAGGGGGCAAAAAAAAAAAAAGTCTTGCAGCTTTATGTCATGTGACTTATAAACTGCTTGTCAATAGAACCATTCATGGAAATATTTTTCTCACACAAAGCAAAAGGAGTAAGCAATAAAGTGTTTTGACCAGCAATGTTCTTTGGAACTATCTACAATCGCCGATACATAATGGAGTGTCCAACGGATAGGAGGTTAGTCACACAAATGTACACAGTCTTAAAAAATATATATATATTTGAAAATCAATTCTTGCAAAGATCAACCATGTGAGGTCACTCAGTGCAATGCAAGCCATTAAAGTACATGTGGGGGAGGCTAATGGATTTTTTTTTTTTTTAAAGCCACAGGCAGCCAATACAGAAAATGAGCCTATTTGAGAAAATCATAAATTCATCCATTAGGATTATGTCCTCTGCAGAAAACATTTGTGCTAGGAACCGGTGAAGCTTTTCCACTTCTGCACTTCTACTTCCCAATACTGCTGTGTCCACTCCTGCAGCTGCTTTAAAGCAACACAAATGTAGAAAATGATTAATTTATTCCTTTAATGACATTTACCGATGTTAGTCTGCCCCTTCGCAACAGCTTATTGTTAATTTACTAACATGCCTCGCTTGATTTTCTGCTTGAGTCATTTTGTCTGTACCTGTAGCGCAGCAAATGTCAGCCAGTCAGTCACTGCGTTGACTCAGTCCACAGAGTCATAGATCATCTGTCTCTATGGTAACCAGAACAGGTGCACAGGGGCTGCAGCACAATTATCTTAGACTTTCCTTTTTAAGACCTGTTATTGTCCCAAACATCAGATACAAAGGGCACAAAAAGAAGCTGCACATTTAATTAAGATTAGGTTAAATGATGTAAACGTGAAAGGTAAAGGAAAAATGTAGCCTGGTACACAGAATAGATTGACATTATTTTAACGTGATTGACAAACCCCACATGGAAAAACGATACACGGCTGGCTATCTGCGCTCCGACGACTCGAATAGCGTACGGTGTATTTGATGCGATCAACACAGCAAGCCGCACGCTTTACGATGTACCCACGGACAATCACGAGTCGCATCCCCCGAGCCAGAAGTCCGACGTGATCAAACGTGAACTGACGTCGTAGCCCGGCTAACCTGTGACCGGCAGCAATATGCTAAGGGTTAACCGGAATGACGGAAACTGAAAAGAAGAATCCAAGGTAGCTGTTTGCTTATTTGTTGTGGCAACTCCTTGCAAGACGGCTTCCTTATTATTTCCATTATGGTAAAACAACCTGAGGAGACGTTCTACACTCACTCAGCAAGTTGGGTCACCATCCACAGCGCTAGCTGCAGTTCGCTTCCTAATTGGTTCTGTTCCCCACGACGGCGACTAAATATTTTGGACTATGTTTTCCCAAAGATTTGTAACATCATGCAAGCTATTGTTTAACAATGAGTTTCAACTCCATATGTTGAATAATATTTACAGGTTACATGTTTATCGTTTAATGCACCCAATGCAAATAGCTCATGTGCCCACTCTCCCTTTTCTATGTCCAGCCAGCCATAAATGATGTGTCGTGGAAGTAATATACTTTGACATTTTGACAGCTGTAACGTGATAATGTAACTATAAAAAAAAGATAAAGGAAGTTTGTCTGGTGCCAGGGTGGTACAGATTCAATTCATGCAGGCTTTGTCCTGTTTACAAACTTGGCTTGTACATCAGTTTCAGAAGACCTTGTTACCACTAAGGTCAGCCCCGTCTGTGCAATAAGACTTGAAAGTGCAGCTCTCTCGGGACACAAACTGTGCACAGTCTTATATATAGCTAAAAGTTGATAATAGACTTGTAGAAGTTGAAATTTGCTCCTGAAGCTTGGGGTCACAAAGGTGACGCACGATGTGAGGGCTCCAGGTGAGAATCAATCACCTTGCAGTTCTGCTGATGTTTTTGCTGCAAGAAGCACTGAAGGCGCCGAAGCCTTCAGGGAGGCCTGCCTAAATGGAGCCTTGCGGTCAGATGCTAAAAGGAATTGGAGGAGTTCACTGTCATTCAAAATGACATTGAGAATCGCGTGTGGAACAGCAGAAGGGAGATGAAAGGAAAGAAGCTTCTGTGCTGTGCATTTAGCCGTGTTGGGAAATCAACAGAAATCCAAATGGAATTTGGACCTACCTCCCAATCAGAATAGAAAATTTGGATAATAATCAGAAATAATAATAATAATAAAAAAAAATCACTGTGTTACATATCGGAATTTAATATCCGACGACCACTAGTGTTAGAATTATGCAAAATGTAGCAAAGTTAATTTAAATGCAGTGTGCTCCAGCAATTTTACAGGATATAGATTTAAAAAGGTTCATGTTATGGCAGGTGGTCCCCTCCCTGAGTCCATCCATCCATCCATTCATTTTCTGAGCTGCTTATCCTTACAAGGGTCACAGAAGTGCTGGAGCCAATCACAGCTATTATCAGGCAGGAGGCAGGGTACAACCTGGACTGGTCGCCAATTAATCGCAGGGGCACATTGAGACAGACAACAGTTTCACTCACAGACACACCTCGGGGCAGTTTAGAGTCTCCAATTAATGCATCTTTTTTGGAGATGAGCGAGGAGACCCGAGTATGCAGAGAAAAATCACGCAGGCACTGGGAGAACATGCAAACTCCACACAGGCAGGCCCGGGATTTGAACTCCGGTCCTCAGAACTGCGAGGCCAACGCTCTACAGCTGCTGCACCTTGCCGCCCTCCCCGAGTCATCTTCTGATTTCAATTCTTCAACTGCTACATCCAAATGACTAGATCCATAATCATTACTGTTCAGATGAAACTTGTGCGTTTAATCTTTGGCATGTAAAACTGCGGCAGGTGGCTGTTTTGTGGATCTCCCCAGTGACCACTGAGTCTGAAGTGACACATTGGAAATAAGCGAGAAAACACTTCCCTTCCACTTTGACCCTTATCTATTCAGGTCACTGACCAGTGACAGGGTGAGCCTCTCCTGGGACTTGTAGGTCTGCGGCGTGACGGTCGTGCTGTGCATGAATCATGCGACAAGGCCTTTTTCGCCCCATTTTCTCATCAGACTTGCCACCCTGATGGTCTTAATAAGCTGGCTTTTGGCCAGGTAGTGTTCTTTCTGCATGGCAAGGCTCTTCTTTGGTCTCCTCAGGGTCCTAAACCCCAGCATGCTGTAATGTTGTTCTCCTTTTTTTTCCCCAGCCTTGACTGCACTCTTTTTTTGAAAACTTAAACATCTTTTCGGAAGATAGAGGACATGGGCCACTCCTATTAGGCAGTTATAGATAGCCTTTAAAGGTCCACCAGCATACCTCTACATTTTTTCCCCTCTGCGAAGGAACCGTTCGGACCATAGCATGATCACAGCATGAGATTATACAGTATGATGAATGTTGATCTGATAGCGGTAAATGTCTCCTAGTGTGTTGTTGGCTTTTTATTGCTCAGTAGCATTTTCACTCAGTAAAGAAGAAGAAAATCGTGCTGGAGACTGCAGCGTCTCCTGACCGGCCACAACTTTGTGTTCATTTGCATAAAGCTAAAAGTATGCAAATCTAATTCAATAAATAACAAATATATATTATGTACTTCAAATAATCAAGAAATATTTTTAGTTGCATGGTGAAAAGTATGTCTAATGCCCATCTTATTCCTCATGCTTTCTGACACGGAAAGCCATTTTTGCTTTTATTTCTTTAATTCTTGAGCTCTGTTAACTTTGTTTGGTTGCCGTTCAGGGACTTAGTGTAGTGACTCTGTGTCTAAAAAAATTTAATCTTGCAAGCTAAACAATGATGTGAAAATGTACAAACCTCCAAGAGATCATTAAAGTGCATGCCGTATATACTAAACTGATTTTGTTTCATGAAGGAAAAGGCAAAAGTTGTATAGCAACATCTGAAAGCACTGAAAGACATTAGGCTTGATTTCTTACTGTAATACGTCACAGAGTAAATGTGTAAAAAAATGTAATTATTTAACCTCGAATAGCCTCACTAACTTTTTAGCAAATTTCCATGGCAACCATAGTCTACTGTATTGGTATATAAAATATGAGACAAGTCGGAACACATAGCTTTGCATCATTCTCTTGTTAATCTTTGAAGCTGTGGAGAAATTATTAATTTATACACATGCATGTTTACTGTACCACATGAATTGAGTTTGCTGCATTATTGCTTCTGAGTACACCTATTTTCAGTTCCTTCAGCCTGAAGTCAGTCATCAATAAGTGTAACCAATATGCAGTACAATATATATAAAACACATTTGTGGTAGTGTACTGCCTGTGTAAGACTTGCATTCCAAACAATCAAAAAGGGAAAAAAATGCTTTTATGAAAAGTTATGTGGCACGATCTGCCTGAATCAGCTTGTACTGTAACTGTTCAGGTCTACCGCACCATCTGGGTCGACAGATGCTAATTGCATTTTTTTAGGGAGAATAAGGTGCTAAGTTGCCGGAAATTGCAGTCCTTGCAGTTGTCACAGTTTTTAATGCTGCCATTTTTCATTGCATTTCATAAAACATAAACCCTACATCCTATAAATTGTGTTCCCAAATATCCCGCCGCTGTTAAGCAAAACAAGGCTTTTGATTAAAAAAAAAAAAAGTTGTGAGCTCGTTTCGTAATGTCTGCTTAAACCTTACGCAGTCTAAAAATACTCCACAAACAACATGATGTGGACTGTAAATGTAAACAACGGGAAAGAAAGAAAATAAGCTCAATTTGCTGTGACTGCAAGGCATGGTGCCATCTGGAAGACAGGCAAGAGGCCAACTGGAAGATATTAAGTCATGAGTGTCATCAACCATAACAATCATGTAACAATCAAAGCACATCTATTGCTTCTGTAACTACATGGAACGAAGATACTGATGATTGTATTTGACTGAAAGAAAAAAAAAAGACAATGTGCTTTAGGTATTGTTGAAGAACTATGTATCAACACACACACACACACACACACACACGTCACAAATTTGCACTTACAGTTTCCTATCCTGAGGTCATTTTTTTTGTTTTTCTTTTTCTTTTTAAATAGGTACACATAGCATGATATAATCCATATATTTTATCATATTTTTTGATGATCTTTTCCTCTGGATTTTTGTCAAATAGAGGACGTCAGTAGGACTGTCCTCACTGATTTTAGTCTATTTGTCATTCATCCCCGTCGTAGTATCCAAACACACAGAAAATACTCTGTAGTCCCCTTTTAAAGTTCCTCCACCAAAATGTAGAATGGCACACATCAATAACCGAGCTCAACGACAAAATGTCTCTGGTCCTATATTGCTGTCATAATAACAAAAAAGGCATTTGATTACATTTTGTTCATAGTCCTGATTAATAATTAATGTGTGGTTGATGACTCAAAATGGGGTGGTGGTGGTGGTGGTGGGGTGGGCTTTGGCAAATAATTGACAAAGAAGCTTTGCTTATTATGGACTGGTCAATTGCATCCTCCACCGAATCGTTTTAAGGATTAATGCCTCACAAACACTTAGTGCTCAAGTGAAATGCCATGAACTGAGGCAAAATCAAGTGCAATGATCCAGCGATTAAACCGCCCACGTGCACATACAAACGTGGCAAATTCATGCACTGAAGTTTTTCTGAGCGCTGGACTTGGATACTGAACCACAAATTGTGCACTTATTTAAATTATACAAATAGCTCACTCGCGCAGAAAATTATTTTAGCGTCAAAGCATTGCACTGCGTGGAAAAAGAGAGAATGCTGGGGGGAAAATGTATCAAAGACAAAGATAACATGCTTTAATTACATTTTTTTGACAGGTTGGAATTAAAACAAAATTATTTTGGTTCTTTGAGTTTATCTTTTGCAAGGGAACATGCAAAGACATTTGAATTGTTCAACAGGGCAACTTGGACTTAACACTAATAACACTTTATCACCACCATTTTAACATAGTTTTCATTTACAATTTTAGCAACTTGGGGAGCAAATAGATCCTTCAGTCACACCGATGTGGAAGTCGATCTCGCAACCTGGTGCACCGAAGTTTGCGTCTGTTAAATGGGCAAAATTGCAGTTCATTTTGTCTCTATACCTGAAAACACAAAATACTGGGAGGAGTAGATTCAAATGTAATCATTTATAATGCACAATGTGACTAATCAAACCTGTAATAAATTGTGCTGGCTGATTTTGCGTCTTTAAATTCTGCATCTGAACGCCAGGTGAAAATCAGCACTGCTATGATTGTGGTAATTGCGGCTGGGATGCATAAGCAAAATAAGGATATATCTTTTATGCTCGTGTTAATATTTTTTAAATGCCAGAAGGAGAAAATCACTACACAGTCTATTTGGCAATGCAATTCACAGGACATTCAGAACAATTTGAATAAAAATGTAAAAAAAAAAAAATTTAAACAGTTGCTGGCTTCTCCAAAATTCACAAATTTCCCAAATTAACCTGATTCTGATTGTATTCTTTTTTTTTTCTTTAACACAGTAATCTCTGTTTGCCTCTTCCAGTAACACTTCCAATTCTACCACTTCAAACTTAATTTTGTGCTCGTGGTGCTCTCTGAAACTTTCAGGCCCCAAGTGTCTATTCTGTTGTTTTTTTTATTCCTTATTACACTGATTACATTTGCATTTGATTATGCAACTGAAACAATCCAGATGCCCCCCTCAGATGCTTTGGATCTCTGCAGGGAAACATTGAAAATACAATTATGATTCATAGTCTTACTATTGTCCAATATTACAGCGCTTGAAGGCATGATACAGTTATTTTTCCTGGAGTGTCTTAATCACTTTATCTTCTCTATTAATGATATGAGATATGCAATTATTGACTTTGGAGTTTGATCACTAATGCATGTCACCGCTACGTCTGTATAGAGTATAGACTGGAACATAAACAATGATAGAAATGATCTTTGTCATTTTCCAGGAAGATCTTCAAGATCCCATGGAACAGAATTTAACAGCGATGCTATTTTGGCTCCTGGTGCTGCTCTGCAGCTTTGCTGAGGGCAGCATTATGTACCGGGTCCAGGAGGAGCAACCTCCCAACACTCTTATTGGTAGTCTGGCTGCAGACCAGGGGCTGCCAGACTCAGGTCATCTCTACAAGCTGGAGGTGGGTGCCCCTTATCTACGTGTTGATGGAAAGACTGGAGATATTTTCACCACTGAGATCCCCATTGACAGAGAGACACTGAGAGACTGCCGGTTTCTTGTTAAGGGTAAGCCCTGCTACCTGGAATTTGAAGTGTCCGTAACAGATCTGATACAGAACCAGAGCCCAAGACTCATTGAAGGACGCATTGAGGTACAGGACATCAATGACAACACCCCCCAGTTCCCATCTTCTGTGCTCACTATATCCGTCCCAGAGAACACGATCATGGGGGCACTGTTCTCCATACCTTTAGCAACTGACAGAGACTCAGAAAGGAATGGGGTGAGCGATTATGCGCTGACAGCAGGACAAGATGCCGCAACACTCTTTGGCTTACAAGTGGCAGATGACAGGGGTGGCAAGCTCCCACAGCTTATTGTTCTGGGCAACTTAGATCGTGAGATAAAGGATTCCTATGACCTTACCATCAAAGCTGTGGATGGAGGAAACCCACAGCGCTACAGCAGTGCTTTGCTGCGAGTGGTCGTCACTGATGCCAATGACAACTCACCCAAGTTTGAAAAATTAACATATGAAGCAGACGTGTCGGAGAACAGTCCGGTGGGGCATTCAGTGCTTCAGGTAGGACTATATATTGTGTTACTTAAAAACAATTTTATTTTGGCCCATTTGCCCAAACATTTAAAAATAAAAATAATATTTGTCACTAATTACACTATTACGGTACATTTTATGACTATGGTTTCATTCTTTCTTTGCCCTATTCAAATAATTAGATATTTGTTTGCCATCGGTAGATTTTTCCACATATGTAATTCACATTAACTCACTGCAGTTTTTGGTTTTGTCTGCTGCTGTCGTTGTTGTAGGTCAAAGCAAATGACTCGGACATGGGTCCGAATGGAGAAATTGAGTACACACTTCATCAAGCAGGAGACCCAGTGCCAAAACTCTTACGAATTGACCGGTCCACTGGGATCATCTATGTCAAAGGACCACTGGACCGAGAGGAGATTGACAGCCTGTCCTTCTATGTGATCGCACGGGATAAGGGTCCACAACCGAAGAGCTCAAAGACCTTTGTTACAATTGAGGTGACAGACCAAAATGACAATGCTCCAGCTGTGGAGATTCGTGGCATTGGTCTTGTAACTCACAGTGAAGGAGTAGCTAACATTTCAGAAGATATGCCGGTGGGAACAGCTGTTGCTTTGGTGCAAGTATCTGACAAGGACGAGGGAGAGAATGCTGTGGTTACATGTGTGGTTGCAGGGGATGTGCCTTTCCAGCTCCGCCCCATCAGTGACTCGTCCAGTGACAACAAGAGGAAATATTTCCTACAAACAACCACTCTCCTCGATTTTGAAAGGGTGAAGGATTATCGTGTGGAGATTGTGGCCGTGGATTCTGGGAATCCGGCGCTCTCCAGTACCAACTCGTTGAAAGTGCAGGTAACTGATGTAAATGACAACTCTCCAGTATTCTCCCCAACCTTGTTTGAGGTAGATTTTGCAGAAGAAAATCAACCTGGAGAAAAGGTTTTGGATGTTATAGCTTCAGATGCAGACAGCGGCACCAACGCAGAGCTTCTCTATCATATTGTGCCTGACACATCCATCAAGGGTCTGTTTGAGATTGATCCAAATACAGGGGAAGTCAGAGCCCGGAACCCCCTTGATCGTGAGCACCAAGAACACTATGAGTTTCGGGTCACTGCAACTGATAAAGGGTCACCTGTCCATAAAGGAACAGCAAGTGTTGTAATAAAAATCCTTGACCGCAATGACAATGACCCCAAATTCATGCTTAGTGGCTACAGCTTCTCAGTTTTAGAAAATATGCCTCCCCTGAGCCCCGTTGGCATGGTAACAGTCATGGATGTTGATAAAGGTGAAAATGCTCATGTTCACCTCTCTGTAGAGTCTGACGGAGGGAAATTTGTTGTGCAAAATGGAACTGGCACCATTCTCTCAAGCATTTCATTTGACAGAGAGAAAGAGAGCAGCTACACTTTCCGTCTCAAAGCAATGGATGGGGGGCAACCACCCCGGTCTTCTTATGTGGGTGTAACCATCAACGTACTGGATGAAAATGACAACGATCCAGTTGTTACAAAACCCTCCAATTCTTCCTTCAGACTTCTGTCACCACTTGCTTCCCCTGATAGCCATGTAGAAATGGTGGAGGCCGAAGACCTTGACAGTGGGCTCAACGCAGAGCTGGTCTTCAGCATTGCAGGTGGTAACCCTTACCATTTATTCCGTATTTCACCCTCCAGTGGAGAGATTACTCTGGCAAAGGAGATGGCCCCAAAATATGGTGGACTCCATCGGCTGGTGGTAAAAGTGAGTGACAGAGGGAAGCCCGCACGTCATGCCACTGCCTTGGTCCATATCTATGTCAATGAAACCATTTCAAACGTCACCTTCGTGGAGGCTCTAGTTGGACACAGTCTCTACACTCCACTAGACAGGGATATTGCCGGTGATCCTGACAATGGCTTTGCTGCACAACGAAGCAACATTTTGTTTGGAAGCCTCGCTGGGGTGGCAGGTGTTGTTATGCTTATCTTGGTGGTGGTTTTTATTCGACACCGCATCCAAAGAGAAACAAAGAGTGGCTATCAACCGGGAAAGAAGGAAACAAAGGACTTATATGCACCTAAACAGGCGCCGAAAAATGCCAAAGGGAAACGAGGTAGGAAAGGAAAACCGCAGAAATCCCCAAAACCACTTGGGGAAGAAGAGGAGGTCAGCCTCCAAAAAAGCCTCAAATTCAACCTTGACGCAGTCAATGATAGCCCAAGGATACATCTGCCCCTGACTTACTCACCAGAAAGCCCTGATATAGGTCGGCACTATCGCTCCAACTCCCCGTTGCCTTCCATTCAGCTACAGGCCCAGTCTCCCTCTGGCTCACAAAAACATCAGGCAGTCCAGGACCTTCCGGCTACTAATACCTTTGTTGGGACTGGAGGAGATGACAACTCTACTGGCTCAGACCAGTACTCTGATTACAGCTACAAGACCAGTCAACCCAAGTACAACAAACAGGTAAGGTCACTGAATAATCTTGATACCATGTAAGAGAAATAAAAGTCAGTTACCAGCAAAATATAGATGTAACCACACAAACACAGACTGATATCTCCCTTCTTATCCACTTTTCAGTATTTGGCAAGGTGCACATTGCTTTGGAAGAGAATTATTAATAGACTCAGAGGGGATAACAAAATGAAAAGTATGATCTTGGGAATCAAAGCCTATGTGTCTCTGGGTTTCTTACATCAGTACATACACGTCTTAGGGAAAGTACACACGAAAATAGTACGAAGTTCACATCAGCAATTTCAAAAATGTTGCTTTTAGTGCTGAAAAAAGAAAGCAGGTGTTATGATTTCCCAATTACGAGAATGCATAACAGATTTTTTTTTTAATAATGTAAAACTAACCAACCAACAAATGCCAATCAAAAAAAGTTTACTGCACAGTTTGCTTAGCGGACGTCATTATTTCAATACTATTCAGCATTGTATTTGTCACATGACCCCAAAAATATTATTTATGGATAGCCATGCACCACTGCACACTCAAGATGGCAAAAGCTAAAAACGTTTTTTTTTTTGGGAATTCTGCAACATACAAAACACCCTGAATTCCCTTGGGCATTATTCATTAAAAAAAAAAAAAAGGCTCACATAAAAATAGACAATGGACTTTTTTTTGGTTGTTTTTTTTCAAACAAAGACATGAATAGACCGAGTTTCACTGTTGGCTTGGTTGATACTTTAAGCAGATGTTACCTGACATCTTAGGCGATCACAAGCCTTTGTGGAAGGTGTCAGTTTAGCGAACAATCACCACTGTCACCTTGAATAACAACATTAGCGAACAAAAGCCACAGGGTGTGTCTCCGTGAGTAGTGTCAGCCTTTGCGTGTAAATGTGTCTCTTAGTTAAAGAGTGTAAGATGAAACTGCGGCACAGATGTACGCTCTCAGCACTTGACATTGGTTTTTGAACACGATAACACAGAGGCGTATGAGAACATGACTGACAGGCTGTAAAATGTCAACAGATGTTGAAGTGCTGTGACATAACTCTACAGATGTTGTTTCATGTACGGTATCCCGTCTCACATCAGGAAGAACAGATTGACCAAAATATATAATTAAAGTGGCTGCCAAGTAATGTGACAGATGTAGCCCGGTGCCCTTTAACTTAATATTAACAGTGTTGTTCTTTACGGTGGACGAAATTTGTTACAGTCGACGTGTAGTCGGTTTTTAGTGTTTGTTTTGTCACCAAACAATGTTTAGTTGTGTATTACATCTTAAAGTTTTGACATCGTCTTGTAAAAGTGGCAAAATAAAGACGGTAAGTGTAGGGTTAGTGAATAAATTTATACCCGAGAGTGTGAACCGAAGTTACGCATCGGGCAAGCAAATTCAGTGTTTTAGAGAGTTATCCTATATATATATATATATATATATATATATATATATATATATATATATATATATATATATATGTGTAAATGTATAGCACAATCCGTGTCATATGCAGATTATATTGTGTTGCACTCTTCATCTCTGGCTCATATAGTGTGCAGTTGTACCTGATAAATTATTCACAATGTGACTTATTCCGATTTTGCATGATAACAGTTTGTGGGATTATTTTAAAAACGAACTTCATTTACTTTTTCGTACTTATGGCTGATAAATGTGAGAGTGTAAAACTGAATGCTGTGCAGTCATACCCCTCCCCCCCCCAAAAAAAAAAAAATGACTTTAACAACCAAGGAGATGGCTAACATCCACTACCTCTGTACAACTTCAATTTGTTTTTTTGTTTTTTTTGCCTTGTCACATTTGAATGTGTGATATTGTACGATGGTTGCTGCAGGAACCCATGACTCACATCAGCAATTAGAAGCTGATAATAAGCCCTGTTGGGTCCAAAAGCTCACACCTTGATTCACACCCCTCTAATGAGAGCTCCACATTTGTGTAAACCATGTGTTCCATATGACGTCTTTAATATCACAAGTCAAAGTGTGGTGTACCACTTTGGATGTTCAACTCATTTTCTTCCTGCTGTGTCCCCAAAGCCAACAGATTCACAGCGCCTTCAAGGGGGAAGCGTGATTGAGCCAGTCTTAATTAATCTGGCCCATGATTAACATTAACATGGTCCAAACTTTAAATTTAGTCAACCCTTTAAACTAGGATGATATCAAATTTAGAGTAATAGCCCGTTGTGAATATAGTAGCCGCAAAATGTACTCACTTCTTTCCAAAATATGGGTAAACAGTAGTCCTCCAAAAAATCTATAAAGAGTAAATAATATTATTTTACATTAACTATATATAGATTGCTGAAGCTGTTATGTACAAATGCCACACTTCTATTGTGGGAAGTTAAAAAAAATTACACAGACAAGGACGAGAGTGTAACAACAGCAGAGTGTATGTTAATTGGAGAAATTTGAAATAATCTGTCTAGATACGTTACCTGCTACTGAGCACAAAAAGTACACAGGACGCAGTCTCCACAGGATATACAGAACATTCCTCGGATTGTACATTTCCCACTTCCGAGAGTGCATTCACCTGTTTTTGCATTTTGTTTATTCAGCTTTTTGACGGCTGTGTTTTTTTTTTTTTTCGCGTGTAGAATATGTGCATATAGATTTTCCAGGGTGACGGTGATCCAAAATGTTGCTTATGGTTTTCAATCCAATGAAGTGGTATTTTAAATTTCAGTAGTTTACCCTACCATGCATCAATTTACAGATGAAATTACCAAGAGTTGACCAACATTCTGTTGACTCTGGTTTGGTTTCTTTTCACTGTGTACGAAATCGATACGAACCACAACGTATCATGGCAGAGCCTGTTAGAGCAGCAATGTTTGGGTTACAGAAAAGTGAGTGAAACAGAGCTATGCAGCAACTAAATCGTTCTTTGTCAATAGTTATTTTGTATTTTAAACAACATCTGTAATGCAGGCACAGCGAGCGGAACATGTTTCACATATTTTTTTTGGGGGAAAAAAAAAAGTCCAGTTGTACAAAATTTCAATTAGTAATAGTGATTCAGAAGCAGAACCCTATTTTACTGATGATAATATAAATTGAGATTTACTAGTAATATCTAAGTAATACAAAGAAGTTTCTCAGTCACTTTTAAATTTAAACTTTAAAGTGGAATATATATCAGTAATAAATGAATCTTCTGGATTCTAAGACATATAAGCGTAAAGATGATACATGCAGATGGTCAGAAATATATTTACATATTTATAAATAATATATATAAATATTTGTCTGGCAAAACCAATCCCTTTTTGGGGGTTTGAGAGTAACACACGCACACTCTTGACTCGTCTAAGTGTTTCATAGATGATCTAATTTCCTTCACACCATCAATAGTAAGTTAAATATAGGAAAGTAAGTGGGCAGGATGGATGAGACATCAATACTGACAGAAGCGTTAACGCGCAGTGTTCTGTGTCAATGACTTCTGCAACTTAAAAGTACACCGCGAGGAAGTTGATTCAGATGAAGGCAGCAGCAGGTTAACAGGATGCAGGCAGTTCAAATCAGGAAAGAAACCATTCTGGGCAGGTACTAGAACTAGCAAGACAAATGCTTGACCTACTCCAGAAATGCAAAGCAGCTCTTTTAGTGGATATCCCTCTACAGATAAATTTGCGAGGTTACCAGGAAGTAGTGAGGAATAGTCGCGTACACAAATATGCAAGCTACTGAGCCCTGTTACAATTAGTTTTTTTTTTAATTTAATTTGATTTGATTTTACATTGACCAAATGTTTTTTTCTTTTTTTTTTTTTTTAGAAGTGTTAACCTGCTCAAACAATTCAACATTACCGTTCAATTCTACTATAATTCAACGTAATATCTTTTTCTCAACCCTAAGAATTTAACCCATGTGACTCGTGTAAAAACAAAGGTATTGGAGGATGAAGATAAAGACAAACGATGTCTATCCATCCATTTTCTGAGCCCCTTATCATCATGAGGGTCACGGGAGAGCTGGAGCCTATCCTGGCTGTGATCGGGCTGGAGGCAGGGTACATCCTGAACTGGTTGCTGGCCAGTTGCAGATAAAGTCAAAAGATATGTATAGATGTTTTTAACATTTCTATTAAGTACACAGAGTATCCAAGTACAAATCCATTACACACACATTCAACTCTCAAGTCATTGAAAATTAATCAGTTCCATGTCAGGGGGAAAGAAAGTCAGGCCGTGTGTACCACTACGCACCAGTCATTATGTACATCCATCCATCCATCCATTTTCTTTGCCGCTTATCCTCACGAGGGTCACGGGGAGTGCTGGAGCCTATCCCAGTTGTCAACGGGCAGGAAGCAGGGTACACCCTGAACTGGTTGCCAGCCAATGGCAGGGCACATACAGACGAACAAACATTCACACACACAATCCCACCTCGGGGCAACACTTTATGAATGATGAAACCAGTAACATGTAATTTACCAAAGCCCTTAAAGAAGTACATATTGTGTGTATAATCTACCACAATTTTAAGTGGAGAATCATATAATGGCTGAGGGGAAGAAGTAAGATCCTGAGCAACGATAAATCACCACCTAAATGTGAGCAAAGCTCAGTCAAAAACACCTTGCTAAAATAGTGTTGGTTTATTTGAAGGACTCCGGTTACAATAACTCACTCACTAATGTGACCGCTTTCTGGTGAGCTCGAGTCAGTTCACCGAAAGGTTTGAGTCTGCTTTGTTTCCAGTGAGTCATCTTAAGTACAAGCAGGCACAGGATTCTTCCTATTCCGGATTCATTGACATCTTGGCTCAGGTGCTGACTAATTCAGATGGAGATTCAAATCATGAACCCCTTTGACACAGAAATTGACCACATCTGGTCAGAAGATACGTGCTTTTGAAAATGTCCAACTGTTCAGAGTTTCACTACTTCCAGCAAAACTTTGTCTTTCACAAAGAGCTGAAAATCCTCGAATTGAACAATACATTTCCAAGAACGGGCATTCCAATGCTTTTCTTTGAGTCTTGCAGTCTTTCTGTATTTGTGTTGCAAATTCCTGATGACAGTGATACCCTGAGCTCAGTGGCCACTTCCCTTTCAGAACATCTAGTCTAATGCCTCACAACGGGCGACATACTGTTGATCAAATGTTTGCCTTTATCTTGGTCTCATGATTTCAAAATGTGAAGAACTGAAGAAATGTGAAAAAAGCTGACGACCACTACAAAAGGGAGAAGAACTTGCAGGAGCAGCCCCAAAATATTCGCATCGCATTGCCAAACATGCTTTGAAGTTTGCAGCCAGATGGGCCAGGCGTGTGTTTGAGTCATGGACGGCGATGTCGTCAAGGATGTCATTTGACTTTTCATGAAATAAAAGAGCACTGTGTATTATGCAGATGACCAACCTCCTGCTGTACGCAGCATATTTGCATTTTTCTCAGAGCTTTTTCATTTTTACCCTTTTGCTGATGTCTTGATTCATGTTCCTTGCTTGACTGCATGAACTTATTTTATTTCTGAATAACTCAGTTGCCATCAGCCATGAAAACTAGCCTCATGTGGCCATAGAGTTCATGTCGTTTTATACGTGTTAGGAGAGTTTGCAAAGGCAAATACCCTCGGCATGTACCAGTATTTAGAAATGCCTTGTGCAAAGTCTGACACGAAATGACAAAATGTGTCCTCATAGTCGCCAAATTAAAAGGAAGCTCATAAGAACGTTGCAGGAAAACACAAACACATTGCGGAATGTGGGATTTCTACAGATGTTCTCAAAACCCAAATGCAAAATAGCATCTGGTACCATTGAGGGTTTTAATCCCGCTACTTCTCAGTCAAAATTTGACCAAACAACTGAACAATTTTCTGAAGTTTGCTTGGTGAAGCTGTGTACACATTACTTTTCGAAAAAGAAATAATTGAAGTGCAAAATGAACGACGAACCGAGATCTGTTGTACTGCAGCTGAAAATTAAAAAAAAAGAAAATTGAATTTTTTTTTTATCGTGATCCCACTGTACGATACCTGCATCAAATTTATAAAATGTTCATTGATCAAGTCTAATGGAAAGCCAGCCATCTAAAAAAAATTCATTCATTCATTCATTTCCCGTCAGGCTCATAAGATTTTTGCCGATTGTCACATTTCAGTTTTTCCCATTTTTATGGTTAAAAAAAAAGAAAAAATATCGAACTAGCAACTCCTTTAGGTAAAGCAGTGTGAAGGCTCAGCCTTCTGATGGCGTTCCCCTCAGCTGCGATATTATATCACCACACATCCCAGCCTCCTTACCTTCTGCCAGGCAGATTACTGCTTTTATCAATAAGCAGCTTAGCACCAAAGTGTCCCTCAATAATACGCCATGGTATTTTTCTTCCTCTAGCAGCTTTAATGTCTCTTTAGGTGTGTGTGCGTGTGTGTGTCCCCTCCCGCACCTCCCACCCGCAACTTGCCACCGCTATTACAAATTCTCATAACCTTCCATTTCAGTGTTTTCACTCCCACAACACTTTCCACTTTATTTAACCCTCTCACTGAGGGAAACTACTGATACATTATGTATCCTTCTCGTCAGGTTACATTAGGAACCTCGAAATGGCCCAGGAGGGCCAGAGAGGAGCATCCCCATCAGACATAGCGCCCCATTAGGAGTCTGCACCGCACTATAAAACCCATTAAGGTCCATTAGGGAAGCGCTCTGATCCACAAACACCTTTAAGGCCAGTCAGCCTCAAAGGTGCACAATTACACATGGTATAAAATGTATTTGAGTTGTCATTAAAATGGCATGTATTAGGTCTACAGCCAATAGTGTGCCAGTGGTCGTTTGTCAAAAAGCATTTTAGTTTCAACAATGCAACTGTTGGGTCATAATCATGCCAAAATCAAAGATGCTTGGCGACAGCTGTTTTGACTTGTTACTCATTTAATGATGTTTCTCATTAGAAAGGCCGTACATAATGCACGATATCATAAAATGTAAATCAGCGCAAGGATCACTGCGCTTAAATAGATCCCATCTGAGATTTCACACATTCTTTTATAATTTCCGAGCATTCTCTTTAGCAAATTCCAGCTCGGTCACCTCCCCTATTGGGAACGACCGCATGCAGCTGTGAGGTTTCGGCACCGTGACTGGAGCGCTGCTTATTATTGCTTGATGAGCTTGACCCAAATTTTCCACAGACCCACACATTATTCAAAGCGACTTTTAAATTCTAAACCCTAGTTCAGCTCGAGAGCGAAAACCTGGCTTGGCTGTGAAACAGATTTGATGTGGTTTTACTGGGAGCCTTTAATGACATCTGGTTTACTGTTGGGTATTTGTGGGTATTTTTATGACATCAAATGAATTAAGCTTGTCAGAACAGCTACAAATGTGCAGATATTGTTTTCAAGCAATTCAAAATGTCTCATGCTGACATCCAAACAGAACTATTGGATTACTGCCTAACAAAATGATTTTTTTTTATTAGATCAAGGGGAAAAAAGTTTTGACAAAGTACTCTGCGCTAATGACTGTGCGTGTGCGGGTAGGCGGGTAAAATGGTGTTGTAAAGTAAGGGGGAAGTTGAAATAATGAACATTGTGCTAGTAAATGAAATAAGGAACAAACAATCTCTAAATAGTCATTTGATGTCGACTGTCACATCAAAATTCATCTCAGAGCTGCTTTTTTCCCCCCAATGTACAAGCCGCTGTTACCAAGGAATGGAGCGACCGTGGCTGAGTTATTGATGTTTGGTGGAAAATACAAGATAAGCAGGGTCAATCAATCATCAGAGGAAGATATTAATGTCAATGTATATGAAGCAGCGGTAAAAAAAAGAAATGAAAGTTTATAGAAGGAATAGTCCAGCTGTCAAAATGGAGATGCTTCAGGAGAAAATTCTCCCGTCAAAGGAAAGGGAGAGACTCAAGCAAGACACGGAATGCTCACAAACAGTCCAACAGCTAGTTATATTTCGGGAAAATGTGATTTCATGGGCTATTTGGAAATTGCTCGCCAGATGACTGCAAGAGTAGCAAAATACATCAAAAAACGTTACATGTAGCTTCAGCAATTGCGGCCATACTACAGACAATTCCTGTTAATTACACCTGCGTAAACACATTTTCCACAGGCGAACAAACACGCAAAATAATTGCTAACAGCATCACGCTTCTTAAAGCCAAAGAGCATTTTGCCCGAGTGGTTTCCACTGAGGAAGCGCCACCGTATTACGCATTACAGGCCCTTGATTGGGGTAGACATCCGGCCAATAAAAGCTTTTCTGTGACTTTGTCAACATGCTTCTTCCTCTGTAGAAGAGTTATAGAGAGTAGATTATACAAGTTGTATAACAAGACATCTTGTAGTAACATGGTATGAAATGTAACAGTAACATTTGTTTATATTAATGTCTTTTAAAAGACAAACATTTGAATACTTGAATTGATCTGATCGAGTAAATGCTAGCATTACTCAGGCATGTCATTGGATGGATAATTTACTTTCAGGCTATATGCTGCGAGCGCTGCCCGGACATGCATTTGATTAAGCTCAATGAACATGTCCACACAGGCAGACACAATTGTGGGAACAGAGAGTGCAGTGTTGCATGGGTTTCCCCCCCGCAGTGATAGGAGACGGGGCAGGTGCTGGCAGAGGTTGGAGGATGGAAGATGATGGGAAGATCCAGGCCTGGGTTGTGGGCCAGATCCCGTCCTTGCAGTTATGAAGGAGAAACTATAACTGATGTGACAGTGACAAATGAACCATCCCCACGTCCCCCAACTGCCACTTTTATGCCTCTCATCTCAGTCTCTTCCCAACCTACCCACTATTTTCTTCCTGGGCGCCCTCAACCCTTCAAGTCTTCTTTATTCTTACCTACTGAGAGCTTTTCAGCTTTCAGTCTCCACTCTGTGCTCCGTATTTTTAACTTTCACTTTGTGCATTCTGCGTTGCTCTCTCACATCTCTACCCTTCATCAACACCCCCTCCTCGCCTCTTTCCACGTTTTTTTGCTTGTGAAGTATTGGAATACCTTGTACCACAAGATGTGTCATGTTGAATACCGTCACTGTCCGAGGAAAATCATGCATTTTTGGGTTCTCCTGCCTGTCCTAGAGTAATAGAGTCAGTAGCCATACAAACAAAGAGAAAAATGCAGCCTACAAAGAGGTTATGAAAGTTCATTCATTTTCATAGCTGCTTATCCTCACATGGGATGCGGGAATGCTGCAGCCTATCTCGGCTATCAACAAGCAGGAGGTCGGGTAGACCCTGAACTTGTCGTCAGCCAGTCGCAGAGCACATGGACACAGACAACAGAACTCAGAACTGTGAGGCCAACTCTCTAACCAGTTGTTCCACCTTGCTGCGGAAAGTACATGTCAAGCAAAAATATTGATAATTCTGTGTTGGCTTTGCGTTATCTCAAATCCGAAAAGACAACTCCCATGTTTATCTTCATTTTCTCTGGGGATCAGTCCAGTTATATTTTTTCCCGCTGTGCTTCTTTTTGTGAGTCTGATGCCCAGTAGTTAGCAAAAAAAAAAAAAAGTTTTTCTTTTACTCATGGTGGTGCACATTCTTTCATGATTTCATCGAAGCTCCTGAAGCCCACAGTAACAGGTCAGCATGAAGCAAATCACTGACACCACATCGGTACAAGATGAGGTCAGACAGGGCTTTTTTTTCCCAGTTTACCTAATTTATTACTGTCAGATGAGTTTTTTTTTGTTTTTGCCAAATCTCCTTAAGTCATGAGTCAGCTTCAAAGTAATAACACTAAAATGTTGAAATGTACACACACAACAGAATGATTGCTTTGCTAAATCTCATTGGTAGGGTATTTTTTTTTAAATGTAAAATACAGTACAGTAAAATAGCCTTTCAATGAGCCTGGCATTCCTTGGATGGCAGCAATATAATAAAGTGAAGCACTGATGCAACTAACATGGCATTTAAAGCCCATAATTTGATTCCATGCATCAAAACGTGTATCAGCGAGTAGAATTGACAGAGTGTCATTAAACAGAAGACGGTGAAGTAGCACAAAGGATGAAGGAAATGCTCAGCAGTGATTATTGTTGAGCTTTAATGACTGTCTTGCTCCTGTAATAGACCTTCTGGGCTGTTGAAATGAGATGCCAAGCAGAGAAGACAATTAATTGCTTGGCTTCCTTTTGTCCCTGCCCCCCATCCTCATGTGTATTGGGCTGAAACTTGATAAGATAAAGGCTTTGGGCCACCCGAATACCTTCAGACACTCATCTCTCTGTCTTGAATTTGTTGTGGGTGCATTGTTTGAGTCAGGTGGCCTTTTGCTGCTGTTTTTATACACCAGAACAAAACACCAAACACGCTGAAGCTCCACATGCATATTTTATGATATATATATATATATATATATATATATATATATATATATATATATATATAAGACGGCATGGTGGAGCAGCTGTAGAGTGTTGGCCTCACAGTTCTGAGGTATGGGGTCCAAATCCTGACCCCACCTGTGTGGAGTTCGCATGTTCTCCCCATGCCTGCGTTGGGGTTTCTCATGGCACTCCGGTTCCCTCCTACATCCAAAAAAAATGCAACATTAATTGGACACTCTAAATTGCCCCTGGGTGTGGATGTCAGTGCGACTGTTGTCTGTATACATATGCACTGCAATTGACTGGCAACCATTTCAGCGTGTACCCCGCCTCCTGCCCGACGACTGCTGGGATAGGCTCCAGTATTCCCGTGACCTTTGTGAGGATAAGCAGCTCAGAAAATGGATGGATGGATGGATAGCCAGAACCAACATGAATTAGAATTTATGATTTTGGCTTTCTGCAATCCGTATAAGTTTAGTGAGAGGCTATTAATAAATATTGTCGATTATCATATGAAAGGCCTAAGCTTCCCCTATGGGCCGATCTGCATCTAAAATGCTCAATGCATTGTTAATGTGCATCACATGGCTGGTCGCTTCTGCGTGCAATCATTTGTGTGTTGCTTCCCAGGAAGCAACTAATCAGTGGGATTTTGAAAAAGGTTATAAAAAGGCATCAAGTTCCTTCAAATCTGATTGGTATTAAAGCTAAAGGAAATCATATTTACTTTTTGTCCACTAATGACCAATAATTTAAACAACTGTTAACAAGTGGCGCCCCTAAAATGAAACTCAGTTTTTGTGTGTTATAGTGTCTTATGACAGCATTACCCAACCAACAAGTTGGTACAATTACGGCTACCGCATGAACAGTTGAATGCCGGTATAACACTGCACACATTCCTGTTTATGAACATTAAAAATGCATCGGTCTTCTAAATCATTATGATGCAAATGTGAGTCTGTTAAGCAGCAGTACATAGCACAGAATAAATGAGTGCAAATCCGTCAGGCAGAGCTAAGAAATATAGCGAGTCGAATGTAATTGGAATAATAAAGGGGAGACTGTACTATTCAAGAAATGGTCAACACCATACACATTGCAATCCAGTCGAAAATGAAATAAGAAAAGGGAAAAATGTTTACCGCACCATATTCATTTGTGCACACACAATGTAGCAGCGTTATCACGAGGACAGCATGCAGCCGGTAATGAAAAGTGTGATGAATAATACAATCTCAAGTAAATACTACCATTCAGTTAAATGTGCAAGCGCCACACTCCTAATGCCTGCCTAGAGTTTCAGTATTTTGTGTGGATATATGCGTCATGTTAAAATACATTATTCCCACATAATTGATTTACAAGTCTGATCACATTTTTTTCCTTCTGCTTTAATAAGAATGCGTTAAAGTAGCGCAATTTGAAATGTTAGCCCTCAACATAATGACTGTGGAGCTGCAGTGACTCACGCAGGAAAAGGGCCGTTTCTGGTCTGCAGCCATATGAAATGTCATCTGAAATTTGACAAGATATGAAGAAGCAATCCCCTTTGAGAGCTCCACTGAGCTGCACATTTTCTGATATTGTTCCCGCATTATAATTGAGCCCCTTACGGGTGACCCATGTCGTTCTGAGATAAAACTAATTATTTGCCAAAAGAATTACTGCGAGCATTTTGTCTTCAGGTCGGAATAACTGTTAGCTGCTTTGTTGCAATTATGATGTGACCATGAGTCAGACTCTTATTTATTTTTTTTGTAGCTTTCTTGTGAAAATATCTACATCACAATGTCAGACAGGCTTGTTTTCTTTTAGTTGGACATTTCTAAATGTACGATCTTCAGGCCCATTTGTGATAATTTTACCTATCATGCCATACCTCATATAGAGCAATTTCACTCCATATTAGAATAGGATACAATTGTTTAAGCATCTAGCATACTTTTAGGTTTGTGCAAGTGCTGGAATACCAACAATCCCCCTTAACCACAGCAAAATGTATACTTTTTTTGTTATTTTTGGTGGGGAATTTATTTTACACATTCGTGTCCCTCAAGGGGAAATGCAACTCCCACACTGATGTAAATGCTGTGATGTAGCACAACACACGGAAAAAGAGAGTAAAAAGAGTGAAAAAGGTGCGCAAAGAGCAGTGGCCTACTTGAGCTGCCTTGCTGAAGGGCACCTCGAAGGTGCCCAGAAGGCAGACTCGCATCTGTCACACAAATAGTTGCCACGTTTTTTTGGACATTAATGTCCAGAGTGGGACATGAAGCTGTTTCCTCTTACTCCAAAGTCCTTGCAGAACTAGTTACTCCCTCCCCCAGTCAAGGGAAAAATGAAGACATTTGACTGCGAATAATACGTCATGTGACTTGGCTAAGCAAACTCTTGTTTGTCCTGGTTTGGACCCCGCTCTTGTCGTCTTCTAGTGCCATAATTCTTTCTGGCATAGATTCAATAACAGGCTAGAATTGACGTGATCGCATTATGCACTTGGGTCAGATTTGTGGACCGCACATCTATGATGCAAATCTCTCGTCCCTCACATCCCAAAGGTGCGGTATTGGACTGACAACAGGTGACCATGAAGGCTATTTGAGTCGATTGAGTTAAAAAAAAACATGATTAAAGCAATAGACATGGCGAGAAACAAGGACATATCTACATTAAACAAACGTTAAACCATCAGCATGAGCCATTGATGGGAGGAAATGTTAGATGCATACTTTCATGTTGCTTGTGCCAAATTCGGAGTTCACCTTTCAAACGTTGCAGCAGCAAATTAGGCTGATCAAACTAGCGAACATTTTCTCTGGTTCATGTCATAGATGGAAGAGGAGGTCAACACTTTGCATCTCAATGCTCATTGCTCCATCAATGACTATTTGGGTGATGAGCAAAGTACTGTGTGTACCAGAAAGAAAGCTGCACCGATCAGTTCAAGATGCCTTTTACATTGCAAAATAAAACAAATAAGAGGGGTATACTTGGGTCAACCACCATGTTTTTCTTCAGGAACCCTGAAAATCTGAAAAAGCTTTACAGTTCAATGTATAATCTCAGTAACAAGCTGCAACAGCCCACCTTGACTCTTGTCCAATATTTGTCCACCACCGGTATGTAAATCCTCATTCCAAGTTGGAGGCATCGTCCAAAATGTCCACATTAGAGATGGATAAATTGTATATAGACAGGTCGGCTTCTCTTCAAAAATAGTTGGGATCATAAAATGGCACATGAGCAAACTGAAAAACTGAAATACATTACGTCGAAAAGATGGTGTCAAATTCTGCACAAAAAAATCCGCACTGGATTTAACTCCCATTTCAAATACATTCTAAAAACCAGATCTTTCCAATTGAAATCATTTTGAAGGCATCATCTTCACCATCTCTCATTGCATTCTGCTAGACACAAAAACTACTCTATATTCTCTTCAGGACTTGTTTAAGGTTGAGCGTAATCAATCAATCTGGGTTTCTTTGTTAGTCTCTCCAATTTTGGCCGGAGGCATTTGGCTCTTGAGTTTTCATAACACTTCTGAGAAACTGAACGTGAACTAAGAGAATGTGGATGGGCTCTGCAATATCAGGCGCCAGGCCTGTGTAAATTAGTCTTGGATTTGCATTAATTGAAAAAAAAAAATCAACAGAACATCTCGGGCAGAACTGAGTGCTAAGCACATTTCACACAGAAGGCTCATTTTACCAATTACATTTGAGGCCATTCATGTCGACTGCACCAAAAACAACAGTCGTACTGGTGACACTGAACTCACGAAAGCATCACTGCTTATCAGCACATTTTCAGTAATTAAGTTATGAAATGGCCAGTTTCATTGCTTTATTATAAAAACAGTTAAGGGAAGGTTCCACTAGGTCTCAAGAGTACACACTTAGGTATTACTTTTCTTTTGTGAGCAACATAAAAGAAACGGCCATTACAGAATAAATGCGATCCGACAGAGAAAGCGTATGCCCAGCAGTACATAGCAGTGCCCCTTTTAACTTGTCTCTCCACCCATTGAAGACATTATAGACAGTCTGCGAAGATAGATAAGCTCACAAAAAAGAAGAAAAAAAAATCAAGAAACTAAACAGTTCAACACATTTTGGAGAAAAAAAAAATCCCATCCAAGTCTTATCCAAGAAAAGGTTTGACTCAATCCATGCATTTATAAGTGTTTCTGTACGTGCTCGATAAGCGTAAGTATCAGATCAATGTTCTGCAAATGTGTGATAAGGCCCACATTTTGATTACAGTCCTGCATAAAGCCCTTGCATCTGATTGTGCCATCCCCCCCCCCCCCCCTTCTCATAAAGCCTATGGATTATTGTCTGTTACGGTGTGTCTTTTATCACGCTAAGCTGATTTATTTGCATTTCATGTTACGCTAAGGTCGTGGCACCTTTAATTAAATCAACTTTTCTAATATGTGGTCTGTGGCTGACTTACATTGTAAATGTGGATTTTATTGTAGTACATGATGTTGCATAGGATTGATCCTCATCCACCTCAATCAGATGAGGTCACGTTGATCTACTGGTTATGATTCTCCACCAATTGGCTTTCAGGTATCATGCCTTTATGTGAAAGATCAACTGCTTTTTTTCCAGTGATATCTGACTATAGATGATAGGGTTAGTACAGGTCAAACAATTATTTTTCCTTTACCTTGATCTTGAAATTTCCTGGGATGATTGCTCTGTCAACAAGAACCTAATTGATTGCTACAGTTATCTAGCCAAAGGTGCACACAGGGCCAAAGGGTATCGTATCTTGCCAAATGAGGTGTTTTTCTTCAAAATCTTGTGGTATGTATTTTATCGTAGGTATTATGAGGCTCATTTGTGAAATCCTGCATTTTTTTTCTTCATGATCCTCTCCAGTTGGGAGCTTTCATGTTTGGCAGCTTGTCAGCCTCAGAAAAGTTACTCTTATAACATGACAATAACAAAATTAAATGAATGTATTTCATTTCACAAGTAATAACACATAATTGCATCATTTGTATAAAGTTTGGCATAGTGTTCATGAGTGTACGAATGGTGTTGGCTTTTTGTCAGCCGCCCCAAAATAGATGTGTTTCCATTTGTGCAGAATCTTAAGTGAAGTCAAATAAGATTTTTTTGTTTTTGTTTTTCCATCTTTTCCTTTCAACCTGTTTGTACCCTGCAGGTCACAATGACGGTTACGCAATATGTATTTGGAAAACGAAAACTCCTCATTCATTTAAAGATGTCATATATTGACTAGAATGCACGAATCCCATTTCAGAAAACTTCAGAGATATGATCGCTATTACACGTTTGGATGGCTTTTACTTTTGTCGCATTTAGAAAAAAAGCAAAAACATTTTCTTCATAACAAGCGACTTATTGTTATCCCAAATTCAGTTTGGGGGTTACGTGGACTCTTGCCCGAGAGTATTTATTTATTTATTTCGTTCTTCAGAAGAACCATGCAAATAATGGTCTTTTGTTTCCTTTTCCTTTGAGCTCATCTGATATAACCGTTTACTATTGAATGTGAATAATGGAACGACAAAGAATGAAATCAACACAAAACTGCTCATCAGTTCTCTGATTGTCATCAGAATTGTCGAGATCCGCACCCTGTATAGCGGTGATTCCCAACCAGTGTGCCGTGAGAGCTCTTTCACTTAAGAGGTCAAAATATTATTTATTTACAATAAATACTATGTCTTTGGCAGCAGTATAAAGAAAGACAGAATAAACAAATGTGTATAAGTGACCCGTGTATTCACATTTTGTGACATTTTTGTTTGTTGGTGTGCCGTGAGATTTTTCAAATGTAAGCTATGTGCCTTGGCTCAGTAAAGGTTGGGAATCACTGCTGTAAATCACGGGCATACTGTTTTCCCCTCTCAGGATTGTGCATAACACCGTGATGACTCCATACACATTTTATTTAATTTGTAATGGCTAAAATGCAAAATCTTCTCCATATACCGTATCAGTATCGTGAGCACACCGAGCCATTTGTTTTGAGACCACATTTGCACCTATTGGCAATTTCAACAAACCAATTCACCTCACACTCATGAGATGGTACACAGAACATAGACGCGCAATTTGGATATGCAAACTCCATACAGGTAAGCCAAAGCCAAGATTTTATATTGTTAACGTAACATGGTAATGAATAGCCTTCTCCAAAAAGGGGCTGTTTTTTTCCCCTCAGATAGTTTTCAAACGAATTGGTGCGGAGTCATTCTAGTGGTGCTCACGTGATCTTACATAACTAATTTGGCGTAATAAGAGTGTTATTCCAATGCATTGAGTAATTCCATTGCTATGGTGGGCCATTCATAATGAATGAAATAAAAATGATATATATATTGGAATGATCACCTCAATCAAAATGACTCTCCAATCAAGCATTTTATTCAAACTGTCAGTACATCTTTACACACACGCCTCTTTACACATGTTTTGCATTTCTTTCATACACAATAAAAGGCAGGGTCTCACTATTTGCGAGTTCCTTGTAAAGATGAAAGATAGGATTATCTTGTGTATGAACGTTACTGTGTGTTTGTTTCCATCGAGTGGCATCCGAGCAGCACCCATACGGTCAATGGCTACAGGCGATCCATAAAAAAATTTGTGCCCGGTACTAGAAGGGGAGGGTGACGGTGGGGGTGGGGTGGTGGTGCAGGGGGGGTGTAACGCACATTAAGATTTGGGCATCAGAAGAAAAAGAGCAGCAGCGAGTGGGTTGAGGTGAAGAAAAACTTGTCAGAGATCGGCGGTAGCGGCTCACCTGGGGATTCGGGCAGGTGCAGAGGGCACCGAGACATGAGTGGGCTCATGGAGTGGGAGGATTGTGTGTGTGTGTGTGTGTATGTTGCTGTTGTTACTAACAGTGTTTAAAGTGCAGAAGCTGTTGCTAGGACACAGAAAATTAGATAACATGCTCTTGATTGAAATCAGACAATTGATTATGCTGATTCCAAATGAAGACATGTTTAGGTGGATGGGGGGCGGTGGAAAAACAAACTATGGGCACTTTGTGAATATTCAAGATGGAACTCCCACAGTGTAATAACCTAAAAAATAATATGCATTGTTGTTTGAATAATTCCTGCATGGCATAATGAAATGGACTAATCTGATGAAAAAAATACTAATAAACAAGCATAGAAGCCAGGCTGACGCAAGCCTTTCCATGGCTGCAGAAGCATGTCCAAGTTTTCATCAGTACCAAATTGTACGCATGCCTGTATTTGCAAGATGATCAAGACCACAAATGTTTGATGAGCTCCACTTCCACCATGGTCCAACCTTCCTCCCAGTCTTATGTGAACTGTGGTTGACAGGGTTTCTGTTTCAAAAACAACATGAACATATTGTGTAGTTGGTCCGTAGATTCCAAATCATCCAGGTTTTGTTAGTGTGAGTTCCTAGTTTGATTTTTTTTCCCAATTTTTGAGTGTTTCATTGTTCCCAAAGGCTCAAAAGTAATTCCTCTTTGGTTAATTGTTTTAATGGGTTGTGTTTGTTCTAATCTGCATGAATGTTAAACTTAAATGAAAAAAAACAAAACAAAAAAAAAAACAATGCAATGTGGCAATCCAAAGTAGACAGCAAAGTAATGCATTGGGAGGAGAACCTTATCACATCTCTCAAAATCCATTCAGAATTGGCAAGGTTGTGATATTGTGCGCTCCGGTAACTGAATAGTCATCTCACTAATGGAAATGTGTCAAGTCAGCCATTTTTTTCACCCGGCAGACCGAAGACTGTGAGCGGCGGAGCATCAAGATGAGTGAGTGAGACATTGAAAGTAGAAGAAAGAAAAGCCCAACTTATTTTGCTTGCCCGTGGAGAAGATGTCATGATGAGAAAGAGTGGCAAGGTCATGCTGTTCCTTCTTTTTATCTAATATTAATCTTAGGATAAATTTACAGTTAGCTCCAGGGCCATCTGAGTCCTATTGGGTTTGTTCTCATCAAAGCCCCCCTACCCCCCGGGTTCCTTAGTTTGGTCTGACGGCGGACTGAACTGAGAAAGAAGTTCTTTTCTCTTGAGTAGAATGCCATTTACAAATCACACTAATTTCACAAATACATTGTTTATCTAACAAATTCTACAATCGTTTGGGCCATACAATTTGAATTAGAATGATGACTTCCCTTAATGACAAATTGTTTCGTCATGATTGCAAATAGGCTTGCTTCAGAATAGTAACTGTGACGGCGATGTGCAATGTGTAATCCAGTCTTTTATTTGATGCCGCTCAGACTGGCTTTATTCAATACACCTGCTGCGTGAGAAACACCAATCAAACCTTTTTGACACTTGGAGAAACACCTCTTTGTTCACGTTGTCTATCCGATACAATATCAGGGAGTAAAGCGACAATGCATTTGGGTAATAATGCGTTTATGTCGACCAGAACCAGAACACTAAGTCCTTCCCACACAGGCTGCCATAACAATTCATAGCTCTCTAGTTACTATTGTGCAGTGTTTCATCCCCCAGTGTGCAAAACAATGTCTCAAAAGCCCCCATGTGTTTGAATCAACCATCATCAACCAGGGAACATACAAGAAAACGAACAAAAAGGATCATCTGAACATTATTCATTGTGAAACTATCATGTAAAGAATAGCCACAATTAATTGGGATTTATTTTGCAACCAATTTTGATACATTTACAGCTACCACCAGCATTTTGGAATATAGTAACAAGACTATTTTTTCTTTCCCCCCCCCCCTTGCCCATACCACATAATACATTTCTTTGTAGACCCGACCCAGTTGAAATCTAGGAGATATTTGTCATCTCAAAAGATGTCCAAACAATTGATGCTCCCTCTGCCGGTCACAACATCAAGAGAACGGCGATACAATCTTATTACATCTACCGTAATATTTTGTTGACCTCACGAAGCTACGTACCCACCAAATATTTGGACCGAGGCCCATGAAGGTGCTGTGCAGTCCTTTATCACTAAAAGCTACAACCACAAAAAAAAAAACAATTAAAAAAAAAAATCACAGTTTAAAACTTTATTCAGTCGTGTTTTGCTTCAACATGCTTGCTTAGATGTTACATTTGACGGACATTTTACAGCATGGCTAGTTGTAAAGATGTCACTCTTAACTAAGAGGAGCATGAATTTTGTGCGCATATTAGTGAAAGACATGTTGTCTGTCCTATTTGTCACCAAGCTGCGGAAAAGGCAGCCTCACAGCATTACTACACAGGGAGCCATTGTGAATTTATAGCGTGGAAAGCAGAGCAAAAGCGCCTGCAATGTAGATAATGAAAGCTGAGAAGAAAACAAGCAAAACAAGAAAAAAAAGAAAAAAAGGGGTTAACCAAATTGGGAATAAAGCAGAAAGCAAGATTTTGTTTCATTTTCTTTATGGAAGAATGCAGTGGGTTGGTAGAAATATAAGGTACCAATAGCAATTACCACCCAGACGTTAATCAGAGATTATACAAATATGGGTGACATCATAAATTAGTTTTTGTGTGTAACTGAGTGTAGAGACTAAGAACTAAGTCCCACAACTTTTTTCTCAAATGATTTAATTCAATTCAATTGATTGACCAGAAAACAATTTCTGCTTCTTAACCTGTTCTGGGTCACAGGAAGGGATAAACTATGAAAGGGACTTTGTTTGAAAGACCCACCACAACCCGCCAATGGTCACCAGTCACTCATGGGAGTGATTGCCGGTGGGGGCATTTGGTGGGGCAGCTGGACAAAAGTCAGCTCCACATTTAATTGTATATTTCAAGTAAAAGTCGTGTCTATGCATGATAATAAAATGCAACAATCCTTAACTGGAACGTGAGTGAATTAATACTAAATATAAAAACTGAAGAAATTAAATGAGGCCACTAAATGTGCAAAATGCCTAAAAATGTCTTCACTACATATCATAAAGTGGTGTTTCTGTATGAAAATACAAAACAAGAACATAATGCACCCGGCTAAATGAGGCTAGATGGCTTCAATATGAAGACATGTCTACCACCCCCCCCCCAAAAAAAAAAACAAAACAAAACATCTTTTAAGTGAATCCATCATCATTCATGAAGTTAAGTTCTTTTAATTTATTTATACTTGTTTTCCGTGCCCTAATTTTGGGATGGGAACCATGTGGGCAGTTGGATGTGTCTATCCTTCTATGAGTGGAGGAATTACAAATAGTTCTAACTAGCGGTGGTATTTTTATACAGAATTAGTTAATGTTTAGTTCAGTATATGCCTGCAGTAGTGCAATTTAAGACAGTTACACTTTTAGCTTCTTTTATATGCAAAATGCTCTGCAGCGAGAGTCTTTGTGAAAATATAATCACTGAAAAATCCCGTGAAAATCCCGCAAAATAGCCAATAATCCACAATGGTAAATCCCATGAAAAAAAATCTGCACTACAAATGCAAAGTCTTCCGTGACATAGCAAGAGATGAGTGTTCTTCAAATAATGCCAGCTGTTGAGTAAAGTAGCTTTTTGACATTTGGCATTTACCGAACCCTGCATCCCCCAAACTCAATACGCGTGACAAATGTGACAATAAAGGAGCTCGACTTAACGCTTCTCTGTATCGTGAAGTGGAGAAGCGATGTATTAAACACAGTCCGTTTATCTCGCTTAATGGCAAACAATAATATCAATCATTTGACAAATCGGAAGCAAATTTTCGCCTTTATAGTTCCAGGGATAGTGTCACCACTTCCCTTGACATTTTTCATCATGGCGATGATTTTTCGTCCCTCGAGCGGGTGGAGTTTTCCCCAGAGTGATGTGTTGTGCTCTGCTTCTCCCGTTTGAGCAATACAACACCCCAGCAAAATGTCAACAGTTGACAGGCACTCTTGAATTCCATTTTCACCATGACAGCATAAGAAAAGAGGCACATAATGTGTTGTTTCGAGGGTTGTTAGCTCCACTAGTGTATCATATAAAAGTAAGAGTGACGGAAATGCGAATGTAGAATCAGAAAACTGAATTTTAGACTCCCGCCCCCTCCTCTCTGACAGTTCAACAATGGAAAGCAAAGGTGAATAACACTAATTTTCTGGAACATGAAAAGAATCTCTGTGTGATACAATAACTGCTGAAAACCAAACATCCCCTTAAAATGTGTTTTATATGAACACAGAGTACAATTTGCAGTTTTGTCGGTAACGGTAGCTGGCAAAAAACAGCTTTGTGAGGTTGTGCTCAGAACATCTCTGCAGTTATTTTGCTCAAGCTTTGGTAATTACAAAATTCAATACCTCTTGTTCTTTATAAATCAAGTTAGCACATTGATCTACCAGGAAGCCGTTCTACAACAACAACGAGTGAGCCAGAAGAAAATAGCATCATCAGTCTTTTGAAGTTAGCAGCCCTATGCTGCATTTACTGTTATTGCAAACCCCATTTTTGGTCTGCAGGGATTTTTTTTTTCTTGTCATTTTTTTTTTTGTACTGCTTGATTTTATTGGTGTCATAATACAAATACCTGTGCACAAAACTGTAGCCGGTAAGAGTTTTATTTGTGAAGAACCACGCAGGACCAATGCTACATGTTATTTGGTTATTATAAAGCTGCAATCCATCAGGCAAAGACAAATGAATTCTAGCTCGAGATCTTTACAAAACAAACTGTCTTTTGTGAGGCGGAATGCAAAATGTCAGCAGTCTCTCCCAGCAGACAGCAGGCGTTGTTTCAGATGTTGTATGGTTCAGACTATTTCTGTTGTGATTGACTGGCATGTCAGCAACAGAGCAACCATCAACAGCTGCTGAAATAACCCCAAATGGGGTTATAGCTGTTTGTTTTATGGTTTGATTTTTGTGGGTCAGGATGCAGAAGGAACATCACTTAGAAAGGAATATTTAACAATGTGCCAAAATGGAATACCTAGGGACTTAGTCTGTTGAAACCAGGACATATTCATCTATTTCAAAGAGCCCTCTGGACTCCTACTGTGTCACTGAAACGAGAGGCACAGGCTACATTTGAAGTTACCTCTCAAACAGTTCCGATTGTGACAGAAAGCAGAAGAATTTTGGGCTGTTTAAGCCAATCACATGAGTAGACAATTCCCTTCTTCACCACCAGGCAGGTGCATTTTAGTCACAACGTGATTCATCTTATCAGCATTCTCAACCAGATCTTTTGTTTCAAGTGAATCTCCAGTCCAAACAATCCGTTTGCATCACCCTGCCCGACAAAAATCTGTCTTCACTTAATGAAAACCTGTCTGCCTCAGTAGGTCTACAATTTAAGTGGTCCCATCAAAATCATTAACCCGCAAGAATCAAATATCTGCTGCAAAATATCAGAGGAAAACTTAATGCTCAGACCATTAGTCAAGCAGTGGACAAATAATTATGCTTCGCACTGTTAAACCAAGAAATGGGAAATGCTTTGCAGATCGAGTGCAGGAGAGCGATAGATTTTGATGGGTGGACGGGGGGGGGGGGGGTGAATAGCAGTCTGACACGGAAGAAATTAATCCTGAATATCCACCACTCCCTATGAACCTCCACTTTTGAAAGCTCAGTCGGTCTAGTCTATTCATGAATCACTGAGCCTTGGAGAACACAGGAGAAAAACCACCAGCTCTCATAAATAAGGCAGCAACTTACTGCTGCCGTGCCAATGAGTCACCCAGGTCTGCTCTCATTCAAAACCATTTTAAAGCACCAAAGACTTTACATTCAGTATATCCATTTTGGTGATCAAATTTGCACCCCAAAAAAAAAAAATAATGAACAAATATTGGTGAGTATTTTAAAACTTTTACGTGTCACTGAAGACATTATACAATGAAAGTATTTACGATGGATAGGGATCAAGATGCAAGTAATCTTTACAATTGCTGAAAACGGTATTAACCATAAATATACCACAAATGCTGGTCATAAAACAGTTTAATATAATTCTTAACTCATTTTATTTCAAAATCAATGGCTCACAGATGACTGTATTTCATTTGGGGAAAAAATACACAGGAAGCACATGCGCTCATGCTTAATTGCATAATTAAAACGTGCCGAAATTTCTGGCAACAAGCCAGATTTTACTCTGCTCCGACTTGACCTCCAACTTTCTTAGTCTCTCAGTTTAGATGAATCATTTCGATGCACTACCTTCATACCGATTACTACTTTTACATTAGTCAGGGTCGTTGGCGCCTCTTGTGGCATCCTTAGCCATACAATTAGGGGAGTTTTTCAGTAAACAGCAAAGGAGAAGAATAGCAAATGGGCCTTCTGCTGGTGATTGTTCGCTCTAAATAAACATTCCCTAACTGATATAAGATCATCATAACATTTCATATAGTATTTAAGGGTCACTGGAATTGGAATAAGGAATTGGACTGATGAAAAATGCTGATAATAGAACTGGAGTTGCTGGATTCTTATACATTCCTATCCCTTGTCGTATTACTGGGAGGAAAAAACCCCCAATACATTTATCTATGTTAGCTCTGTGAACACGTAGGTTGGCCTATTTCAAATTTTTAGAGGAACTACCTTATAGTGTTATGGGAGAAAGCTACTTTCTCTATGATATCTACACTGCTTCCATTATATAAAGAACAGAGGAAGTCACCATTGCAAAGTATACACACACACACACACACAGATGCACACAAAATCCTCTTTGCTTATGGGGAAACCAGTTTCAAGATTAGATAAGAGGCACGCATTTAATTCTTTTTTTATTGATGTAGAGCGGTCATCGGGATTTTGTCTGCTCCAATCGATCTGAGATAGCTGATACTAGATGGTTATCATACACCAACAACTTTTTGTTTGAACATATAATAAATACTGTGCCAGGTTTCTGCTTCGCATCAAAATGTCACTAAAATGCCACTGGGGAAATTGAGCTGTTTCTTTCCCACAAGCCACTAATGTTTGAAGCGAGGAGAACGGTGGAAAAAAATCCTGCCGGGGTTGTTCATTATCTTTGTCAAATAACACCGCTATCAGACCAGGCATATCTGGTGATTGCTTTTCTGGTCAGTTTAGATTTCTGATATAAAGTACGCATCTTAGAGTGTCTGATGTAGCATGTTCCATATGTGCTCATTTTTATCATAGTGTCTTTATATCCAACTATTACAACTAACTATTATTTGCATAGTTTAAAAAAATGTATAACTTCACACTGCATTCAACTAATTTGATCTGAGGAAAAACGTTACCATTTAACTTATATATACATATATATATATATATATATATATATATATATATATATAGTTTTAGTTCCACAGACAAGACATTATGAACCCAACATCCAGATTCCACTTTGACATGAGGTCACAATTGGAGATAGAAAGGACTTAATTGCTTGAATATTAGCTTTGAAAGCATAAACATAACTTTAACGAATGCTCCATGGAGCACAGACTGCAGAAGAAACAGGAACCAACCCACATACTTTTCTATATGTTCAAGAGCGCAGTCAACAACAGTATGTGCTGTCTGATCGATTGAGAAGTGAAACTTGCAGTTTCTTAACTAGAATAACGGTCGTGATAACGAATACAAAACCTTTTCAGCGCTCATAACAACTTGCACTTGTGTTCTCCAGTCATTGTCGCCCTGCGCTCGTGAGTGATCCCGGCTACTCTGAGAGCAAGTAGTTGTAATGAGCCTTTCAGTATGCTGACGGACAGGGTCAAACACCACAATCTGTATTTATCAGCAAGATACTGTTCCTGTGCTGTAAATGCGATTCTAAAGCCTCTTTATCCTCTTTCGGAGGATTTGCAGCATAGCAGATCACATGTGACTTTCCCTGCACTTAAGCCTCACTATCAGCAGCCCAGTGGGCTGTCAACATGTGCAGGGACATAGTCTCATATTTGTATGAGTTTAATGTGAGCGCCTGCTCTTTGGAAAACTATTGAATGGTAACATCAGTAGGCAGATGGTTTTGCACCTTCTGTCTTGACTTATGAATAAAAGCTTGCGACAGAACTCTGTAAAAATGTGTTTTCATAGATATGGGTGGGACATGCATTTGTTGTCCATTGTGAAAGATGAACACAAACACAAGACAGACTTTTTGTGTCAAAAATATTTGAGTTTTATTAATTCACAGTCAAATTTCTAGAAACAAGTGCCATTCAGATTAAGTTTAACTTGATATCCAGCAAAAAGCACAGTGAAACCAACGGACATGAATTGGCAAGCACTTTGGTGCGGTAAATACCACAGTGATTGTCCATTCTATTACAATTTCATCTTTAGGAAGTCTGCTCAAATGGTTGATTAAAAGAATTTGTGACATCCTATCGAGAGTTGCCACTGCACGTCACGCGGCTCATTTGTTTGGCACAGTTTTTACACCCATTGCCCTTCTTGGGGTTTGGGGCCAACGGTGGCTCAGTAATGGTGCATAGGCGGGAAATCAAACCTGCGGTGTCCGGATGAAAGTCACACACATGTACACGACAAGTGCATTCAATGAAAAAAAACACAAAAGTACAAAATTTCCCACATCTGCAACTCCATCTGCATTGCCACCACCAATTGATGTATTTCCTGGACCATGTTTAACTTGTCAATGCATTTTTTTCATAATCTAATGGAACTAAACAAATCATCCCCCCAAAAACTAATAATTCGAATGACATTTGCAAAGGTTGGTCCATTTCGATCAGACAAATGAAAACTGTGGTATATAAACTAATTGCATGAAATTTATCTGATGTATACAGTATGAGAAACAGAATCAACTTTCTTCCAGGTCCATATTGCATATTTTATTGAAATTCAACAATGAGATTCCCTTACAGCAAGCAACAAGAATTACTGTTCTGCTAAATTTTATTTTATTTCAACATACTGCACTCTTCGCTGGCATGAGGCCCCCTAACTCAGTGGTTAGAGCACTGGTTTGGTAAACCAGGGGTTGTGGGTTCGTATCCCACCGGGGCCTTCACTCCTTGAGAAGGGTTGCGTCAGGAAGGGCATCCGCCGTAAAAATTGTGCCAAACGTATATATGCTTTCATCTGAGATGACACGCTGTGGCGACCCCGAAAGGGACAAACCAAAAGAAACACACGCACTGTTTGCTGGCATGTGTAAAAATAAGAATATATGTCAAATATGAAATACGCCACCGTAAATCTGTAATGCTCCAAAGGAAGTTGTATCCTATCATAGAAATGTCTTTTTAAAGTGATGTTATACAAGCTCACAAAGAGAAAAGTTAGCATATGAAGAAATGTATTTTGGCAGCATATCCTCTAAAACAGTCTTCATAGTGCATCAAATGATTTTGGGGATGCTGGAGGGACGAAGCGGCAAGTAGCGGGAAATCGTGTGCTGTCAAAATCATGTCTGTCTAAGCTTCAGGAATCCGGGAAGCTAATTCTGTTTGATGTATTAACCATGATGAAGGGGGCAGGGCCTTTTCGTTCACAGCGCAGTGCGGATTCCAGTGCATTGTGTCTTATTGCGCATGGTGGGTTGATGCAAGTTTGGCCGCATACTTTGTTTTGTGTCTTTGCCCATTGACGAAGTAGACGAGGAAGTCCAACTGATGTTGCTATTAAAGATGCAGTTGGAAGCTGCACGATAGCTTGCTCAGTACTGATTTTGCTCATTTGGGTCCCTTGGTGTAAATTTCAAGTTTGCATAGCAGAAAATAACAAAAGGAGATTCTCCATCTTGTGTATCCATAAAGCAATCTAGACTCAATAGACATTAGCCACTAAGCCGTTTTAAAGCGGGATAAATCAACCAGCTCGATGTTGTCGTAAGCAAAGAGGAAATGTGTTTTCAAGCAGAAGCCGAATAAATCAATAATTCAGAGGACAAAGGTATGGTGCAGATCTGTACCCTATTATAGACTATCAGCTCCATGCCCATGCCTGTGATATACTGTACACTGTGTGTGTGCAATGTATTACTGCATTCGTTAAGGCTGACCATTTCTAACCAGCACATTTAGTTTGTTGGCTGACATTTGTTCAATGGGAGCTCTGGGAAAAACAATTTTTACACTCTGCAATATTCTTTTGTCCAATGAGGTTTCGGAATGAATCCATGTTGATTTGGGATTTGAAATTATTCTTATTATTATTATTTTGACATCTTAATTCACTACTGCCGAGCTCCACTTCTGTTGCCAAGCAACTCCGTTAAGGTGCACACACCAAAAAAAAAAAAAAATGCCTCATTATAGATTTCTTTGGTGCTACTCAACTTTTTTTTTTTTTTAATAAAAAAATAGCACAATTTGGTATCAAGATGAGACTTGAACTGTCGATGTCACAATTGAAATCTTTTTAGTTCAACCAGTTTGTTTTTGCTGAATTGATAAAATATATTAATTAAATCATTTACCACCAGCAAATTCACTGACAATGTTTTTCTGGAACATAATCAGAGAAATATAGTTGAGCTCCTTTTTCTTATGCATCATTCAGACATATGTTACTAACAGAGTATGACAGCATGGCCCTGAGTATTTAAAAGGTTCATGGTGCTTGTACTGTGATGTCTACGATACGACACGATGAGCCATAAATATGTCAGTTTTGACTCAAATGAGCTCTGAAAGGAGATGGCGATGGAGTATTCATGCTAGATGCTTTTGCTTTGGGGCTTTGTCTAAAGCTCATTTTAAAAGACTCTGCCAAAAAATCATCAGAAGATTAATCACATCTGTCATCAATATCATACCATATCTGTATCAACTGGGTCTAGTCTACCCGCCTCACGGTATCAGAGCTTGAGACGGTCTGTGATCTGCTCGCATTTTTTTCCCCTGCATTTCAAAGCTTCCTTTATTATCCTCAAGGCAGTCCACTTAAATGTCTTTATATATTTATATATGTATTATATATATTTTTTGAGGGGGGGGGGTAAATGTGTCATAAATAGTATCTGTTGAGATGAGGCTGAGAATCAAGGGTAATATGGGGCACGGATCAAAATATGAGTGTTCATGAACTCCCTCAACACGACCGGGCGAAGCCGCCGTTGCATTTGGTGGGAAGCAGGGTAGTTGGATCCAAGAGGGGGAAATGATTTGAGGCAGTCACCGAGAAACGCATTTGCATGAAGACAGCGAGGCAGAGGGCTGGACTCCCTGTTTGTGTTCCATTGCTTTCCCGAGATGATTTCAGATGCAGTAGTTGGATTACAGAGCTCTCACTTCCAAAGGCCACAAACTAAACACACAAATCAGCTCACTCAAATGGCATAATCTCTTCATCTGATGATTGACATGTTTTTTTTTTTTCATGGCTTCTTCTTGAGTGTTGGATTTTTTAAAAACATATGCTCCTCCTGCATTGACTGGACGCTTGAAGCTAGAAATGGAAAAAGGTCATTGGGAATCTAATTAAGTATGATTTTATTTATTACAGCGACTTGATAACATCGAGGAGCGTGAGGGCTCCCTGTCTAGTTGCGTCAAAATAATTACACTGAGTGCAAGAGTGAGATGCATACGCACACACACAAGCACACACTTTTGAAATAATCCAACCCTTGGAATGTATTGCCAATCGGAATGCAGTCTAACAAATTTTGACAAGCAAGACCATAGAGGATGCTATTATTAGCACGGCATAAACATCGGCATTCACACGCGCTGAAAAACACTGACTCACATGCAGACAATATTAGAGGGGGGAAAAACAAAATTTTAAGCATGGTTGAAGGATTTTTATCCCTTCTCCCCAATCCAATTATATTCTAGTTCAAACAAAACGTAAGCGTCTGCATGCTTCTCATCCAGATGCTGCAGCAATAGATATTAACTCCGACGATGGGAACTTTGAGAGGCAATAAGGTATCCAGCAGGGAGAGGATATTGAGGATTAATTTCTCTCATGTCTGATTCTTTACAGCCCATTTTCTTCTTTGTTTTTAGCTCCCTCCTGGCATTATTACTCTTTCCATAGTCTGTGTAGAAGATTTATTTTTTTTTACAAAATATCAAAGGAAATTGAGTGATGTGTGAGCAAGAGGCTAACTGGCAATTTTCTACATAAGTAGACACTTCAGGTAAGTCCTTGAAGTGAGCCTTGTTGAAATTAGTTCAATATTAGTTGCTGACACGAACATGCTGATAAAGTGTATATGGGCCATGTATATAAATAATTGTTTTGGAATTAAGTAAGGTAACGGGGATATTTTTAAATCTAAATGAAGCCAAATGAAAGCATGGAGCTATTTTCACATGCAGCCTTCCACACGCTGTGGCCTGGGAGTTCCTCAAAATTCCAACTAAAACCAAAATTATGATACATTTGGAGTCATATTTCCTCAGTGGTTCATGCCGTTTTAGTGGGGCCGTTATCACGGAGGGTGGCCTCTATGATCACCTGCTCACTCTCCAAGCCCTCTTCGGTTTTCCTGCTTAAGTCGCTCTTTGATCAACACTTTTCCGTGCAGAATGAAGACGCGATAGTAATTTGGTCGAGCTCACGATTGCTGCGTTTCATCACCTCAAGTTCTTGCAAACGTTTTAACGTCTTCATGTTGGCATCTCTCTTTTCTCACCTTTGGATGTGCAGACGTTTTCATTCTAATATGTTGGATTATATGCATCCTGCCACATCATGGCCCATGTAAGCAAATGATCATTGTGTTTAGGTGTAATACCATTTAGATGCCAATCCCCCCTTGGAAATGAAACATAATAGTTGGAAAGCAAATATTTTTATAGGCTTCTGATTTCAAAACCGGTTGCCATCAGTGTGTTGTGTATACTGTATGCTGTTGTCATATATGAGGAAATCTTTCATTTTAAGTGGTTCAGACTTGTAGCGGACCTCCAATCGAAGTCATAACTGCACGGTGCCCCGTGACCAAAATGAGTTTGACAACCTGTTCAAAGGCTTTATGGCCATTTTAATCTATGCTTAGATGAAGGCAGTTTTTTCAAGTTGCAGTGAAATCTCCATTTCGTATTTAAAGACTAACTTTCTCAAATCTCTCTTTTCTCACCGATTCAACTGACAATGATGGTGTCACTCCATTGTATTTATTCTTTAAAAAGTAGCTTGGGTTGTGCTTTTCTATTCTTATACGGATGGCTCTGAGGTATGAACAATGCAGGTGTTCAAACTCTAAGCAGAACAAGCAAAACTTGCATTTATTCATCTTCATAACACCCCTCTTGTCTGACACAATAGCTTCGCACGTCATATCACCTTGGCAATCTGTCAACGTCTCTGGATTTTTCTGGCAGACAGTGACTTCTTGAGTTTCCTTTTGTCTCTGCATTTCTTTTCTTTTTTTTTTTACCTTCGCCATCTTGTCGTCCATTTTTCTGGTGTCTTACCTTTGTGTTTCTCTGTACTAAGTACTTATCCTTTTTTAGAATGTAGTGGCATGATGCCTTCAAACCTCAAGTAATGACTTTTCCTGTCCTTTGGGCTCAGATAAGCATAGTTGGTCCCTGCTGTTTCAGAAAATGAGGGTCACATAAAAACAGGGAATTCATTTTCTTTACCCTAAAACTAATCAAAATGTTAATCCTGTGCTTTTCCCAATTAAGTTTTCTCACTGATCCTTTTTACATTTTCCACAAGCTGACAGCACCCATCTCCCCTGACACCAAAGGATATTATATTTGTCTTCCATCTACCATCATCTCATTTCATTTTGTCAGAAGAAATCTAAATTCATTAATTTTTTGTGTTGTTAATTGCCTCTCGACGAAAATGCGTCTTCACTTAAATAGACCCGTCATCAGAATCCAATCTTGAGCAAGCCACGTTGGAACATACCATGCAGTGTAGTACTCTATAATGTGATCAATGCAATCAACATGACAAAAAAGAGGCAGAAAAGATGACTTACATTATGTATTTGATACATTAGATGCAACTATTGTAGGTATACATCACGTGGACTAGAGTTACAACCAGTAAAGATAGAAATAGACGGTATTGTTGAGTCATTTGTCGTAAAACGTTCAATTTAGTCAAATTATGCACAGTACTGCATGTTACTGTTACTATTGTGTTTGAGCAACTTTGTGAAAGTCCATCATGACATCATCTATTTATGTCAATATTAAACCTGATAACCCTCATTTTATAAACTTCTACTTTAAAATATGCGAGCAACAAGGCTGGAAAAGCAACATGAATCTTAAACCCATGTGTCAAATTCCGAAGCGAAGGCAACAGCATACTGAAAAGGATCTTGACACACAGTACTATCGCAACTAAGTTTAAAAATCAATAATTTTGCTTGGAAAAAAAAAAAGTTGATTTAAAGTGCAGAGGACTGTGTGTCAGTCAAAACAGATGGCGTTACTGGCAAACAACGTTTTTTATGGATTAATAACTGGCTTTTAATTGTTGCAGGGAAAATACCCCCCCCCCCCCCTTAAGCGCTTTTCAATGGATCTGAAATTGAATCTGGATTACGACTTCCTTTAAAACTGAACTAGCAGTTTTGGGAGGTTTGGGTGAATTGTCTGTGGCATGGTTGGGGCGGCGGCGGGTGCAGAATCATTACAAGATGATGGCCCGCAGCTCACAACAGTAAACCAAGCAGAATATTTTCGCCGCACTGGCTTGAAATGTGTTCCACAGTGAGACGTGTCCTTGTAATGGAGAATAGACATCCATAGCTCATCGCAGGACAGAGGGGCTGACGAAGAGGTTTTTGTCAAAGGGTGATGCATTCACGGCAGCACTCCCACATCCTGTCATATGGAATGGCGTGAACGCTCCGATTTGTCATTAGATGTGGCAGCTATATTCGCACTCGGTGGGTCCCGCTGCAGTAATACTTGATTTTACTGTAACAACATTATGGTATTTCAAGGCTAGTGCTTCCAGTGAAATTAAATTCCCTTTGGCGGGGAGTTAGTGGAAAACAAGCATTCCAGAATAGGTTGGTGGCACAGACAGTGAAGGATGTGAATTCAGTCTTGCCTATCAAGACCATTAGGGCTTGTGTGATTGTTTTTTAATGCTTTCACTCTGTCCCCCCTTTTTTTTTCCTCTCCATTAACAGTATGTGAACAAAGGGACTTCTGGTCTTTATCCACCTCCCTTTCCTCTTCCCCTGTCTGATCACTTCATCCTCCACCCAAACCCATGCTGACTCTCCTGCACTCTTCTCGCCTCCCCGCCTCTCGCTTATGTTCTTTCCCTCCCCCTCTGCAGCGTGTCCCCTAGTTTTCTGGTAGCTGTGTCTCTTTGATAATCCAAGACTCTTTGAAGACTCCAATTCCACACTGCTTGCCTCTGAGCTATTGCACCTAACAAAAAAAAAAAAAAACAAATGTGTGTTTGTGTGTGTGTGTGTAGTAGAAGGGATGTGAATGGAGAACATGATGGTGGATCTAAAAAATAAAAAACTAAAAAAACAGGATCGCATATGCATTTCTATCCTCAGTCTTTATGGGATTATACGCTTGCTGCATCCACTCGGGGTGGACTTCTTCATTGTCAACTACGTTGGTCAAACTCATTTTTACGGGGGCTTGGATCAATGATCCCAGCATACATTTAGTAAATCCCAGTGCAAGCGAACTACATATACATACAGTAGCTTTTTGTAACCTTTTTTGGTTTTACTTTGTTTTTTGAAGTTGGTGAAGAATGACATAAGATGCGTGCTGTTTGGATATACATCTAGATATGCCTTTCGGGCAAACTCACTTACATGCTTTTGTGCTTTTGCTAAATGTGAAGAAAAGAGAAATGCACAGTTTAAATTTGACAGGAATAATCATACCTCCTGAAATATTATCTTAGGAACCTTTGGTTTATGCACTGTCGGAAATAAGATGGAACAGCTTCTCCTGTATCCTGTGGATCTATACAAAATGCATTTATGTAGTCTTATGGCTGTCAGATGCTTCACAGATGTGCCGTAATTAGTTTGGGTGTTCTAGGATTGCGCTGTGGTCAAAAGGTATCATCGCTGATATATTTACTTCTGTCCGTTTCTCCTCCACTCTGAGTGGCAAGCCTTCTTTGACTTTTCAGCAGGTCTGGCCATTCTGTGCGACTCAGTTGCTATTTTCATCGTTGTTTCCTTCTCAATCTTTCGTTCCTCTTCCTCAATCTTCGTCTGTAGCCCTCCCTGTTTGACTCCATCATGCCGCCTCACTTTGGCACAGGAGCTTGCCACTGGGATTTTGAAGAAATTGAATTGAATTATGAAGGAATTTCTCTGCAGTACGATTGGCATCGCTCCCTGCACACAATATAACATCATTCTCATATCGCTCAGTGAGGGACGAATGAAAATAGGCCTTGCACCATTCTTTCTCTCATCCTTTTAAATTGAATTTTTCATATCATGGGGGGCACCGAGACATCCGTTGTTTCCTTTAACATGGGGAGGTAACCTATTTTATATCTGACTGGGACGTAACGATGATTCACTAGAAAATGGCTGGCTTCCAACTCTAGCACACAGTGGATATACTGCAACTGAACATGGATAAACAAGGCCACATATGTTTTCTCAAGTTTGAAACTGTTACAGATGAGTATACATACTTTTTTTTTTTTTTTTTTTTTTTTTTGCTGTAACACAGATAAGGGCCCTCTCCAGTGTAATTGCTCACAAACTTACACATCCACCTGTGTTATTGTGTGAAGTCATACAGACTCGAAATATTCAACTTGAAGGTTACATTTTATATTTAAAGAAAAAAAGGAACATGAGCGTCATTAAAAAAAAAATAAACATACCAGCATGATTCCATGTCTTGATGATGAGCCGCTTCGAAAGTTTAAATTGTCTTGTGGATCTTAAAAAGTGTACAGTAGAATTTAAATAGATGTTAGGATGGAATATACTTGTCTGTTCTATGTTTTGGGTAGATAAAAAGCTATATCTGGGGGAAGGGGGGTGGGGGATCATATAAGTATACCGCCTTAGATTTATGCCGGTTGCCCAAACTACTCTATTCTACTCGGCTGAATTTATATTTAACGCTAGAAAATCCAAACCAGGAAATGAAACTGAGCATTAGGATGCATGCTGTAGCAAGTGGTGTTTGCTGGAAAGAACATTTTTCCCAAGTTAGTGGTGTAAATGTTGTGCTTTCCTGGTTATTGGTGGTTGAGGTGTACAATGTGTACTTCCAGATATTTCACGCTGCTGACTATCTCCACAGCAGTCCACAGCAGACACAAGACATACAAATGCTAAGACTACCTCACCGACCACACTGCAGAAAGTAAAAAGGTGATGGAGTCGACGAAAAAAGCTTTAGCATCTGCATAAGTAGCGGCAGCTCCGTGCTGGCAATCAGTGAGGCTTGGCTGAGTGACAGGGCAGCTGACGGCAGAGTGGTGTCAGATAGCTCGGGGCTGAAAAGTTGGTGCAGTGGGAAACCAGTGCAGCAGTGGGGTCCGATGTCCCACTCGAGACCAGTAGTGCAAAAATCACCGGACGCAGTACACATTCGCCACTGTCACCAAAATGGCTTCTTTTAGAGGGTGGTCTGCAAATCTCCTCCTTGACACTGCACACAGCCCAGACTATAATTTACATGCAGTCAGATACCGCCATGAATATGATGTGGAAACAACACAGCTCGACACAAGGGATGCAATGGCACCATTTGGTACAATCTGCATGGTACAATATGGATTTACACAGTAAGCTCCGAAATATAATTTCGATTTTTCAAATATTTTCACTTGGAAAAGTTAGTGGCTAGTTACACTTTTCTTTAAACAAAAGACCTGCGTCAGAGGATTACTTCTTTGTAATTGAGCTCAAGGAAGAATCCATCAAGCTTAGCCCCATTCAGAAAGTTACATACACCTTTTTGGTTGTGTAATCTTTCAAACTGTTGGAAAGAATCATTAAGAAAAGATGACCTATTACATAAGATTTATAAGTGCATATATATTTTTTTATGACATATCTTATCTATAGAAAGGAGGATAAGAGACAAAAAATGACAGAATTTAAAGAATACTCTCACGCTATGGGTGAAGATACCTGTGTGGTCTTGTATATTCTATGGGAGTTACCTAGGTGTTTATGTATGATGGGAAAATGTAACAATTTACAATCATTCGTAAATATTTTTGTTTTTTTTAAATGCAACATAGGGTTGATGTGCGAAAAGTATATTACTGCTTGTCAGCACATGACTTTGACATGTATAACAATACATTGAAACGATGAATAGTTGCAGCCAGTATCTTTTGTGGCATCGTTGTGTAGTATAAATGTGCTTGTGGAAATCCAGAAGTCTGCATTGGCAATTTCTGCCACTGTGACCAGGAAAAAGAAAAAAAGAAAAAAGAAAAGTCTCGAAATGTTGTAGGAGCTCTGTGTAAGGGGCTGAGCATGATTGATTTTTATTATTACTTTCAAATGTGTGTTGGCCTCTGTGTAAGAACACCATCCTTATACGTGCTTTCGAATCAAGCAAGTGAACCGCTCTACCGCCACATCACCAACTTAAACCGAACCAAAATTTTAAGCAAGTATTGCAAAGGTCAATATGGTTATATTTGGTTGCAATAACTGCATCAGCCCAGTGACCGAACGTTTCTGGTGGCTGCGAAGCACAGAATCAGAATCAGATTTTAATGGCCAAATATGTAACAACACGCCCGTAGTCGGTGCCGCCCTGGTAAACCCTCCAGAAAATAAAAAAATTTGCCTCATTGTTGCATTACTTTTGAAGGCGAGTGTAGTTGTCATCATAAATGTTCCTTCTTTCAGTCTTTGTCCCATTGCTACCCACGATGCTGAAACAATCCCCCACTACCGCCTCCAGTCTCCCAGAATCCAATCCTTCTGCTTGTCCCCTCCAGCCAAAGTGTTGTCTTTGTCTGCCTGACCAACTCCCCGCTCCTGACCGGCCTCCCCTTCCAATCCTTCTGTCTTGCCACATCCCTGCAGCCCTGAGGCCTGGCAAAGGATTTGCGCTCAGTCTAAAAAGAGAATCTTATTCCCCATCTCGGCAGCCTTTGCTAGTTATCATACCCTAGAAACATGCTGGCTCTTTGCAGTGAAGCCTTGAGGATAAGTCTAAGTGAGAACCCATATTTGAACGACTAAATATTACGTTCACATTTAAATAATCACTGAGCCGTAGCATCATATTAAGAATGCGCCACTGAAAAATAACATATTACTGGGTCGACTGCATGTGATGTCTGATTAAAAAGCACAAAAACAACGATAGGAGACCGCATTTTGGGAAAATTATGGTAAATTGTCCGAGTAATGATAGTATGATTCTTCTGAAAGTGATATCTTTTTAAAACACTTGGCTCAGGCAACCTGAAATTTTGCTGAGAAAATGTTTCTGGTCAACCATACTGTGCAAATGGATCTATTTAATTAAATGAATACAAATGGTTTTTTGTTATGAGTCAATATGAACCTCAACACAATTTTCTCGATGTTGCACCATGCATACAAATCAGAAGGACTATAAGGAGTGATTGTCGGGTCAAGGATCATTCACTTCTATTTGGAAACACACCTTCGTTTCGACTGCTAACGGTGTTTTATATCGCATACTGTTTTTGATATATGGACGTAGCAACACTAGTTGCAGAAACATGTGATGCACACTAAAACTAAAAGAAGATGAAAGGTGACCTAGTATAAAACACGGAGAAAATAAAGTTGAGATAGCCAATGATGAACAGAAAACATTTTGAAGCCCTTGGACTAGATTAAGGACACAATTTTCATTGCACTTAGTGACCCTCGAAATTCCATATCTGGAATTTGCACTAAAAGAATGATGATTTGCGGGATTTCCAACGGGGGAAAAAGTGAATCACACGAGGGAAAGCAGAGACCAGTAGTATCGATCCAGGGTGACGTGTCCCGCCGAGCCAGACCTGTTCTGCTGTCTCATTGCTTTCCTGACTTTTACAAGTGATGCTCATGCGGGGGTGGGGAGTTCAATTACACGTGCATTGTACAGAGTCATCTTTCTGTTGTCGATGGGCGGTAGATCGGCATTAGTAATCTGATATTCAGAAGACAGAATTTAATGGTCCCCTAACTGTATTTACAATCCATTTAATTTGATAAAGGGTGTGATCTTGAATGATTTATTATTTGCCGCACCCATTCCTCTTCGAGGCATTGATTTCAAGATTCCATCGGTACTTGCATTCATGCACTCGGTCTTTTATTTTTTCATCAAATCTCGCCAGCATGTAACTAGGAAACAGTGACTGTCACAAAGTATAGTTATGATACTCCTTCACATTCCTATTTTCCAAGCGGGGAGACCTTAAGGATTAATTTTCCGCTAAATCACAGCCTTTTCTGCTTTGTTTGACTTCAAAATCTCTGGAAAAGTATGTTAATTTGGGGCTTTATGGACATTGAAAATATACACACAAAAATAAATGGATGTAAAACTGATAATAATCCAAGAATTGATGCTGAATCAGTAAACAAGAGAATTGAACAATAGATACACGTCATAATGTTGAAAATATTATATCCCAGTAAAAATCATTGAGTTTTGGGTAAGGTAGTTCTGTCTCAAGCAAATGCAGAAGCAAAGCAAGGCAAATTTATTATTATACGCATTTCAAACACGAGGGATCGCAATGTGCTTTACATGATTAAAAGGATTTGAATACAGAGACAAACCGTTTAAATGGGGGGAAAAAACAAAAAAAGACAACAAAATACAATATACTGGAAAAAAAAATAGAAGTACAATTAAAAACGTCCATCCATTCTCTTTGCCGCTTACCCTCACAAGGGTCGCGGGGAGTGCTGGAGCCTATCCAGCTGTCAACGGGCAGGAGGCGGGGTACACCCTGAACTGGTTGCCAGTCAAATCGCAACAATTAAAAACAGCAGAACACAAATGAAATTCAATGAATCGGAAGAAGTGAAAGCTGCCAAGTTAGCAATTTAGCAACTTTTCAGATCCTTCAGGGGAGTATTTTTCATAAAAGCAATTAGCGACCACTCTAGCCGCTTTCTGTTGCTAATGGTGATGATGGGAGATTTTGAGACTCCTTCCAAGAAGGAGATGCTCACCCCTTAGCATCCAGTCTTGAAATGACTCACGCTTATGCAAAGAGCAACACTCTCTAATTTAACGAAAACTCGCCCATACAGACAGCCCCCATAAATATTTGATTGAATATTTACTTTTGAAGGCAGCACTTCATCAGCCGCCGAATTATATTTTGTCAATTTGTGCTCGGCTCCGCGCTGCCGCTAAAATCCCCCTTCCTGCGTTTAGAACCTAGCTTAATATTTGCAGAAGTGCCGATTGTCTGACGTGAACAATGGTAACGCTGTTCTTAGGCATACTGTTTGTCCAAACACTGCAGCTCTGCTTACATTTCGGCCTGCCATTAAAAATGCTTACATGTAGTCTGCTGACCGTACTCCAACCGCGGCTTGAGAGTGGCAAATTTTTGTTTCTACTTTACATATTATCGTCCTAACTGTGGAGAATATAGTCATGAGACTCACCTGAAATAAAAAATAAAACAAATCTATGAAAAAAGGGATGTGGTCAACGTGCAATGTTGGGAGAGGTTTTGGGAATAGATATTAAGTCACTGACTGATCCGTTTATGTCACAAAACTTTACCTGGTGTATTGTGAAGCAAGGAAGGTCTGGTTAGTGTTAGTTGACTATTGAAAATGGAAAAATTATTAATTTCACAGCACATTTAAATACTAAGACATTTACATGCCATGTGGTATTTTCTGTTTAATAATGTAATGCTCGTTCCAATTATCTCAATTTCTACTCCTGTGTCCATACACTATAAGAGATGGTGTCCTTTCATATACTGTTGCAATCTTTTTAAAAAAAAAAAAATAAATAAAAAAGCAAAATTCCTGAGAGAGAAACATTCAATAACATTCCCAAATAAATCATTTGGTCAAAGGTATCAGGACACACTCCTTTAGTTTGCTAAATTAACTAATCTATCACAAGTGAGAACGTACGGTTGTCACCTCGGAAACCTTGCAGAAAGGCTTCTCAGAACAATATGAGTCGATATAGCTGTCAAGGGGACAACAACTTGATATTATCTTCCATTTTCAGATCCTGTATGTGCAACAGCAAGGTGTACCAATACTTTTCACTATACAGTGGATTTCATCTGTTACCGCACGCGTCCAACCTGTTGTTTCTCTCAGTGGAGCCCACAAACAAAAGTATAAGCGTAGCTGTGAAAAAAAACCCAAAAAGATCACGTGTCTACGTACTGTATGTCTCTGTTTATTCAGCATCCCCATCGGCGAGTGACCTTCTCCACCACCAACCCTGTGCAGGACCTGCAAGATTCCTCTCAGCACAGTTACTATGACAGCGGCTTGGAAGAATCAGAGACACCCAGCAGCAAGTCATCGTCCGGCCCTCGCATTGGACCCTTGACCCTGCCTGAAGACCACTATGAGCGGACCACTCCAGATGGCAGTATCGGAGAGAGTGAGCACCCCGAAAACGGTACATTGATATCACCTCTTTTCATCCTTTCGCCTATGAATATGTATTTAAATGTAAATGGCTCTATTAGGGGTTTTGCCTTTGTATGTTTGGAGTCATTTGCGCCAGGTTTTGTTTTTGGCAAATTGAAGTGAGTTGAAATGTTGTGACAACAGTCAATGATCAGTTGGCACGTTTATCGAAGATTTGCATTATTTTTTTTTTAGCCCTTTCCCAACTGTTGTGGCACTCGTGTAGGTGAACCCTTGTTTGAACATGGTATCAAATCTGGAGTTGACAGGGTCTTTGTCCCCTTCATCAACAGGTCAGCAATACTTAATGACCCTCTTTCACAAAAGTGCTAATTAATAAGCCATCTCACGGAACATTATCCCTTTACATAAATTCAAACCGTGACATCTGACAACACTGGGGTTGCAAAAAGTAGCCTCTCTGCTTTTTGGACCCAAACTCTACATTTGTCCTTCAAACAGGAAACTGTTTGGTCTCAGCATCATTATCAGTCAAGCTTAAAAAGAAAGTCACAGCCAAAGCATTAAGTGTGTGAAATGTCATTTCAAAATAATGAATAAATATCCATGGTCTTAACCTACTCCAAATTCCCCGAAACACATAGACATGTCTTTTTTTTTTTTCAATAGGTACAGTAGCGTTTACATTGGATCACCTCTCCAGAACAGCCATTCTGACATTTCCGACAAGTCGTAGTTTCTAGCCACTCACTTAGGCCATTTTCCATCTTTCATTTTAATTTATGATAATGTTTAGTTTTATCTTAAAATCATGGTTGGCACTGCTTTTGATGCTTACACTTATGATATTTTCTTTAATGTTGAAACAAGAACTAGAGAAAAACAAGAGAATTACATTTAGACTGACCAAACAAATTGTGAATGCATTTTGGTCAATTTTGGACATACCACAAACAGGCCAAATATTTTAGGCAGACTTAAGACATTTTAAAGGCAATTAAGCCCCCACAATCCAACCTAGCAATGCCACTGATACTCTTCTTTATTGTCAGTTATAAAAGATTTAGCTCCACCTTGGGTAAAATGAACATCTGTGCAGCGTATGGCCGCTATTTGCAGGGGATAGGGATTGTGCCGGACCACTGCTTTCTAAATTCAGTGGATGATAAATCAGATGATTGGTACTCATTGCATGAGAAATATAAACAAATATTTACCAACTCACCCCCCCCCCCAAAAAAAAAATAAAATAAATAAATCGTTCAATAAGTAGAGATATCAATTTTGGGGGTTTAGTTCTCCCAGAAAAACTAAAATAATGAAAAATCTAAAGAAAAGAAAACTGAACAAAAATGAACTTTCCTTTTTTGAAAATTGTAAAAAAAAAATAATAAATAAACAAATGCATAAATTCCACAAATAGGTGAATCCATGACTACCTAACTGCAAATATTCTGCTGTCCTTGTTACCCAAGGCAACATGAATTCCTTGGATTATCCCACAATCGGTTATTTTGCAATGGCAAATTTGCATTACCTTAGATTAATGAACCCTCCTAAATAAGAAAATAAAACTTTCCAAAAGTTAAATTCAACTGACACATCTACACTTGGTGTTTTCAGTCTGTTGATATATTTCCATATGATCTCCCTTTTTTTTTTTTTTTTTTTTTTTTTAGTTTCTATTTCTGCTCCTGTTTTGCCCATCTGCAGAATGCAGGTTTTCGTCAGACAGGGTAGTCTTTGTTGTCAGCAGCAGGAGAGCCTGACTGTGAATGGAGATGGAGCCGTTACAGAATGAAAAGATGCCACAAGATGTAGGAGATGTTAGAATGTGACAGGAAGTGGGGACAAAGAGTCTCTGACATGCAAACCCATAGGGCACGCACATAGGATAGGGAGATGTGACGATGCACTGCTAACCAAGGATAGACCTAATTAAAATGTGATTCCCACTTCAGGGAGATAACCCAGAGCCCAGATAAAAGGAAGGTTTAGACAGAAAATCAAAAGAGACAGCTGAAATGCTCCCCAGCTCCACCTGCATAGTGACATGAAGTTTTTTTCAAGGATTTGAGTGACAGAGTGACAGGCTGCACTGGTGCAGGGATGTGTTCATCACTGTAGAGATGACTGGCAGGCATAAAATGAGGCGGGGCGCATGATGTGTCACTCTATTAAAGTTAAATCAAAGGGAGTATGAACCCCAGACTTTCTCCCTTTGCATTTCTGAGCCCTACTAATATTCACAGCAGACTCTAACAGTAGGAAGTATATTTATGGAGAGTGCCTATGGCCAATATTAACGAGTGATATGTGATGCATATGTGTGGCATTAGTCAGAGGTTAAAACAAATTGGGTCTGGCAATTTCAGAGAATTTTCATTAAAAAACGTCAGCGTCTGGTTCACTCCTCCTTGAACTGTCACCATAATGTGATGCAAGGAGCTAAGTTGGCAAAGATTTTTATACCCACGGTAAAGTCGCCCAGAGCAAACAGGTTGGATGTGAGGGACCAAACAAAACACAGCTCAGAAAGCTCCGTGATGAAAAACAAATGGATTACCTTTTCCCTAATTTGGATGCTGGTCACTGGGGCTGCCTTCTGGAGCCTCGCCTGGAGGAGTGACATGATGGCGAGAATCTGCACCCATGAGGTCCCAGCTGACCACAGCATGAGGACTCAACAGGTGTCCCGCTTTCCATGACCTCATCACCTGTAGGTGAGAAGGCACAGACCTTGGAGGTCTGAACCCCAGCTTCAGAAGCTGGCACTCTTGACTTTGGAACTTCCCCTCTGTGGCATAGAATAAACCAGAACCGCTGTGTGGGTTCAAGAGGTTTTGCCTATATGTAGTCAGATTTGTCTCTACTCACCACTTGGGCTGTAGGACCAGTCCTCCTGAGAGTGCTTTGACTCTTTTCCACTCTGAAGTTGCCGCTGGTGAGAGGCACCGAGCAGAGCATATTTATCATGCCAAAGTTTGGTGCCCGCATGTTGGGATCATCCCAGAGAGAAGGAGGGTAGCCTTTCTCTGCCTTCAGGAGGGGAGGATGCGTCTTGTCAGTGACCATAGATTTTAGAGCTAATATATATTTGAGTATCCTCCATCGAAAACCAGCTCAGAGCAACTCAGCAACTTCCATGATCACATGAGCAATGACAGTAAGACCTGGAAGGTCATGATTAACATTTAGGCTGGTGAGGGGTTAGTCCGATGAGAACGTCTTGCAATGGCTCAAAGGAAACTCTGGTTTACCAAGTAGCGTATCAAGCGTGGGTCTCAGCATGTCAGCTCTCATCAAAAATCAAGATATCACTGTCGTTCTTTCTATTCTTTTAGAGCGGGGTTTATTTACATAAGGGGGAGGATGTTGTCTCACCACACACCCGAATCGGCAAATCATTTTGATTGCATTGCTACTTTATGGTAATGAACTCTCATCATAATCATTGTGCTCAGTAATTCTGTTTAAACAACTTACTTCGAACACCGTGAAACATCCAATCTTGTATATCTGGTTGTTCTCAAGGAGAATGGTTTGTCCGTGATTGATTCCCCAACCCCCCATCTTTAAATCCACTATCAAGACAGTGGATATTGATCTATGGACAAATACTTTGTTATTGCCTGCCAGTCATTATGGCCAGGATTACTATAATACGCACTGCATGTCATGTTTGTGAGGAAGAAAAAAACTATACAGCTCTGAGCTGTACTTGTGATTATGCAGTTCACCTAAGCTACTATCAGCCACCTTTAATTAGTTTCATCCCAGTGTTTCGCTACCTGGCATTCTTTGAACAAGCCAGCTAGATGTGACCAAATGATACGATTGATGTTGAACAGACCATTCAGTGCCCTTTGAGTAGCTAGTGTAAGCGGTTAACAGATGTGTCTTAGATGCTGCACACAACAAAGACGCATTTTTATTCAAATAAGTTCACATTTTCACTTAAAATGAGAGCAAGCCACTCATCTTCATGATTTTTTAGCAAGAGAAAACAGCTTCTAATTTAGAGGGAGACTTTTTCCATTTTTTTTTATTTTAAACTTCTGATGTTTTCCAACTAGTCTCAAAAATTAAATTTGCTACTCGGAAGCTGAATCCTATGCATGACCCATAACTGACCTTGCTCAGTTATTGGGGCAATACTTTGATCACCAATTTTTGTCATGCCTACATAAAGTAAGGATGTAACAACTCTTCTGTTGATAATTGGCCACATTGTCTTGTTATAAGTACCTTTGTACAAGAGATTAATAATGTCCACAGATGGAGGAATTTTGATATGGACGCTTGCCTTGCGTGTGGTCTCACTGTCTGTTCCTCTGTACCAACTCACTGCCATGTGGGATACCAAGTAGGGTGAGATTAAATGGAATGAATGTCATTTGCATGATAATGAGGTTCCTTAGAAATGCTGTCTGATTTTTCAGTTTTAGTCATCTCAGAAGATGCATGTAGCGTCAAATGTTTGTTCCCTTTAAAATCCTGTTGTGAATTTTCTTCTGTTTTTAATGGCTACCAGAGCAGTATCATGCAGCAATCAACCTTTTCAGCGTTCATTGCTTCGTGTCACCCTGGTAAAATAATATTGTGATCGGTGTAATATAAGGAGCAGAGCATGTGAGCGTCTTCAATAGTTCTCGAGGAAGACAATGTGCTGGGAGAGAATGTCTCATGAATGGGGCTTTTTGTCCTGTGAGTCAAATCTTGGGTCCCTGTCTTGTGCCATAATATCACACTAATACACCGGTGCAGGTGTCCTCGAACAGGTGTTCTGTCTTTTTTTTTTTCTATCTTAAAATGGACTTTGTCGATAACAACTGCTGGATCGGCTACCATAAAGCACTAGTCATGAGACTTTGTCGTTTTGTTTTTGTTTTTTTGGGGGTAAAAGCCCCATGAAATGATCCCCTGCGGCGAGTTGTCTTAAGAGTACGACTATAATTCTGAGATCGTTCGTGCACACACATTGTGCTGACGCTGTTTGTAATTTTATTTCAGAGCAAATAGGTCACTGGAAGAGCCTAACTGGAGCAGAATTAAACTTTCTATCCTGGATTAGGCGAGACAATGGTTGATCATCATCCTAGTTTACCAGGGGCCTTCAGGAACATTGCATCTGGATCTTAAATGGAACCAATGTGTCAAGTTATGACAATATTCTGAATTTAAATATCTTCACTTGAGTGATTAGCATAAAATATGACTACATACTGAAAATTTGGTCCTGGCAGCAGATAAAGCTAATTGGATTAAAAAGGGCAAATGTTTGAATGAGGTATTGTGATACAAAGGGTTAGGGTAAGATAAACTGAAGCAAATTATGAAATTGGCTGATTTTAAATATGAACTGACATCAATTAGAGTGGCAGAGATTACAGCCAGTTGTGAAATCAAGAAGGAAGCAGAATAGAAACCCCATTATCCCAATAAATCTACCCCTACCAACTCCATTGCACCTTTTGTGCATTAGTGATTTCTCTGTAGTTTCATCATTATGGCTTGCTGACATGAAGAACAATAGCAATGTGATATATGTACACACACACAGAGACACACACACATTTTATATATATATATATATATATATATATACACACATTTTTTTTATTTTATTTTTGTCATAAAAACACTGAAAAGCTATGTTGGCAACTATGGTAAAAATATCTCTGATAACATTTGAAGATATTGTTTGAGCAATGACAGAGAAGGTATTTAAGAAATGCACACTATAATTTATCAAGATATTTCTGCAATGTTCAGAGTCAGTTATAGCACCTTCACTTACAGTAAATGTGTCTTAACAATGGCTTTATCAACATGTTAATAACCTAAAGTGATGAAAACCATTATTAGAGTGCTGACAAAACAAAAAACAAAAGCAAATTATAAAATAAAATGAGTCATTGGGCTCCATTTGGTTTTAACACCACAGTGCTGGTCAACACTTCGAGGTTATGCACTGAATGGCCACGGTGCCTTAATCAGTACCCCTAAGCTTTAGATGTACTCATGTGTTACTGTAACAAATATGGATGGCTTGCTTTATTTTGGGGTGAATTCTTTTTACATTATCGTGTCAACTCTCAGCACATTCATGAGAAACAGTGTGCTGAAGCATCAGGTTTAAAATTGGTAGAGTGTTTAGAACTTGGCTGGAAAGTAAACATTTGATGAGGCACCATGACTATAGTCCTGCTACATGATGCATGAAGAGAGCTTTTCTAAGTATCCCTGACATCTCTTGTGGTTATCAGAGTGGTCCTTGATGCTATGCATCTCCTGGTAAACTTCCGAGAGTGTGGCTTTAAACTTTAAGGATGATTTTAGCCTCTTTGCCCTCTCAGGGTGCAGTCTTTTTTAGCTATCATCGAATGTGTGATTTGCAGATGAAGTAGAGCACTATGTTTCTTGGCGGCAATGCTCGTGGAGGGCCAGACCCTCTTCGACCTCAGTTTGTCAAGCAGTTTGGGCAAGTGTTATTGGTAGAGCCCTGAAGTGTCATCCCGCTGCACTGTGCTGTCGGCGACCAAGAGTTGCTGAAACTCGTTCTCGCTCGTGTTCTGACCCTTAATGATGGATGGAACCTGAGGGATTGGATTGACACCGTTTCCCTGTGACATGAATTCCTTGATTTACAGAAGAATGGAATGCAGTGTCTTTTAGAAGCTCTCATAGTCAAATGAGGATATTGTACTTCAAGGGCCATCCATATTCCGTGACTATACACAGTGCCAAATGTAATGCAATGCAGCAGTACATTCTTGTGCATTTCTTTCCAGATGAAAATAAAATCCCAGTGAAAGCATCAGTTCCCAATTTACAATATACTGTTACTCATTAGTTAACATGGCTCAATCAATAGAGGAAATGACCTAAATTTGTCCGACAAAGCTTTTGTTGAAAGCATGTTACCTTATGTTGTGAGTAAGGTACTATAACATTTGTTTTACTTTGCAGTTTGTGTGTTTTTTTAACAGTGTCAAATCTCACTCGGTAATCCTTTGTCTGTCATTTGAAACTTCTGTCTGCATACTTTTACACATGAGCTCTCCCTGAAGAGCTCTTGTTCTGCAACAATCCTGACAGAAATTTTCTATAATGAGACTTTCTTCCCATGCCAGTTTTCAACAGAAAGCCTGCTTTAATTAGGCAGTCAACTTTATGCTACTGGAATATTGTCACTGATTTGGGAGGTTTTCTGTCAGAGATTCTTGTGGCTCTTGCAATTCATCGGCGAAAGCCAGAGGTCTCTTGCTCTTGAAGCGATATATTGCGAGGCATCTACACGTGTCACTCACTTTGAGGACCTATCTACTTTCAAACAGTGTCCGGCAGGGAAATGAGGTGGCCATCATGCACAGGCACTGACAAACAGATGGCAAGTACGGCCATAAAAAAGAGGGATGTTTACTTATTTTGTGCATTTGTTTGTGATTTATTTCAAGTTTTACTTCGTCCTACTTTTCTGAGTTATATTTTTATATGAATAGCTTAATCTACTACAGGTATAGCTATTCAAATACGTATGAAATTGCCTACCATTGTTTTGTTTTGTTTTTTTAATTAAAAATGTCCACGCGAACATTGTCATTACACAGAAAAAAGCTATTTAAAAAAAAAAAAAAATCAAACCTAGTGTGCATGATCTCCACAAGTGTGTTATTCCTCTCCTAGGATTCTAATAAAAATGTTCAAGTATACAGCCAGGCTACCGTTCCATAAAATGGATTGAAGTACAGGTGTCATACATTTTATATATCATATTTTTGGAGCATATTGAGGAAGACCATTGATACTCATGTTGCCATTACAAAAATCCCAGAAACACTTTTTACTGATGGGGGAGCAACAGGATAAGCAGAGTCAGAATTCCATTCCCTCATCCATTTTGACAAGCTCTTGCACCGACATCCCAAGGTGTTTCCATGGTCTCAGATTTAGAAGTGCTGATTCTCACATTAGGTTTTTTTTCTCCCCGCACTCGGCTGTGAAGCGATCAGTAAGTGCTGAAGATTGTGGCCCAGTGAAGGAACGCAGCCGCATCTCAGTTGTTTTCAATGCGCATCAAGGAGTGAGCATCGCATAGGCTCTAGGGGCGGAGCTATAATCCGGGAACCGGTGACGTCCCCTTTGTGGCGGTCCTTTAGCTTCTAGACAGTGACATATAAAAATGGGAAGTACAGGACATCAGATATGGTACAGTTCATCCTTCATGTTTCTAGTTTCTTTTTTATATTTTCATCTATTGTGCTGGTACTACTTATTCGAGTACTATTGAAATGACTTACACTGGTTCATAGTTACTATGCAATGAAAATCAAATTATGACATAATGTTCCAAAATGCGTTTATCCACATCAAGAAAAAAAAAAGATAAAGTTCCGATAATTGGACTGAAACACCTGTTTTATTAGTCAGTCCTAGTAGTGTGACAGTTGTGGTCAAAACATGTAATTTGAATGACTAATATTGTTGCGCATGTGAATATATGTCCAGATGAAAGATAAGATATATCTACACCACTTGGCCTCTAGTTTCATGATATGCGGTATCATAAAATGATCGATTAACCAGGGATAACCAGAGGTACATCTTATTACACACTGAGATCATTTGGTTAAAACTTGTATAGTCCGTTCAGAAATCTTGTAGGTTGGTTGAGCCACGAGTTAATGGTGTCTCACGTTGCAATCGAACATAGAATTAACAAAGGGAGATGTCACAATCAATTTGGGGGAGGGGAAAAAAAAAAGCAAATCGTTCATGGAAAAAGTGTTTTTTTTTTGTCCACACGATCAATGAACAAATGATAGTCAGAGTAGGAGACAGCTTTTTGTCCCTTGAATTCCAAAAGGGAGTTTTTGATAGCATATTGGATGATATTGATTTTTTTTTTTTTTAAATGGAAAATGTTTGTGTGTTTTTAATGTGGCCACTATATATAAGGACATCAACATCTATCCAGTGCAATTTGACTAGAAAAATCAATTAAAGTGTACTGTAAGTGGATGGGACATTTGGTTCAAAGAAACAAACACATTAGCAGTAGGCCTAAATATACTGCATGAGGGCTTCCTTTACTGTTGTTCCACACTAAGGATCATCATGGATTTGCCGGGGCTGTAGGGCGATGCCACAATGGTACACAGGTCAATAGAGTGAAGACATAAAACACCTGAAAGCTTTCAAACGTTTCCGAGGCAAGGGCCAATAAAGAAACACTCTGGGGGGTGGGCAGGTGGGGTGTGTGTTTGTGTGTGTGTGTGTGTGTGTGTGGGGGGGGTTTGGTGAACAAGAGGATGAGACATTCTAGGTCTCTCCAAGTAAATGTCACAGTCATCAGCAAAGCCCTCGGTGATTAAAAACTCTGTTTATAACAATCACGGCAGCACTTTTATGAAATAAACCTCTTAAAAATATACGGTATTTTTGCAGCTTATTTTATTCAGGTGGATCTTCAGGTCCAACATTAGTGCTGTCGAAAATCCAAATAGATGTGACCTGTTTTGCGTTAGCTAATCTTTATTGGGTGGGGAAAAATTCCCACATTCACTCATAACTCTCACATTCACACATTCAGTGTACTTGGTGATACGTTGAATGCTTGTTTTTTCATTTGACGGCATTTACCTATCTGGCCTTGACAGTGTAGAAATACAGGTAAATGTCTGCAAATGTTTTATTTTTTTTCCATTCACTAGTGAGCTGGACCCTACAAACAACTGGCCGCCAGCCGATTGGAGGTCACAAATAGAAAAATAGGCATTCATACTTACATTTGCCCCTAAGGAGAATTTATAGTGAACCTGACATGCATGTTTTTGAAATGTGTGACCCTAAGAAAACCTATGCACGTACCGGGAGAACCTGCAAGCTCCACACAGTTAATATAGATTGAAAATCTTTTCCAATTTACATTTAATTTATGGTTTACAAACATTTTTAGGTTTATTGGAATCTGGGTTGTGTTCATTTATACCAAATTTAGTTTTTCTCGATTCTTATGTAATTTAGCTACTTTTGTACTTTTTTTTTTTTTTTTTTTTTTTACAGCTTTCGGTGTTTAGATAAGCTTAAATTGATATACCATGACTTGTAGCTGAGCTCACTACATTTTCCAAGTAGCTTGCCCAGCACACATCACATATCAACTCCACAATTGGAGGAGCCAGTGCATAGCGTGATCTGTCAGAAGGTGCTAAGATTTTGTCAAACGCAAGCCCTCACAAAGCAGTCTTCAAAATAAAGGTCTTCCAAGACAAAATTGTGCATGTCAGAAGAACTAACAGGACTTATACCATCACTCAGTGAAGCATCCACAGCAGCGCTTCCTGGCGTGCCGCTGGCCGTCAAGTCCGCTCATCAGGGGATGTCAGTACGCCGCCTTACCTGCTAGGGGATGCCAACAGTGCAAACTTGTATCCATCCATAAATTGGAGAAGAACAAGTCTTTTATTAACCCCTTAAGAGGAGCTCCACTTGTCACAGTCAGAATCCACACTCAAGTACTAAGTTCACACTTTTAAAAGTGGCAAAGTAAGAAGCATTAAAATAAATTGGTTGATGGCCATCTACTAATTTGCATCAGGATCTAATCCGTTTGTGAGTCGAATAATTTGGTCTGTTGCAGAACTGAGCACATGTGCTTACTACTGCTGCTCTAAACTTTTTATCCAAAAAAACAAGACTGACTGAGAACTAATTGTTGTTTCTGCCATAGCATTGAATCATTTACACTTCAGTTGCATTCATATCAATAAATTATATTTTTTGTTTATTAAATAAACACCAAAGACACGACACGACCGGCAGTGAAATGTGCACAGATATGTTAAAGGTTTTAAAAATAGATTCCACCCTGAAAAAAACTGTCAAAGGCAGATGATGTTTTGCATTTGAGCCACTGTATACAAAGCATGTTTGGGAATAAATGCATAAAATTATCAGCCACGTAACTTGTCAACATGATAACGAATAGGTACAGTAAAAGGCTGCTTGTCTTGCAAGTTGAGGTGACAAGTTGAGGCCCGTGAGATGTAAAAAGTACAAATGTCATGTGAGTAACTCCATCATCCCGTTTTTTTGTATTCTCCATTATTCTGTTAGGAGAACGTGTACACGAACAGTGTGCGGTTGCAGTGCTTGTGGCTTGCACCCAAAAAAAAAAAAAAAAAATCACCCATCTGGAGAAGAAAAGGCTGTATTTGGTTACTTCAGCTTGCTGTGAGAAACTGTTCTATATATATATATATATATATATATATATATATATATATATATATATATATATATATAAAGGCTTGACATGTCACAGCTAAAGATATACAAAACCCTGGTTTCTTGTTTTTCTTCCAAGTATGACAAACACAGTACGCATTCCCAGCCAGTTATTATAGTGACAGCCAGAACCGGGCGCTAATGTCTCCTCAGATGTGAAGTATTTTTCTTCTTGGAACTTTTTTAGTCATTTTCCACATAAACTGTTTGCAGGGACCACAAACACACCCATTAATATCGCCCACACACTCCCAAACGATAGTGGCTGTTATCCCTCTATGAGCTGCGGCTCGCTCATATTTTTTCCACCATCGATCATAGCCGTGTGCCACACGCACTAGAAAGCAGCCGGTGGGGAGACGCAGCATTTGCAATCAAACGCTGAGCAGCAGTGTGAAATCTCAGGAAGAGGCAGCTTCCCCACCGCCACCACCTCCCAATGCCTTTGGGCAGGGGATCAGACGATGAGGAAGCCTGCCTCAGACACTCGACACCTCCCACTGGCACCCTGATGCAAGCCGCATGCAAACCCACCCCTCGCATGTAACAGTCAGCCGAAGGGTAGGGGGGGATGGAGGGGCTTAAGATGTGCGAATACCCCTACCCTGGTGACTGCGCTGCAGAGTGGATGTTATGCCACTGCATCGGAGGTGATTTTAGGGGCTTTGCAAGGGTGCACACTGAGTTGGGGACGGAGGGATGTGAGGAAATCACATTTTTTTGTGATGCATGTGCTCAGATTGCACATGAGACAGCTAGAACATAAATGGAGAGTGCTACAGGTACCTTTGTTTCTCATGATGGAAGCAGTTTTTTTTTTTTTTTCCCGACATACATAATGGAAGACATCCAACTCCTCATTAAAGCCAAATTACATCCCACCCCCCCGCAATCAGCCAATTAATTCCACTTGCAAAATAAATCTGCAATTATTTCCCATTATCATTTCTATTCGATTCTCCTTCCATTAAATAAGTCAAGAGACACACCGGACAATATTATGTACATGCACAGTCTTATGATTCATTACAAAGTCTGTGTCAAACGGTAAGAATCCCACAGCGCTAAAATAATTTGCAACAACTTATTAATTGATGCTCGCTGGCTTCCGGCTATTGTCAAGTTGTCCTTTTTTTTTTTTTTCCTCCAAAGCATTGAAAAGTGTTCAACCAGGACTAAATCTATAAAACAAGATTCAATTCCTTTCACAAAAATAAACAAACCATGGCATGGCTTATTTATGTTTTTCATTCCATTCATACTTGGTTATATATGATTTTGCGAATACAAAATTATTCATCGGTTTGAAAATGTATGTGTATTCAAATTTGATTTAATTATTCCTCTAGGTACATATGCCATTTTACAAACATAAAAAAATCATAATTCTTGAAATTCAGCTGTACATAGAATAGACAAATTATACTCAAAGGAAAGTACTTTTACTTTAGAATGATATGACTAAGATAAAACCAAGAACGAGTCCTCCAAATGATTATTTCATTAATAGTACGTATTCATTGAAAAAAAAATATTCAACTCATAACTGGTGAGTAACCTTTGATATACCGCTGTTGTTAAATCAGAAAAATGGAAAAAATAACCATCCATCCATTCTTTGAGCTGGCTGCTTATCCTCACAACAGGAGCAAGAGTGCTGGACCCTATCCCAGTTGTCATTGGGCAGGAGGTGTGCCACACCCTGAACTGGTTACCAGTCAATCACAGGGCACATGGAGACAAACAGCCGTACTCACAATCACACTGATGGGGCAATTTAGAGTGTCCAGTTAATGTTGCGTGTTTTTGGGATGTGGGAGGAAACCGGAGTGCCCCCAGAAAACAGAGCATGCAAACTCCACACGGGCGGGGCCGGGATTAGAACCCCGGTCCTCAGAACTATGAGGCCAATGCTCTAACCAGTTGCCCCACCGTGCTGCCCAAATTCTGATCTCTCTTTAACTTACTAAACAATCACGATTTCATACAAATATGGGCAAAATTAGCCACAAGAATTGGTCTTAAAATTAACTTTATTTCTAATTGTGAAACAGCACATTAGGCTCAACGGGCAGAGATTAAACGGGAAAAAACGGGAAGAATGCAGCTCAACGCAACGGCAACATGTAGCTGTTCTTTTTCGGAGTGTGCAGTTGTGACAGTGACTCCCAAGCTTCACGCAAATGAGTCACTTTGAAAGCTTGCTTTCTTGGTTTCAAGTGACTGCCTGGCGCCCTTTGATTGGCGACATGAAGTCAAATGTCGCAAGTGGTTATGTTGGACAGGTGAAACGGTGTCATGTGACAGCACCCGGGGCGCACGTTGCTCTGACGAACCAAAACAAACAGATCGCGCAAGCGATAATAGATTGATGAAAAAATAAAAAGCAGCTACCCCACCATAGCTCAGTGTAATGGAGTAAAAGACGCCTTTCTTCACATAAATGCTTTAGTAAAAGTGCAAATTCTTGTTTGTTGTACTAAAACTACTCGGACGAATCGAAGTTATTGAAGTAAATGTAACAGCATTCGTTTAGAAACTTACTACCTACGTGTGCTGTTCGAAAAGCAATCTAACAAACCTGAAAAATAATGTGCTGCTATTGATCTTGGAGAAAGTAACATTCCATTTAAAAAAAATATATATTTATTATATGAATGAATAAATATCAGTTAAGGTTGAATGTTTATGTATAATACTGATGAATCGTTGCTTGAACTGGGTTGTGACTGAACATTTTTACCATTTTATTTGGCCACATGAGATGGCCCAAATATCTGGCAATACAACGCAGCATAAAAGCATCCATTGTCACAAATGCCACTTTTGTGAAGAGTCACGCGGTGGGAACGGTGCACTTCATACCAGCCCTTGTACAGGAAATCGCTCATTTGCTATTTATTATTATTTCATTGAAATGAAGTTGAGACAATTCTTTTGTTTCATGGGAATTTTTGCATGATTCATGAAGATGTTAATTCTATGTGCTTTCAGAATAGGTTTGAATTTAGCCCTCTATACTTCGTTTGTAGCCCCATACTTGTCTCATTCACTTGATCGTTACCTTTATGATCACCATCTTCGGCATTTGCTTTGATGAGCAAAGCACTGCATTCTCTTTTGTGTACCATCAGTCGACCTCTAGTATAGAATTATTCATTCATTTCAGTGGATTAAAAAGGGAAAAAGTTCTTAGCACCGTGTGCGATTATGTTATTGGGTGTTGAGAACAGCTGAATTTCAACCTCCTTCGATTATCAACACGCTTTCCCCAAATAAAACCACGCGTGAACTGAGATGAAACAAAAATAGAGATGCTACTTAAGTATTAAAATAGCTGCTCTTTGAACATCTATGTTGCCTCCTGGTGCGCTGCAATATGCACTTTGACATTGCAAGAAGAAAACGGCAGACTTTGGCAGGCTATGTGGTGTATTTAGCTGTCATCGCTTATTTTACGGCTGTTGATGAGCATTCGGTGGTCCTTGGCATCAGGATGCATTACATGCTTGCTTTTAGTCTCATTAAACATGCCCAGCGCCTTAAAATCAGAAGTCAATCAGTAAAACTGACAATCAGTAAAGTGTTGACCTTATTTTGAGTTCATCAGGACATTAAATATAAATGGGTGTACACATACAGTGATAAGGGAGCGATATCCTCAATTGTAGCATGAAAAAACAGGTTTCAATAAAGACGCGTAAATGATTTTTGGTTTTGCAGCGATGCAGAATTTGACACCAGGGGGCTTGGTGCGGAGTAAACCTCCTGGAAGTTGTAGAGAGGTTTTAATCATGTGTGAAATCCTTTTGGAGTCTTTGCCTACGCAAATGTGCTCACGCTCAGATGCGCCACAATTTGCCCAACTCTCCTCCCTTGAAATATATTTTGTAGCAGGGGTCCATTTCACCAAAGTGATGCAGAGAGTCAACATTCTTGGAAGGGATGAGAAATAAACTCCAGTAATCATGCATGAGATATACAAGGTCTCACATCGTTTTCGGGACTTTACACTCAAGTTTTTCTGTTTATGGTCCTATACATTTGGGCTGAATATAATTTTATTGAATATAATTGTAAGTGAACGATGTCATTAAGAGGGAATATAAAAAAAAGCATCGCTTAGTTGTGACTCAAATGCCTTGAGACGCCTTAAAACCAGCAATTAGGATTAGGGGAACAATGAGATTAAGGGCAACAAAAGACAGAGCAACAGCCTTTGAACAGTAATTATCGTTTTGACAAAGAATTGGTCATGCAATATGGATTATTGTGTACACTGAAACTATAACGTGGAATCATTTTGCCTTAAAATACCAGCTGCAAAAATATAGAGATGCAACTTGTCTGTCATCACCATGGCAATGTTGTCTCGCCTTCCGTTGTGTCATGTTAGTATCACGTCATGTAAGCAATAACGTCAGCTGCCTGCTGAACTGGAGCAAATGTCTGGGTTTACTTCAAACTGGGACATTTCAACACAGAACACGCCCGTTAGCGTTTAGCAAGTGCATTCATTGGCTTGGAATTTTCAGATTCTCGCAAAGACGTATTTTATTTCCACTCTCCGCAGCTTGAATTCAGTCAGCTAGTGGATATTCAACAGATGCTTCTGAGCAAAAGATTCATGAATTAAAAAAGGAAATGTTATGCAACGTATAGTCCCCCCACCGCCCCCGTTTGCAAAGCTTATAATTGATACCAGAGAACAATTTGAACCAAATAGTCATAAGCCCGCATTTTTGGGCTGTTTAGAAGCAAATGTCTTTCAAATATTGGTCAAATGTCTCTAATTTCCCCACGGTCAGATGAACAAAATCTCTTGCAAACTCTATTGGCAGGAAGAGGGATAAATTCATTTTCATAATGTTGCAGGATCCTCAGTTTCTGCTTTAAATGGATACTTTGCGATGTAAAACTGAACAACGGTTTAAAACAGGCTTAGACAACACAAGCCTTTTGAATGATTTAAGTCCATGTGGGCCAGAGTCCAACCACAGAGGTCAGATATTTTATGGGATAATTATCTCGCCGTTTTTCGGTCAAGAATATAATACTGTTGACGATTCTCCATGAAAGATGCCATTTCCTCTACGGGCTGCTTGAATCGCCTCGGTTACGCCATCTCATGCTGTTGCATCATTCACATCCAGCCTTATTTTTTTCCCCACTATGTTTAGTCCTGAGCCACAAAGCTCTATGCATTTCCCACAAATACATGGAGACAAAGATTGCCCTGATTCTGAAAAAACAGACGTCACCTCACTGATGAGAATGCTCTTTTTTTTTTTTTTTTTTGTATGTGCGACATTGACATGATAAATTGCACGACACAGAGGTATTTATCATAGCAATCAAAACGTTATGGAACGCTCGTGTCAGAGTGATATTGTATTGAAACATTAATTGTCTGTCCTTGTCACAACATGAAGGAATAACAAAGACTGAAGGGTTTGTATTTAACCACGGCCAAAAGTGTAGTCTGCCAACAGGTGGTTGTGTGACAGTCATGCCTCGTGAAGAAAGCTCCCCACTTATGTGCAGCCATCTAAAAAAAAAAAAGACATTTGTAAAATATTATTGTTTCTTTTTAGGAGGTATTAACATCAATTTAAATTCTCAGCAAAGGTGGAGTTGGGTACTTTGGTTTTGCTTACTTTCTGGAATTGGTCTTATAAGGTGTTGTCGTAAGTCATTGCCTACTTTAGCTATTCAGTTAGTTTTGTTTGTTTGTATATTTTGTCATCAGGAGTTATTTTGGAAATGAAATGATTAAAATAACAGCAATAAGGTCACTGGTTTATGGACCCCTTTATTCAATTATGAATAGTTGAATTGCTGAAGAAATTGCTCATAATGAAGGGCAAGAATTTGTGTGCTTAAAAACACTTTTTTCCAAAGAAATCTATCCCTTCCATTTCTAAACCAAAACTGTTGCTTTTGTTCATGGCATCATATCCTTGCTGTCTTGTTTTATTTCTTCATTGATTTATTAATTTATTTTCACTATGACACATTTTGGGGCTGGGGGTACAATTAGTTTTTTTCAGAATATATATATTCCAACTAATAGAAATCAATAGACCTCTATTAAAACTTTTTTAACGGTCCAGTGATGTAGCATTTCAAACATGTCGGACTAACTGCTGCTGGATACGCCGAAATGACACAGACACAGCACGCCACCTCCTGAATGGATCGCATCAGCTAGTGGACTACACACAGCAGTGCTCATTACACAACCATAGCAACAGCTACATAGCAACTGCTGCTCAGTGCTTAGCAACAGCTGCAAAGACCTCAAAAGAAAGGAGGGAGGGAGGACTCTTTGTGTTTCGATGACACCATTTCTGATCCGAGATATCTTTTGAAGAGGTTTATCTTAAAGATCTTGATGTATGACTAGTATGGTATTTCATAGTTCATTCATAACATACTAACAATGCTTTATTCTCTCTTCTGCTTACAGACATTCGCTCGCTTCCTGATGTGACAATGACCGGAAACTGTACAACTGAGTGCAGCGAATTGGGCCACTCAGATGCGTGTTGGATGCCCGGGCATCCCTCTCCTGTACGTAGGACGAGGAACCCCCCGAAACTCTCCACCTTTGTGCCTTACCAGGAAAGAGGGAGTCTGGGACGCCTGGCAAATGGCAGCGCCATTCTGGGTGGCGAAGAGCACCGGTCACGCTTTCCACCCTCTCGCAGTGCCTATTCTAGCAGCGGTCACGATGCCGGTCAGGACTGCCCCTTGGAGGAGATGCCCCTCAGTGTAACCTCTGAGTTCCCGCCCACCTCCCCGTCCGCCCACACTCCGAAAAGAGAAATCTATCTGTGAATATCACCCGCTAATCGGTGCAGAAATGAAGAAAAGCTCAACCGTGGCAGTAGAACAAATAAAGCTGCCCACCTGCCAATGCCAACGCCCAGTCGAAATTAACAGTAGACAGTGATTCATTCAATTACCGGCATGATCACTCGGGTCATTTGCCATTTCCACCGTCTAATAATTTATTAGCATATTTATTACAAATTCCACAAGATTAATTGATATACTCTAATTTATTTATTCACAAGGACATGGATCAAAATGAGTGGGTCATTACTACTAAAGTAGTAACTAATATTTGTCGTAGTTAGCCAACTCCAATTCTGTCAAGTGATCTTTTGAATTTGAAACTTGTGATCTGTGCTCTTGTGCCATTGTTAGAGAATTGTGATAGATGGCCAATACGGCCCTATCTGATGGCATTACGCTTTTAACTAACAATCAAATGAAATGTTCTCTTGCTGTATAGTGCTGTAAATACATTTTGAATGGTGTGGTCTACATACTTTTGTCTGGCAGAAGCTGATTTAAAAAAAAAATAAGGAAGTTGGCTGAGAATTTTGGCGTAGTTAAGGTTTTTCTTTGCTACTGCTGCTGTTTAAAACTTGATTGAAAACATCTCCTGGAGAGGAGCTCAATATTGTGGAAAGCATTTATCCGCCTCATATAATCACACACACCTTCAACCCCTAATCATAGCAAAATGGCCTTTACCTCTGCTCCCTGCAGAGTTTCACCGTGGGTGGAGAAAGCTCTGCAGCAACATTTGAACAGACATTCTGTCCCATTGACTCTCAGCACTGTGACCTATAGTTTATCATCAGAACGCTTGACTTGGCCACAGTCCCCTGGAGTCACAATGACCAAACACCAAATTGGATTGTTATTTTATTCATTTCTTTTTCTTACCTTTATTTTTTTTTGCTTCAAATCCTTGTGACTCACTCAAAATATACCAGTTTTACATTTGTATTTTGTTTTTATCCTTTTCTCAATCTAGACAATCGACTAACTAGGACTTTCCCTTCACAAGCTATGAGGATGTGGCTACAATCAATGAATATGTAAGGTTATTATTTATCAGTGCTGATAATTTTTTTTTTTAAACAAAAAAAAAAGCAACACTTGAATCTTAAGTAAAGAATTGGAGTTCATGCTGCACTTTTGTCATCCTCTTGATTCTGAGCACTTTGGCTTTTTTTTTCTTCTCTTTTTCAAAGTATCTTATTATGTCGCAAGCTGTTTTCAGAGGTAAATTCAGTGTCGGCTATGTTTACCACTTGTGGAAGAAAGGCGCGCGGTCTTTGAAAAACGTCATTCAAGTAAATTGTCATTAACATAACATAAAAAGAGTTGTTTTCAAGCCAGCAATACATCAGTGAATATTTTTTTTTTCCCCCTTGGCCACAAAAATAAAATGTAGGGATTTGGTTCCATAGTGGAGATTTTCCAAGTCAATCTGAAGGATGTGCCTGAAGGACACTTCGTATTAGTCAGTAATTGGAAGCCAGTAAAGACTACATTAGCCTGTCTTGCAACATGGTACAGCGCCAGGCGGTGTCTTTGATTCAAACATCGATTTGATTAGACTTGTAGATACCTTTCACCTCTGCAGCAAATTTCCATGGTGAGCTTGTGTCTCTAAGTAAGGAAGAAAGATCCCCGAATAGATGCATCCTAATTAGGGTGAATAATGAGTCCTGAGCTGTGGCGTGTGTGTATGAAGCACCTCCCCAGGACAAGGCACCCACCAAATAATGCATATCTACCTGCAGCACTACAATCAGTTAAAAGGATCAGCACTTACCACATCACGCCGCCATTGAAAACTGCATTTAGAGTAATTGAACTGAATACATATGGAAATTACTGGACATGGCCATGATTAAATAATGTGGGCGATTATCCTGCCTTAAGGGGGAGAGAGCGCATTATGCCATTTTCAAAGCCATTTAGTGACTGAAATAAAATTCAAACAACAGCCATGATGCACTGTGATAAAACCCCCACGAGTACCCCTCGGATAGCCGCTTCATGGCCCGGAAGCTGGGGTCGGGGGGGGGGGGGTGATCACTGACCTGGAATTAACGACATACTGAAAGATGGTAAGGAGTGATAAAGCCAATGCCACATCACCTCAGTCGCAACTTTTATCCGTTTATGTGTCTTGACTCATTTATTCAGTAACTGCATTGCATCAATATTTTTTTCTTCTTCTGAGATTAATCCTAACCTGATATCAAACTAAGTACATGGCTTATCACTGGCACAGATCTGAAAAGTATCTCTTCCTTGATCACCGAATTAGGGCAGGGATGATCAGCCATTGCTCTGAAGAGGAAAAACAGGAGGCTGGTTTACTCTGCAGTATCCCCAAAATAACAGTTTTTGTTTTCTTTTCTCTCTCTCTCGATGCGTCGGACCCAACACTGACCTTCATATTGCTCCTTGAACAAATTTTTTCTCCGTCACCTTTGGATTTCAAGTCATACTGAATGACCCCTCTGAAATAGAAAGAGGATGACCCTGACTCAAAAGGGTAGGAGGTCACAAAGCACTGAAATACACAAAATATGTTGAATACTAATGTTTAATTTGTACTTTGCATTGATTTAATGTTGAATTCACTTGGGTATATTTTGCCTCTCTGTGGTCTGTATTGTAAAGTGATCATTTCTGTGGACAGATGGAAAAAATTACTGTGCTGAATTTGGCAAGCGATTTTGTTTTTGTGTCGATCAAACACTCTTAGCAAAGCAGTTGTGTGAAGAAAAAAACTAAAAATAAAAAAATGTATTGGTGGTGTTAGTGTACATAGATCTCCACGACCTTTCGTCTGCTGTCAAAGCAGGCTGGGATTTTCGCATGAATTCCAAAGATAATTGGTAGAAACTGTTAACTGTTTCTTTTCTTTCAGTTTCTGACATGTCAGTGCTGGTTTATATTCAAAAAGTTCCAATCTCTTCGAACAGAAATTTAACTGCACATATATTTTCATGTTTTTTACAGTTCATGGAAAACAAAGACAACTGCCTTGAGAATGTCTTTGCAAGAGAGAATCTAGCTGTTATCCTAATTATTGGTATATTTATATAGGACAAAAATGCTTGTGATGCCATGTTTTTGTACAGTTTTATGTACATACAAGTGATGCTTTCTAAAAGTTCAGAGAAAAGCCGATGGCACATAAAAATTGTAACCTGTTTTCTTGAGCTGTGCACATCTTTGCCTTGGTTGGATTGACCTTTGCCGAGTCGGTGTGAATGTGGCCGTTCTATGCCTGCACTGTAGTCATTCACTGGCTCCCACCTCCTGAAGACTTAATCAAGTTATGTTAATTGTGAATAGTGAATCGTCTTATCTTACCAGTTTGTTAAACTCCTGTGTTCAAGTTTGTTCTGTTCTAGCATGTTGACAACTTCTCTTGTAATACTGTCCTCATGAACTTTGTAATAAAATTACTTCAGGGAAAACAAAATTACGAATGCTGTCTGTGGTTTGTCCTGTAATGCACCAGACACACTTTGGGTAAAACTCGAGAAAAACGACTAATATACTAAATGGGGCAATTTGGCATTTTGAGTCATCTGGGTGACGACCCTGGACAGGACAAACCAGAGGAGATAGACTAGACTAGTTGAATGCTGAAGCCATATGCTGTCTGTCACACAATGGTGCATGCAGTAAATAAAATGTCTCATCCTAGTCGAGTATTATAATCACATTGTAGTCATACTTTACTCATAGTAAGTCACAACATTGTCGCATTTCACTCAAACTGAAGATAACTGACAACTATGTGAAAAGGTGTACCTATTAGTATGATTATCGTACATTTTGTTTTGGTATTGTATGAGCTACAACGCTAGTGACTGACTTTTGTGCAGTCAACTTGGTTTCAGTTCCGACTGAGTGAAGATGTGAATGTGCAAGCCAATGTTCCGCTATCGCGATACTTGGAATGTCATTTCACTTTTAACCTTTTTGAGTCACTGTGGTCGTGTGCCCCTTGGCTCACTGAATTTAAAAGTGCCCCCTCTGAAAGCTTCTGAAACATTATAGTACCTCATTGAGAGGTCGCACATGAGCAAAAGAAGAGCCTGTTAATTTGCACGTTACTTCCAGATTTGAACCCAGATCCATTAACATGTTCATCTCCATCCACAGTTCTGCCACAAATTTTCCTCATATTGCCCAAAAGTACATCAGTCTGGGCAGCTGTGTGAGCAGGCTCATTGGCTGCCTCTGTCACCGAACAGCAGAAGAAAGTGGGAGTCCATGTGCAGATGAACTCTGTGCCAGCAACATATCCCAGACCCACGGCTCTGGTGTCCTTGGACAAGACACCAATACTTAAAACTGCTCTGCCCTGCACTTAGAATAAACCCCTGCTCCAATGTGTGTTTTCTGCATTCACAACTGTAATGGGTTAAATTGCAAAGAAAAAAATGCGTGTTCATCACAGAAAGATGTTTTTTTTTCTTCTTTCTACAATTCCCAATTAGATTTTCATGAGAAAGGGCATGACAGCCACTTGGAGGTTGGTGATCAAGAAAGGAAAGACATCTCATTTCCTTGTGAATAAAGGTCTATTATACTGAAAAAGCAGAGATCCCAGGACCTGAAGTAGGACAGTCCCAGGACCTGCATTTACAACCTCTATCACTTGAAAAACAAAGTGCTAGTCCTAGAAGGGGATAATCCCCATCTTGCACTCAGCCTAATTAGAGCAATTCTTTAAAGCACTGATGAGCTGGCCCCAGCACCACAATGACCAATGTTGTGTTGTGATGTTAATTTGAAGATGTCTTTTTGTCTTAGTTTAAAGCTTGTTTGCGTGTGTGTGTGTGTGTGTATATGCGTGCGCACTCAGTGAACGTATCCTTTCAGTGTCTGTATGGTAACACTTTGTATTGCTTTCTCAACCGCTACCCTGCTAATGTCACTCCGAAGTGTAGGACAACCAACCCTTTGACAGCACACTCGTGTAACCTTTAACTGCCCTACAGTATTTGCCATTTGATACTGGCAACAGAGCGTGTGCAAATGAATCAATTAAATTGGTGGTCAGTGCCACGACAGGCACTCTGATAACGCCCACTCACATCTGATTTCAGAAACTAAACGGGGTTTGGTTAGTACTTGGATGGGAGACTAACCGGTAATGCCAAAACATCAAAAGTGATTCCAAATAGAGGAAAAAAAAAAGTTGGGAAGAAGAAAAATGTAAAGACAGGTTTTATATATATATATATATATATATATATATATATATATATATACACACACATACACACACACACACAGTATATATTAACAAGTCCATGTTTGCAATGTCTGTCAGCACCAGTTGAACATACATAGTCAGCATTATGTGTTGTGCAGAAAGATGCTTGCAAGCTCTTCAGCAGCATTGGAAATGTTGCAGTTAAGCCATTTTCAAAACTGGAAGGCAGTATTTCATGTCGCATTGCTCTGATGTTTGCGAGCCTCTGAGCTCATCAATCTTGTTTAGCTCAGTGTGGAGCCCCAGCTTGCTATCTCTGCTTCTCTGTTGGCTCTTTCCACCACCTGCAACAAAAATGATCCCAGCACACTGATGAGCTCAACTGGCATCCCTTGTAGTGAAGGTGTGAGGCGATTCAACACACTCTCCAATTTTTAGGAGATCATGTTAGGTGTAGGTTTAGTATGTCTTCATGGGCCTCTTGGGAAAGTTAGATCATCCCGGATGTGTGGATAAAATATACCACCGAAATATTTCCCTCAAGCTTGAGCACAGGCAAATCCTGTATACTTGCAGTTCTCAGAATTTTGTACATACTGCAGGCTCAGATTTTTTTTTTTTGGGGGGGTCTGTCTTGTATTAGTTATTCTTCCTTATTGTTCATCCATCCATCCATTTTCTGAGCTGCTTATCCTCACAAGGGTTGTCGGGAAAGCTTAAGCCAATCCCAGGTGTTATTGGGCAGGAGGCAGGGTACACCCTGAAGTGGTTGCCAGCCAATTGCAGGACACATGGAGACAGCCAACAGTCGTACTCACAATTACACCTAGGGGCAATTTAGAGTGCCCAATTAATGTTGCAGTTTTTTGGGATGTGGGAGGTGACATCAGCCAAAATGGATATTTAAAACCACACAGCGGTCACTGATACAGCTCTGAAATTTGATTTCAGCTGGTGTACCTAATGTTGTGGGCTAAAGAATCCACAAACAGAAACTCAAATTTTGTGTAAACGTGAAGCTCCCCGTGATTTCAGAGTCAAAAGCTAAACACTAGCCCAGCATGTTTGTTGTGTTGTTCACTGCTTCCAACAGACGAGAACACTTCCAGGTTCAATATCTGTACATGATTAGTTCTACATAATGGAATTCCTACTTGCAGATAGAGTGCCTTTCTTCTGGAAACACACATTTGGTGTGTATTGCTTCTTCTCCCATTGAAAGAGTTTCTGGCAATTGACCAATGAGACTTTTGGTCAAGACAAGAGCATCACCTCCAAATGTAGATGAAAAGTATCCAAGTGGACCGTCCTCAAACTGAAGCAATCCCAATGGTTTGATTGTGAAGGATGGAGTAGGTCTGTGCTTGTCACCACTCTTGTTCACTGTGATGAGAATGTAATGAAGCAAAAGAACAAGAAAAAAAAGTTTTTTTTTGTTCCTCCCTACCCTGATTTAACAGAAAATGAAACTTGTGATCATAAACAGCTTTCTTTCTGCTCAAGGGTAAATGTCAGTCCTTGAATTATCATTTGTGTAGGAATCAAACCACAGGGGGTACATGGAATCAAAGTTATTTTGATTAATAGAAGCTCGTTTTGATTCACATTTTAAAATCTTCCCCACGAAGCAAACATAGCACGTCATGGGCAGAGCACGTGGCAACAGTGAGTGGTTGTTACACAACACGACCTCTATTATCATTTGCGCTGAACCTTCTCACAAGGATGAACGCACATCTTGTTGTGCATCTCAACTCACCTCGCTGAAATCACGCACCAAACAAAATTGCTCCACCTGCATCTGTTTGAAGCCTTGTTAGCTAATAAGCCAGACTCCTGCACAACAAACATGTCGAGCGAAGTGCAAATGTCATTTTTAGCTTGTAGAATGAATACCAGTGAGTCGCAGGGGGTGACAAAAGTTACAGCTGCTCCAAGAAGGTAACAAACTGTCGTCATCTGGTAGCTAATCTCCATCAATGAGACCAGCAGATTGATGAAGATGTCAAATGGATTTTCACATTTCTGTTTGTGATTGCGGTCCCAAAATTTGAGATTACCTTCTGATTTCAAAGGAGCAGTGGTCAGTCTTGAATCTCACCAGACTGCGCTGCGATTGGCTGGCAGTCAACTGGAATAGACTAGCTCACCCTCTCTGCAAGGGGTATCTCAAAACAACACATCCTGATATTTACAATGCTGGACTTATAGATGCAATTAAGAGAGGCATTACCATACCACTTGAGTTTGGGTCTCATTAGTCTTTTTAACCCAAGTAATCAGGTATAAGGACCAAACACTTCTTCTGTTAGTAAACCTTGTTTTGCAACGAGTGGAAGGAACCCAAATCCATATCATGTAAACATGATCAACGAGCCATGAGGTTGGTAGCTTGCTGTGTTCTACTGTGAAAGGTGCAGAAGAAAAAACATGGTCTGGAATTTAATGCTACATGCAATGACATCTAGCTGGTAAATTCTCTTTTCACTACATTCCACCATCACATATCCAGATCCATTTTCCGAGCCGCTTATCTTCACAAGGTTTACAGGACTGCTGGAGCCCATCCCAGTTAACTTTGGGTGAAAGGCGGACTACGCCATGAACTGGTCGCCAGTCAGTCACAGGGCACATGGAGACAGTCAATATGTGGGAAATGAACCTACGCTGCCTGCAACCAAGTCAGGCAGGTGTTTCACTATAGCATCAGTGACTCCATCACCGTTTTATTTTTGCTTCGTTGTCGAGTACTGCACCATCTCAACCTAATGTGGCTCTAAATGCTATTGACACTTCTTAGAATTTTCCATATAAGTCGTATGATAATGTAAAGCTGAGCTAAATAAAGCCAGTGGTGTGAGACGCAACTTGTGTACGTGTATGCAGAACTATTTTTATTTTTATTGCTAGCAAAACCTTTTGGTTGCAGAGCGAGCGGTCCATTTAACTTTGACAGTGCCAAAATGATTTGTAGAGTCCCAATTTATCATCAATTCCATGTTTTCACTTCCTTTTCATACAAAAGGGTGGCAAAACCGGTACCTAGCTGCTATTGGGAATTTCTTTTGTGGAAGAGTTCTCAGAATAGCTTTCTATCTATTAATTTTTAATGTGTCAATGTTCTTTTGGAGACCCTCTCACATGAAGGATGTGCTGTCTCAGTATTATTGTTATTATCTGCCTTTTGACTCATGGAAGTGTTTTTGTATTCAGGGTATTTCGCCAGACTTGTGTGAGGGAGACTCAGGACCATGTGATAATCGACAATCCAATAAAGATGGGATGGAATAATGATTAATTAAAGATGTTAAAATCCAGTCAATAGCTCCAGCTCATAACTCTTGAGCTTCCTGGCTTCTAATGTTTTACAGCTCCTATTACTTTTGTTGTTTAGTGGTGTATGCAAGCATTATTTGCTGTAATATATAAAGTTCATGTAAGGTTAAGAACCGCATGAACGAGAGCTCATGTTGCAGTACGCCAGAGAAAAACAAAATAGAAAAAATATAAATGCACGGGACAAAAATGTCTCAGAATCCTTACAATGTTGTTTATGGAGTGTGAGCGCCCCAAAATCTGTGTGATTGTGTAAAAAAAGAATGTCAAATAATTAAATGAATGAAACCAGATGTCTGAGCATGTTCAGCTTTTTGAAAAAGTTGGGTTAATACATCCAAACGATTGAATTTGAAAGTCCTCATGCATGTGCACACAGCTAGTGATCAAATATTATTGCAGGGTTTCTGTCCAGGCCACAGTCTCTGTGGCGGACTTATGGCAGACCTTAATAACATTTAATTCAAAAGAGTAGATTGTGATGGAGGTAGGCAGGGGGAGCGACAAGGTAATAAATTCGTATAACATAAGCCAATGTTTGAAAGGTGAAAGAAGGGAGGGAAATATATCAGGTGGAACATCACTAAAACATCATAAACTGGAAAATGAAGCCTGAGCAATATTACTTGTACATATATAATCCGCATATTTTGACAACAAACCGGAAAATCTTTATTCCAATTCCAATATTTAAAAACATGGACTGAAAACAATGGGTCTGTATTTTGTCATGAATGACCACACTGGATCAATGTCTACTGTTTATCAAATGTCATTTAATCTAAAAATAATTCCCCCTTACACATTTTGTCATACACAAGTAGCCATTGAATAAAATTATTAGCCTTGTCAGAGTGAAGTTTCTTTTCTTTAAAACAAATTAATCTATTGGGATGTATTTAAAAGAATGCATGAGTATAAGGCAAATCTCATGTGTCATAAAATGAAGTATTTGGTTGAAAATGTTTTAGCGCATATGAGATGTCCAGCACAATAAAATTAATCATCTTGCCACTTAAATTGTCCCAGTTATGAACTACCAAGTCGCAAGGCACATTTCCCTAGTTTTGAAACAACCATTTCTAAAACTTTTGACACACTTGACCAATAAAGCTGATTGTGATTCTGATTGGAGAGGTGGAATTTCTGCAATGGCTCAGAAGTGCGCTCAATTGATCTCAATCTGATGTGTGCATGCTACATTTCCGGGAATTTTCTGTGCCTTTTTTTTCTTTTTCCTTCTTTTGAACACATATAAACGGCACCTATGGCAAGGTGTAAATTTTCAGCGCACCCCACACTGAAGAGTTGCAGAAAAGTGTTTCTGTTCTCGATTTTAGAGGGCTTAACCAACAGATTTACGGCAATTTCACAATTCTCAAACCTTTGAACGACTGTAACGATTATAGTACACTGTAGGTATTTTTATTTATTTATTTTTTGATTGAGCTTCAGGAAGCACAGCAGGGAAACACTGATCTCCTGTAGCCTTTCCCTCTAGATGAAAACACTACTTGGCTAGCACTGCTGTTGCCTTGGAAACCTGGTCACTGGCACTCCTTTGCCCACACGCTTCCCCACTCGCTTCATTAAGTGTATTGCTACTGGCAATTAGAATGAAACCAGCGGCAGCCCTGGCTGTCTTGAAATGCACTCTCCAATTAAATACTTTCGAATAGTAATGCGCCTTCAAGCTATATCTCCTCTCTATATAATAAATCAAATGCAACATGAATCCTTGTGTGGATTATATTAGGTAGAAGACAACTACAAAATGTTTTGTTTGTTTACTCCATCAATCACATTTTCACTTTGACAAAGCATTAAATCAGTGCCAACCAATGAGATCTGTTTACTTTAATTAAAAGGTAGCCATATAGATGTAAATAAGATTGCTCTATGTGGATAATTTCACCTGAGATATGCATTAGATACATTTCATGTACGGTCCTGACACAGGAGATGGAGTAAGTTATCCGGTAATGAGGCTGTTTTTGATTTGATCGAGGACTTGGGCTGTTGTGTCCTTGAGCAAGACACTTAACACCTAACCACTGCAAATACTGTCTCCACCAGCGTATAAATGCAATTGAAAACTGTGATATGAATGCAATGTATTTACCACTACCTTTCAGCTTTGCTCACAGAAAAAGTACATTCTGTGAAATGAGCAAATTAGCTTAAATGCAGTCTTCACAGAACCAGGTATCTAGCTCTATGTCGTTAAACCATTGCCTTTGCTCTTACTGCACTATACAGCCTTTGGCACTGTCCAAACAACTAACATAAAAATGATAGCCGTCACTCATGACTTCTCTAAAAACCTCTCACAAATTAATTCCAAAGTCAATATCCTCCCTTCAATAAATCAGTGTCCAAAGAGAGCCAGTGGCTGAATGCTGCTCAACATTAATTCAAATGAAGTGCAACACCAATGAGATGAGGCGTCTGTGGCGACACGTCGGCTCTTGGCGAGACATTTGCAATGATTTGTTTTGCATGTAAGAAACTGAATGGCTGTGAGGTTAATTAGAAAAGGATCCCTTGAAATCCTTAGACATGCAAACAAGGAAGCGTTAGTTGTTGAACACTTAAAATACTGAAAGTGCGGTACAAATATTGACATCAGAAGCAAGAAGTGCTCACAAGAATTTACGGAAGTAGCATTAGTGTTAAAAAAGTAAGTTACTCTCATATTGTAAGGTTAAAAAATAATTTTCAACACCCATCCATCCATTTTCTTTCGCTTATCAGAGCTCAGGTCATAGGGGCAGTCGTTTTAGCAGAGAAGCCCAGACTTCCCTCTCCCCATCCAGTTCCTCTCGCTCTTTGGAGGGGATTCTGAGGGATTCCCAGGCCAGCCAAGAGACATCGTCTCAATCTCGCGGTGGGACATGTATGGAAGATTTCACCGGGAGCCATCCAAATCGGATACCCCAGCCACCTCATCAGGCTCCTTTCAATGCAGAGGACCTGCAGCCCAACTCCGAGCCTCACCCGGATGATCGAGTGTCTCATCCGACCTCTAAGGAAGAGCCTGGACACTGCAGAGGAAACTCATTTTGGCTGCTTGTATCCAGGATCTTATTCTTTCGGACACGATCCACAGCTTGTGATCGTAGACAAGGGTAGGAACGTAGATCGACTGGTAAAGTGAGAGTTTCATCTTTTGGTTTAGCTCCTTCGTGACCACAACGGACCAATACAAAGACCAAATACTTCCCGGCGAGCAACAGGAACGATGAATGTCCAGTTTTTTTGAGATGATAGTTACTAATACAACATGACCCATTTAAAAAAAAATAATAATAATAATAAAATAATTGGAAACTTGGCGTCACAGTTCTAAGGACTGGGGTTCAAATCCTGGCCTCGCTTGTGTGGAGTTAGCATGTTCTCCACGTGCCTGGATGGCTTTTCTCCGGGCACTCCAGTTTCCTCCCACATCCCAAAAACATGCATTTTGGAGGCTCTAAATTGCCCCTAGGTGTGATTGTGAGTGCTACTATTGTCTGCTTCCATGTGCCCTGCAATTGGCTGGTGACCAGTTCAGGGTGTACTCCCGCCTCCTGCCCAGTGACAGCTTGGATAGGCTTCGGCACTCCCGTGACCCTTGTGAGGATAAGCGGCTCAGAAAATAGATGGATGAATGGATGGAAATATGCACCAAGTATCATTTAGTGGCAAGGGAGCGAGTGCTGAGAAGAAAACAGCAAATTATGATCATAGAAGAAAGGCAACATAATTCAAGAACAAAATGTAAACTGTCTTTTGGAACAACTTGTTTCTAAGTATTCCAGTGTGCAGTGAATATAAACAAGTAAGTTGACTACTTTATGTGGTATACAACATGGAAACAAATGTGAAATAATGATTAATTAATGACTAACAAAAAGCTCCAGCCTACAACTTCAAAAAGTGAGGGGAAAAAAAATATACCAGTAGTTGTTCACAATCCAAACAGAATCCTCCATAATAATAGCTTTGCTTTTTATTGCCATTTTGCAATTTAGTACACATGTAGACTACCTGCACAGTTTGCTTTTATTGGAAAATTTCCAGTAGCCATTTTTTATTCATACTAACAGAAAAAACAAAAAAAAACTTGCCCATCAACACTGGAATCATTTATGAGAAGAATGGGAGGTGTGGTGTCTTTGACTTACAACATAATCAGCTGATGTGGCTCCTTGTTATATTTATTGCCTACTTTTCCTTTTACACAAGGCTTCCAAACACTCCAAATCTGCATCTCATTAGATATATTGAACAACTTGTCTTTCCTTTGACACGAGCCATGTCTCATCTGCTGGTACCAGCACCTTCTCCAAAGTGCACCTGTTGTCTTTCCATCGGCGCATGAGGTGTTCATGCAGCTCAGGTGCCGTACTGAAGATTGCCCCCGGCTGGTTGCGGCATGCTCGGCAATGCAGGGCCAGAAAGTAGTAGGGCTGTCGGAGGAGGTGAGCAATGTTTGCAACGCTGCTAGCCTTGCTTTGAAACAGAGAGGCATTTACAGACCACAGCTCGCACAGTAAAATAAATAGAGACACTTAATCCAAATGTTAATAAACGGATGAAAAATTCAGGCAGCGGATGTTTGGTTGAAAGTACCAAATAGCATTTCCTTCTTCAAATACACAGCAAGTATTCATTAAAGTTCAATATTAACAATTGACAGATTCAAATGTATTAGAGATACAGATTGAATTAAATCAGCCACCGACGACATGACCCCCTACTAAGCGACCGGACAAAATGTTCGATGCAACCTCAAATGATTCATTTGATTCACATTTCTTAACCTTACAAACATGACATTTAAGTAGTCATGCAATGACATGATAGATATGTCCATGTTTTAACTGCATTTTTTTCCTGACCAATTATAATAGGCATCGTGCTCCTGTGTATTTGCCATATACTGTTCTTGACTAATTTACTATACAATCTGTGGTAATGGAAGTCTTAGTTAATTCTTTTAGTTTTTTTTTTAATTCATGCATATACTTGAATACACTTTTATTATATAGTTCTGTTAGTCAAAAGGTTCGTCTCTGTGCTAGCCTATTTGTTTCTGAAAAAAAGTGCACCTGCAGGATAAACAAATACATAATTTAAAGTCTTTGTTTTTAGTTCAGTATTTTTATAAATGACTACAAATGTGCAACTTTGAGAAAAGCAAATTAGATACTGTAATTTAACTTAGCTTATTAAATGACTAAATGTAGTTAGAATTTATGAAAACAAAAACAAACAGAAAATGTAAAGATGTGATAGGAGTCTTACAGTTCATGAAGACCTGTTTTTCCAAGTTCCTCGTATAAACAAGCAATGGATTATTTGGACCAAAGTGAAATTGCCTAATGGCACAAACACTTCTTATATACAATAGTATGTGAGAAAAGAAAGAACTCTACTCAGAGGAGTGCTGCAGGGTTTGAAGATGTGGGACATTTTATGTAACCACCTGCATTCTCTGCTGCCCTCGAGAAATTTGAAATCGATCATTGCACTCACACAAGGTGGCACTTGGGTAGGGATGGCCGCAGCTCCATTCAGTCGAGAGACAAGTCAATAAGCAGCTGGTGGGAAAGCTAGTTGTTTTTTTGTTTTTCAAGTGTGAGGAAAATAAGACTGCCGATGCACCGAAAACGTAGCAGAATAGCAACGTTTGATAAAATGGCCCAACATCATAAAATGTAGTCTATTCGGCGTAACCCGAAGATTTGTGACAAATAAGCAGCTTTGGTATAGCTTGGAGAGCTTTTAACTATCTCTCAAGTTAAATGGAAAACAAAAAAAGTCAGCCTTCTTTTAGGAAATGTGGAAAAGGCACAAAGGCTGAAGTAAAAAACAAACACCCCCCCCCACAAAAAAAAAAAAAGCAGCTCTAATGTGTCCTGATTTGATTTAAAAATGTGGCTAGTTAACGCTTCAACATGGCGATAATTGAAATTGAAACAATTTTGGTGAATTAAAGACAACTTTACAATGGATGGCTTGAGATACACGAGATTCGGTGGTGCATCTGGTTAGAGCGTCTGTCTCACAGTTGTGAGGACCGGGGTTTAAATCCCAACCCCGCCTGTGTGGAGTGAGCATTTTCTCCCTGTGCCTACATTGGCTTTCTCCAGGCACACCAGTTTCCTCGCACACCCCAAAAACATGGAACATTAATTGGACACTCTAATTTGCCCCTAGGTGTGACTGTGAGTGCAACTGTTTGTCTCTATGTGCCCTGCGATTGGCTGGCAACCAGTTCCGCGGTTGAAGGTATAGTTAAACATTACATTTTTTGTGTGTCACTTTTACTGCCTCCCCATTCACACAAAATGACAGTAAAAAATGTTCTCACTTACTCATCCCCACTCAGACATTGTGAATGCACCATGTGGAACAATACTTAAATTTTGTGTGGTAGGAACCTTCGACTGGACTTTCTGAGGAGGTGGATGAGTGATGCAACAAACTGTCCCACGGCCCCTCGGTAACTGGAATGAAGTTGGACGAGCTTTCGACATTACACTTCCACTGTCCAAATTGGGTGACTAAATACCCGATTAGATGACAAAATATGCCGACTGCAATGTATAATATAAATGCATTGCTTTTATTACTGTGTGCATCGGAGAAACATGACAGATTTGTAAAGCCAGTTGTCATAAATGCATTATTACATTTTCCATGAATGTGAAAGATATGAACAATAATGCTACAAAATGCAGACACATTAACAGGCACACAGGGAACATACGGTGATGGAAAGGATAAGAAAAATGTACAAGTTACAAGGTTGCAACTCTATTGTTTGTTATGAGTTAACATGTACTGCTCTTACCTACATCAGTTTCATCAGATAGCAAATAATATTCATACATTAGAAATGTGTTTTGGTACTTTAGTAATTGTTGGAATTTGTCATTGTTTTCATTGTTTCCAACACCCCAATACACAAAATATTGACAAAAAAATGTTACTTGTTCCAGCTGTGCACAACATTCTACTTAACATACAGAGAAGATGATATACAGTATTAAAAAAAAAGAAAAATGTTGACATAACATTCGGTAGATCTGCAGTTCGTGAAATTTTAATGCTTACCCGAAGTAGAACAGGTAAACATGCCAACTTGAGAACTTTTTTTCCCCATTCATTAAGAAATAGGTTGTATCTGCAAGTGAAATTAGATGTTACAACATAACAACCTAAGTAATCGCACAAAATGTTAACAGAGTGTAGAGCACTATAACACCCTCAGGCATTTGGCAGTCTATTGTTGGAAGATTGGCTTAGTTATAATAGTCTACCGGCTCTGATTTGCAATGAAATATTAAAACAAATTGTCGTTGATTAATTTTCTACTCAAGACTGTACCGAAACCTCAGTGACTTGGAACAACGTAGCTGAGGGGGTACATCTTGCTCGTACTATGGGATAATTAAAGTAGTACCCACAGCACCGGAAAGGCTTTTTCTAGGTATCTGGCAAAGAAAGCAGTTTCACCACTTCCAAGTGTTTGACTTTCTTCATCTCAAGTACAAGCCTGTTAGGGACTTTTTCAGTGGCATATTAGTTTTCTCTCCTTTAAACTGGATAATGGTTCTCTAAGCACAGAGTTCATAGCCAAAACAGCTGAACTAATCACCTGCCTTACACAATCTGTCAACCTTTCATGGAGGCCTCCAGGAGACAGAATAATTGGTTGTGGTTTGCTTTCTTCTTGGAAGGAGTTCCTTTTTTGTTTTATGTTTCTCCCTCTCTGAGGATATTTTGGTTTTGGTGACAGTGGAGTCTGTCGTTGTGCATAAAAGAATCTCCCAATGCCATTTTGAAGGCCATAAAACTTTGCTGAATGCTGCACTGAACGGCGCCAACTGCCAGCAGATCTCAATAATTGATTGGCTATTTAGCGTTGGTCCGCGTATATTTTGCTCCTGGGACCAATCGTGTAGATTTTAATGAACTCATAGCTGTTTAAATAAGGTTGATTTTTCTCACATAATTCACTGATGGTTTTGACAGTCTTTTAAAATTCACTAAAACGTTTAACCTCAAACTATGCAGATGTTGGAAAATTTTCCAAAGGCTGTGGATGTTACAGACTTTGAAATTTTGAAAAACATTAAGCTATGAACACCATCGTCGCTGAGGTACACTTTATGAGGGAATAATAATAGTAGATACCAAAGTGCCCAACGTTCACTCCCTTTCAGATGCTTTTACATGATGTACACGTTCATGCAATAACAAAGCAGCGGGTCTGTGGTTTACCACTGCACATCCTTCCCCTGCGTCATTACAGATCTCTTTTTGTGTGAACCAGTCCTAAGAAAATTGTATGCAGGTCTCACAGAAAGCCACTGACTGATCAAGAACAGACTCCTGCTTTTGGAAGACAAGAAAGTCCCTTTGGTGTCCTCATCAGAATCACTAGCTGATCATGAAATTGGAGCAGGTTAGTCAAACAAACAATACAAGCACATACATACATATATATATCTATATACACATATAGATATATATATGTGGACTATATTTGTTAAACAGTACACAGTCAGTTTGCTTAGTGAACCATGTTGCTCAGTTAAGGCTAACCGTGTGCTAATTAAATGACTAAAATGACCACTGTCGTTGTTTGCAGTTCAATTACTATATAAAACAAAAATAAAAAATAACCAATATATATCGTCTGCTTAATACAATGATAATGAAAACAATGGAAAACGCTGGAGTTTAGGAAATGGGGAAGTCACTTTATGTTGACGGTGATTTTTTTTTTCCCCCTCATCTTTTTTTGCCGAGTAAATCCAAGTCCTCTGATATTTTAAACAATTTTTATACAAAGTTATATACAAAAATATACATTTTTGTGACACATCACATGTAATGGTTAAGTTTTCATTTGACTTCTGATCATAATCTAAATTTGAAAACTTCTGTGGTGTTGGCAAATGTACGAGTTGTCCACACTTTTTTTTTTTTTTCTCCTTTGGTGTGTATGTTTCTGCCCCTTTTTCAAACATGGGTTTTCCAGGTGTATTTTTTCATGAAGCCATCTGGTATGCCGTGTTGATGATGTATTGCTTTAAAGATGAATGTTTGTATTGTGCTTTTATCATTTGTAGAGAGAAAATAATAATAATAATAAAAAAAATAATCGGTTGGCCTTGAATTTTCCCACCGCACTTAGGCGAACCTTTTAGATGCCCTTCATTATTCACATACACATAGCATTTGCGGTTATCATAACCTGAGAGTTGACCCTCCTCCTATGTAATAACACAGTCTAACCTTTAGAAAGAACTGACCCTTCTCCTCAGGGACAGTGAGGGTAGACGGCAAATTCACAGCAAGCAAGTCTTTTACGAGTCGGCCGAAAGGGCACCAGCTTGTCGAGGGGAAAGGCACACAACTCACAGATGTCAAATCCTTGGCGCTCTGCCTTCTCATCGCTTGATAATTGGTCGTCCAGCTACTCTCCAGTGATCGTCAGTTTAGTTCCGGCTCCTTGGGTGAGTGGGTTATTTCAGGTTTTGCAGTAGCCTGCGTTGTCGGCTTGTCCCCCGGTCAGCTGTTTACTTCTAGTCCCCTGAACAAGAAAAATGTATTTCTGGTGTTGCAGTCAGTACTTCCTACCTGGTTTCAAGGACACTTTAAAAGATTCGGTGCTGCAGACATTCCTTGGATGATTTTAATGGTTTGGGTTTATAAAATATAGGATGGCCACCATGATCCAAAGTAATTCTAAAACTAAAAGCACAACTATAATATGAACAACTTGTGGATGTAAATGATTGTCTGCTGATCTGAACCTTTTTATTACGTATAGTCTGCCTCCTCTGCAAGGTCAACTGGGAGGAGTAATTAAATGAAGAAAAGTTTGGCTCATCCACTTATTTATCTGTTTTAGACCAAGACACAACTCCTCAATTGATCTGTAGTCACCTAGAGACACTGCTAGATATACTAACTCTGTGTCATCTACATAGAACTAACACAGAACTGAAAGGTGTACCTAAAATTGCGGACATCAGTCATTATCAATTACGCTTACTAACTTGTTATGGTAGCCTACATATATATTAAATGTGAGACTAGTGGATTGGCAATGGTGAAAAATGTGTTTTTATTGTTAATCCTGAAAGCTTCAACATTTTATTTCACGACCCTTAAATTTACTCCAGTGTTTTGGGCGGTATAGAAAATGGCTGGATGGATGGATGGATGGACGGACGGACGGACAATTCTTTTTGAATTTATTGTTGAGTTAGGCTCGAGGACTCCAACTTTCAAATGTATCTCAAAGTATAGCTGAGACTCAGAGCAGCCTCACAGAGCTGCCCAGCTTGACAAATCGGCTGCTGAAACACTGAGATCTGTGAGTACACAGCATAATTCTTTGGCGCCACATTGCCCAATTTGTATCGACATTTCCCTTTAGTGTGCTTCTACTCAGATTTGGTGACGAGCGATGCCCTGAGTTTACCAAATGTGCCCAGGGATGGAAAACATCTTGTGGCCAATGAAGTTGTCACTTTACGGTGTTGTGAGCTTCATCTGGTCTACGCTCAAATGACAGAACTCAGTGTAATGAAAATCAAACTGACAGGAAACTAATTTGCTCACGAAACAGAGCCCTAATGACTTATTCTGTAAAATGTCAGCCATTGTGATTGAAAAGAACACTATTCTTGCTTCCCGTTACATTCAGTTAGAAGTATAATGAAAATTCTCATACAATTGAATGGTCTGACTTTGTAAAATCCCCCCGACTCAACCCGTTTTGAATTTGCCACCTGTTTGCTTCTCTTGTTATAGGTCTCATTATGTCATTCTTGCCCTCTTGTTATCATTTAAATGTTTAAAATCTCACCATTTGCCTAATGTGGCTAATTATACATCACAATTAAATATAATTGATATATTTTTTTGTATTATCTTCAACATTTAAAATGGATTTCAGATGAAATACAAAATCTGTAATCTTGTATCACATCATATTGTCACTTAAGATCCAATTGAATTTATTTCATTGCTTTTTGACTGGCTGTTTTCTCAATCAGGCATTATTAAATGCAGGCTGTGCTTGTCATTCTTTAATTCCATAAGCTTAGAGCTTTCAGAAATGCGTGTAACGTCTTTGGATTTAACATATGGTGATGCAAATCTATTTAATGAAGGTCCGGTTATTATTGGTGCCGTTCATCGGAGTCTAGTTTGACAGTCTGCTCAATAGCATACATGTATATTACATAGACAATTTAAGACCGTTAGCGTTAATAATGTGTCATTTACAGTGTTGAAGATTTGTTAATTTCCATGCTCGTCATTAGTCATTCAGATTAGCACTGGATGTGAAGTATATTTTTCGGAATCTACCGCACATCTAGGCCCTTTCTGGCAGCACTGCAAATTGTGGCCAATCACTATATTTTGTGGCCCAGTGTTAATCTCAAAACATTTATTGATTATATTTTGACTATTCAGTGTGTTTGTATTGTGAAGCTACTGGGACCTCCTGATTTCCATGAAGGAGCAGGAGTGTGATTACATGTGATCTCTAACTAATTCATTAATTAATTAATTTAATGCGACTTGAATTTAAATGTTCGTTTATTAAATGAGGCTCACTGACAACGCTTGTTTATTTGTGGGAGCTGTACATCTTTCTCTGCGGCAGTTTGTACCTCATGCTGTGTGAGAAGATACGGGGGCTATGCTAAAGTGTATCTGTGTGTTAAACGGAGATAACAGCTCACATACTCCAGTTTGGCTGTTTGTATCCTCCAGTATAGGAAGTGTCTCAGGAGGCGGAACGCAGCCAAATTAAAAAAGCTCACATCTCCCTCCAAAATGCTTTATTGATTTACGGCGTTTGATGCAATCATGACGAGCACAACATGCATGGCACCTATATTTTTGCTTCGAAGCTAATTATGGTACGTGGTTAATGCGAAACATGGCTGATTCAAGGGCTTTGACCCAGGCGACAGAGTGGGTTGGGTGATGGTGGTCATAGTGGTGGTGGTGGTGGGGTTTCTGATACATCCACTCTCTAAGACAAGGAGATGGAGAAAGAAAGAAAAAAAAAAAATCCCTCGGCAGCTTTCAGCTGCGGTGCCAGGGATCAAGTCAAGCCAGCTACCTGGAAAGTAAAGACATGGCATTATCCCCTCACTCAAAGGAACTCAATCATGTAGTTGTTAATAAAACCGTGTGAAGTCACTCGCCAGGTGGTTTTCTGCTGGATGGACTCCAAAACAAACTCCGTCATATGCAAATGGTTAGGCCTGTCTTTTAAGTGGCCAGCCTGCACGCGTGTGCCACAATTTGCTGAAAACACTCATAGGTACAGCCAAATAATTCATGGACACTCCTGGAGACACCTGACAGGATCGTGGAACAGGAGAGTCACGCTTGTCGCTCATGTGTTCATCGTCCAAAATATGCGTGCCGAGTCTGCTTGGCGAGAGCAAGTAATAGGGGAAACTAATTGGCTACTGATAATTAAAGACTTGAACAGTTTGCGACATTACCTGCTATTTTTTTGCTGATAACAGCTAGTTTTCTTTGGGCAGGAAGCAGGGTACACCCTGAACTGGCTGCCAGCCAATCGCAGGGCACTTGGAGACAATTTAGAGTCTCGATTGAATGCATTTTTGGGGGATGTGGGAGAAAACCCGAACAAGCACCGGGAGAACAGGCAAACTCGACACAGGCAGGAGTTGGGATTTGAAGCCCAGTCCTCAGAACTGTGAGGAAAACACTCTATACGTGCGCCACCGTCACGCCCACAAGTAAGATTTTTTTCTTTTGTTAATGCTGTATATCACCATCTATTAAACTTTGATATGCCAGGTATTGGATTTAAAATGTCACATTGTAACATGGTTTCTTCACTATAATCATTCGCAATAATCCTGCTGAGTTTATATTTGTTATTGGTTATATAAAATTATTATCCTTATAAGTTTGTTTACTATGTCTTACTGCCATCATATTTTAGCAGCAGAGTATTTGGTCATGCGGTGGTGGAACCACAGAACTTGGGGGGGGGGGGAAGTCAAATCATACAGCCCATTGCATTCCTTTCCAGGTCTTTTCCAGATTAAAAACAATAAAAAAGTCTTAGTTTATACAAATTCAATTTTATACTAGAAAAGGTAAATGTTGGATTACATAAACACTGTAGCACCATTACTTTGAAATGACCAAAAAGAGAGTTCCTTTGTCCAGATGGTGTGCAATGTTTTCAGTGCAACATGAATGCACACGTAAAATCCGTCCCTATTCGATTGAGATCCATAATGTTGTTACTGTTCATAATTCGGCAAAACATAATATATGGATTTTTGTGTGATTCTCTTCTAAAACAGTCTCCTTTGCATAACAAAACAACATTGTGGTGTTCTCTTTCCAGAATCAGAATATGCGCCGTCGAGAAATAACCTTTTAAAAAGCAATATGTGCTGTCTGCACGTAATGATAGCACAGCTTATGCGTGTTGACTCCTCTGTTGTGTTTTCATCATTGGGCTTTCGGAAACTTTGACAGTAAGCGAGATACGGAGGGGTGTTTGCACTGCACCTGCTTTCTGTGGACACGTTTGCATTTTATCTTATCTGATTTCACAGTATAAATCGAATCGCTTTTTGATGTGCACGACTCATTGCCCCGAGGCAGCGTGTCTTATCGATTCTAAATGTTGTCACCTTCACTGTAATTTGTAACACTATCTCTCGTAAGACAGGAGATTAATAACATGGGCTAAGGACAGCCCATAATACCCATGCAAACTCGACCACCAGATCGGATCTGTCTTGGAAGTCGATGAGGCTAAATGAGTGTTAAGTTTGCGCTAAGTGTTCCATAATTAGTCATTTAGAAAGTGTCAGTTCTTAAACTGAAGGCTGAATTCAAATATAAAAAATTAAAAAAAAAAATAGGGAGCTCCAAATATCTTTTTTTCCCCCCACAGTTGACTGTGCTTCTCACAGACAGCGGACACTTTTACCCGCCACGGGAACTTTCAAAGTACTGTAGATTTGACAAGTCTGGCAGGTTACTCCCAGTCAACCTCAAATTGAAGAGGAGAATGCTGCAACTTCTGAAGCCAATTACTTAAGTTTGTCCTATTTTCTTTCACGCACCTCTCACAAGAAAGGATTCAAAGAAACAGGCGTCTTATGATATGATAATAAAGTATCACGGCCTGCATGTTTTTATGTGCCAAGTCATCTTCACATCATCCAGTCTCTTTATTTTTGCGGTGCCTCGTAATCCCACCCTTTTCGTCAAAATAAAAAAATAAAATAAAACAAAAAGAAGGCTACTTAGAAGATCCTTCAGCTGAATAGTCAGTTTCTGAGCCGCTGAAGTCTGCCAAGAGAGAACATTTACTCCGAGATTCTTTGCACTATTCTGTTAAGACTCTGGATGCTGGTGACAAATCAAATGCATGTCAGTGGGAGTGTGAGAGGACAGGGAGAGAGCCAATCATGCAAAGCTGCATGGCCAAGCTGCCAAAAAATGATTCCTATCAGGAGTTGAATAGCTGTTTTCTGAAGGGGAAAAAAAAAAAAGAGCTTGTCAGTACAAAATGCCCACCAGCTATAGAACCCACCATTTAGACAGTATTAAAATATACATATTGATGCCAAATAACTAAACAATTTAATCTACTTAAGTAAAATATGTTTAATTTCTAAACAGATGCCCACTTTTTTTTCTTTCCTTTGCATGACTAGCAACATATGGATGTCGAGACTCAATTGTATTGATGATTAGCACTTCTATTTTTTTTTTCCATCTGACTCTTTAATACAGTGAAAGAACAGAAAAGACATAAGTTTAGATTCCAGACGTCTTCAACTATAACAACATAATGTAGTCCTGTTTTTATAGTTGTTGACAACGCCAATGATAATAAAACCTGGAATATAAACATTGGTTTTCCCAGGACAATTGCTCCCCCCGTGTCTGAAATGTGAGCTATGCCCCGACTAGAATGCACAACGTTTTGACAAAAATGTCATAAACCCCCAAGTGATATTCCAATGTTGGTGCATTTGATGCAACCAAATGTTCACTGGATTTTCACCTCTTCGTACAAATTTGTCTTTGTACACCAAATTGCTTGTTGATGCATCGGCCATGAAAGTAATTGCTGGTGCTCAAGAGTTAAAGAGCAATAGTTATTATTAGCGTCAATGTCAACAAAAGCTTATCCTACTCACAAGTGCAAGAGCTAGGCTACAGGTCTCAGTAGGATGGACCTTGAAAAAGAAAAAAAAATTACAAGCTCACGCTGAAAAGAAATCAATTACACATTAAACTATAAAACAATTTAATAACTGTTTATAACCGCCTCAAAGAATTCATTTCACAATTTCTTTTACATGGTTTTGTTTTTTTTCCTCCCTCTCAACCTATGACAAGTAACAAGCAGCGTATTGATCCAATCTCTGACACCTGCCAACCTAATGCCAAATTCACACATGTTCTCTTTATCTTGTGTTTCTGTTAACACTTTTGAAATAATGAGGGTCCAATTCTCGTGTGTTCCATGGATCTCAATTATTTGTAATATTTCATTTGTGTTTGATAGTGACAGGTTTTACCATTTACTTGGCCACGTATTGCGTTGTCTGAACAACGGATGCCTCTTGGTTATTTCAATACAAATCATAAATAATAGAACAAAAAACTCCAACATTTCATATCAGCGGACAAATTAATTTGGAAAAATGACATTCAGAAACAGTTTTCTCAAGGCAATACTTTGCGTTCAACTTTTTTTTATTATTAAACAGTCCAGACAAAGTGCGCGTGAGTGTCAAGAGAGTTATTTGATATATTTTAATTGGACTCGTCAACCAGCTGGCACTGTCATATGCTGAGGTCCGCAGGGGAATGTCAATCGTTCTGAGATTTCATACATCATTTAATGATACCGACCACTGGACGGGGCTTCATTGTCCTACAGCGAATTTCTTGATGTACTACAAAATGTGAAAAAACATTGATGAGGAAAACCCAGCTGCATATTGTCCCCCTTTGATGGAATTGTTATGTGTAGCTTTTCGGCAAACGTTTTGTTTGCTTTTCCATTTGTATTATACCGACCTTTGTACATGATGTGAAAGAAATTATAATTACAATGTCCATACAAAATGTTCATTTGTGCCATGTCTTAGAAAAATATTTCTTTGAACTTGTAACATGCATTCTAGTCTGTTAATTACAATATCATGTAAATTCTGCACTAGTGTTATAACAAAAAAAAACATTACGAACAAAAAGTGTGTCATTTTCTCTCTCTCTCTCTTGCTGTGCAGTGTTGTTTCACTTTGGGTTGCATCAAACAAGAACATAGCTTTCTGTTCAATGTTTATGAAAAATAGTCGGGCACTGCTTATCAGATGCCATCTTGGTTGTATTCTCCTTGCATGCAGGTTTTTGTTCAATTGTAGCGCTCATTCTTCTCATCGGTTGTTCTGTCTTGTGTATTAAAAACTTCAAATTCAAATTGTTCCGAAGACGCAACGGTTCTTAATTTTGAGAAGAAAAGTGAAACATTAAGAGAGTCACAATTGAGTTTTGTTTTTAGGATCTAGTCCATATATATATATACATACACACACACACACACACACACACACACACACACACACACTGTACCCCATGATCATGTAATTATTTGTACAATTTATCCTTTGTACCAATTACGAAATAATAGTCTCGGCGGTGTGATTGAGAGTGATAACTCATCACCATGTTCCACCAAGTAGCACAATTGTTGTTAAAAATAACATTTTTAATTAACTGTGGCACATGTTCACACTCAGAATAGTAGCTCCTGTTTGTGACATTTCAAAATGGAGCAGGCCTTTGCTTGAGATTGACAGCCAGTAAGCGTTCAGATAGAGATGCAAACCTTTTTCCAAGCATGTTTTCGACCTTTTAAACATTGTCAGTCTGAGGATCTTACAGTCAATAATGTAGAAACGTGATGTTTACCTTTTGCTGCAAATAAATCACGATAGCATTCTTCCGCCATTGTTTCATTTCAATGTACTAATTTAATTAGGTATCTGCTCAATCATTTTTCATTCAGTACCTCATTTTGTGCATGACTTTCCCTCGGTTTTTTTTTTTTTGCAATCTTCATCTCATTTGTAAACAACAATGAAAATCTTACAACTACAGTATTTGCTGAAATAATACATTGACAGCCCCTACACCTTTGAAAACTGAGACGTCTTTTCTCTCTGCAAGACCTGTGAAATGTTTGTTGAGCCTCATTATGATGAATGTTTGATTACATGAATAAAGAATTTTAAACATACACAGCACACAAGCCGTTGGAATGCAGACCGGTGACATTGCCTCTGAGATGAAAAAAGAAAACTTTTGGCCTCAAGATAATCAAACATAGCTTTCGGTGCAATGCTACTGTGAAATTATGTTCCATGTTGTCAGTGTTGTTTATATTTTATGCATTGTTCGTAAATAGAGGTTTTAAACTTATTTATAAGGTCTAATGAGTACCATCCTTCGGGATTTTTTTTCTGTTGCATTTCAGTTGTGGCAGAGAAAGCTGCCACATGCATGTCCTTGTGTGGTGTGCACTTAGGCCAAAAGCGCTCATGGCTTTCATGAAGTCTTTTGAGGAAGCTTGTAACGGCAACGCTACTATTGCAAGGATTTGAAAGACTGCATTTGCGACTGATATCACCAACCTTACAGGATTAAAGTACCATGGTGGAAAAGGAAAGAATAACATTGATGTTATGTCTTACTTAAAAGGTTTCAATTTTTCTCTGCAATGCACTTTGACAGATTTGCCCTGTTGTTGATCTGATTGACGACGACAGATTCAGACAAGATGTCACACCAACTTTTTTTTTTTTTTTTGTTGCATGTCGGTTCTAATGGTACTTTCCCAGATGGATTTATGAAACAGTCTTGTAAAACGAGCCATCTGGCATGTCAGGTTGATTAATTTCCTCATACATAAGCCTGCTTATCATAGCAAACCGGATTTCTCAATGATTTGGAGAAAAAGGCCAAAACACTTGTCCTAATTACAGAAGCTCATGCGGTACCTCTGGCTGTTTGGGCTGCTTTCGGCCTGCTGCTGCGACAACAAATCACATCTTTGCTATATTTAATTGTGACTCCTCCTTATCGGTGGTGTCATACGGGGATAATGGGATAATATTCTGACGTGCACTGAATGTTAGTCATGGAATATGAAGAAAATATTCATAAAGTTTATTTCAACTATATACAGTTGCAGTTAACTCAAATGAAGCCCTTACCATGTCATGTTCTGAAATTGTCATGGCACTGAAATCACAAATCCAGTTACAGTGTGCAAATGATATGAATCATGACTTGGTAGAAGATTAATTGTCTGGGCCATATTTGAATGTCAAAATTAGATGTTAGACGCAATGGAATGTTGCTTAAACCAAACTGTCATGTTAGCCACTATAAAGTAACACAAATATTGTTTACTAATGCAGTGTAATATAGGAAATAAATATATGGAAATATAGGAGGGTATTTGGAGGATTTATGATTTCTAGGAAGAAATCCTACATTATCCCCCTGAAGATGCGCTGCCATGCCTAAATTGCATCCAACTTCAGGCGCTACTTGTCGGTCACCTTCATGAACTGAACTATTATTTTATTATTATTATTTCATCACACGTGGTGCACAAACAGGAGAAGATGCAGAGTTTCACTGCAAGGTGCAAACCATGGGAAAATAAATCTGTAGGTGAAGCAGAAATACTACAATCATTAAATTTTCTGCAATTTGATTAAAATGTTGGGTGCAGCTCACGATTCAAAGCATTCAATGTCATGTATCAAATGTGGGTATATATGAACAATGAAAGGGGATCCCTGGCATGTTGCTGTTCAAGAAATAAACATCTGAACCTGACTGTAGTGGAGACCTGTGCAGCAAATCCTCCCCAATAAAGAAACTCTGGATTTGAGCAGGTCTATTGGTCCCAGATATTAAGAATGTCAATGTATTTCATACATGTGAGCTACCGAAATCATTACATGATGGCAATATCTGTCTGGTTCAAATGTTTTGTCATAAAAATCACAAAATTGCACTGAGCAAGAATTTTACCCAATATTTCAAGATAAATGGAGGTGGTGCATATGCTGTTGATTGTTAATATTCTACGCTACAACAGTGTACTGATTGTGAATTATGGTTTATGATTGAAATAATGACCGTTTGTCAAGGTTTTGTCCGACCTCGCCTGAAGGATACACAAAAGTTTTCCCAATATGTAAATGCTGCAGTGAGATGTTCAAATCACATCCAGGTGCTGAAAGGAGAGATGCCTCCTTTAATAGTGCTGCAGTGTTGTTCTTTGGCCTGGCAGCAGTGCAAACGTGTTGCTGGGGGAATCGGGTACCTGCACTGTAATGTATTTACTGTCTAATTTGTGTCTCAGTGTGTGGCCATCTATCCTGTTTAGGGAGTGACACCTCTCCGCCTCCATTTTATGGTGCTGTGCAGGCATTTGATGAGGACGTGAGCATGCTGTGCTGATGGATGAGCTTGTCAAGGTGCTGCCACGATGCTACGCTCCCCACAGAATGCACGTGGCTGAAGAAATGCAATCGTAGACAACAGCATGGTTTGAAGCACTATGTTATTCCAAACAGCTAAAAATATGTTATGGATGTATAGGCCTTAGTTGAGTTTCACTGTAAAGTGAATGAGCTACATTGGCATCATTTATAATACTCCACTTGAAGACTCCTGACAAAGAGAGGAATGCAAATTTATTGTCGTGACAGCTCCCTATGTACGTCAAACAGCTTTTATTTATTATTTATCACATCATGGCTTTTTGTAGTTCCTGCCGTTTGCTTTCACTTCTCTGTGTCAGCTGTCAGTGCGCAATGTTGTACTTTGTGCCTCTAAAGTCAAGAATTCAGCTCAGGAATAGGAATATGATTCCCCCAGGCAGAAGTTCTGAATCACTGACAGGTATTTCAAAAGTGTTCAATTTGTGCAGGTTCTAAAACAAATCCTTGAGGGAAAAAAAACAAAAAACAAAAAACAAAAAAAATTGAACATATCTTGCTTGAGATTCTGTCAACATGATGTTGGTGCTTCTGTTTTGCTCCGGAATGTCATCTTGTAAAACAAACAACAGCAGAGGCCCATAGTTGCAATTGTTTATCTGAAACACAACAATAAATTGATTGATATATTTTAAGAGTGGTATCTGGCAAATTTCTACGACAACAGGATGGCAACACTATATGCCAAAGGATTGTTAGTTGGCATTCGTAGGGATGTTCATTTTATACTGGAATGTATTTGTGTCGTTGAATATGCAGTACAGTAGTTCCTGTATTTCTAACGTCCTCTCCTTGTCCTGCTGTTGGTGCACAGAGGTGCTGCTGGCTCGCTCAACTGCTTGTCAAAAATCTCGCTCTATGAACAGAAGTTATCATAAAAGATTTGTCATAGATCATTGTGGGTAGTGGAGGGAAGTGAACCCCAATGTATGAAAGCAGGCATGCCAGGAATGCAGGCAAAATGAAATATTTCACAAAAATATTCATTTTCTAAAGGGAAACAGTCCAAGTACAACTAAATGTACAACTACGAAATGAGGAGCTCAAAGAATAGAACACCAGAGCCAGTGAAGCTGCCAAGGCAGGCAAGAAGTCCCACCCAGCGAACCAGGACAAGGGGTGTCTGAGAGTCCTGGGCCCCGATGCAGTGCAATCATGAATGGAAGGGTGGTGATGTGGGCAATTGGGTCACTGGAATTGACCCAAGTGTACTGTAAATCCAAAAAGTGATTTACAGTACACTCAAAAATTCCATAGTCAGGCTCTCAGATAACTTACTTGGTATTTTGTTTTTTCAGGTTCACACATCAAAAAATAAAACTATATATTCAAAGTTTATCAGTGCCAACATACCAAATTGTGCTTGGAAGCTGTTCAGAAGTGTTTTTAGTCCATACACTACAAGTTGTGATATTCGGATGATTTTCCTCTCTAAAATTAGTGGTTGATTTCTCGGGATTAAACACTCCCATCTACTAATGAAAAAAAATAATGAAATGTGTATCATGGAAGGAATTATTTTTGAAAATTACTGCTCTATTACAAATGGTAGAATGGATGAGTCTAAACTTGCTGAAGCTAAAATGAGACTGTGTTCAAATAGCCAATGAGCAAATGGTGAAGCAAAGGAATTATGGTGTTCTAATTCTATCATTGCAGTTATGTTAATGCCAATGATACCTGGCTCAACAAATCCCGTGCATCCAGGCTGAACAAGGATCATCTAATAATAAGTGACTAACCCAATCAGCAAGCAAACTGGAAATGTTGTGTACAGTAAAGTGATGGCAATAAAAATAAAATCCTGTGCTCAAAATGCACTTCAGTCAATCTGCTAATTAGACATTACACATCTCAAGCCATGGAGCAAACCCTGGAGCATTATATGGTACCACTTAATTTTGTTCTGTATGTGTGTGTGTGTGTGGGGGGGGGGGGTTCGGACAACAAAAATATTACCACTATGACATTTGTATGCTCGGGCAGAGATGTCACAGTGACAAAATGATGTGTGACAGTTTAGAAATCTGACCAAATGACTCATGAAAGTGCATCACTCTACCAAACGACAAGCCATACAAGCTACAGCTGAGGCGACGATTGACCTCCATGTGTTGGCTAGAACAAAAAAAAAAAAAAAAAAAAAAAAGGGAAAAGTATAAGGTTGTTCCTTTAACTGAGGATGGAAATACTGCTAAATGCATTCAAGCAATAAAAACCTGCTCGAGCCAACAATAATAGTCTTTGAATGAGACCAATAAATAAACTACTAAACGTTAAGACAGGCATATTACTTTTGGCCCTTGTTGAGGTTACAAACAAAATGTGACAATGTATGCCGTAAATAACATTCAGAAGCGCAAAAAAAAAAAAAAGGCAATTTTTTATTTTTTTTATTTTTTGAAGCAATGAGTTGCAGCCAGCACAGCTGGATGTCTTCATGCAGTTTTAGGAAACTAGTGGCTGCTGTGAGACCAACACAGCAGATCAGTGTTCCGCAAAAATGCCTTGCTTGGTGGTCCCATCAATAGCCTTAATGCAACATAGAATAACCATTTGGATTCTCACTCAGCATTTGCTAAACCGTTCTGCAAAGAACTGAAGAAATGTTTTGTTTAATAAACGTCAACACAAAAGCTGTATTTTTTCCCCCAAGAAACCTTTTCTTCAACGTTTCTTAAACACATCACTTATTTGTTGAAAGGAATAATAATTTCAGCCTGTTCCTGACAGCACTGGACACTGAATCACTGGATCATGAAGCAACCAGGCCGAACTTGTCAGAAATTCATTGTCTTCATGAAAGCAACATGATCTTTTCTATAATTCATGAGGTCTATATAGGAGAGGCATGTAATTGGAGTGAAAGTTTAAAAAAAAACAAAAAAAAAACACCAGTACACTGAACAGGATGTCAACAGTGTGCTATCGGAGTCGTTACCATTTCTTCTTTCCCTTTCTACTTGCACATCACATCCACATCAAAGTCACATTTCAAGCAGTGCCCAGCAGTAATGATTGCCCCACATTTCTGAAGCTTAAATGCAACGCTTGATTGAAGTCCCCCCCCCCACCCTTTTGCCAAAACTGTTTCTTGGCATTCCAATGTCAGTTTTCTGATATTAGAACACCGTTGAACAAGTATAATGGCTACCTCATGCACTATTGGCAAGAAAGGTACAGTAGAAGATATGTTCTCAAGATGAAAATGTCCAGAGTCATGGGAAGATACACAAGCTGTGCCTTTGAAGCACATCATCTCAGTGACAAGTCACTATAGTAAAGGTATAGTTCTCTTATTCAGAGATATCTTTTCTTTTCCAGGTTAAGGTGGAGAAAATTAGTGCCACATTGCTATCAATATAGTTTGTCTACTTAGGTTTCTCCTTTCACCATCCAGGATTACTTTAAGTTTTGACCTCCAAATCCTCACACACATGAGTTGTCATAATTTCGATAGCAAAAAAGGTAGAGGACAATATGTATCATAACCTCAACAATAACCTTTTTCCATTACCATTCAATTGTAGCCTGCCACCTGGGAGGCAAATTTATGATAACTAAGAGCCATTTGGAGGCATCAAATTGCTGATCATCCAGTGATCAGCAGTTTGCTATACTGCTTATGCATCACCCAAGCAGTCTGCTTTTGCCTGTGCAGAGGATATTAGACCATTTAATATGTTATTGTTCGGCTATCCCTTCCGTTGCACACTCAGCTTGCAAGAACTATTTCTGAAGATCAAAGATGCAGACTGAAGTATAGGTCATTGCATACAGCAAATGCAACACTATACTTGCATAATTTTATGTTTCATACTATATATTTTAGTGTCAATAAAAATGTAATCACTGAGGACTCACAGTGTCCTTGTTTCATTATTCATATGATCACTCAGGAGGTAAGTAGTAATTTTTGTTTGGGCTTGCACACAATCTTAAATTCTCGATACAATTCATGGTTTGTTTCTCCTGTTTATAATCTTGGAGCACATCTGTTGCTTTAAATATAAGGACTCGGAAAACTGCTAATAATGGGGATTTAATGAGCTGATGATATCCAAATCAACTACTGATTGCCTCTTAAATATGAGCCTCCCCACTTAGTTCCAATCTCCATTTAGCCTGATGTGTTACTCATTTAGAACAAACTCCATTCTCATACTTGTCGTATGTGGTACTGCTACAAATGAACTAATTTTATTTTCATGGGGTGAATTGGCTTGTGTGTCCCTTTAAGTACTCTGTGTATCTCTTGCATTGGGAAGGAGTTTAACTGTAGAAGTACATGATCTACACTTCAAGCCAAACGTTTTGCAACATTGAGGCTTATTCTTTGATTTCTGCTGTAAACTGAACAGGTTGGTGTGAGAACAAAAGATGAACTTGAGATCCAGAGGTCAGCTCTCATTTACAATCTGTCAGAAGCATAACATAAAGCATAATTGTTTTAACTAATGTTGAAGTATAAACACAACAGAGAGAAAAAAAGCGAATAAGACCTTTGTCACAAATCATTTATTTCAAATAACAGCATCAAGTATTTGCCCATTGACGTTGCTAAATTCATGAAATGTTGTGCATAGTGGATGAGGTTGACGTCCATGCACTTATTCCATCCATAAACTCATCTAGTCCGTTCAGGTCATTATGTTGTTCCATGATGACAGACCGCCTTAATAGTTTGAAGACAAAAGGTTTCCGCAGTCTTCTGAATTCATTTTTGCTGCAGCCATTATGTTTTCAATTATAATTGTGATAGTGAGGCTTTTCCAGAAAAAGCCATACAAATCCAAGCCATGACATTATCACTGCTATTTCACAGATGAGCTTGCATGATCAATGCTTTTTGTTTTGAAGCTTTAATTTTGAAAAAAAGAAAGAAAACGCCCCTGTCTGCTCAGCCCATCAGACTTTGTTCCAGAATGTTTTAGGGTCGTCGGTGTACTGGCAATTTCCACCCTGGTTTTTCCCACTCTTCATGATAATTACTATTTTGTCTCTTCTGGTATATCCCCTATACAGTACTTGCTTCTGCAAACAGTATATTGTACAAACATCACTTCTGCTCTTTGGAGTTTCTTCCTGATGTCATCTTATTGTCATATTTGTTTGGGGTTCTTTTAACAGCTCTAAAAGAGTCGCTCACACCAATTGGTGCTATTTTACTTGGTCTAAACTTTCCCCATCTGTTACAAGTGGTTGCTTCTCTAGGTCATTCCAAATGCGATTCACTTTCAAATTTTGATTTGTGTGAAGGAATTCAATTTGGAATGATTACAGTTCAAATTGAATTGAACCGTCAATCTTTGCAACGGTCGGAAATAAGAGCAGACCTCCTGCTTGTGTTACTAGGATAGTAACACCAACCGTGAGCTTAATTTGAGAACACAACTCTGCCTCACACAGTAGATTACAACATCTGGTTTCAAATTGTTGCAAGGTTTTTTTTTTTCATGGTCATGTTTCTTCTCCAAAATAAACTTTTATCTCAACTATATTTAAAATGTAAAGTTCTTAGTCAAAAATGCTCACTGTGTGTTTTAGTCACTTAGACCTCATGAAAAATTTCAGAGAACGCAATGAAGCGACCAAATGAGGCGAGCGGATGACTTCTTCCAGGCCTAGCCACAGTTCTCACATTAGACAGCCCATCAACGGGCACATTTGCAGGAGTGGGGGCAAGTGGTGGTTGGAAAGATTCCTGGTGTGATGAGGCTGGAGGTGAATCCCAAGGGGTGAGACAGCAGTTTATATCTTGAAATTCAAAGACCATAAATATATAGTCCACCCTTCTACTTGGCTGAATCGCTTTAATCTTTAATATAATACTATTCCCACTTGTTGGAAGTCCTTATTTGTTAACATGCCCGGAATAATGTAAAATGTATTTTTTCAGCTCAACATAAGAGGTGATAGGGGATTGACATTAGCTACGAGCCTTGAATACTGGTGGAAGGACACAAGGCCACTTTTTTCATCATGTACAATGTGGACAGAAATTGGAGAGAAAAGAAAACGGATGAGCGAAACTGTCTTAACCCATCTGGGTCCACAGATCGACTGCGGCTGTTGAGTGTACATTCACAAATTCAACTTCACAGTGGATTTCAGAATAGGGAACAAATCTGCAGATGATTGTAGCACATTTCTATTGTACTTCATCCAGAAGAAATGGGTAGACAAGTATTTATCTATTTCCTAAAGGAGACAATGTAAAACCTGGGTCTTAATAAAATCGCTCTACATAATTCATTCATAATAATGAAAAGTAGAACTGCATTAGCATGATGACCGTAGCGTGGGCTAGAGCATTGCAACTCTGCTACATGTTCATGAACAGCCCAGCTTCTAAAGAGAAAAGTGAGTGACCATTCCACTTGTGGAGGCAGGACACCATCAACTAGAGTCCAGATCACACTTGTCGATTCCTGAAGTGTGAGGAACCCTGTCACAGTATGTGACGCTCCCAGTGGACACTTCAGAATCAGAATCAGCCTTCTTGGCCAAGTGTGTAAAAACACAAGGAATTTTTCTCTGAAGTTGGTGCTGCCCACCAAACACAAATACCCCCCAACCTAGACAACTTCAAACGTGTTTATATGTGACAATTGCTAGCAGAGGATATTGCTGCTAATGATGCTTGCCAACATACAACCCATGCTAATACTGCAACTCTGCTTAGTTTTTCAACTTTGACATGATAGTGCCTCCATGTCGTCCGACAAACAAAATTTAGCAATTATAACAAACTACGTTGTGCATGCCTTAAAACATAGCCATATAACTTCTTTCAAGACAAACTTTGCAAAATATTTGACAGAGTTTCACAATTAAAACACTAGCATGATACACAAACTTTGTAAAATGTTTGACAGATTCTCACGATTAAAACACTAGCATGATACATTCCCCCTTTTTAAGTCTTGTGCTGATTTGTGTACTTGTCTTTGAATTTGCAACATTTGGTCGGACGCAAGAGACAGAAGATAATGGCATTTCATAGACTGAAGTTTTATCTCGCTCTTGCAGCAAAATAAGCCTTGTGAACAAATCAGTCTTTTGACAGAACAGATATCAGAAAGCTGCAAACCCAACCAAACCAAAACAAACAAACGAAAAAAAAAACATCTTCCGTATAGCTAGTCCATGACTAAATAAATTACATCATAAGAATATTTCAACAACATTCAGTTCTGTGTAAATCCCAAATAATACTAATAAGGATGAAACTTATTTCATTGAGCCATTTTGAAGGCTACTTAAGCACACTTTACAAATAATAAAATACTGAGATAAAAAAACAATATACAAACAAGAACAAAACATGACACCTTCACACATTAAAAACTACTCTGAAAAGGCAGGTATGTGAGGGCTGATTTGAAACTAGTCAGTCATATAGAAATTGTGGGGTGAGTTCCAGAGAGTGGCACCAGGACTAGTGAATAAAATCTGTGATTTCAGATTAAACCTGATATCAAAATTAACGTGAAGTAAAGATTATGGCATTGGGTAAGTCTTTGGCATGAGGACAGAAAGAGTTTCTTCATTCTGTCTGACCTGCACACTCCATAGCTTCATGAAAATTGAAATATACTGTGAAGTGGCAAATCACACACAATTGAGACCTTCAGCTGTGGCATTGATCTCAAAAACAAAATTTTATATCATGAAAAAATTTGTGAGTGGTTGTGCAATGAGCGTCTCACTTGTCCATGACATCAATTTTCTGTGCGTGCGCTTTTATGACATTGCATTCGATGTCCAATTTACAGAATGGACAACTGCTGTTTGAATGGCTTTTTGGATTCAGTGCACCGCCATTGAAATGTTTGGCATCAAGAATTACTGACAGATGCTTGATTTACAACAATAATTATACTTTATATTTTGTTATTTACAACCTTCTTAGCATGGATACTGATAATGATCTTTGACTGGTAACTGCATTGGTGCATTAAAAATCAAAGCTCTCCCATTAACATAATTAGCTGCATTTTGTGATCCAAACAGATTTGTCATTTGCAATCCTTTCTGATTTGGATTTCCTTTTCATTTTTGCAAAGCTCATCACATCTATGTGCAGGAAGGCACGTGCGCTTTCTATTGTTTTCGAAAACACGCAGCATCGTGCAAAAGCTGTCCACAGCACTTTCGTAGGATAATAGCCGTAAGGAGCAAAGAAATGGATGAGAGTTGCTACACTTGCCTTTGTCCATTGTAGTTTTGCCTTTCCTGGATGTTTATTTTTTTACATTTATTTGGGAAAGTAATTTTTTGCAACCTTAATACAGTTATGATGCAAATGAACGCATGCAAGGGATACAAAAATGTGTTATACCTTTAAAAATAAAACACCTGTGTTTGAGTGTGCATTGCCAAAGTCTACAACAAAGAAAGGATGCCGCTTCATCATCTGCAGCAAATCTGGTCAGAGAAGTGATCCTTGCATGACCTTCTGCCACCCACCCAAGTTGAAATGCCCCAGGCAGAACTTTAAGCAAGGCATGGACAAACAGCAGTGCAAAATATCTCACATCTGAAAGTGTTAGCATACATACTCCATAATGATCTCCACCATATCAATTGCTGTATTGAGGAATGTATGTATGTAATGTTTGCGCGAATAGCCTGTTTTATACCAAGAGTGACATATCTAGTTTGACTTTGTCTGCTGCCTCTGCAGTGACAATGATTTTGGTAAACGGTTGCTTCAACACACTCCCGGCACAGCATTTATTTATTTGTGAATGGGCACAAGTTTAGTCAGCACTCTCAAAGATTTGGCATAATTGATAAAAGTCACCATTCCAACTACTTCTCCTCACTGGTCTTGTAAAGCTCCTGCGTTATTCTGTGCTGTATTGGATGTGATATACAGTAAGTACTGCATTTATCATTTGATATACAGTGGTGGCTTGGATCTCAAACCCAATCTGTTCTAGAAGGCCAGTTGAAAACCAAAACGCTTGAAATCTGAAGTGTGTTTTCCCATTACAATGAATGGAAAATGAAGCCTAATTTTTTTTTAAAGGAACAAAAGAAAAAAGCAATGCAACAATAGTGTTTCAAATGTCTTCGGTGGGGGTGACTCGGCTCTTTTTAACAAAGAGAATCTAATGACTATTTCTGACATCTTTTTCCACACCTTCCTGAAGTGGTTCATAACAACGTCATTGACATTTTGCAGTGCTCTGCAACATTCTGCTTTGTTAGGGTGATGGAGTTCTCCAAAACTATGGATGTCGTTCCATTTAGAGCAGATAGCTTTTTAAATTAGCACTTGAGACATACTTCCTGCATTCAGCCTCATCAGACGACATCTCCTTCCTTTCTCGCCAACACTATCCCCAGCTAACTGCTGCTCGTTTACGAAAATAAGAAGCAACTTTTCAACTTCCTCCAAGATCTGTGGCCTCTGCTTGGTCATCACGGTTCCTCCTTTAGCAACATCACTTGCTTTGAGGGGATCCTTGTGTTTCAGAATGGTGCTGGTCGTCGATTTGGCCATGCCATACTTCTTCGATAGCTCATAAACACGCACACCAGATTCATATTTGGCTATCAAGTCCTTCTTGAGTCGACAGTTTTACGCACCACTTTCCTTTTTTTTCCCAGCACCAGCCGTTCCACTTGCCTTCTTTGGAGCCATGATCGGGGGTTAATATTAAAAACCAAGTTACTACGGGGACACGTCTGCATGCAGAGGAGTGTGTGGGTCAACTGGTTGAGTCGCGCGCATTACGGCATTTACATTTTTTTTTCGGGGGTGCGTTCGAAAGCACAATAACAAATCGTTGTGGGTCAGCTGGTCGGGGCATTCGAAAACCGATTTTACAAAAACAGAGGCGTTCGAAAACCGAGGTTCCACTGTACTGAGAAATATGCAGGTGGTAAATATTAATACTAAATGACTGTGGGAGGTAGGGACAAGGAGAAGGGCTTTTGTTTGAGTGCATGTTACACTATCATCACATTGGTATAACTGCAGTAATTAGTGAGTTGGGGTCTACCCTGTAATGAAAAAAGGAGACCCTTCACAACAGTGCAAACAAATTGCTCTGTTGTGGAGATTACTTTGAGTTTCAAATCATATCAGATGTAGGGCAAGTCTCCTCTGTCCTGGAGCGGTCACTGATAAGGTCCTTGGTGATCCATATTTTTCAGCAGTAATTAACTCAAGGTGAGGATTGCGGAGGATTTCCTCCGTAATCAGCATGCAGATTCAGATTGACCTACAAGGCCAAGACAACGAGGCTCATTTGTGTAACAGGAGATGCTCAGATTATGAAATAATGCTGAAGATGAAAAACTTAAATATCATTTTTGGGGAGGATGTTTTACCATATTAAATAATTGAAAACCTCCAAACTCAAGACAGACAGCATTCTGTCTTGTGAAATATGCCTGCATTGCTTCAAAATGAGGTTTTTGGCCTTGTTGTTATAAGGAAAGCAGAAAAAGGGCGTATCAAGTGTGGAAGATTACATTTAAAAAAATACTAGCTGTTGCTACTCTATTTTGGAGAGATGAAAAATCTTTCTGAATAGCACAATGTGTAAGTAAAGTAGAATTATGTGTTACAGCATATCTGCTATGAAAGTGGTATCTAGTCATCATGGCAATAAAAAATATCTAGTGGAAATATTTCAATGCAATTGACAATCCACCTGAATAAGAATTGTAGTTTTTTTTTTTTTGGGGTGGGGGGGTTTAAGATTTTGTGCTCTTTTAGGTTGTTGGCAAAGATGTACAGGACACTCGTAAGTTAAAAAAAGGGCATGAAATGTTAAGTACCATGAAAAATAAAACTGTCGATCCAATTTGAACTTCACGTGAAGTAGCACTTATTTAAACATTTTCAGCTAGGAGTCTATCGGCATGGTACAGCTTGACTTGGCTTTATCTACCCAATCCTTCTTGTAAAAGCAATCTTAATCTATTAGATTGTAAGGGCATCTCCTGTGTCAGCCCAAAGATTTTCAATTAGATTTATGTCTTGGATTTGACTGGGCTCTTCTCAAAGAAGCCTCAACTTGTAGTGAAACACATTGGTTTGCAGATATGATTCCCGTTAAAAAGGTTCCAACTTCAATCAATGAAGCTATTAATGTATTTTGGATTTATGCTTTGGGTCAAGGTAAAATGCTCTTCATATTCAGTTTAGAAGCACATGTCAAGACCTTTGATTATTTGTAAGTACTACAATCTGATGGTCACATAACAATGGTGAGCAATTTTCATTTCTGGTCTGCTGTGAGGCCTTGCACAAATAGCTCAAACATGAATTAAATATAGAGGTAAGTCCTTTTATGATTACACATTAGATGGGTGAAGAACAATTGAAAGCTTTGTGTGCGACTTTCCAATCCATTATACGTGTGTGTGTGTGTGTATATATATATATATATATATATATATATATATATATATATATATATATATATATATATATTATATATATATATATCACCAACCTTACAAAAAGCCACCTCGTGTGCTCTGTGATTACAACGTTGCTGCTATTAACAGAATTAACTCCAGCCAGAAAGACATTTCAGGGCGAACATACCAATTCCATTATCTCAGCTGGATGCTGGCCGCTCTTGAGCATCTCTTCTGCTCTGCTTCCAAAATGCTCCAAGCACCAAGCCCGGCACAGGCATCGGACTGCGGATGCACCTAGTCTCAAATGCACCCAATCAAAGTCATTTTGCTTTAAATATTCATTCTGCTGGAAAACCACTTTTGAGTCTTTGGAAAAAAAAAAAGTATGGATTTAATTTGGTTTTCCTTTCCTTTAATTTGTTTTATTGAAACAGAGTGGAGTAATGGGTTTATATTTATATACATTATTTGCTTACAGTGCCTTCCTTGGGGCAACGTGAAATTATTTTTTCCCCCATGTCTTGCAATTAAATAGTTGTAGTAATTGTAACAACATTTTAAAGGTTGCTAAATTTGAAATCCAACATTACTCATTTAAATTAGAAACAACCTGTCATGATCCTGGATTCCAGCCAGGGCTGGGCGTGGCCGTCTAATCGGAAGGGTCACACCTGTGCCTCATGACCTCCGATTAGACCCAGTACATATAGGACCCGGGGGACGACAGAGACTCTGCTAGATCGTTGCCTCTCATGCCTCGTTCCCGCACTACCGTACTCCTGACGTCTACCTCCCGTGTACCGACCAACGCCTGTCTCCCGACCTACCCCGCAAGCCTGCCGTTACTGATCTTGCTGCTTGTTTGGACTGACTCCCTGGTAACCGACATTGGAACGAATAAAGGCTTATTCCGCACTGCTTACCTCTCAACTGAGTCGTGCATTTGGGTCCACCCCCGAGTTTCGTCCGTGACACAACCAAGATGTAAGGGGTCCATGAACTTCCTGGAGGATATGTGCACCTTTGAAAGAGGAAATCAAGTTAGTTGACAAAAATCGGCTACCAGTGCCACAACACCAAATCCAGTATTTTTTTTTTTTTTTATAAATTAACTAAAAAAAACAATTTAGAATTTCTCTGAAGCTCCTTTGAGAAAGCAAGGCTTGTTTGTGCTCAGTCAATTCATAACTTATACAGTCTGAATACATGGGGGAAATAAAGACAATGAAGAGTGCAATTATTTTCATTTGACAGGTTGTACGCTTCATGCCTCATGTAAATCGTAAAGATGTTTATTAATGACTGTTAGGTACACGTAGTTTGTGTGTGCCACGTGTGTGTGTATTGTACTTGCACACAACATAAGAGCAACAGAAAACGAGTTTGATTCTTTTGGATAAAGATGTGAGCTTTAACAATGTTCTGCTTAAAAATAAAAAAAAAAGACCTCCCCACAAAAAAGGCATGTGCCAAAGATGCCCTAAATAGACAGCATAGGCATTTGCTGAAATCCTGGTCTCATGTTTTCTACCACATCAACCTGGCATTTGAATTGGGGTGTGTTAACTTCTGTGTGTGCATTTGTGCGCCCGAGAGGGAGAAAACCACAAAAAAAAAAAAAAAAAAAAAAAAAAACTAAAACGGTAATTCATTGTTGCAATCTTTTGGGGTGCTGATTAAACTTGCAAAAAATTAACCAATATAGAGTACAATGCAGCACCTCCATGAAAAAGTGCATTTAAAAAGATACTCGTGTTCACTTTTTGACACTGTGAGAGACATTCATTTAACAAAAAGGTTTCACGTTGCAATTGTAATTTGCATGCGTTTTATGAATTTGTACTGCATCATGAGGTCTATGTAATTCTCTTTATAAAAGGTGATTAATCCCACAAGCAATGTTCCCTCGAAGCTGCGCAACTGGGCATTTGCACACTTGTCGCACACTCTCAGCGCAGAGGAAAACAGATCCAGTGCAGTGAATTACAGAATGCCTTTTTTTTTTTTTTTTTTTTTTTTAAAATACAAGTTAGCAAACTGCCTCTCATGAAGAGCTGCTGCTCGGCCACACCGGGCCACACACTCTACTTCCTAGTTTACCTGACAGCGCCCCCCTCCATTTTAAAGGGGTACACTCATAATTACAAACATCGGGGTATGTGAATAATTGAAGAAATAGTGGTGAAACTGGATGAGATTCTCTTTTGAGTAAAAGAAGGTCTGGTCTGAACCCAAAGTAGTAAGCACAGGATGAGATGGTGTATAATGTTAAAATTCTACCTTGGCACAGCCTGATCGAGGATGAATGCACAGACGATACATTGCCCAAAAAAGCTCATTCTGTATTTTAAATATAGGAGGCAACATAACAGTAACCCTAAAACTGTTTGGGAGTTCAGCTTTCAACATGCGTTGCGAAAGACATTCTGCAAGCAATAATTCTGTTTTACACCTAGAAACACAAACGGGGATATCATTATGGGTTAAAAAAATGAAACCAAGTTGCAAGCGACATTTCAAATTTACAGTTCATAGTTGGCTTGGTTAGCGATATATTCAATGTAATTATGCATAAACACAAAATTGCTGATGGAAATATAATCTGAACCTTTTGAGGCATGTAACTTAATTGGATGACACTGATATAACCAGTGGTCAAAAGGAGCGCTCACAACCTTAGCGTGTTTGCACAGACACGTAAAAAATTAGAGGGAAAATTGCCCTTAATTACCTCATTTCAAAAACTTCACAATTTTGCCCATGCCTTCATATATCGAAGGAAAGTGTCATCTTAAACCAGCAAGTACAACCCTCTTTTGAGTATGACTAATGCTGGAAAAAGAAAAGTCAGAAAACAATGTCACACCATTTCACATCCAGAAATGCGACAAAGATGTATTAGCATTTGTTTGACATTGAGCAACTTTTGTTCCTTCTCACACAGAGGGGAAAGTGCACTCTGTCAAAAGGAAAACTACACACACGCACAAAATAAAACTCAATTCTGTCTAAGACAAAAACAGAACAAGTGTATGTCTCAGTGTTCTTCAGAGCAAGCATCAAAGGGAGAGACACACAAGACCTGACAAACACAGAGAAACTAGTATTATTTCATATACAGCACACTCTCGTAAGATCGCTTGCTTCTAGCGGGGGAGGGGGGGGGACAAAAAAAAATCATAGGGAGCGTGAGATCAAAACAACAAAACATCGCTGGAGTCGTGTGCTCAAGATATCGACAGACTTCCAAAAGAGGCAAAGAACATTAAGTGACCAAGTTGCAAAGACTGCACCAAACAATAAATCAATGACGCAATTGAATGTGATTATTCCAGCTGTCCAGGAAAATACTCATTAGTAGTATTTGATGCATGAAACTGATTTTTTGTTTTTTCTTCATGATGATGAATAGAAGTAAATGCCAAAACGAGTGGCATTATCGTCAAAACTTTACACCTTGCCTCCACCCAACCATCAATTTTCTGCTACCTATCCAAGCGTACCACCCTGGACAGGTCACCAATCAATCTCAGGAAACGTATGGACAACCAACCACACATATCTGCAATGTAAGGCCTCATTTCTTCAGGCAAACATGGTGGTAAACCTTGATTGTGCATGCACGGAAACAACTCATCAGGCGCAACCGGGACTGAATCTGCCAACTGTGCTAAATTGACACAGTTTATTGCACATGTTTTCAAAGGACAGTATTTTGAGTCTTTTAATTGTGAAAGGCAGGTGCAAAACATCATGCACAAGGGTACCAGGATACAAACTCGCTAAATGAGAGGAAACAGACAAAATTTTCAAAATGCCATCAAAAATGACCACAAGATATCGTCAATTGAGCGATGCAATTTTGGAGCGCCTGCATGACGATTAAGGGGCTGACTTGGCGCCAGTCAGAGGAGGAGTCAGACCATTTCGCCCGTGACCAAACACCTTTCAAAACTCTGCATTTTCGTTTATCTGGGGCATTTCAGTGCACTGTGACATCTGCTGCAGGCCTCTTCCAGAGCACTTTTGCAGGTGTTGCATATTAATAACAAATATGGAATTGAGACACAAGCTGGTAAATCTTTCAAGTAAATGTGTAAAGGACAGGCACCTTCTCTGTGTAGCTGGTGCACCAGAAGGAAAAACACAGCAATGACAGCAACACCCAAAATATTTACATTTTGTCAAACATAATGATGTAATGGTTCAATACATACATTCAGTAAAATGTGCAAGGTGAGGGTTAACCTATAGCAATTGCGTAGTAATTTCAGGTGAGTGCAAAGGTGTATGAAACACACAATTTATGCATGCCGTTGTTTCTTTAGCCATGCAGACCCTTATTTCAATTACAGTACCTTAAAACAGTCTGCGTGCTGCAGCAAGGCACATTTTGCCGCAGGCTAATACTGAGTGTAATAAGACATTTCGTTATCCCACAACTCCAAAGTTTGTGCATATATATATTTAATATTTGCTGTGCCAAAAGAAAGGCGAATTGGTTTTGGTCCGAACCATCCATCCATCAATTTTCTTTGCCGGTTATCCTCACGAGGGTTGCGGAGAGTGCCGGAACCTATCCAAGTTGTCAACAGGCAGGAGGCGGGGTATACCCTGAACTGTTCGCCAGCGAATCACAGAACACGTAGAAACAAACAGCTAACAAATGACCAAGCAGTGTTGTGGAGTGCAAAACAGAAACTTTGAGAAACATGGGATCCAGTGGCTAGAGACTAAGCAACCTTATTTAAATACAGTTTTTTGAAAGTTACACAAAATCTTGATTGCACTTGCTTTAATTGTTGCAAATGATGTATTTTTGCAAAATTGTGGGAAAATTGACAGTGATGTATTATCCCCCCAAATCCTGCTTTTCGCACTCATGCCCACCGCTCTGTAGTGATCAAATCCAGATAAATTTGCAAAAATAGACTTATTATTGGACACTGCGACCAACCAAAAGGGAACACAAATACTGAAAGAAAATGAATCCAGTGAAACACTTCAGATCTTAAAGGCCCAATGGGATGCACAATACAATTCCCATGTTCCTACAGTAATACCAATCAGCTTTATTCATACATTGGGGTTATTATTGAATAGAATTGAATATTATAAAAGTTCACCTTGAAATTTAGCACATTCTGAAACCGATTGCTTGCTCTAATCTGTTCAGTTTTGAGGACATTAAGATAGCAGCAGTCTGTGTTTTTTTTTTTTTGTATTGATCAACAATGATGATTAAAGACACTTTGAAACACTTAAAACTGAAGCGCAAGATTCTTTTTTTTTTTTTTTTTTGCAGTGAATGCACTCAAGGTTGGCTCATTGAATTCATCATCAACTTCAGTAAATCTGGCTGAGAACCACAAATTCCCAAAGGTGGTCTGAAAATAATTGTGTTTGTACTTAGAACTTGTTTTGTGTTAGCAAACTTCCCAGCATGTTTGGATCTGTAAGGAACAGGTACTTGTGAAGCCAAAGTCATTGATCTATTTGTGGTTTCAACTCCATTAAAATCTGGTCATCCACGAAAATAAATTAGTGATCCAGAAATGTCAGTTGATTTGAATACAATCGCAATCTATATAAAACTGGTGCATCACAATATTGTTGCCATACTAAAGCAATTTCATTATAGACCCTTACACAGTGCGGAGCAAAGCTTTTCTCCCCTCTGTCATCTCAACTTCTCAATTGAGAAACTTTGTTGTCCAGTGATCAAAAAAAAAAGCAAGCAAGCAAAAAGCAAAAGTAATAAAACATTTATGTGACTGCTGGTATCAAGATAAACACGCGAGTCATTCATAAATACAGGTCTCATTGTACCTAGAAACAAAAACTAGAAATTATAATCATGTTATTTTCATTGTGTGATGGCAAACAACATTTTCAGTCCACAGAGAAAAATAGAGGAATTGCCCTCGCCATTGCAATATTTTTTACGGAAAATGTGTATTTTCAAACAACGCCTTGCTTCATCATCTTGTGCAAGTTTATCTTGCAACAACTTCAGATCATATCGCTAGCGGGGTGTTTACAACAGTGTGCAAAGTGCTTGATGCAGCCAAAATGAAATAGAAATAAAATAAAATATTTAAACCCATGTTAAATTGGAGTCAGCACAATGGTTACTACCACAATGGTTTCATAGTACCCGCACAGGGAATGGCACTAGAGATGCAATAGTAAAATAAGAGTGAAAAGGGAAACAAGGAAAACAGGAATTGCATTGGCTGGTATTGGTATTCTGCAAAATGTAGACTCATATCATTAATACCGGTCACTGTAACACAGTTCGTTTGTACTAGTTTGACGAACCAATTTTCTTTTTTTTTTTTTTTTAAATTCTTTTCACAATTTAGTCCCCTTTAAGTTTAGTAATGTTTGGTATCAGAGGGTTGACATGCTGAAAATACAATTCTCTCTACTCAATAAGACTTCAGATTTTTCAACACCAGTAACACCGCTTGGACATTGCTGCTAACCCCCTACGTAAGCAGAATCGCAGCATGTTTGCATTGTCAAATGCATGTTCTGCAATCTTATGAAGCTGCAAATGCAAATGTGTAGACTTCAGCATTTAAAACGCAGTACCGTTTACAGTAGGCTTTGCTGTTCTGCTTCACAACCATCTTAATGATCCCATCTAAAAGAGATCATCTCAACTGAGTCATTAAAAGCTAAGTAATTAAATATGTCTTGTATGCCTGCCAGGCTTATTTCCGAATGATCATAACACTTTCCTGCCAGTGTGACTTTCAACCGTACAAATTGTTTCCAACATTCCAGTCTCTTCTTTGCATTCAGAATTTGAAATGTATTCCCTTTCCGCAGATACTTATGGGCCCACTTCTGTTCTCTCAGATCTTGAGGTTGGAAACTGCTATGCACATTTTTGGGTCTTCGGTGTATACAAGCTTTATAAATGAGCCTGCACAGATCCCAGTGTATCATCTGTGATGTCACACTGATGTACAGCCTGAAGCTGTTCTTTTACTTCAAATGGGTAAGAAACTGGCTGGTTGAATTTTTCAACCACTGTGTATCCATTACAAGGAATATCGCTCAAGCTATTGTGAGACTTGATCGCAGTCCCAAGCCGTAGCAGGTAAAACAATTCATGACATTGAATATCGACCCTCTACTTAGAACATGCGTTCAGAAAAGCATATTACATCATTCAAAAGTAGAAAATGACACATTCCATCCATTGTGATTAAAAAAAAAAAACAAAAAAAAAACAAAAAAAACAATTCCATCGAATGCAAAGGCTAAAACCCCCCTCAAAATTAAAACCATAGAATACAAGTGCATCAACAGGTTTACCGTTAGAAAAAAATTGACATTGCCCCACCGTTTCTTTTAATGTCATTCCTATTCTCCACAAAAGTCCCAAGGGTATGATTTGCACACGATTGTGGGATTGCTCTGATGTATGTACTGTGGTCCCCAAGGAAATTCTCTCTTTGGCAGCCACAGCTTCTCGGCATTTTTATACACTTCATGTGTAATGCACTTTGTTGCTCAACAATGCGTATCATTGTAGAGCTGAGTCACATTGTTATTCTTCCCCAAAAGATTTGTTACCATTTCTACCTGCACCAAAGACAAAGCATTATGAGAGGAAAGCATTGATACATTTTTGCATTCACTCGCATTCTTTCGCTTTCTGAAGTTGTGACTTCATTACCTTCTGACACTTCCAATGTGCAGGGAGGCACTGACAGAGTCCGATTTACAAATTTATGAATAATTATTGTTTAGCACATTGTTTTGGCAATAGACTGTTGAATTTCCAGGGGTTTAAACAGAGCCACCACATTTTCTTACTTATTCAATCGATGCAACTGCACCAAATTGCAGCTCATCTGAGCCAGCATTAACTAGACGAGCAAACAGGTGAAAAATATTTTTATGAAAACAAAACTGACACTGACCCATAAATACTACCTGAAACAGTACAACAGTGGAATATGTGATAAAATTATGTCTCCGGATTTTTCTACATGACAAGCACTTGCCAGTTACAAGCTTCCTCAATCCAGTTATTGAAGGATTAAGCAAACGGATCTGAGATGGGGCCGCTTTCTTATTGGATTAAAAAAAAAAATAGAAAAAATGCTTTTTGAGTTGCATTTCTTATATTATAATGTCCCTGATTTCATAATTTTTTTCTAAATAACACTATGAAAAATGGAGAACAAATAAGCCAGAACCCAGTTGCTGTGACGCAACAAGGATAAACACTTCCAACTCATTCAAAAACAAAAGCAATTACACTTATTCACCCCCCCCCCACACACACACACACGCACTTTTTCGCTGCAGAATTGAAAGTGACACTTTTGATTTAGATATAGTCCAACTGACATTCAAATCCACACTTATGGCTCATTTGAGGCATCAACAAAAGGAACGTTTTTAAAACCATGGAAGCAAAGACAGAAACTCAACACAGATGTGTTACAAAATAGATTTAAACCCAGACCTCCTGACTGGGAGGCACGTGTGCTTTCTATTTCTTTAACTCGCTACCTGTGAATAAGTAAAGCATTTTAATTTTTGCCCACCAATGTGTTATTTGCCCTCTTAAAATGAAAATTTTGTTTAGTAGAACAGACAGTCATTTCATTGTCATTTTTCAGGTTAGATGACAGTTGCTTTGGCAGAAAAGGTTTTTCCAGTTTTCACAGGTACCCACTTGGTGAATCTCCAATTTTCTTCAAATTGTAATTCCCAGCCACATGTCTTTTGGATGTGTAATACAGTATGTTGCTGAAATTCAATGAGACTTTTGTGAATTACAATTCTAAAAGCTAGAAATGATCTCTATCGAAAGAAAAGCAGCATCTGCTTGTTAAATGCCACTGAACAATTTCTGCTTTTATGGTGACTAAAAGGTTAAAGGCTTTTCATCCAGGAGGAAAAATGCTCGCGCCATGCATTTATTTATACTGCGGCTGTAACAGCTTTCTCAAGTGTCCCTACAGGGATGTCTGCACTTCCAGCACCTCACCACTCCAACACACTTCCCCAAGTGGGCCTTGACTGCGCTTGTGCACATGTATAACTCGTCTCGGAGCACTCTCCCTTCTGCCTGGGGAATGACACCCTCAGAAAACACCTACACGAAAATGCAATTAAAAGCTTCATCTCAGAATGGCACGGACTGTTTTTAGGAGCCAGTGGTAGGCAATGTACGGTGAAAGAAACATTGTGCAGGATGGACAGAGGATGGGAAGGAGTACTTGCCATCTGCATTTTCCATCTAAGCCACTCATCTTGCATCCATCATTGCCTTAATTTAACCACTTTTTACTGATGAGACTCGCAAGCACACAGTTCCTTTTTATAGCAGTAAACTCAGCTAGCATTCTGCTAAATCTAAAAATGCAATATTTAATAGGCTTTTTTTCCACCCTGACATTTTAATGGAGATGGTCACAGTTTTCACTTGATTTGACCTAGCTGCTGATGTGAAGCTTGGCCTACACAATGCTTAGCAACTTTAAAAAATAAATAAATATTAGATCTCTAGAAGAGATTGAGTTAATTTCGCAGATATTCAAAAGCTAAAATGAGCCCACACTGAGCAAAGTGTGAACCAAATAAATTAGATACATGTTTGAGGGATTAGTTCACTTACCAGAATTTCTGGAAGGATCGCATCACAGGCAGCCCTTAGTGATTTCTAAGAGTTACCTTGCCCCAGCACTTGCAGGTGTTACATATGAGAGCTCACAATCTATTGTCATTATGCCAGACTTTATGAACTTGACCAATTGAAAGACTTCTGAGATGTAAGATTCATTTGAACACAAGTACATTAAATGCCGAAATTCATTTATCTTGTATTTTGTAGGAAGACTTTCAAGGAGAATACAATTTTAATAAGGGGGAATAAAGTAATATGTAAACTGAAAAGACAAAGAAGACTGTCAACACTTAAGTTTGTGAAGATATTAAAGTAGAAATTTACTGAAACTTAAGAAAGAGCTGGATTTGCAGGACAACAAGTTCATACTTGCAAATTCATGCAAATTCCACAGCTAGCTTCAGATGGTACGTTGTGTTAGCTGAATGATACTAGATTAGGATTCTAGCTAGGTCATTAGCATCGCAATCTCGCTCAAGTTGCGAGCAAACAATATGTTTTCCTCAAAAACGAGCACTTACCATCATGCTGGGATTTCCAGGTCCTTGCTGATCCCACCCTGCACAATTTCCTTTCTTCTGGGTCCAAACAGTTCATCACTTTCATATATTAATCATTGGTAGATTCCTCATCTATCTTTGGAGGCAAGCCAATTTAGGCGCTCTACTAGCTAGTTTCAAAAGCTAACAAGCTTCTTACATGAACAAAGACGAGCTTGTAATTTCCACATTACCGGAATGATACTAGTCAGATACTAACTAGGTCATTAGCATCCTCAGCTAGGTCAAGTGGCAGTTGTGTCTGAAGAAGTGCGATAATATGAAGCCTACCCGCAGTAGAACCAAGTGAATTCATGTCAGCTGTGCCTTGTGGATCACAGCGGTGAGCAGTGGGAATGGGAGAAGATGGAGTCCGTCACCAATGTGTTGCACATTCCCAGCAACAAGTGGGCAATCAACTGCTACCTGTGTGAAGGAGATGGGAGCCTGCATCACGTCATCTGCCAAAAACTGCTAGATCATGTGACGTTAAATACTCTCTCATTTAATAGTGTTTTGAGAAGAATTTTGACAATTGCGAATTTTCAGGGGCACTGCCATTTTCGCGAGTCACATGACCTATGGGGGCGGATGTGACGTGCTACGTGCCGTTCCAAACACTCAATTACATGGGATACCATGATGCCCAGTGCTGATTGCTCCTCATCTGATGAAGAAATAGCAGCATCATTTGATTGGGAAGACAAAAATACTTTGATCCAGATGTTAAATTATGGGGGTAAAAAATGCCGCCAAGTGGCGGAACCCTGAGCTCGCTCGGCCGGGGAGCGAGCTCCGGAGCTCCACCGCTCGGCTGTAAATGTTTAATATTCGGATGGTTGTTCCAGCGGATTGACGCAGAGTCTGACGAACTCACTCCCCGGCCGAGCGAGCTCGTCAGACTCCGCGTCAATCCGCCCGAAGAAGCATCCGAATATTGAACATTATTTACAGCCACAGGTTCAAATCTGTATGGAAGTATTCCTTCATCTTCCCTATCAACCGATACTGCTATTTTTTTTTTTTTTTAATCAGGTGAGGATTAATCCAAGAAATTAGCAGTGGGTATAATGGTGTCCCATGTAAATCGAGCGTTTGGAACGGCACGTAACAAGTCACATCCGCCTACATAGGTCATGTGACTCGCGAAAATGGCAGTGCCCCTGAAAATTCGCAATTGTCGATTAAAAATCTTCTCAAAACACAATTACATGTGATGATTTAACATGACATTGTCAAGACAGTACATATTACATGACCTACTGGACGGATTGTTAATGCAAAAACACCTGAATTCCCCTTTAATTCCAGATGGTAACTTCCTTGTTAGATGAATAATACTACTTAGCTTGTTATCTGAATGATTACTTGTCAGCGTTTGCTTCTAACCTCAGATGCGAGCTAGCTTGCTAGGTTCCCCAGCTAGCTTTAGATTGATGGTAGATTCAATGTTAGCAGCATGATAATAGAGTCAGATACTAGCTAGGTCATTAGCAACTTCATCGAGGTTAAGTTATTAGCCCATGAAAGTTTCTCAAAAAGCTGAGCTTACCATCATCCTGGGATTTCTGCTCAGGTCCTTGCGGTTTGTAGTGTTGTCCCACGCTGCACAGCTTCCTTTCCTCTAGGTGTGAATGTTGATCAGTTTAAATATCACCTACCTTGGTACCTTCTTCATTTAGCTTCAGAGCAAAGCTATTTTCTTCACTCCATTAGCTAGTTTCAAAAGCCAACCACAGCAGCAGCGACGAGTCCAACAATGCCAGCAATTCCACCTGCTGGTCGCAGACTTCATGCCAGGCCAGGAGAGGATGCAGACAAACCATCTGAGGTCTTTAGGACAGACCTGATCACCACCATGAAGGTGCACGACTCATACCAGCTCAACGCGGAGGATTACTACATCCTGGCCCATCCATGGAGGCAGAAGCAGGGAAGAAGGGTGTCCAGGTGCCCGTTAGCCCTCAGTCCATCCCAGAGCCCATGGTCCGGGCAGTAGACGACAAAAGCAATGAAGTCATGTTCGTCAGGCCCAAGAAGTTGATCCACAGGTCGACCACCCTGGCCCTCAGTTACGTGGACGTCGGGACTTTGACGGTGAGCAAAGGTGCCGCTAAGACCTCAATGGGTTAGGAGTCAGCTGTGCCTTGTGGATCCCAGAGGTGAGCAATGGAAACTGGAGAAGAGGGAGTCCATCACCAATGTGTCGGACATTCCCAGCAACAGGTGGGCACTCAATTGCTGCCTGTGTGAAGAAAAGATGGGAGACTGCATCACGTACTCTGCCAAAAACTGCTGCATCATATGATGTTAAAGCCTGTCTCATTTAATAGTGTTTTGAGAAGAATTTTAAAAATTGACAATTGCAAATTTTCAGGGGCACTGCCATTTTCGCAAGTCACATGACCTATGGGGGTGGATGCGACATGTTACGTGCCGTTCAGAAACACTCGATTACATGGGACACAATTATGGCCAGTACTGATTTGTCCTCATCTGATGAAGAAATAGCAGCATGAGTTAAATCGGGAAGACGAAGAAATACTTCCATACAGATGTGAAACTATGGGGGTAAATAATGCCGCCGAGGGGGGGAGCCATGAGCTCGCTCGGCCGGGGAGCGAGCTCTGGAGATCCATCGCTCGGCTGAAAATCATGTTGAATATTTGGATGGTTGTTCGGGCAGATTGACGCAGAGTGTGACGAGGTCGCTCCCCGGCCGAGCGAGCTCGACAGACTCCGCATCAATCCACCCGAAAAAGCATCTGAATATTCATCATGATTTACAGCCACAGGTTCAAATCTGTATGGAAGTATTCCTCCATCTTACCCATCAACCGATACTGCTATTTCTTCATCAGATGATGATAAATCTGTGTAGCTTCCTTGTTAGATGAATGATGCTCCTAAGCTTGTTATCTGAATGATCACTTGTCAGCTTTTGCTTCTAACTTCAGATGGGAGCTAGCTTGTTAGCATCCCCAGCTAGCTATAGGTGGTAGAGTCAATGTTAAGTGCATGATACTAGAGTCAGATACTAGCTAGGCCATTAGCAACCACAGCTAGGTTAAGTTATTAGCTAATAAAAGTTTCTCAAAAAAGCTGCGCTTACCATCATCCTGAGATTTCTACTCAGGTCCTTGCGGTTTGTAGTGTTGTCCCACGCTGCACAGCTTCATTTCCTCTGGGTATGAATGTTGATCACTTTAAATATCACCTACCTTGGTACTTTCTTCAGTATAGCTTTAGAGCCAAGCGATTTTCTCCACTTCATTAGCTGGCTTCAAAAGCCAACCACACCACCTAGTTACATGAATGAAATAGCTTGTTCAGTTCAGATGGTAGCTTCCTTGTTAGCTGAATGATGCAAGCGGCCTTAGTAACTGAATGATGGGTAGTTTGCTAGCTTTCCCAGCTAACTTTAGATGGTAGCTTGCTTGTTAGGTGAATGATGAAAGATTCAAATACTAGCTAGATCATTAGCATCCTCAGTTAGGTCAAGGTCCTAGCAAATGTTATTATTTCTCAAAAAGCTGCACTTACCGCAATGCTGGGATTTGGATGCTGGATGAGTCCTCCCCAACTCAGTTATTGAAAATTACTGCGAGCTTGTTAGCTTCCCCAGCCTGCTTGAGATTCTAGCTGACTTATACTAGCTTCAGATAGAAGCTAGCTTACTAGCATTATCACTTATGTTAAATTGTTTGCTAGTTTCTCAACAAGCTGAGTTGCAATTTGGAATTCTTCCAAAGGTCTTGGCTTGCTGCTTTGTTTTGTTAACCAACATAGGTCATAGCATCCTTTCCTCGGGATGTTAATGGTGTATATCGGTTCAGATGTTTTTTTTTTGTTTTTTTTTTTTAATTTAGGAACAGCGCTTGCAGGGCATGACAACTTAAATTACCAAAAATGGAACTATGTAAATGTATATTGCACTCCAAGTTAGTTATTAGCCTTAGGGTTTTCAATAAATGATACAACCAACACACAAATATATATATTGTACACTAAGCAATAAATATATGTTACTATAAAGCATATTAAACTAAACATTATGTGACAAACTAAAGTGCCAAACATTTCATACCAGCTGCCAATGTGGTCAGTTTCGTTGCCAGTCAGACTGAACACTAATTACCAAAGCAGTTCCGGTCATTTAAATATGGCTCACAGTCTGTCACCCAATAGGTCCCAACAGAAACATGTAGTAGAAGAAAAGTTTCGAGGACTGAAAAACTGTTCACGTCGCAAACAGGTGATTTCCGGCGTCGCGCCAAGTTGGAAGAGGAGGGCAATGTGTATCGGCGGCCGTAGCTCCACGCACAAGTGACCGCCTTACTTTTCAAACTTGCACAAACCAACCAGCCTCCAGGTATGGTTAAATTCTGCTCTGAAATTGTCCCAGTTACTCGCCAAATCGCCAGCCATCTTCATCTCCTCCGGAAGTGGAATCTTCATTGCCATGTTGACGTCGTTCGCTTGGCCCTTCGGTCGTTGCTTTTTTTTTTTTTTTATTTTTATTATTATTATTTTGCGTTCTGTGGTGAAACGTCGTATTAATCCACGGTATTGTATTTTTTTCCAGCCACTTCTGACACCATGTTACAGTGAGTGTGTGTCAACAAAAATACGACGTGAGAGAGCTTTGAATGCTTAGTCGTGCTTGTATTTAGTCACGGCTTGCATTGTCCAGAGTAGATGTAAACACTGCTAATCTGTCCCAGTATCGTGTCTGTGTTGATCATTTCGTCACTGGTAAGTGTTTTTTGTTTTTTTTTTTTTGTCAGTTGAGTGATAAATTGAAGTAAACAGGTGACATAGATCTGCAAGCCCAGACAATGGTGGCTCATGTATGGCTGCATGGTGTGTTGGCACTTTACACATTGAAACTGATACTAAACATGCTTCCACTTATAATCATGTTCAATGAATACTGTTCTGAAGTGTTTTTTTCTGGTGTGCTATGAATAATATGGTTAATGTTTGATACTGTACTGAGTTACATGAATTAAATTATGCAATATTTTTGGACTGGGGTCTTGTTTTGACAGCATCCTTTCAACAACTTATTGAAATTTAAATATGATGTGTACTGTTTTATTAAGTAAGTTGGCCAAACAAAAAAAATAAATATGTTAACATTTTGTTAATTATGATTATTGTTCCAGGCAAGCCAGCACACCTGTATGACTCCGCTAATCCGTACTGGGCTCCAACAAACAAACAATCCTATGGAAATCAGTGGAATATTCCCTCTGTACAGCAAATTGAAATAAAACCTGTCCCTTTATTCATAAAATGATGTGAAGAGCATTCTTAAGTGCATGTCTTTGTGGAATTATGTAATACCGAAGCATGCTTTATAAGCTTAAGATAATGGACTTTGCATTTTTCCTTCAACATTTTGTTATTCAAAAATAGTATCAACAGCCAAAGAAATCTGTTACATTTGGAAGGCATTTGTTGCAATTCCTGTAAATTTGTGCATATATATATATATATATATATATATATATATATATATATATATATATATATATAAAACAACTTGACATGTTAGATGGAGAATGGGGCAGTAAAAATTTGAAGTAGAATTGGTTTGTTTATTTTTGCACTTACATAACATTGGCTACAGCACATTTATCTGGTCAAAACATTGTGATAAAGCCAAATAAAAATAAAGTTGTGTTTCCGGTAACATAGACTAAGAAAACTAGGGTAGGTAGGCAGGGATTTTTTTTTTTTTTTTTTTTTTAACACTGACTACTTTTGAGGAGGTGTTGGCAACTTCCAGTACGCTTTCTCTTGCATGACAGTCTTTAAGTCCCGTATCCTGATTTTAGCTTCAACCAGAAACAGCAACCCTCCAACATGGACAACCTTTTCCCAGGCCAGCCTTGCAGTCCTAATGTGCAACAATAATTTTCCCACTTTGTTTAGCAATCACCCAAGGCCAAAGCGGGTTTTCTCGCAGTTCTTGGGAATGGAGAACCTGTAAAGGTAATATTGAAGTTTTTTTTAACATACATGATACATGTATTATCATGCACATTTAAATAATATTACTGAATATTTTCACCTATTATTGTAGCAAATAAAAATTTCACAAAAGAATGTTGGCTGGAGAAATTTACATTTTATTGGAAAAAAATTGTTTACGTATTTCAAATATGATTTTGAAAATATATGTAGTACAAAGAGATGGAAACATAAAAAGAAATTAATTACACTCTTGCCTGCATGGTGGTACTTAACTGTTAAATTATTAATTGAAAATGATCATTAAATTACTCGGCCTCACAAACATTACATACTGTACATTTAAATGTACATGAATTAAATAAATGGATTTGCTAAAAAGCTGTAGTGGGAACATCTACATTGGACTGAGAAAAGTCACAGTGTCATGAAATTTTGATCATATAAAATCTAAACACTGACTAGGTGGTATCCATTTCTGACAACAGCTCCCACATGGCGAACCAGGCCACATACAAACTGATTGTATGCATCAATGGTATAAACACTTGGAGTGAAGATAAAATAGTTCCCAATGTCAGGGTAAATTACAGCATTGTGGTATGTCACATCTGTTGTCCATTCCTGTTTGGGTAACTCATAGGGGTCAACTCCATCAACCGGAGCGAGTTTCGATTCCTTTCAGCAGCTGGCAGGGTGTCAACATGTTTACACTTGGCAGAAGGGCCTGCCAAGCCTTGCTGGATCATAGAGATCAAATTGCAAGCGAAGAAACAGTGACACAACTGTATTAAAACTGACTACACCTACAGCACTCGTACTTCCTGGGTTTTTTTTTTTTTTTTTGTCTTCCAGTAAGGCGCATGCTCAGCAGTGACGTCAGTCGCAACCATCAATAGGATTTAAAATAAACCAAATCACTACACAACAACAACAAAACTTGTTCTCTGATTTAATTTTAAATGGTCTTTGCACATACTGTACTATACTATACATTACTTAAAGTCATGCAAATTATTTATACATTCAACAATATGGTGAAAGAGAAACAGTCGTGGTGACACAGCAAGAGAAGTAGTTACTCGTTGTTACTACTGTCAAAGTTTCTTTCTAGCTTTAAAAAATAATAATCGATAAAAGTGTTTCTGTTTTTGTTCTGAATGTGAAGATAAACAAAATCCAGGGGCGGATCGATTCAAGTGGGTTACAGGACAACCTAAAAAAAAAAAAAAAGATTTTTCACGTTTCACAGAAAGTTGCCATAATATATATATATATATATATATATATATATATATATATATATTAGTAGGATAAAGTATGCAATATATAAATACTTGTTAAAGTAATACTCACAATTACACCAACGGACAATGTAGATTGTCCAACTCATTTATATATTTGGAATATGGGAAGGAGTATGCAGACAAAAAAAAAAAATTAAATCACGGGAAAAAGATGCTGACTCCACACAAGAATCTCCGAGCTAAAATTTGAACCCAGATCTTCAGAATTGTAGAGCAGACATGGTGAAAGGCTCGCCATAATCCAGCACTTTATTTTACAATGCGTCTAATCCAATGATAAGCATAACATTTGTTTTCATGTAGCCCTTCACGTTAGGCAAGGAGAGACAGTTAATAAATTAACCTTTTTTTGTATGAGGATGAGTGTTATTTAAGATGCAAATTAAGGCACAAGACACATTAACAATGCTAGCAACATATAAACATTAATTCTGACTGTGCTTAAAACTTGCTTTGACAACTTTGATCCACACCTATCTGGACCAAAATAAGTCAAACGGCACCCTTCGCAATTTAACGTATGGTAATGCCATACAAAGGTTTTATGGGACCAAAAACTATTCCCATTACTTCACATTGGGTTGTTGAGGTCTTGCTACACTGGAATATTATCAAAAAGCTTTTATTCTGAAACAAGATGAAATGTGGCGGCACTCTGATTTCCTCCAACATTCCAAAAACGGGCATTCATTAAAAACTCAAAATTGCCCCAAGGTGTAATTGGGAGTGTGACTGTTGTCTGTCTCTAAGTGCCCTGCGATTGGCTGGCAATCAGTTCAGGGTATACCCTGCCTCCTGCCCGATGACAGCTGGGATTGACTCCAGCACTCCTGCGACCCTCATGAGGATAAGCAGCTCAGAAAATGTATATGTATATATTTAAAACCTTTACCATCTTTTTAAAGGACTCTTAACATGCAAGTTTGGCGCAACACAGACAAAACAAAAGGTGACCATATAGCCTAAAGAAAGCAATCTTGGGCTGCCATGGCAACAACAGGGGCACTATTCTCCTTAAAATAAGTCTGTGTACCATCCAAACGGTGGACTATAACACAGTGCTTTCTGGATTCAAAACAGCCTCTAACATATTCGATTCAGAAGGTTTCAATTGACCTAGAAATTGCCATCAGCTTCTCCCCATTTAGTCGCTTTTGATGCTAATTAAAGTGTAGAAGTGGCCTTTCGTCATTGGAGGCACCCACAATCTACATTAAAAAATAAGAAGCATGAGGCTTTTTTCCATTTGCCATGAGGAATCTGGATGGCCTTGCCCTGAAAACATATTTATAATTGATATACATCTGGTGGAAAGTGGCTTCTTCAATTGAAAGGTCTCCACACGACACCAACTAAATATGAGAATAATATATAAAGTCGACATGCACAACTGTTACATTTGAAATTGGTGTATGTATTTCTCATTCCATTACATAAAGGGCACATTGTTTTGGTGCCGAGGCTTGTTATGAGACGTAAACAAAAGCTTGGCCAGCACTACACATCGCAACACATTTGAATCTTTCAATTTGAAAGTGAAATGAAATAAGACAACATTCACAATGGTCACACCACGTTATAGCGTAATTTCTTGGAATCATAAATAAAGCAGCATAAAGTTACTTTGTGGTCGAAGTTGCTGCCATCTTTAAAATCCAAACGGACGTTGAAAGAGGTACGCAAGGGCTTTGGTGGATGTGATGAATATGAATGGGCCGTGCGATGCGGCGACATACATTAAAAGTCAGGACGTGTCACGCTTATGTGTTGCAACATTTGGAAACGTGTGGAAATCCACAAGCAGAGACCGCCACCGATGACTATGTTGCAGCAAGGCAGGCCGGCTAATGGAGACGAGCTCTTTCCATTAGAGCACCATCTGTTCCATCGCAACCGTACTTCTGGCAGCTGCACACATGTTGGAGCAAGTCCTCCAAATTGGATGGGAAAGTCCTTGCCCTGGCCTGGCACCGTCTGAAGACCTCTTTCAGCCAGTAATTTTAAGAAAACGATATATTTGGCTTAATAGATCAACATTCCGAGTTTAGCTTTAAAATTTACTACTGAGGTCAGAGTAAAGATTACAAGACAAACTGGCATACAAAAAAAATAATAAAATCCCACCAGTTTTTAAAGATTTAACTAAAACTACAAACTAAGAGAGATTAATTGACGCAGAATATTCATCCATCCATTTTCTTTGCCACTTATCCTCACAAGGGTCGCGGGGAGTGCTGGAGCCTATCGCAGATGTCAACGGGCAGGAGACGGGCTCCACTCTGAACTGGTTGCCAGCCAATCGGAGGGCACTTCGAGACAAACAGCCAATCACACTCACAATCACACCTACGGGCAATTTAGAGTGTCCAATTACTGTTGCATGTTTTTGGGATGTGGGAGGAAACCGGAGTGCCTGGAGAAAACCCACGCAGGCATGGGGAGACTCCTCATAGGCGGGTCCAGGATTGAACCTCAGATCTCAGATCTGTGAGCCCAATGGTTTCCACCTGATCCACTGTGCTGCCGACTCAGAATATTGATTTTGAAAAATAAATATGTCAACTGAACGTCTACATTGTTCTTGCAGTTCAACATGATGCCAAATGTAAATTGTAGGAAATTAGAAAGGCGGCTAAATTGTTGTTGTTGTTGTTGTTGCAGTGGTCAAAAGGATCAACCGTGAAACCATCCTTCTACATTCAAAACATTTATAGTGATTCTCCTTGCAGAACTTTTGAGCGGTAATAACGTGTTTCTTTCCGCTAGGCCGTGCCCGTTGAACGACAGGAAGACTGTAGGCCATAATTATCCTGTTTGTTCAGAGGCCCAGCGCTCTTTATTATTTAAATCTCCCAGGGCTGTGTAAGTGCTGAGAGGCGATGCTTTCTCCCCATTTTTTCGCCATGCTGCGTTAGTCAATGTTAATGCTGCTCTGTAATTTTGTTCTTCCGTTTGCCTGGTATTCATCATCAAGAAGGAGATAGATGCCTTAACTCCCACCGAAAAAGTGTCAAGACTGTAAACAAATAAGCTGAACAAATTGCCTTTCAGACTTAGAATGCGGCAATAAATGGACATCATAAACCCTGTTAATCTTACTTGGAAATGCTAACATTGGTGACAGCCGGCAGCTTCCTTTCCACTTCGGCTCAAACGAGACCTTTGCGGACGCGCCTCGTACTGGAAAGGAGGCCGAGCCTGAGAAGAGAGGTGTGACAGGTTAGCGAGAATCCGCAGCGAACCCCTGAAATGAGAGCCCGGCAGGGCTGTACTGTATCCTTTGTTAACTCGACTGTGCAGCCTTTGAGTGAAAAGGCCATAAGCTCTGCCTTGGTTAAACTCCCTTGTCATTAGTAGTCATGCATGTCTTCTCTTTCTTGGCTGTGTGGTTTTTACTTCTCCCCAGATGACGATTTGCACAAGTTTTTTGAACAAACTTCTGGAATTCTTTGCACACGTGTTGTTGGGCCCACACGAAGAGACAGACCACCTCCTTAAAGTATAACTTCATTTACACAATGCTGTAGATTCAGTATGTTAGCTTTCTTCTAAATCCATACAGGTCAGCAATCGCGCGGTGTTTCCGGATTTCAAAGGAGAACTCATTTGTTTTATCTCATGGATTCCCCACTATATCGTGGCATCTGTAGAGCCGACCACATATTGCTCTTGTTGAATCTAATATTGAAATGAGTCATAAATAAATAAATACTATCGTCAGAAAAATCTCACAACCCTAACCAATACAGACTTTGAAACAGTCACACAAAATCTAACATTTACCAAAAGTATTTAATAAAGTGAGGGGTTCCGTCGAGTTGAGCTCTTAAAAAAAAAAATAACATGTTCTGGAATCATATAGGACTAGGTCAGGGGTCGGGAACCTATGGCTCGCTTTTGATGGTTCCATATGGCTCGCAGAGCCCTCATAACAACATACCGTGCATGTGATTTCTGTCATGCATGCAGCGCAAATGGCGCAGGGACGTTTGCCGTGGAAGTTGATGCGTGCAGGTGCAATACGGTCAAACGCCAATCGGTTGGAGCAACTCATTTTGGAAACGCTTTTTATTTGACAAAGGTCGCTCAAAGAAAAAAAATATACATGAGGAGTGCCGAAGGTTTTTTTTTTTTTTTAACAAGAATGGACAGCCTACGTGGAGAGAGACGGTTCTGTTGTGTCTAAAGTCACAGATGGGGAGTATGGCAAAGCTTTTGTACTCGATGATGCAAATCAAATTTAATTACGTTCACGATTAATGGATGGGAGTCTCAACGCCTGCGTCAAGCTTAAACTAACTACATTTGAAGGCACCATAAGTCGCATTAATGGTAAGAAGTACTTTTGTCATTATTGGTTGGGAACAGCTTGGCTTATTGTACTCTAAAAATATCGGTCTTACAAAAATGTGCAAATACACCTGTATTTAGTTTTTGAAATACTGTATAGCTCCCTCGGTCAAAAAGGTTCCTGACCCCTGGAGTAGGATGTGGCATTCGATGGAGCTCAGGAGGTCTTCTTTCAGGTCCTCATTGGAGCTGCACGAGCTGTTTTGAGGTGAGTGTCATTCCGAATACTTTTTCTCACTGTACTCTACTGTCCTCTCAGGATAAAAATCAAGTTTGCGCTGCTTGTGTAGAATCTTTCAAACACACAACATATTTGGAATCATGTTCTGGGGCCTACTTGGGACTGATCTGTGGGAAGTCATCATCATAATGCTTAATTAATCATATTACGCCAGTTGAAAACAACCATACCTTAAAAAGAATAGCCAAAACGTGCTCATTGTGAAAGTGCCTTGAAAATAAACAACTGATCTCGACTGAGGAAAGATTTTTGGTAACTCTGGTGAAGACAATTGTATCCCATTACCAGGAATAAACCTTGGACTGTTTCTGAATTTTTTTTTTAACCCCCTGTGCATTAAAAAAAAAAAAAAAAAAAACATTTCTCGGTTTCTGCAGCTTTATTTTTCCTTCATTTACAATAAATAGATGTACTTTCTTACCTCCCGCTGCTTTTCTTTACCTTCTCGATATATCTGTCCGCAAATTTATACTTGCCTGATATTTGCTACCCTTAAAAGCTGTTTGACGGCCCTACTATCAATTTCGGTGGCATTTTTATCAGTACCAAACCACACCCAACGTTTAAAAGAAACTATCCTTAACAGATACAGCAGTTCGTGCCTGAACTCCAACTTCAAGAAAACCACAACAAGAGGAATTATCTTTTTTTTCCCATCTTCTCTGAAGATACTAACATACAGTATGGCATTAAAGTCCAAGACCTAAGGGGAGCATTGTCCTTTTTATTAATGCTGAGAAGGCACAATGACATCCTTTCCTATCTTATGCGGGTTGTTTACAGTAGGCTGAGTAACAGAGTTTAGGATTTATTGGCAGTTGTGCTACGGCTGACCACAAACACATGAAAATGTCACAGTTTGTTTAATGGCATGTGACCTGAAAATGGGGGGGTAGGGAAGAAAAAAAAAAAAAAGAGTTGTGCTGAGCAGTGTGAGCGGTACACTGTTCATTCTGGCACATTCAACCCAAATAAATACACATTCATTTGACCGCTTTTGCATCAACGGCTTACGGATATGCAAAAGAGATGTTTTTTTTTTGTTTTGTTTTTTTTCATTGTATTGTGCACGGGGTAACAAAAATCCACGTCACGCGCTTCATGGTCCTCCAGAAGCCTTTATGCCCAACAACAAAATGTGTCGTCTTTTTGTGCGAATTTCTTCCTGCAGCGTTAAATTAATGGGATCATGCACGTGGACATTCAATCATTCTGTTATGAACAGAAAGCGTACAAAACAAGCATATTCAAATAAAACACAGCAAGCCACTTTGCTTGTAGGGTTAGCAGCACTTCATTGTTTGCTTCAGAATGAATGGCACCTGCATGCGTTTGGCCTCCACAACGCTCAACGCACCAAAATACTCATTTTTTCAGTCACCTGGAGATTGTTCTTTTTTAAACCAAAATGATTTAATCACACATGCCGATTTCTCTTTTGCAGTCAGGAACACAAAATTCACCTCCCACGTGAGCATTTTTGTTTTTTAAACTCATTTGAACTGCACTTCTCTTGTGATTATTGTAATCTGGTTCATCTTCATTTTTAAATCAGTATCATGAGATGCAATGCTCGTTTATTTAAACCTTTAGTTCCTGTGAATCTTAATTATTCTACCTTCAAATACCTTAGAAAAACGTACAATTTATCTGCCCTTTTCATTTCTAACATGAAAAAGAAAGATTGGAGTGGAGTGGTGGGTTTCTTAGGACCTAGTCCAATATTTGATCTATTTTTCACGATTTGTGGCTGTAATAATTTAAGTGTCCCATTTCTTTTGTGAAATACAGTTCTGTCCTTTGAATGAAGATGAATCTCATGTTTCTCCCCCCGCCCCCTGCCTGGAGGTGACTATTTGCCCAGTTACTTTTCTCCCTACACAGTAAATGTATA